>NC_074696.1:19655307-20255307 GCF_029448725.1 Salvelinus fontinalis
CATGTGTGTAAAATTGGCTCGGCTGAGAGGGTAGGCTACCGAAAGTGTTGTAGGCCTAGTGGTTTAATGTTGTTTTTTTTACCACACTAGGCTACCGGAAGGCCAAATTGAAGTTCATGGTAATACACATGGTAGCCTAGTCTAGTAAAATGACCTTGTATAAAAATAAAATACACTACAAGGCCAAAAGTATGTGGACACTTGCTCGTTGAACAAAGGGCATTAATATGGAGTTGGTCTCTCCTTTGATGCTATAACAGCCTCCACTCTTCTAGGAAGGCTTTCCCCTCGATGTTGGAACATTGCTGTGGGGACTTGCTTCCACTCAGCCACAAGAGCTTTAGTGAGGTCAGGCACTGATGTTGGACGATTAGGCCTGGCTCGCGGTCGGCATTCCAATTCATCTCAACTGTCATTGATGGGATTGAGGTCAGGGCTCGGTACAGGCCAGTCAAGTTCTTCAACACAGACCGACAAACCATTTTTGTATGGACCTCGCTTTGTGCACGGGAGCATTGTCATGCTGAAAGAGGAAAGGGCCTTCCCCAAATTGTTGCCACAAAGTTGGAAGCACAGAATTGTCTAGAATAACATTGTATGCTGTAGCGTTAAGATTTCCTTTTACTGTAACTAATGGGCCTAGCCTGAACCGTGAAAATAGCCCCAGATTATTACTCCTCCAAACTTTACAGTGTGCACTGCATTCGGGCCGGTAGCGTTCTCCTGGCATCCGCCAAACCCAGATTCGTCTTTCAGACTGCCAGATGGGGAAGCGTGATTCATCACTCCAGAGAATGCGTTTCCACTGCTCCAGAGTCCAATGGCAGTGAGCTTTTACACCACGACAGCCGACGCTTGTCATTGCGCATGGTGATCTTGGGCTTGTGTGTGACTGCTCGGCCATGGAAACTACCAGAGCCAATTTGGAACTCTAGTGAGGGTTGCAACCGAGGATAAACGATTTTGAACCGCTTCAGCCCAGTCAAAACTGTTCGCTGCTCTGGCACCCCAATAGTGGAACAAACTCCCTCACGACGCCAGGACAGCGGAGTCAATCACCACCTTCCGGAGACACCTGAAACCCCACCTCTTTAAGGAATACCTAGGATAGGATAAAGCAATCCTTCTGACCCCCCCCCCCCTTAAAATATTTAGATGCACTATTGTAAAGTGGCTGTTCCACTGGATGTCATAAAGTGAATGCACCAATTTGTAAGTCGCTCTGGATAAGAGCGTCTGCTAAATGACTTAAATGTAAATGTTCAGCACTCGGTTCTGTGAGCTTGTGTAGCCTATCACTTTGTGTCTGAGCCATTGTTGCTCCTAGACTTTCCACATCACAATAACAGCACTTACAGTTGAATGGGGCAGCTCTAAGCAGGGCAGAAATTGTATGAACTGGTTGGAAAGGTGGTATCCTATAACGGTGCCACGTTGAAAGTCACTGAGCTCTTCACTACTGGCCATTCTAATGCCAATATTTGTCTATGGAGATTGCATGGCTGTGTGCTCGATTTTTATACACCTGTCATTAACGGTGTGGTTGAAATAGCCGCATCCGATAATTTGAAGGAGGATGCGTAGTGTACATAGGCTAACTGAACAAGAACGTTGCATATTTTCAGTTGCCCTGCTGGCAGTAGTGACGTGTGTGAGCGCTGTTCCAGGTGGCGCCACACACAAGACTAATGTAGCTCCTCGGAATGGGGCAGATGATTTTGCCACCTTTGGATTTCAGTTTGTGGCTCTGGTAGATCTCTGCCGTTTCTCCGTTCTGCTTCACCGGAGTTCAGGATGCGGCTTGTGTTGTCTGAAATCCTGCTTGCAGAAGTCAGGCTCTGTCACGATTAGAGTTCCGACGAAACCGGTGTTGCGCGACCGTTCTGGTGGTCCTCCGGCACGTGCCCCTTCAGCTGTGTAATGGTGGTCTCCGTATGACCGGCGACATCAACAAGTTGATACAGCAACCTTCCCAATTTCAAATAGAGTACCACAGTTTGAGTCATAATACCCATAAACCCTAGCGGTTAAACAAGGAAATGGTTCCAATCGTTTCCCACAGTGGTGGAAAACGTACCCAATTGTCATACTTGAGTAACTGTAAAGATACCTTAATAGAAAATGACTCA
The DNA here is from genome assembly GCF_029448725.1 of Salvelinus fontinalis. Taxonomy (NCBI): domain Eukaryota; kingdom Metazoa; phylum Chordata; class Actinopteri; order Salmoniformes; family Salmonidae; genus Salvelinus; species Salvelinus fontinalis. The sequence continues at coordinate 19,657,437 of NC_074696.1, forward strand.
ATGTCAGGCGGTGGGTGTAGCTGGTGCATGAAGTCAGGCGCAGGAGAGCTGAGTGAACGCACTTTACTCAAGAAAATAGCACAAGTAACAGCACCAAATGTGCGAACAATAACGGTTGCCACAAAACACGGGTGAAAACAGCAACCTGACAAAACCAGACGGAAACGTACCGACATGAACAATAAACAAACACACACAAAGACATGGGGAAACAGAGGGTTAAATACATGACCAGTAATTGGGAAATGAAAACCAGGTGTGTGGAAAACAAAGACAAAACCAATGTAAAATTAAAAGTGGATCACCGATGGCTAGAAGACCGGCGACGTCGACCGCCGAGCGCCACCCGAACAAGGAGAGGAACCGACTTCGGCGGAAGTCGTGACACTCAAGTGAAAGTCACCCAGTAAAATACTACTTGAGGAAAAGTCTAAAAATGTTTGATTTTAAATATACTAAAGTATCAAAAGTTAAGTACAAATCATTTAATATTCTTTATATTAAGCAAACCAGATGGTGCCATTTTCTTGTTTTTTTAATTTATGGAATGCCAGGGGCACACTCACTCCAAGAAACATTATTTACAAACGAAGCATGTGTGTTTAGTGAGTCCGCCAGATCAGATGGTGTAGGGATGACCAGGGATTTTCTCTTGATAATTGTGTGGATTGGATCCTTTTCCTGTCCTGCTAAACATTCAAAATGTAACAAGTAATTTTAGGTGTCAGTGAAAATGTATGGAGTAAAAAGTAAATCATTTTCTTTAGAAATATAGTAAAGTAAAAGTTGTCAAAAATATAAATAGTAAGGTACAGATACACCCCCCCCAATGACATAAGTAGTACTTTAAAGTATTTTTACTGAAGTACATTACACCACTGGTTTCCATTATGGGATTTTAGAAACACTTAAAATAAAGGCTGTGTTTTGTGTAGGCTTACCTTGGTGTGAAGTTTTGATCATGTGTAAATCTCTGTTTTTGGTAGGTATTAACACATGTAAAATACTCAATCTGATTTAGTGGGTCCCTTTAGTCTCATGAATGCATTGTTTTCAAGTTTGTATTAATCCTAATTGTTGCTTTTACAGAGTACTATACTGCCCTACCAAACAAAAAGGCAGTAACTGCTAATTTGGTCGAAAATTACGTTAACTAATTTTTGTTACATTAAATACATGCTTAATCATGTGGATAAGTTTCCTGCCTCTATTGTGTTTTGGAGAAAATGGGAGTCATGTTAGCAGTAACTGCAACATGATTACTGTTTAACCAATTTTTCTCAGTTCCACGTTATGAGTAGTTACTGCCTTTTTGTTTGTTTGGTAGAGAAGTGTAATGGGCATGGTTATAGTCTGTGAGATTTTAACATAAACGTTGTGTTCTAAATGCCTCAACTCTACATTGCTGACAGAATTCCTGATTATTACTGCAAATATGTAAATGTGTTAACTACATGGCGGTGTGCTCAATATGGCCCTGAAAGGGTTAATGGGTTTAAACGTTAAAGGTCAATGGGTGTCTTCTTGATGTTGTTTTGAATTCTGTTTTAAACATTCTACAAGATGTTTACTGTGATGTTAGAAATGGAAGAGTTCCGACTGAGGGTTCCAAGTGATTCTGAAGAGTTCCGAAGTTTGACACATTTCACTTTTGTCTTCTCTAACAAGCTACTCAACTTTCAAGCTCTTTGTTTTATACCTTCATAATTTTCATCATTTAAAAATTAATAATGTGGTAAGTGATTTATTTTAGTTGTTTGATGTGTTCTCTTGTTAGTAAAGGCTACTTTATTTATTTTTATCTTTCATTTTAGGCACTGACTGTGAAATCTCAGAAAATAAGGTATTATTTCACTCTAGTGGAAATTTTGAAGTCAGTCTTGGTCCAAATCACACAAAAAATACAGAAAACTGCTTAAAACTGAAACCTTTTACAAGTCAATAATTGTCTATTTGTCAGAATTTGAACAATGCAAGATATTATATACTCTATTAATTCTTCCCTGTTTTGTAGGAGATCTACAGGCATGAAATCAAGTTTTCTGAAGCCTTGCACCAGGTACACCCAACCAGATTGGTGCTTCAACAGCAATCTGGTCACCAATAGGTCTGAGCTGCAGAGGGCCTTAGCCTATCAGATCAACCAGGATCTTCACTGCGCATGTGGAGATGCTACCACTCAGGTAACACATTGTGGCACGTTGTGTCCCCCAGCTATTTTAGAGGAACCCTACTGCTCTCTTTTCAGTGTATTGGAGTAAACCCTTGCACACCTCACAATCTGGGGGTGAAATCTCAGGTCTGGGGGTTGTGCTGACAAAACATCAGATCCAGGAATGCAATGTCCACTCCTCCCCCTGGCTTAGATTCGCTGGGCCACCTGGAGCACGAAGAACCACCTGACCTACCGCGTAGAGGAGCTAGGGCACTGGCAGAGCCAATCAGCTGACATCATCGCAAGAGTAGACCAGGAGATGGCTGCCTTAGTGAAGGTAGAGTGGATTCAGGGTGTATGCAGGGCCAGGGAGAACAGTTGGGACACTCGAGACACACTGCACTGCCCTTGATACCTTCAGAACAGACGAGGAGACACTGTCTGCGTTTACACAGGCAGCCCAATTCTGATATTTGTTTCCACTAATTGGTCTTTTGACCACTAACATCAGATCGTTTCACATCAGATCTTTTTCAGAGCTGATCTGATTGGTCAAAAGACCAATTAGAGAAAAAAAAGATCAGAATTGGTCTGCCTGTCTAAACACAAGCACAGAGATGCAACCAACATCTGAGAATGTTCAGATTTCAATGTGTTGTGTAGAACCAGGTGATTGGTGATCATGTAGAATAGGGAATCTGGTCCACAGATACTACATTCCCATGACTCAGGACATTCTAAATGTTGCTGCTCACCCTCCATGACTTTAAATGACCCTTTCTTGTCATGTGTGTGATTTAAACTGATTTCATGGGTGTTGGGTGTTTCCAGGTGAAGGCGATCGCTGAGTGCTGTCTGCAGGAGAAGGTCCTGTACAGGCAGGTGCTGAGGGAATGTGTGGTGCTCTGAGACGGCCGGACGGCGGTGAAGCTGGTCCATGACGACATGGATGCTGAGCTGAAGCGGGAGGTGGAGCTGGCTGAGGAGATCATCCACCTGATTCAGCTGAAGATCCACCTGGTCCTGGACAACCTCTGGTCAGAGACTGCCCCCCTATTCCCTATTTAGTACACTACTTTTGACCAGGGCCCATAGGCTGCTGTTGTGATGAGTCTTGGATAATAAAACGCACCAATGCTTGTCTCGTTTTTATACAAGTATTCCAATGACATTAATGAATTATTTGCAGATTGTAAAGTCTTTATCTCTACTGTTTCAAATCGGTTCCACAGGCATACCTAGATTGCTATCTATTGCTGTGTTTACACAGACAGCCCAACTCTGATATTTTGCCAAATTATTGGCTGCCTGTGTAAACGCAGCCATTGTGTCTGCAAATTGTTCACCTGATCTGACTGTATATGAATGCATTATGTCCTCACTCTACCTGTAGCTCTCTGAAGGACGTGCTTACCCAGATGATGCCCGACCACATGGACAAGGGACAAGCTTTGAAGCTAAACGTACACTGTCTGACCTTTGACCACCATTCACCCAACCTGGGCTACAAGTACCAGCCTTGCCGCATCGTCAAGGGGGGAGTTAATCGATCAATAGATAAATCAATCAATAAGTGTGAACATCTGTCCCCCGGGTCATATTGTCCTACCTAAAACTTTTTAGTCTAGTTGGAGGTGAAAAGAAAAGCCGGAAAGTTCACTACTTTAGCGATTTATATTATAAATCCTCTCTCCATACTCTTTCCCAGAACCCTGACCTATGATAGGTGGTTGCTTACTGCAAAAGACTGAAGCAAACAGCAGAGAAACTGGTCCTGGACTGCTCTTACTTCCGTGGGAATCTGCAGTAAACCCTCTCCAAGGTATAGTACAGGCTGGAACATAGTTTTGTATGCTCCTCCTTATGTTGACTGTATGTACATTAACTGCATTCAACAATGCTATATCAGTGTCTTATTTGGCAAGAGATTGACAGAAAGACTGGCACAGACTCTGTTTATGTTTGGAAAACATATGTCTATCTGATAAATGTCTGTGTCATTCCTGTATGTCTGACTCGCTGTGTGTATCACTGTTGGTGTAGCTGATGAAGGCTCTGGAGACCTAGAGCTGTGCCACTGACTTCGGCCTGAGGAAGAGGCTGAATGAGCTGAGCGCCACCAGGGATGCCCTAGAGTGGGAGAAACACTGTTGTGAAACGTTGTGTAAGCCTAACAGAGACCGAAAGAGTTCTACATAAGAATTATGCAAAACACACTGTAGAAAATGATAGTCATAGTTTATCAATGTAAACAATTCACAATTGTCATTGTGCTTAGTGAATAGTGATACTAATGAGATAAATTGACTGACCTGTAACTGACCTTTTAACCTGTCACCAGGTGAAGGCGACAGTGGTGGTCCTGGTCAAGGAGATGCAGAAGGTGGAGAAACAGATCATGAGCTCTGGCTCTGAGCAGCAGCTGGCCCACACCCGGCTGGATGTCCTGGCCCAGAGGGCCAACTACGAGCCTTGCATAGACCAGGTCTGTCTGTCTGTCACCTGCCTTCTCTCATCCTATAACAGTTTCATGTTAACAATACAATGTTAATTGTTTGTTGTCAGTATGTATGTGTGGCTGCCCTAACCCAGTGCTACCCCTCCAGCCCCACATTGCTCTTCTGCAGGAGACCAAGAACCTGAGGAAGAGCACCTTTGGCCTGCAGAAGAAACTCCTCTCTCAGTGAGTTATCCCTCACAGTAGTGAAGATGACAAATTAATCTGCTAAAACATACCTTCTCTGGAACTAACAGTGTGAACATATGACACCTAACTGTTCTATGACAGCAACACCACACACACCTACCTCAATATTGCCTCCTTGTGGTTATGGGTATGAAAGACATTAGGATCATTTTTTGTCTTGGAAAAAAGTTATCTTGACTATATCAACATGACAAAGTATTTTTTCTTGTGTGTATGCTTTCAATTTCAAGTCAAGAGATTGGGTTGGAGCCAAAACCTGCTTGCACAGGGGCCACTACAAGCCTAAAACCATTTGGAATGGGACTTATTTGGAGGAAAATTGATTGAGTGTTGTTTTGCGGTCACCCGGACACCTACTGCCTGTCCAGGGGGTGTCACCTCTTTAACCAGGTCAGATTTATTGTAGCAACGGCCCATGGTAACGCAGAGAGTCCATGGCGACATGGGTCGCGCTATCTTGGAAAGTGTGAAGGAATGCGACTGAATGAGAGGTTCCCTTTGCGTTAATATCCCGCGAAATGCTCTATTAATGGTATATCAAAAAGAAAACTTCTAGCCGACCACTGTTCTCTTGAAAGTAAATATGGGATGCGGCAGCTCCAGGTTCACGGTGGTCGAGCCCGTGAGATCAAGCGAGTTGGACGGAGGAGAGGTACGCTGCCTGCAGTTCCTAATTTCGATTCCTATTTAAAAACTGTAATCACAATGTCATGAAGATGTGTAATACAGAAGGCAAAGTGGAAGACTTTTGGAATGGAATGGCACACATCCGGCGTGATGCGCGCCAGAGCGCTTTTCCTCTCAATTGATTCCCTTATTTGATTTGCGGGGGGCCTACCGATAGCCTAGTGGCAGTTTTTCTTTTTAGTCAAACTATTTGGCTACTTGATCTAGAAATAAATATGATACACTTTGTATTATTGCACCTGTCAAAACACCTAAGACACTATGCATTTGAGTTTGACGTTGTAATTCTCCAAACAGGATGACACAGTGAGTAAACAAGGCTGTAGGGGCGACTCTGCAGTGTCAAAGTTAACCACAGACAGTGGAGTGGTCCTGGACACTGGTGAGGTCCCCACCTTACTGGGGGCTGTACCCAGGAAACTATCACCACTGGCAGGTAAGAGGTCGGTGTGTGGTGGGGTGTGTGTGTGAGAGAGCGTGTGTATCTTGTACTCGTCAGAGACCTCCTATTTGTGTGTGTGTGTCTCCCACTCAGCCCACATCCCTGGCCTGGCCCAAGAGAGTGGTGAGAGACCCAGGTCCAGTGAGATCCTGGAACAGCTTCTGAGCCAAGGCATCATCGCCCAGCCCAGGGAGAGGGCCAGCGGCGAGGCATACAACATCATGGTGGGTACCGGTCAGGTCTAATGGTGGGGCAGAGCAAAGTGTAGCTTCATGTAGTCTCAGCCCTCTATGGTGGCATCAGAATCAGGTGAGAGGAGGAGTTCCATAATCTCTTGTCATCATAAGACTGGGGCCTGGTTGGATAGTCTCTTGATTAGTTTCCTGGTTATTGATAAAACTGCTGTCATCTTATGGAAGTGAGTGCATAACTGATTGACTATGTCAATATGCCAATGACAGTCACTGTATTGAAGAGATTATATATTAGAGTTATACTGTAGTTACTGTGTAAATATGAGTGTTAACCTAATATGTGTTGTTGGAGTGTGTTTTAACTCATGGTTTAATTGCTGTGTGTGTACGGTCAGATTGATGACAGAGAGACACCCAAACGTAGGCCTCCCCCTCACCTGGAGTCTCTGATGGGCAAGAGGGACCAGTCTGTCACCAGCCAAGTGGACATGGAGGAGAAGATGAGACAGGCGGAGGAGGAACGGAAGGTGAGGATTACGAAATCATGAAAAATATGAATGTTAGGTGAGGGGAATAAGGGAAAACTGGGTTTAGGCGGTTAAATGGGGACCAACTTTAACTATATCTGCCTTGAATATGACTTGTGTGTCTTGAATATGACCTGTGTGTGTATCTTGAATATGACCTGTGTGTGTATCTTGAATATGACCTCTGTGTGTATCTTGAATATTTATTTGTTTTCTTTCTCATCTCAACAAGGAGGAGCTAAACGTGAACCTGAGGCCTAAGTCAGCTGGTGTCCATGACCCAGAAGCTGCATCAACATCCAGAGAGGGGGACGTAGTCAGCCCTGTGGAGGTCCTCCACACCCCTGATGCCCCTGAGACCCCACCCAGCCCAAGAGGGATCCAGCAGGAGCCACTGGATCCAGACCCAACTCAGACTCAAGAAGGAGTGGATGGAGGGAGTGGAGGGGTCAGGGTGGGCGGGGGAGAGGGAGTCATAAGTGGGCTCAGTGTGCAGCTTCTCTCAGCCTCTCTTGAGATGGAGAATGACTCCACATTTCAACAGACTGAGCAAGCTGAGGAGCAATTCTAGCACCTGGCTGGGAGCACCTTATCTGTCTATTGGAGCCCAGTGTGTCTGAGAAGGGAAGGATGGATGTAAGGAGGGATAGAGAGGATAGAGAGATGGTGCAGGGGGAATTAGAGGAAGAGTGAGCAGGTGAGGGAGAGAGAGATCAGTGATGTCTATTTGTGTTTTGTATACAAAAGAGCCGAGTGTATGTGCATACAGTCTGTTTCTAAGACTTGTTTGATGTAAGTGGTATAAATCGAAGAGATCTCTGAGGATTGACTTTATGATGCAAAATCATACTGTATAAAGGTGGGCAATATTATTATTTGAAATTGAAATCATTAAGTTATTTATTTTCCATTAATTTAAAAAAGGTCAAGACCCCCCCCCCCCCCCTCTGTTTTGTGTGTTGCAATGGTGGACGTTGAGTTGAAAGCTGTTTTAGACACAAGATGGCGGTGTTTCCATGGAATTAAATTACTTCTTCAGCACTGTTCATTATAGTTCACTTGCAGAAAGTCTTTGGTGTCATGATCATATGTAAGAGTATCTTGGTGTTTTCACTATAAAAAGTAGGTTTTATTACTTTAATGTTAATTTGGCGACAAGCACCGGGAATTATTGTAAGCTTCTGTGTGGTGGTGTAATGCATCGGATGGTCGGACATTCATTGTATCTGTCCCTAATGTAAATAAGCAATTGAAATGAGAGAGAGAGTCAAGAACCCGACACCCTCAGCACACAGGGGGACAAACACCTACCTGGAGGTGACAGCATTCCCTCCCCCATATGCCCCCTTAGATACAACATAACCAACAAAAATGGATCACGACTCCTGCAGCTCTGTCGGATGCTGGATATGTACATAGTCAATGGTAGGCTTTGAGGGGACTCCTATGGTAGGTACACCTATAGCTCATCTCTTGGCAGTAATACTGTAGACTACTTTATCACTGACCTCAACTCAGAGTCTCTTAGAGCATTCAGTCTGTCCTCTGACACACCTATCAGATCACAGCAAATTTCACACTACTTGAACAGAGTTATGCTCAATCATTAGGCATCAAAGCCAAAGGAACTGAATAATATTAAGAAATTATATATAATGGCCTCCCGAGTGGCGCAAGTCACTGCATCACAGTACTAGCTGTGCCACTAGAGATTCTGGGTTCGAGTCCAGGCTCTGTCGCAGCCAACCGTGACTGGGAGACCCATGGGGTGGTGCACAATTGGCAGTGCACGCTGACATCGTCGCCAGGTGTACGGTGTTTCTTCTGACACATTGGTGTGGCTGGCTTGAGGGTTAAGTGGGCATTGTGTCAAAGAAGCAGTGCGGCTTTGTTGGGTTGTGTTTCAGAGGACACACGACTCTCGACCTTCGCCTCTCCCGAGTCCATATGGGAGTTGCAGCGATGACACAAGACTAACTACCAATTGGATACCACAAAATTGGGTAGAAAAAGGGGTAAACTTTTTTTTTGAAATGCTATAGATGAAAGGAAAATAGTGTGGAAATCTACCAAAAAAACAATTAGGCAACAAATTCAATCCGTTCTAATTTCCTGGACAAAAGGTTTCATTGTAATAGTGAAAGTGTAAACTTGGCAGTAGAAAACCTAAACAGTATATTTGACCTCTCAGCTTCCCTATTAAATTAAAACATTTCAAGCAGATAACCTAAGAAAATTAACAACAATGACAAATGGTTTGATGAAGAATGCATAAACCAAAAAAAGAAATTGAGAAACCTATCCAATCAAAAACAGAGACCCAGAAAACCTGAGCCTACGCCTTCACTATGGTGAATCACTAAAACAATACAGAAATACAACATAGAAAAAGAAGGAACAGCACATCAGAAATCAGCTCAATGTAAATTAAGAATCCATAGAATCAAACAACTTCTGGGAAAATTGGAAAACTCTAAACAAACAACACAAACAGTTATCTAACCAAAATGGAGATGTATGGATAAACCACGTATCCAATCTTTTTGGCTCTATAACAAATATACATGATCAAATACAAATCTTAGAATCAACTATTAAAGACTACCAGAACCCACTGGATTCTCCAATTACATTGAATGAACTACAGTACAAAATACAAACCCTCCAACACAAAAAGGCCTGTGGGGTTGATGGTATTATAAAATATACAGAACACAAATTCCAATTGGCTTTACTTAAAATCTTTAATATCATCCTCCGCTCTGGCATCTTCCCAAATATTTGGAATCAAGGACTGATCACCCCAATTCACAGATGTGGAGACAAATTTTACCCCAATAACTATTGGGGATATGCGTCAACAGCAACCTTGGGAAAATCCTCTGCATTATCATTAACAGCAGACTCGTATATTTCCTCAGTGAAAACAATGTACTGAGGAAATGTAAAGTAGGAAATTTTACCAAATTAACATACCCTGCACACCCTAATTGACAAACAAATAAACCAAAACAAAGGCAAAGTTTCTAATGCTTTGTTGGTTTCAAAAAAGCTTTTGACTCAATTTTGCATACGGGTCTGCTATACAAATTGATGGAAAGTGGTGTTGGGGGAAAAGCATACAACATTATAAAATCCATGTAAACAAACAAGTGTGTGGTTAAAATGGGCAAAAAAACAAATTTCTTTCCACAGGGCCCGGGGGCAGGAATGCAGTTTAAACCTCACCCTCTTCAACAAATATATCAATGAACTGACGAGGACACTAGAACAGTCTGCAGCACCCGGCCTCACCCTACTAGAATCTGAAGTCAAATGTCTACTGTTTGCTGATGATCTGGTGCTTCTGTCCCCAACCAAGGAGGGCCTACAGCAGCACCTAGATCTTCTGCAAACTAAGCCCTTGCAACCTTAGTTTGACTGTTCCCAAATGACCCATCATTACCTTTTGGGTGTTATATGGTTGACAGGTTTGCTGTGTTTTTCAACTGGTGAAAAACCTGGTCTCAGTTCCCAAAATTACAATATCTGATCACATGTCAGGTTAAGTATTACGTTGACATTTTCTAAACATGGCTGTCCTCCTAACGCTCCCTTGTGTAATCAAGTTGGAAGCCCATCCTGATAGTCAAGGATGGTGAACTTGAAGTGGAATGCTGAATGGAATTTGTAATGGAATTCCACAATTTTTTATTTAGTTAGTTACATACTCACATAGCGTTCATTGCGTTAAAGGATATCTCTATACTACAGTATATAGGCTATGCATTTAATTTAACAGGGCCCATTTGGCACACTCCCAATGTTATAGCCTATAAATGTATACTATAGGCCTATACACATCAAATATATGCACATAAGGGATTTAAGGATATCCATTGATGAGGATTTACCAGAGACTCTGTAGCTACGTTTTGTTAGCCAAAATGTAAGGTGATTCTGATTAGTTAGCATGCTGCACGCGAATGGAGATAACAAGGGGATGCAACTCGATGGTATCTTTATTGTGTGGCTGCTGAAACCCGAAACGGACCACTATGCGGCGGCTCTGCTCCGGGCTGTCATTTAAAGGGCACGTGGGCACGCATGAATAAAATAGTATCTGATCCACCGAGATACAGAAAAGACGCTCTATCAGGTTGCGGCCGGGAATAGTGACCAAGGAGAGGGCTATGGCATTTCTTTGGTACAGAAGAGTCCAGTGGCAATTCACGCTATTGCATTCCGGTGATGGAGGAGATGACAATTATGACAGCTAGCCAGCCACATCAAATTTGCAACTCATAATATTACTGTAGGCTACAAGCAACCAGGCACATACCAGTATTAGGGCCTATGTAGGCAGCGTGTCTCCATGGCTGACTTAGTCCATAGAGGTGGAACCATATGAACGATTTAGACAATAGTTCCGTATCAGATTTCTCAGTATAAAGTTACAGACCAGTTGTGGAAAACAGGAGGGAGAATCATAATTTTCCACATTCATTCATGAAAGACAAAAGTCAACAGTTTTACAAAGTTTACAAAGTCTTATAGTTGTTATTAGGCCTATTTTAGTTATCACAGGCACTACAAGACCCACAAGTTGACATTCATCTGACCTCAAGGCACTGCTGTACTAAAATATACAATTTAACCTATTATTTGTATGATGTATATAATCACAAGCATAAGTAGCCTATTTGAAAAATTATCTGAAGATATGATTTTGTATGGACGGATCCTGCACGGGGCGGTGCCCAATTGCCCTGGCCGCGTATTTACGCACGTACCGCTCTTCCCTTCAAGTCCACCTAAAAAGGTTATCATAAATTCCATCATTACCCGGCTGAACTCAATCCTAAACGCGTTTTAAAACAGTCCAGTCATCAGTGGCCTTCTATGAGACATTAGGGGCCCAGAAAACTAAACATTTATGTCCCTACCCATTGTGCATTATTCTCTTAGCAGCATCGCGTGTTTGATAGTCCAAAATATAATCTAACACGCTACTGCATTATTCTACAATGAAACTTGAGGCCCAGAGATTACACCTGTCTGCATTGGTCATGCTGAACTGCTGCTGCCACTAAAACACATGCGTCCCTGGGCTGGCCACTGTCTGTCTCCTCTCTGTGCGTAATGGGCCTTCCCGACCCGACCACCTGCTGCCAGGTATCCCTTGGGACAGGAAGAGAACCAAGACCTTCCTTTTTCAAGTTATATCTTCATGGAGTATAATGGGGTCTTGTGTGTGACACTGTGGGTTATTAAGTAGCCGAAACCTTGCCGTGAGCACTAGTCTATACAATTGATGTAAGAACAGATCATTTTAGGGGTATGAAAAACCGAATGACCATAACTTTCCTGGTGGTTTAACATGTGGTAGGTAGTATGGTCCATTCTTCATCACCACTAAGCAGGCATGGATTTTTAATTGTGCGCGCTTCCCAGCTGTTTGCTGGAGCGTGTAGGGGAGCATGTGGGCGGGCAGCAATGCACGCACAGTACCGCCCTCGGTCTTGGAACTGGGTGGAGTTATTGGAAGCACTTTTAGGAATGGGTCCGAAACATATTTAGTTAGTCACGACAGTTACGAAGAAGAGTTGCAAACACCTGACGATCTCTTGGACAATCAGCTCCATATCTCCTTTAAGTGTCGAAACATAATCTACCTCGAATCTTGATTTTTGTCGCCTTTGTTATTTCCCTGAAGCCTCTCCAGTGGTAAATGTCTTATTGTTCGTTTTTATAGCAATACTGATAAATAACGTAACTAGCTGATAAGAAAACATTGCACTATATTTTTGATTGTTTCTGTTAATACAATTTTGCACTAAAATATTGGTGAAGATGCACACCACGCAGAAGGACACGACCTACACGAAGGTTTTTGTCGGGGGTCTTCCATACCACACCACGGATTCCAGTCTCAGGAAATATTTTGAAGTGTTTGGAGAAATTGAAGAAGCAGTCGTGATTACCGACCGACAGACCGGCAAGTCCAGGGGGTATGGATTCGTAAGTATCAATCTAGTATTTATTCTTCATAACTTTCTTACACAAAGTGCAAGTGAGACAGTGCAAGTGTCTGTCTAAGGCCTGCATTATTTCAAATGGCAGTAAATCACATGTCATCGTTAAAGTGGGTGTTGGTTAGGCTACTGTAGGCCTATTTCATAATATTTGAAGTTTTTCATAAGTAGGCTTGTGTTTTCAGCTTGAAGCGTTTTATCATTGAAAACACCCGATTGGCGCACACGCGCACTGTTCCGCGCTAACATGTTCAGAAGATGAGTTTTGGGAAGATGATGAGCAGAACCTCATGTCAATGTCTATGAGCATTAATAAGAGACCGATGGGCTACTATAAAACTGGTTTACTGTCATGGTACCTCCCTCCTTGCAGCCATTTAGTTTTAAGCACATTTATGTGAAATATTAGCCTGTAGTATTTGATGAGTTGAGAGGTTTTCCTCGGGTTATTTGAAAAATACCCTACTACAGCACCAAAAACTCGTACATAGTCATTACTCTCAAATAGCGTACTTATAGTCACAAGTAAACTTGACCTCAGAGAAAAACAATGTACTGACAACAATTATTTTGAATGGATGAGTATCTATGGCCAGAGATGGCGTTATATCTAGCTTCTACTCTGGAAAACAAGGAAATAACTAATCAGGAGCTTAGAGCCTACCTAGGACCAAAGATCTCAACTTACTATAAGTAGTGGTGGTTATCTTAATTTTCAAAATATTGACTGACAGTCGGGTTGTGTGTGATATCCATATTTTCTCTATTTGCCTCCCTTTAGCTAATTGAATATGAACATTGGCGAGTCTTTTATTTTTCACCACTTCTTACCTGTGCTCTCTCCCCCTCTCTGTGTGTCCCTGCAGGTGACGATGGCGGACCGCTCGGCTGCAGACAGGGCCTGTAAAGATCCGAACCCCATCATCGACGGCAGGAAAGCCAACGTCAACCTGGCGTACCTGGGGGCCAAGCCACGGGTGATGCAGCCAGGTAAACACACTCTCACACTCAGTCACACAGTCACATAGAGAGATACCTATAGGTGAAGTATACTTAACTCAGTAGGAAGCAACAGTACCTGTTCTGTATGGTAATGTTCTTAAAACATTGAGGCTGTTTGTTCTATAGAACATGCCCCAGGTCTCATCTTATTTTTATTTCCATATTGTCCACATTTTTTCCTCACAAATCATGCCTGGTGCAGAATACTTTCATGATGATCCCAAGGCTTATTAATCATTCTGTCACATAAATATGTAAAATGAATGTGTTCAATACATGATTCAGGATGTCCCGATGTGTCTAGAATGAACTAAATTACTGCATCCCAAATGGCACCCTATTCCCTATATAGTGCACTACTATGGGTACTGGTCAAAAGTAGTACACTAAAAAGGCAATAGAGTGCCATTTGGGACTCACAGATGACATGAATAAGATCATTAATTAATTTGACCATACCTCATCTCCATCCAGGTTTCACTTTTGGTGTTCCACAAATCCATCCTGCCTTTATCCAAAGGCCTTATGGGTAAGTACTGATGCTTCTTTGTGTGTGTTGAGGGAATGGTTGGGTGTTGATAAGTATACATTTACAAATGACCTCATCAGTGAAAACCTATATGAAACCTCACTAGAGTTACCTCACTGAATCTGTTATTTATAATATATTAGCAGTGAAGTCCCTTATTTGGCGAAAGTCTAGCATTGTTAGACATGTTCATACAATGACATGTATGTTTGTATAATCTGTTTATGTAATTGTTTTGTGCTTAGTCCTATTTTTCTCCATACTTGCATGATAATTATGTTGAGGGAGAAAAACAGTTTCACAAGTCCTCTTTCTTTTTATCACTGACTACAAAGTTGACCACCAATATAAGGTTTGTGTGAGTGAAAGAGAAAGTGTGTGTGTGTGGTGTGTGTGTGCACACTTGTGTGTGTATGCATGTGTGTGTGTTATGTGTTGAGTACAACTAATGGAAAGTTAGAGCCTCAATGACTCAATGTTATCTCTCTCTGGTCCGACAGGCTCGATACAGGTTAACATAACTGGTGGTTTCAGGATTAGTTCTGTGGGCATGTCACAGATCAGACCAGGGAATTACCTGTAATTTCAAACGCACACAAACAAGCTCAAACGGTGATTATAGATGCATGTATGTTGGTTTTTAATTTTGGTTTTGAGTTTTAATTCATTTTGAATAGCAATTAGAGCTTTGTGTGCTTTTTTTGTTACTGTTATGAAGTGGTGTTCATAGCTAAACCGCGTGCTGTCTATTTAATGACCAAAAAAAGCTGGTTTGACGATATTTGGGATGTTCTTTTACGATGTTGTGGAAGAGTGTTGACTTTGCCAGGGGGAGCAAAGTCTTTTTTTTTTTTTTTATGCTTTTGTGTTGTAGCTTGTGGTTTACTTTTTCTTTGGTAACATTATGTTCTATATGTTGTTGGATGCGTTGTTGGAGTGAGGGACGGTTTTCTGTGTGCTTTTTTATTATTCCCCTGTCACCCCTACTCCAAACCAAACCCACCAAAACCATCAACAGCTCACAGCTCATTGCAAGACATTTCTAGGACCTTTATCTTCCATTAACACCTAACCTATCAAACTCACCCACAATTGAGTATTTCCCAGGAATTGCATATTCTCTCTTTCTCTCTCTCTTTCTCAAGCCACCAAGGGCATGTGCCGCATGGTCTTTGTCTCTTCTAACTCTCATTCTCTCTTATTTTCTCTCCCTCTCTCATCTATCTATCCGTATATGGTATACTTCAGGGCCGACTCTCAGGAGAGCTGCTGTTTCTCATTCAGAGATGATAAAGAAGAGAACAGTGAGGTCAATTTACAGTCTAGTCATGGACAATAGTCACTAACCTTATCCCTTACAGGACACGGGTGACAGATGAGGAAAAGTCATCCAAGGCTAGTAGTTTAGTTGAAGCAGAACACCTACTAATGTGTGTTTCTGTTAGTGTGTGTTTGTTTGTATTTGTCTGACCATACTATTGTATGTGTGCGCACACATGTTCGTTTGTGTGTGTGTGTCCTTTCGTGTGTAGTCGAGTCCAGTGGTAGAGCAATGCACCAGAGTCTCTACTGTGACACAAACAAATGTCTGGATGCCACAGCCTCTGAACAAGCTTTCATCACATGGGTCTGCGGCGTTAAGGAAAACAAGCTTCTCCATTGTCCCTCACAAAGGCTGGAGTGCTGACGCTGCAGTCGCATGAAGCCTGCACTGGTAGCGGGGTGGGGGGCTGGGCAGGGGTTCTGGGGCTCAATCCGTCCTGATGGGATGGGACACTCTTTAAAAACAGCAGTCCCGAACGCATGGAGGCTGGAGGTCCCAGGGAGGTTTAAAGGGCCACAGACACATCCAGACAGTGCCACCTATGTGCCACCTGTGCTTTCCAACACATGTAGAAGGCCCAAGGCTCCAGAAAAAAGTATTTGTCCCAAATGGCACCCTATTCCCTGTATAGGTCACTACTAGGGCTCTGATGAAAAAAATGCAAAAAATTGCAATCTATATAGGGAAAAGGGTGCCATTGGGACGCAGACATAGATGGGCACAGCTGTGGGAGGGTAGCAACCAGCTCCATGGCTATCACACCACTAGGTATGAGTCTCACCAATGATATGATCCCAACACATGTAGGAGGCTTGATAGATAGGTATAAAGCAGAAGAGGCTGGTGGGAGGAGCTATAGGAGGACGGGCTCATTGTAATGGCTGGGATAGTATGAATGTAACGGTATCAAACACATCAAACATACGGAGATCTAGTTTGACTCTGTTCCATTGATTCCATTCCAGCCATTACAATGAGCCCATCCTCCTATAGCTTCTCCCACCAGCCTCCTCTGATGGGTACTAGGTAAATGGCAGTACGTACAGGTCTGGGATCAGGCTACTGTTTGAGCCTGTAGCAACCAGATCCATTGTTATTATTATAGCACCATGTCGCCCCTCTACGCTTCTCACATTTATCTGTAGCATGACTGGCTGTTCCTCAGCTCCTAATGCAACAGAATCCCAATGGTTCTAATGTGTCGGAGAGCAACAGCTGTGTACTCCTAAACTCCCTGCCACCCCTCCACTCTTCCCCCTCTCTGGTCGAAGATGTCACCCATCTGACATGTGATTGACACAGACCTTTATTTAGCCTTGAACTTTACCGACCGCAATGTTCCAGACATAATATATTTACACAGAGCATTGAGACACACAGTAACCCTAGTATTTTTAACCTTGCTTGTATCTCTAGGGAAACGAGGGCACTTAGATGGGAGTCAGAGGGTAGCCAGTGCTTCCCATGAGCAACACCATTACGGAAGTGAATCCAGGCAGATGTGTGTGTTTTGTTTGTTAGGTGACACAGCATTTACCAACATATAAGAGGTTTATGCTGTTGGAGATGGAGAAACAGGTTGTAGTAGTCTAATGTTGAATGAGATTACGAAGGGGAGAAGGACAAGATAGAGGAAGTGAATAAAGGTAGGGTGGGATATGAGCCCAGATGAGTTCTAGAGGTGGGAACATACCACTAGGTACTAGTAAGTCATATGTAGGATGACAGGCAAGCAGAAAATAGCTGGGGCCCAGCCTTCAGCCTCTCCTGTCAATCATACATGAGGCCAGGCAACAAAGAGCATGTCGAAGACCAGATCCACATTACAGGAATGTCGTCATGACTACTTATGGAAACCGTACTTGTGTAGGACTTATTTGCACTCTGCTATATATTTATGGAAAAATAACATTGGAATGAAACTCTTGGGCATTCTTCAAGCATTCTAATGCAGGACAACAATCATGGGCCATTTTAACGTCTCTGTCTTCTTCATACTTTGGATGCATCCCAAATGATACCCAATCCCCCTGTATACTGTTGACCAGATCCCTATGGGCTGGTGGAAAGGGAATAACGTGCCATTTAGGATGCAACCTTAATTTCCAACAACAGCATGTTTCTTGGGCTCCTGACTGGTGCACCGGTCTAAGGCACTGCATCTCAGTGCTAGAGGCGTCACTAAAGACCCTGGTTTGATGCCAGGCTCTATCACAACCGGCCATAATTGGGAGTCCCACAGGTGAAGCACAATTGGCCCAGCGTCATCCGGGTTAGGGTTTGGCCGGGATAGGCCGTCATTGTAAATAAGAATTTGTTCTTAACTGACTTGCTTAGTTAAATAAAATAAAATTCACCATTTAAACATACCAGTTCAATGCTGTCATTTAATTCTCTACAATTGCAAATATAGTGCTATTAAAAAGCACCTTTGTTGTGTGTTGTAACACTGCATAACATATTTTATATGTGGTGTGAAAGAGCTTCTTTTTGTGCCGGTTTTCCCCATACTGTAAGAAATAATCGTTTTTCCGAAAAGAGATGAAAACAGCATTTCAAAATACCTGTTTGATCCAACTTTTGACACCATGCTTCCATCCTGAATGGTACCTTATTACCTGTATAGTGCACTGCTTTTGACCCTGTGGGGATGCATCCCATATCTTAATATAGCTAGTAATGGGGAGGCACAAGAATGGTCAGCTTTGACATGTGTTTTTCGGTGGACACTGCATTTTGTTGTTTCGTTGTGAAACCATCCTTTGCGTGTGTGTGTGTGTGTGTGTGTGTGTTTGAGAGTTTATCTTTGTAGTGGCCCGTGTGTGTGTGTGTACACGTGTGTTTTGTTTTGTTGTGCATTGTCCAGCCTGTGTGTGTGTGTGTGTGTGTCTCCACCTTGTATTGTGACTGTAACACTGTGCTGAGACCGCAGCGTGCCAGCAGGCCAGGCCGAGGCATCTGCCAAGAACGTGTTGTCATAGGAGCGCCTCTGACCCCTGAGTGATAGAGCTGTACTTGATCTTTTATTTTTCTTTCTTTTAATGTATTTATTCTTTCCTTTTTGTTTCTTTCAGTGAGTGTTTGTGCTGTGTTGGTTATCCATGTGGACTGTTTTGAATTTTTTGTCTTTGACGTCTGTTTCTTGTAGAATTGCTGTTGTTTTTCCTGTTTCCTCGTTGGGGCCAGTGTTTTGAGATGTGATTGGTTGGATAGTGGAATGCTGACAATAGGGTTGCCACGATAGATCTTGTCTTTGGTTTCTCCAATCCAGATTCCAAACTGTTTGACTGTACAAAAGATTCCTCTCTCCATCTTGTTTCTTATTGGCTTGATTGATGTCAGTATTTATTTGGTCCGATCAATTGTTAGGTTGTTTCTCAAGAGATTTGAATGACCTGTTGACAACATCATCACACCATGCACATCATTCCAGACCATTACAAATCCACACCAGACCACAACTCATTGAAACCCAACACTGACAAATGGTGGTAAGTCAACATAAAAGTGATTGTCAATCATTGTCATAACGCTGATTAGGTTACTCAGTCTTCTCTTACTGAATCATAAACTTGACTCCAATTTAACACCAGTTTAGTTTTTTTGAGGAATGTAATTTGTGATTTCCCAATCAAGGTCAACGAGTTGGGTTTCCTCCACCAAAACAATAGTGTAACTTTCCCAAACGACCATCATCATGCTAGCAGATAGCGCTAGAGAGCCTAGCGAGCCGAGCCTCATGGCCGGGATTTGTCATGAAGGGCTGAATATGCTCATTGTTCCTGATTGCTTATTTAATGAAAAGGTCCCTCTGAGTGCAGCTAGCCTAGCGCCCGGCCCGGGGCTCTTTGTCTAAGCACAGAGGGGGAAACAGCCAGCAGTGTCCTTTTTGAAAACTGTCCAGCTGTCAAAGTGGCAGTGACATTTTCACAATGCCCCCCTCATCTCATGTCCTCTCCCCCTCTCTTCCTCACAGCGCTGCCTGTGAGCCTCCCTCCCCTCCTCTGTTCCCCATCCCCTCCCAACTAGGACTGGCACCAGAGCCAAATCCACATGTGACCAAGCACACACAAACCAAGTTCTCTCTTCTCGCCATCTCTGGATTGTCTCTCCATGACGGCATCAATCGGTCACTGAAAACCCAAACTGTCTTCCTATCCCTTACCAGAGGACAAAACCCCTCTGAGCTTTGAACACCTCTCCACCAACCCATTTTTTTTATCCCACAGAGAGATCTCTATTTTGGCAACCCTATATCTCTAATAGCTACTTGCAGACATCTCCGTGGTGTTATTGACTGGTGTATTGATGTGTTGGGGGGCCCTTGGCCGCAGTGTGGTTGGGTTGGTTGCGTTTGGTTCTGCTGTCAAACTTGGGGTTTGCTGCTGTCTGTCAGTGGCTGTGTAAGGCCAGGTCTGTGATCTCTAACTCTAACTCCATGTCTGTTTCTGTCCTGCAGGATCCCTGCTCACTATGTGTACCCTCAGGCCTTCATGCAGCCAAGCACCATGGTCATTCCCCATGCCATGCAGCCCAGTGCAGCCTCTGCCTCCACCGGTTCCTCACCATACATCGACTACACTGGAGCCGCCTACGCACAGTATTCCGCCGCCATGGCGGCTAGCGCTGCTGCAGCCTACGAGCAGTATCCCTACGCTGCCTCCCCTGTAGCGGCCGGGTACATAACTGCGGCCGGTTACGGCTACGTTCAGCAGCCCCTGCCTACGGCCGCACCGGGATCAGCCGTCGCTGCAGCCGCAGCTTTCGGTCAGTACCAGCCTCAGCAACTGCAAGCTGACCGCATGCAATAGCAGCCACTGCCGCCATTGGACACGAGGGGATGGGAGGCCCACTGCTGATTGGCTGTGCAGAGGAAAGGAGGAGGAGGAGGAGGAGAGAGGGGCCGTGTTAAGTGACGGAGTCGTTAAGATGGTGGTGGTGAGGTGGGAGCTCCATACAGTAGCTTTCCAACTTGCTGTGCTTAAACCCCCCCCCCCCACAAAAAAATGAGTAAACGTTACCAATTCACAGAACAAAGTAAGGTGGATATATCCTTATGATTATTATTGTTGTTATTAATATAATTATTACTATTATTATAATTGTAGTAGAGTATTTATTTATAGAAGAGAAATGCAACAACTAAGCTTGGTGTAAAATATTACCTTATGTTCCATTGCTGTCATTAACAGAAGAGAGAGAGCGTTCTCTTTACGGGACACTTAGACGTGTCCCAAAGTGTTTTGTGTTCTGAAGCCCTTATAACATATATTTATTATCACATTTCGAGGACTCTTGTCGTTCTGTCTTTTCAAGTGCATTGAAGTAAATGTTGTGATAATCAGGGAAATGGACCAGTTTCCAGTGTGTTAGTAAAGACAACCTCTGCGTGTCAGGGAGTAGCTGAAATAACTGTGGAGAAAAGGTGTAAGTCTTGTCTCGTGTTAAGAACATATCTTCCTGATGCTGATTGTCCCTTTTTTGACTCTATATCTTGATCTCTTGACCTATGCAAAGCAAACAGTTCACCAGGAGACAAAAAAGCTGCAGGAATAACCAAAAATGCCATCTACTCATCAACTCTTCAAAGGGCATCACAAACAATAAGAAGGAAACTCCGAAAGAAAGGTTTTCAGACAATGAGAAGCACCAAATCAGTTACTCTCAAACACATACATTACGCACACACACAGTTGTGTACATAGTGGTAAAGGACAAAGGGCTCAGTCGTGTTCCCCTCTGGCTCTGTGCAATGGGATCTAGTCAGAGTGAAAGAGAGGGAGGGAGCAGCTGCGGGTGGGGAGGGGGGTGGGACAGTTAGCCCAGCGCCACACAAATGGATCACTCTGGAAAGAACGCATCACTTGCGCTTATTTGTTGAGCTGTCACATTTTAATCCCTGGGCCCATTTGGGAACTGGCCCCTCTGGGTTGTCTGCCTGGCCCTGTCAGCATTTCCACCTCTGTCCTAGAGCTGGCCGGCTGGGCTGGTGTCAGGTACATACACTGCCCTTCTATCCTAACCCTAACCTTGTCCTGTACCCACTCCTCACAGCCTCACCAACCCCCTTGCCCTGTACCCATTCCTCTAAGCCTCACCAACTCCTCCTCTATCCAGACTACACACCCCAACTCCGGAGCTCCTTTCTGTGGGTCTGGAAAGTGGTGGCAGTGGGGAATGTAGAAAGGGGGTGGCGGGGCTGCAGGCGCTTGACATGAATCTAGGGGTTCTTTGTGTGCCTCACATTTGTGTTGCTATTTAAGAGAGTAAGAAAAGATCTATTTAAGATATTTATTTTCAGAGTTGACTATGTTCTATACGCTCTACGGACAAAGACTTAGTGGCGGTACTGAATTACTATTGTTATGTATTCATCTCAAGGCATATAAGTTATTGAGTAGGTTTAGTTGTATTATTATTAACATACTCTACCAAAAATGTTGATTTATTTAAGATACAATTCTGTATGTGCACTGTACAATTATACTTTTTGCCTTTTTGAAGTCTTAGAACATGACATTAAATATTGGCTAGATTAATGCCTTTTGTATGAAACTTTATTTAAATGCAGGCATACTTGTGTGCAGACTGTTATTCTGCCTCTGTGTTTAGAACTGTTGGAAAAGACAAAAAAATCCTGACAAAATTAGCAAAATGCTTGCTTTATACATTAGAATGTATAGTCATTGTCATGGTTTGGATAGCTGTGCTTCTATTGCTTTTAATATACATCAGATGGGCTATTTTACACTTGGGAATTTTTATACTTGAACTATTTCTTACAAGGGAAAATATGAAAAATAAATGACAAAAAAATAATTTTTAAGGAAGCTTTTCATTGTCACTGGATTAAGGCATGTATAGTGTTAAAACCTTATTTCAGAATTTCAACACTATTTACTCTAAATTGAAATAAAAGGTTCTATATTTAAACAATGTTTTTTAAATTTATTTAAGATGGATATACGATGTTGAGTTGATCAATTGTGTTGTTTTCAGGTTGGGTAACTTTTTGTGGGCCTTGTTGTGGAGGCCTGAGAACATTAAGTCTCCAGAGCAAATGATGTATGAAAGGTGAAGGTGTTAGTAGTTGATGTTCAGCAGGTTCTATGGATACACATGTCCCAGATTTGTACCCTACAACACGAGAATGGCTGAGTCACCTCTTCACTAGGCAAAAGCTTCTCTCTCAAACACACATGGATCTGCATCTCAAATGGCACCCTATTCCCTTTATAGTGCACTACTTTTGACCAGGACCCCTGGTCAAAAGTAGTGCACTATAGGGTGAGTGTCATTTGGGATGCGACTGCTTATTTCTAGCTCCAGAACTCACAGGTATTGTATTATGTAAGGACTGTTCCATCTAAGTGTATTAAACACCTATAAACAGACTCACTGTCTATTTGTGCATACATCCTCAATTCCCAAGCCTCTCATCACCAAAATATGGTTGTAAAACCTTTTGGGAGACTGGTGTTTAAAAACAATGTTCATAGTTTAGTTGGGTTAAGTAGCTGATTACTTTCCTGTGTGTGTGTGTGTGTGTGCTTTGTAGACTAACAGTGAAACGCTTGCTTACGGGTCCTTTTCCAACAATAAAGAGTTAAAGATGAAATAAACCGTGAAAATAACATGACAATATACAGTACACTGGTCTTTCCATGAAAGACTGATCAGGTGAAAGCTATGAACCCTTATTGATGTCACTTGTTAAATCCATTTCAATCCATTTAGATGAAGGGGAGGAGACAGGTTAAAGAAGGATATTTATGTGTGCCATTCATTGGGTGAATGGGCAAGACAAAAGATTTAAGTACCTTTGAACGGCGTATGGTCGTAGGTGCCAGGCGGACCGATTTTAGTGTATCAAAAACTGCATGCTAAACAGTTTCCCGTGTTTATCAAGAATGGTCCACCACCCAAACGACATCCACCAACTTGACACAACTGTGGGAAGAATTGGAGTGACCTTGATAATTTATTGTTAAAACGAGAGGCTGCTTGGATCTTTAACTTAAAGACCCTTGCTCCCTTCGGTCTTAACGTGGACTTTGATCTGAAGCCATTCTTGTGATTGTTGTGATTGTTGTGACTTTGCCATTGTGGTTGTTTGTAGGCTTGTGTGGTCTTAAGTGAGTCTATGATCGTATGCTATCCATTTGTATTTATTGTATGCTGCTCTTTCTATGCCATTTTAATATTTGAGAAATTAACCAATGATATTAGGCCACTCTTGGCCATGATTACAGACACCTATGTGTCTTGACACTATATATAAACGAGTCATCCCGCAGTGTCTATGATTGTACCCTGACGAAGACAGCTTGCCGGTCGAAACGTTGGTAAATTAAATATTTTTGCATCTGAGCTCCTAGTGTGCGGCTCTCCTTTATTTTTAAGGAAGAATTGGAGTCAATATGGGCCAGCATCCCTGTGGAATGCTTTCAACACCTTGTAGAGTCCATGCCCGATGAATTGAGGCTATTCTGAGGGCAAAAAGGGGGATTGGGGGGTGCAACTCAATATTAGGAAGGTATTCCTAATGCTTTGTAAACTAATTGTATAGGGAGTAGAAAATAACATGGCTATATACAGGGAGTACCAGTACCAAGTCGATGCGCAGGGCTACGAGGTAATTAAGGTAGCTATGTATTGTACATACAGGTAGGGGTAAAGTGATTAGCAGCAGAGTATGTGATGAATGTGTGTGTGGCGTCAGTATCCATGTGTGTGCATATTATAAAAAGGGTCAATGCAGGTAGTCCAGGTAGCTATTTGATGAGCTATGTAGCTGTCTTGTTTAGGAGTCTTATGGCTTGGGGGTAGAAGCTGTTCAGGGTCCTGTTGGTTCCAGACTTGGTGCATTGGTACCACTTGCCATGCGGTAGCAGAGAGAACAGTCTGTGGCTTGGGTGGATGGAGTCTTTGACAATTTTTTGGGGCAGGGAGCTCGGCCCCAGTGATGTACTGGGCAGTACACACTACCCTCTGTAGCGCCTTGCGGTCGGATGCCAAGCAATTGCCATTCCAAGCTGTTTTGCAGCCAGTCAAGATGCTCACGATGGTGCAGCTGTAGAACGTTTTGAGGATCTGAGGGCCCATGCCAAATCTTTTCCGCCTTCTGAGAGGAAGAGGCGTTGTCGTGCCCTCTTCATGACTGTGTTGGTGTGTTAAGGACCATGGTAGATCCTTAGTGATGTGGACACCGAGGATCATGAAGCTCTTAACCCGCTCCACTACAGCCCCGTCAATGTGAATGGGGGCGTTCTCGACCCTCCGTTTCCTGTAGTCCACGATCAGCTCCTTTGTCTTCCTGACAAGGCAGAGGTCCTGAGTTTGCGCTAGGTATGGGCCGAATCGGGAGGAAGTGGTACTCAAGCAGCGTGACGTCCTTCACAGTGTTGCCGTGATCCGGATCTACTGTTGCACTCAGCTCAAAACTTGGGTTTCTGTTGGGGAAGTTTGAGGGGTGTATGTAGAACATGTAGCACATGGGGATGTGTGAGACTCCTCAGTCTCAACTGTCCCCACTTGAACCAGCAAATAGCTCGTTTTTTTCATGGTGCCGACTGGTAAGTG
This sequence comes from Salvelinus fontinalis, assembly GCF_029448725.1. Taxonomy (NCBI): domain Eukaryota; kingdom Metazoa; phylum Chordata; class Actinopteri; order Salmoniformes; family Salmonidae; genus Salvelinus; species Salvelinus fontinalis. The sequence goes on from NC_074696.1 coordinate 19,682,600, forward strand.
TCCCACCCTGGCCTTAGTATTCTTTGTTTTCTTTATTATTTTAGTTAGGTCAGGGTGTGACATGGGGAATGTTTGTGTGTTGTTGTTTTTGGGTGATTCTATGGTAAAGGGGTTGTTGGGTGTAGTATATGGGTTTGTGTTGAGTACAGGTGTCTAGCGTTGTCTATGTATGTTTAGTTGTCTAGGAGAGTCTATGGTTACCTGAATGAGTTCCCAATTAGAGACAGCTGATTTCGGTTGTCTCTGATTGGGAGCCTTATTTAGGGTAGCCATAGGCTCTCATTGGTTGTGAGTAGTTGTCTATGTGATACGTTTGTAGCCTGTTGTATGTGCGCGACGTTTATTAGCTTCACGATCGTTTGTTGTTTTGTTAGTTTGTATTAAGTGTTTCGTGTTTATTTTTCGTCATCTTTAAAATAAAAGAAGATGGCTTATTTTCCAAATGCTGCGTTTTGGTCCGTCAATCCGCCACACGATCGTGACAGTAAGACACTTCAGGAGGGCGTTCACGTGTACTAGCAGGACAGAGGTCCCGAGTTCGCGTAAGCTATGGGCTGAATCGGGAGGAAGTGGTACAAGCTAAGCAAACAGCGTGATGTGCTTTACACGTGCTTGCGTGTAAATTACCACAGCAGCCAGAAGCCTTATGGGATTACATACAAAATGTCTGCTGGCTGTATGCTGGTGACCATGCTCCTGCTCTTCATTTTGTAACACTGTCACCCAAGGCCCCTCCACCATTTTAGCTGAACATTCAATGACGTGGGACAAGCATTCACCTCACACTCAAACAAACTCGTCTGGCAGCAGAGAGTTTGGGAATGGAGTCCTCTGTGGAAGCCTATCAATGATTCAGAGGCTTTTCTAATCAATAAAAGATCCCTACCCTCTCCTCCCTAACCTGGCACGAGGCAGCATGGTACACTTTTCTGGTCAAAGTAGTGCACTGCATAGGGAACCGGGTGCCATTTGGGACACAGATGGTCTATTTCAGCCACAGTGTAACTCAGGCAGCTGCCATGACACAGCAGAGATAGAGGCCTTTCACGTGACATCACTACGGCTTCCATGGCATCTGACGTCCGCCATGATGGAATTCAGAGGCAGGTTGTGAATTGGGATGTGACAGACAGACAGTAGTAGGTGCCGTTAACATAATCAGGGGCACAGTGAATGGCCCTTTTAAAACTTGCTCCCAGTTTTATTTGAGTTGACGTGAGAAAGCTATAACCAGTCATTATATCAGCACATAATGATCCCCGCACACTGGGCACAGACGTCAGTTCAACGTCTAGTTTTGATTTACATTTGTTTGAGTTGTCAACTATTGTGAATTCAAGGTGAAATTCCCCCCCAGAATCTTAATTTAGGTTAAAAGTTGGGTAAAAAATAAATAACAATCCCCTTACGTTGATGACTTTTTGCAAATCCAATGAGTTTTTCACATTGATTTAACATCATCACATACATTTTTGTGGTTAAAATGATGTGGAAACAACATTGATTCAATTAGTTTTTGCCCAGTGGGCAACTTTATGATATTGGAGAGGATGATGATGAGGATGATGATAATGTTAATATACAATTTTCATATGACTAGCTTTTATAATTTGAATGTCCACACAGCACTATCCTTTGAGTCATAGGGTAAGACCATTGCCAGCCTACACAACATTAGACGTCAATCAGACGTTCCATACTTAGTCTAGGTGTCTGGGGCTCCCACCACTGCTCCTCAAGACCAGGCAGGGGGGAGAGAAAGACTGGAGGCACCGACTGGTACTTTGCCAGTGGTCCACTCACTCAACTGCGTTATCAGGTTCACAAATGTTGCTTAATTTGGAAGTCCCGGAAGTTTAGGGTTATCTGCGCGATTGACTGACAGGGAAGCTGGGTGAGGCGGCAGACGTAGGAACGAATCAACCCGGGATATTACAAAAGCGAAATAAAACACTACGCCAGGATTTGATAGGGACCTATCGAAGGTAAATCTGTTGGTTAGTTTGTTTTCTAACGATTGTTATATTTTTGACGAGATGGGAATGGGAGGGAGAGCGGCAGAGAGGTGGGGACTGGGGGGGGAACGTTTGTAGATGGCTCGCCTCAGAAACGCGTGCGGTTATACTATTCGCTGTATTGGCACGAGAAAGGAAGACACCGATAGCCACAAAGGTCTGAACAATCGCCCTTTCCATATGATCTATGTGTGTCTTGTCTTTGTGTTTGTATGGCTAGTTAGACCATTGTGTATTTGCGGCGTTTTGTTTATTCTAGAAAACAGGTATTGCTTCAAAAAGGCTAGTTACTGCTAGAATATACGAATTTGAGTATTTTGTATGTCGATGACATTGTTATTTGTGTATGTGATGACAACGGTATAGCCTATACAATGCAGCCTGCCGATGACGCAGGATGAAAGTGTAAAGGATGACATGTCAACATTTGTTTTATTATTATGGTGTAGTGTGTGGCGCCGAGTCGAAATGACCTGTCACCTGACGCTTTTGTCATACCTCATACCTTGTTATCTATGTGAGGACACATGAACATAACATACATAGTTGTCGCACAGGATCAGTGCACGTGTGTCACACCAACCTTGAATGAACCTTCAGGGAACATTATGAATGTTGACAGTTTATGTTGATATTTAGAAATGTTGTTTATTATTCAATTCTCACGTGTTAGCCTGCTGAATATTTCCATATTGGTATAGATAGATTATTACTCTAAAATGTACAATTCATAAGCTCTATAAGTATACGAGTTTTCAGATCTCTCTCTCACTCTCTTGACAAAACTCGAGTTTCAGATCTAGATGTTTTTTATGAAGGGCCATCATCATGTCTAAGAATGAAATGGTCCTTAGCCCAAAGACCTTATAGGCCTATCAAGCACCAACCATAGAACCTTCCAACTTAGAATAGATGACAGGAAATCAGCACCACTAGCTTGAAGCAGGGGCCCAATATAGCCCTGAGATCAGATACCCAGGGCATAGAGTTATGAGACCCTATGGTGATTCTTAAGTATAATGGCATTCTCATTTCAGTAGAATAATAACACACCACCGATGTCTGCTTTCACAGCTGTTGGGTCCAAATCCCTCCCCTTGGTCAGACAATTGTTAGGTGTTTTGTTTACTAAGAAAACAATTTCTCGAAACCCTCTAACCTCAGGGTTCAACCTGGTCTCAGAGCATTTCATATTATTCTGTAAGTAAATCAGAGACACTCCATTTAGTATGATATGTTACGTTTCGTATGGTATGTATTAATTTGTGGATGTCCATTACCCATTTCGTATAATGCGTTATGAATTACAATTTGTATTATATGTTCCGAATTTACTAAACATACAATATGTTACAAATTTACAAACTATACAATACGTTACGAATTTGAAAAACATACAATATGTTCTGAATTTGCAAAGCGTATGATATGTTATGAATTCCAGCTAGGTGGCTAACGTTAGCTCGTTGGCTAGGGGTTAGGGTTAAGGTTAGGGTTACATTTAGGAGTTGGGTTAAGGTTAGGGTTAGGGGAAGGGTTAACTAACATGCTAAGTAGTTGAAAAGTAGCAAAAAAGTAGTAAGTAGTTGAACAGTTGGTAATTAGCTAAAATGCTGAAGCTGTTCATGATGAGATTCGAACTCGCAAACTTTGGGTCGCCCACCCATCCACCCTGATTGGTCGACCCTACGTTAGTTTAAGTAATTATCTGTTTGTAACCATATCAAACGAAACATATCACACTAATTTGAGTATCACAGAATACATTTACTATGTTATGTCTAGTCTGAGACCAGGCTGGGGTTCAAATCCTGTCCTGGCTCTTTCCCCTCAATCACTTTATACAAATAACTTACTGTAACACTGTATAGCTGGGGTCCAACAGTGAAAGAGCTAAAATGGCATTCGCTATGCTTTCTATCGCCATGGAGACTTTGGCAAACTCACAATGGCGAAGAGATGCTAATCAAGTCACACTGTGCCACATTGTAGCTGTTGCATTCACACAGTTTTCAATGTTAATGTTTTCAACATATCTTCTGGTGAAACAAATTATGAATAGGGCTGGGGCAAATACAGTGGCAGACTGTACTCTGTTTTATAGCATGTTGCAAGGCTTGTCAAATGTCTTTATTGACAACTATAGACATCTTGATATTTTGGAATAAAGGTAGTTCAATTGTGGCTCATACACTCTATGATCAGATATTCAGTGTTATGTATGCTAGTGAGCAGTCAACTCTGTCCACTGATCTAAGATCAGCTTTCCCTGCCTCTTATACCATATCTCACCAATTGGAGCACAAGCACAAAAATGGACTCTGGACCAGTACTTAGAGAACGCCTCCACCTATCAGTCATTATTATACACACAGTCCAAAGATACATGATTTTAAGGAATCACCCTGATCAAGTTACATTGTCATTACATATTGGGTTATTTGTATGTTTTTATTTATTAGGCCGTCTTTAGAGGACAAAAGTAACTTTATTTTACATTTTGTTACATATACAGACATTTACATACATGGTACTTTTTTTCATATAGCACATGGAAATCAAAAGAGGGTAGTCTACAGAGATAGGTGGGATTGGCTGAGAGTAGCTGAGAGGTGTGATTAAAAGCTCATGATCTATAGAGTGTGCAAAGCTGTCATCAAGGCAAAGGGTGGCTATTTTGAAGAATCTCAAATATAAAATCTATTTTGATTTGTTTAACAATTTTTCGGTTGCTACATGATTCCATGTGTTATTTCATAGTTTTGATGTCTTCACAATTTTTCTACAATGTATAAAAGAGTAAAAATGAAGAAAAACCCTTGAATGAGTAGAGATTTATAATGTTGATTGATTGACTATGGCTTTTCAAATCTCACAATAGTACTATTTGTAGGGTTAATTTTAAATTACAGTTGTGACTTTTCAGCTGTTCCTGAACCTCTTACCAGAAACAAGGTATATGGGGCTAATAACAGATATTCTTCTAATGATTGTCTCTTCGCAGCAAAATGTGCAGATCTGAGATGGTTTTATTCCCCAACATTCTGTACACAGTTGTTTTAACAACAAAGACACATTTGTCTTTCAACTTCCACTGTCTTCCAAGGGTGTCTAAATAACTTTCAAACATCCAGTTTGAAGACCTCAAACCAAACCCGAGGTCTCCAGTGGCTGGCTACAGACTCTAGGGCCCTGTACTGTCTGGCAGCCTGCATAAATAGACAGTGAAGCCCATGTTAAATATTTGGCACTGCTGGGAGAATTCTCTGGAGTGATTAATAGCATACGCCCAGGCTGCACCTCCCATCCACCACCAAGGAATTATTGCACTCACAGCACTGCTGGTGTGAGGCCTACTGCACACTTCAGATCACTAATGAATGTGCTAGCTGCTAGGTCCTACTGTAGCAGATAGCTAGGAGGAAAGCTGATGCATGGTCAACACAGGGACTGGCTGAAAACCTCTTCTGCTTCTTATTAAAGTACTGGTGAGGGATGTTATCATGTTGAAGTGTAGGTGAGGTAGGGATACACAGCACAGCGCCTTCTCTGCTCAACTGGACTGAACTAGACTGTTCTAGGTCCAAAAAATAAATAATGTTATTTGTCACGTGCCGAATACAGTGAAATGCTTACTTACAAGCCCTTAACCATCAATGCAGTTTTAAGAATAAAAAATTAAAAAAAATACTAAAATAAACTGAAGTTAAAAAAAAGAATTTGAATAAAAATTGTAATAATAAACAAGGAGCAACAATAAAATAACAGTAGGGAGGCTATATAGAGGGGGTACCGGTACAGAGTCAATGTGCAGGGGCATAGGTTAGTTGAGGAAATTTAGGTAATATCTACATGTAGGTAGACAAAGTGACTATCCATGGATAATTAACAGAGAGTAGCAGCAGCATAAAAATGATGGTGGGGGGTTGGCAATGCAAATAGTCCTGGTAGTCATTTTATTAGCTGTTCAGGAGTCTTATGGCTTTGAGGTAGAAACTGTTAGAAAGCCTTTTGGACCTAGACTTGACACTCCAGTACTGCCTGGTATAGAGGTCCTGGATGGCAGGAGGCTTGACCCCAGTGATGTACTGGGCGTACGCACTACCCTCTGTAGTGCCTTGCGGTCGGAGGCTGAGCAGTTGCCATACCAGGTGGTGATGCAACCAGTAAGGATGCTCTCAATGGTGCAGCTGTATAACTTTTTGAGGGTCTGAGGATCCATGCCAAATCTTTTCAGTCTCCTGAGGAGGAATAGGCACTGTAGTGCCCTCTTCACAACTGTCTTGGTGTGTTTGGACCATGATAGTTTGTTGGTGATGTGGACACCAAGGAACTTGAAGCTCTCAACCTGCTCCACTACAGCCCCGTGGATGAGAATGGGCATGTGCTCGGTCCTCCTTTTCCTGTAGTCCACAATCATCTCCTTTGTCGTGATCACGTAGAGGGAGAGGTTGTTGTCCTGGCACCACCCTGCCGGCTCTCTGACCTCCTCCCTATAGGCTGTCTCAATGTTGTCGGTGATCAGGCCTACCACTGTTGTGTCGTCAGCAAACTTAATGATGGTGTTGGAGTCGTGCTTGGCCATGCAGTCATGGGTGAACAGGGAGTAAAGGAGGGGACTGAGCATGCACCCCTGAGTGGCCCATGTGTTGAGGATCAGCATGGCAGATGTGTTGTTACCTACCCTTACCACCTGGGGGCAGCCTGTCAGGAAGTCCATAATTTCAAAAACAAAACGTTTATTCTTTCAGTGAAATACGGAACCGTTCCGTATTTTATCTAACGCATGGCATCCCTAAGTCTAAATATTGCTGTTACATTGTACAACCTTCAATGTTATGTCATAATTATGAAACAATTCTGGCAAATTAATTACGGTCTTTGTTAGGAAGAAATGGTCTTCACACAGTTCGCAACGAGCCAGGCAGCCCAAACTGCTGCATATACCCTGACTGCTTGCACAGAACGCAAGAGAAGTGACACAATTTCCCTAGTTAAAAGAAAGTCATGTTAGCAGGCAATATTAACTAAATATGCAGGTTTAAAAACATATACTTGTGGATTGATTTTAAAGAAAGGCATTGATGTTTATGGTTAGGTACACATTGGTGCAACGACAGTGCTTTTTTCGCGAATGCGCTTGTTAAATCATCACCAGTTTGGAGAAGTAGGCTGTGATTCGATGAGAAATTAAGTCGGCGGAGGCCGTTCCTAGGCCGTCATTGAAAATAAGAATGTGTTCTTAACTGACTTGCCTAGTTAAATAAAGGTATAAAAAAATCGAATACATTTTTTTTTTGTTATGAAACCTTGAAATCGTCCCTAATTAATCGGCCATTTCGATTAATCGGTTGACCTCTAGTGTCTATGTAATTCTGTGATTGATGAAGTAAGTTAGTAAATAAATAATTAAGCCAATTTGTATATCGCTGATTTATGATCTATATTAGGGTTCGTGCAGATATCCAAGGGTTTGCGACATTCAGAATATGACTGAGGTAGTAATACAGTAAGTGACTGTAATCGATAAGATATGAAAATATCTGAAGAGTTATATTTGGGAAATTGAAACTCTATAAACAACATTTTTCGTGATGCCCTGACTTCCTAGTTAATTAAAGTTACATGACTATTTTAATTGCGAAATTAAATTACACAGAGAATTGATTTGATAATATACAGTCTTCACATTTAATGATAGTCAATGCTACGACAGTATTCATTTAGGCAGGTTACCTTGGGGTTCTTGGGCACAGGGACTATGGTGGTCTGCTTGAAATATGTTGGTATTACAGACTCGGTCAGGGACAGATTGAAAATGTCAGTGAAGACACTTACCAGTTGGTCAGCGCAGGCTCCTGGTAATCCATCTGGCCTTGTGGACTTGTTTACTCACATTGGCTATGGAGAGCGTGATCACACAGTCTCCTGGAACAGCTTATGTTCTCATGCATGCTTCAGTGTTGCTTGCCTTATAGCGAGCATAGAAGTTATTTAGCTCGTCTGGTAGACTCGTGTCACTGGACAGCTCTCGACTGTGCTTCACTTTGAAGTACGTAATAGTTTGCAAGCCCTGCCACATCCGACGAGCGTCGGAGCCGGTGTAGTACGATTCAATCTTAGTCCGATTCGATCTTAGCCCTGTATTGACACTTTACCTGTTTGGTGGTTCGTCGGAGGGCATAGCGGGATTTCTTATAAGCTTCCGGGTTAGAGTCCCGCTCCTTGAAAGCGGCAGCTCTACCCTTTAGCTCAGTGCGGATGTTGCCTGTAAACCATGGCTTCTGGTTGGCGTATGTACGTACGGTCACTGTGGGGACAAAGTCATCAATGCACTTATTGATGAAGCCAGTGACTGATGTGATGTACTCCTCAATGCCGTCGGAAGAATCCCGGAACATATTCTAGTCTGTGCTAGCAAAACAGTCCTGTAGCTTAGCATCTGCGTCATATGACCACTTACTTATTGAGCGAGTCACTGGTACTTCCTGCTTTAGTTTTTGCTTGAAAGCAGGAATCAGGAGGATATAGTTATAGTCAGATTTGCCAAATTGAGGGTGAGGGAGAGCTTTGTACGCATCTCTGTGTGTGTAGTAAAAGTGGTGTAGAGTTTGTTTGTTTTTTCCTCTGGTTGCACATTTAACATGCTGGTAGAAATGAGGTAAAACGGATTTAAGTTTCCCTGCATTAAAGTCCCCGGCCACGAGGAGCGCCGCCTCAGGATGAGGATTTTCTTGTTTGATTATGGCCTTATACAGCCCGTTGAGTGCCGTCTTGGTGCCAGCCTTAGTCTTTGGTGATAAATAGTCAGCTACAAAAAAATATAGATGAAAACTCTCTTGTTTAATAGTGTGGTCTACAGCTTATCATGAGATACTTTACCTCAGGCGAGCAAAACCTAGAGACTTCCTTAATATTAGATTTTGTGCACCAGCTGTTATTTACAAATAGACACAGACAACCACCCCTTGTTTTACCGGAGGCAGGTATTCTATCTTGCAGATAGACCGAAAACCCAGCCAGCTGTATGTTATTCATGTTGTCGTTCAGCCACGACTCTGTGAAACATAAGATATTACAGTTGTTAATGTCCCGTTGGTAGGATAGTCTTGATTTGAGTTCATTCATTTTGTTATCCAATGATTGTACGTTGGCTAATAGAATTGACGGTAGAGGGGGATTACTTACAAGGCACTCCGACCTACGTCCCCAATATCTGTCTCTTCTTCACGCGAATGATGGGGATTTGGGCCTTGTTGGGTGTCTGAAGTAAATCCTTTGCGTCCGACTCGTTAAAGACAAAATCTTCGTCCAGTACAATGTGAGTAATCGCTGTCCTGATATCCAGAATCTCTTTTTGGTCATAAGAGACGGTGGCAGAAACATTATGTACAAAATAAATAACACAAAAAAACACATACAATAGCACAATTGGTAAGGAGCCCGTAAAACGGCAGCCATCACCTCCGGCGCCATCATAATAAGACTGGATTATGAGAAGTGTGTGTGTTTGTCTCTGTATCCGTGTGTGTGTACCACAGGAGGTTGGTGGCCCCTTAATTGGGGAGGACGGGCTTGTGGTAATGGCTGGAGCGGAATTAGTGGAATGGTATCGGATACATCAAACACATGGTTTCAGTGCGTTTGATACCACTCCATTCCAGCCATTATTATGAGCCGTCCTCCCCTCAGCACCCGTGTGTGCGTGTCTGTGTGTGTGTGTGTGTTAGGGAGGGCTCATAATCCAGTCTGTGTGACGGTGACATCACTGGAGCTGATCCCTGCATGGGGATTGGTTTGCTAACGCTGGAGGAAGAAATACAATCAGGCGAATGGCCTGGCCTATGAGGTCAGTCTCCACTGATAACAACCGGATCAGGTGACCAGATAGATGCTGTTTCTCCTCAACTAAGAGAAGAGAACCTCTATGGCTAAGTCCCAAATGGCACCCTATCCCTGGACCCTGCTAAAGTGCACTACTTTTGACCATAGAACTCTGGTAAAAAAAAATATTGCTACTAAAGTATACAGGGCTACCAATAGGTCAGCAAGTTTTTCATGAACGATGACTGAAAGCAATGCCCTGTTTCTGTATTCATGAAATGCCCACTTCTTTCCTTCTCTCCTCATGGTCACGGGAAGATGTTTAGGGGTGGTGGTGCTGAATTTTTCTCCCCGCTCTGCAGATGGCTATTTCAGTGTGCTCATACAGGAGTAGTAATGGTCCAGCGCACTACTTAATGTGTGTATATATATATACAGTACCAGTCAAAAGTTGGACACACCTACCCATTCAAGGGTTTTTCTTTATTTTTACTATTTTCAACATTGTAGAATAATAGTAAAGACGTTAACACTATGAAATAACACATATGAAATCATGTAATAACCAAAAAAGTGTTAAACAAATCAAAATATGTTATATTTGAGATTCTTCAATGTAGCCACCCTTTGCCTTGATGACAGCTTTGCACACTCTTGGCATTCTCTCAACCAGCTTCACCTGGAATGCTTTTCCAACAGTCTTGAAGAAGTTCCCACATATGCTGAGCACTTGTTGGCTGCTTTTCTTTCACTCTGCGGTTCAGTTCATCCCAAACCATCTCAATTGGGTTGTAAAAAAAAAACATACCAGGAAATCAGCTCCAAGTGATTGTAATTTAAGAAGTCTGTTCCCAAGTATTCCCATGCATTGAGAGACACGATGTGATCGTATACAAATGTAAGCAAGGTTTGAAATGATTGTTTTAGTCAAACATATCTGTTTGGGGTTCTTGCGATCAATTTGCAGTCCACAAATTATTTGTAATTATGTTCCAGAACCCCGACCATCCGCTCAAGAACAAATCGGCCCGCGGCTGAATATAGTTGATGATCCCTGACCTATGGTATGGTGTACATGATGTGATATGAATGATTGTGTAGCGGAAGTTGTGGCAAAGGACCAGATGGCTAGAGGTCCAGAAAAACTCTGTCTGCGTTCTAAATTGCACCCTATTTCCTTTATAGTGCACTACTTTTCACCAGGGCCCTACGAATCCTATCGTGTTTTGGGTTTTTAGGTGTCTGCAGTGTCATAAGTGTCCTATAGCATTTCAAATGTCCCTCTGACCCTACAAATTAGCCAACCCTTATAAATCTAGACACAAAAGAAAAGTAATGGGTTGTATTGCATTTCTCTTGAAATCAAAAGAGAGACGGCATGGGGAACATGACCAACCCTGGTTACAGCCCCAGTGATGGATATCAGTACACTGACTTTATCTGCTTCGTTCCAGGACCGTCGCCATGGAAATGCTAGTGCAGCGGCTGGAGCAGGCCGTGATTCGTGTGGAGCAGGTGTCCGTCAACATGCAGGTGTCCAATGGCATGGCCAACGGGGAATGTAACGGGATCAACGGAGGTGAGTAGTAGAAACGTAGTGGTCCAGACTGTGACAGCAGTGTATAGCATTGGGTAGTGAGGTTCTAGGTTCAACTGGGAACACTACTTTATCCAATGAACGTTTATAAACATGTCATATTCTATGTAAAACTCTGAAAAGATACTGTAGTAGAAAAACGCCTTCTTCCTCCTGTCTCTCCAGGTCAGTCCCAGTGTATGGAGGCCTTTGACCTGCTGCTGATGGGGCCGTTGTCAGAGTACTTGAAGAATAGCCGTGCCATAGGAGAGGATGTGGAGAAGCATGTGAGTGGCAGGAATGTGTGTGTGTGATTGCATATGACTGACTATCCTTGTGTGTTTGAGTGGCGTCTTGCCAAGGCCGCAAATGGGAAATGGCTCTGTGCCATTAAGATCACAAAGTCTCCTCCTCAATCCCCAAATCCCTCAAATGTTCTCACTTACACACACACACACACACACACCAGCTGTCTTGGTTAACACACTGCCATTATATTTGGTCTTTGTCTTTATCTTAAACTGTTAGTCTACAGAAAATGAAACGAAGCAGGCGCCTTAACTGACAGAAACTCAAAGTGATGTTTGTACCAGAGCAGCAGATAAGAACACACAAAAAGATAATATGGATGATGAAAATAAGACAGTTGCCTACTCTGTCATGCTATACTACTCTGTTCTGCTATACTACTCTGTCCTGCTATACTACTCTGTCCTGCTATACTACTCTGTCCTGCTATACTACTCTGTCCTGCTATACTACTCTGTCCTGCTATACTACTCTGTCCTGCTATACTGCTCTGTCCTGCTATACTACTCTGTCCTGCTATACTACTCTGTCCTGCTATACTACTCTGTCCTGCTATACTACTCTGTCCTGCTATACTACTCTGTCCTGCTATACTACTCTGTCCTGCTATACTACTCTGTCCTGCTATACTACTCTGTCCTGCTATACTGCTCTGTCCTGCTATACTGCTCTGTCCTGCTATACTGCTCTGTCCTGCTATACTGCTCTGTCCTGCTATACTGCTCTGTCCTGCTATACTGCTCTGTCCTGCTATACTGCTCTGTCCTGTTATACTACTCTGTCCTGCTAAACTACTCTGTCCTGCTATACTACTCTGTCCTGCTATACTACTCTGTTCTGCTATACTGCTCTGTTCTGCTATACTGCTCTGTCCTGCTATACTGCTCTGTCCTGCTATACTACTCTGTCCTGCTATACTACTCTGTTCTGCTATACTACTCTGTCCTGCTATACTACTCTGTCCTGCTATACTACTCTGTCCTGCTATACTACTCTGTCCTGCTATACTACTCTGTTCTGCTATACTGCTCTGTTCTGCTATACTGCTCTGTCCTGCTATACTGCTCTGTCCTGCTATACTACTCTGTTCTGCTATACTACTCTGTCCTGCTATACTACTCTGTCCTGCTATACTACTCTGTCCTGCTATACTACTCTGTCCTGCTATACTACTCTGTCCTGCTATACTGCTCTGTTTTCCCTACTTCCATTGAGATGAACTTGGTGTGTAACTTGATTTAATGATACTGTATATGCAACTGTTGTCACCAAGCCAAATCGCAATGACATTTAAGATGAATCTTTAACACAGTGAGATTTTCTCTACCAGTGACAGTAGGGCTGGAGGGATGTTGAGAGGAGCACTTAGTGACCACTTCACTCCCCTGTCTGCTTTCTGTCAATGGGACTAGTATTATATGGAGATATGCATCCAATATGGCAGCCTGTAAGGAATTGGGTTCCATTTGGGACAGAGACATGGTAGATTCCTTGTTTTATCTCTCATAGAGTTGGCTCTGGGAATCTCTGATTGTGTGGGGTCCAGGGCTTGGCCAGGGAAAACCACTCTAGATAGATGGGAGGAGTAGGAGTGATTTAAATTACAGTTTGTTTCCTGTCCCCTACAAAGCCAATGGCGGGAGTGTGTTTGAACTTTAACCCTACATTCCAATATTTAAAATGCGACACAAGCACCTTTTCCACCAAGATGTTAGGCCGTTTTCCAAAGGGAGATGAGGTGTAGTTTGTGGCTGTAATCATGTTGGCAACCACTTTGATGATTTCTCTTCCGACTCCCAAAATAAAGCCAACAGTTTAACCTTGATTCATACCAGGCACTGGCAGCAAGTCCAATTGCAGAAATCCCTTTCTCAAGAGAGACATGATTTCAAATGGGAATTAAATAAGTGAGGACTTTAATATGTGGAAAAGCAGAATGACAGAGAAATAACCTTAATATGTGGTGAAATGGGACTGGGGGATGGGGGGAGGATATGCCTTCATGTGTCTTTTCTTTCATAAAACAACATTCACTTAATCTCCTTCTCCCATCACAGTGAAATGAGGAGGAGGGGGTGTGTGGGTTAGAGGTGTTTTTTTAAGTTAGGAAAGCTCCTTTTATGGCAAAAGTTCCAAAGTTCCTCTGGAGGTTTTCCCAAACATGGGACATGCCTCGTGGGACCTGACTAATGCATTGTTACCAGCATGATGCAGTGCAGAGTGTGGCTTATAATAACCTCAGATTTGACATTTGAACCTTTTTCCTCTGTGATCGACAGGCGGAGATGGTGAACAACGCTCTGCAGCTTCAGAGAAGCTTCCTCAAAATGGCCACCACACACCAGGAGCCTGCTCAGGTAAGGATGATATGTGTAATGGCTTGGAGAACTGTTCTGAATGCAGATACCCAAAGCAAGTAAACAAATGTGTATGGATCAGGACTATTGGCCAACTGCACTGCACTTCAACACAGTTATCCAATGTGCACGTATCTACTGTTATCTGCTGTAATGTAGCCAGTGTTGCCCATTACAGTGTCCCAGTATCGCCCATTTCAGTATCGCTCATTTCAGTATCACCCATTCCAGTGTTCCAGCAGCAGCCTTTTCCAGGCCTCTCTGTGTTTCCCAGTGCTGCTGGGCCAGTGGGCAGCCATGCGGTACCCCGGAGCTCTGTTCATAGGGATTAACCCCCTTTAAAAAAGAACACTAATACAACACATTCACATATGGGGAATTGAGGGGGAAAGGGAGGGAGTATGGAGAGGAAGGGGGGGGGGTTAACGTGATATCATCGCATTGGCTGTTTGTTTGTATTGAACCAGGAGGAGGGGGGTGGGGGGCAGAGCCCTAAGCTGAACAGGAAGTGATTAACTCCTATCTCGCATGTCATTGGTCAAGAGGCAGTGAGAAAAAATTCACCAATTGTCTGATACACAAACAAGGAGGAAGGGTTTAAGCAGAGGGAGGGGACAGAGAGGAAGGGAATAAGAGAGGAGAGGATGGAGAGGGAGGAGAGGGAGAGGCGAGGACGGTGGTGGGTGGTGGCTGCTGGCTGCATGGACTGTTTGCTTAAAGACCCCATGCAGTGTTCTAAATGATTCAATCATCACTGCATGTCTAATAAATCACTGTGTTTATTTAATTTAAAAAAGCTGAATGTTTTTTAAAATCATTTATTTCCCTTAGCTGTCTTTGCCATTGAAATGCTCAGTCTGATCGTATGGGTGTGTTGATACAAATGTTTATATATATACATACACAGCCCTGATTGGCGGATACGCTCGTCTATACTAACTAGAGTATACCCCGCTTACCACTTCATAGTATGAGGATACATATGCAGATAAAAGATGATTGGTCAGAATAATCTTATCGTGATGTCATGATGTGGGCCAAAAACTCCATCCCACCACTTCTTACACTAAAAGTGCATAATTTTCACAATTTCAGAGTGTTATTTCGACCTCGTAGTGTGTAAATATCATTACAAAAAAACAGGAAATCAATGTGGACGTGAACTAGTGAGGAGAACTTCCTGTATCTTTACTTCAGATAGTTAAGAGCCAGTAGGGAGCCAGTAGAGAGCCAGTAGAGAGTCTGTAGCCTGTTAAGAGAGACTGTAGAGACTGTAGAGAGTGTGGAGACTGTAGAGAGCCAGTAGAGGGCCTGTAGCCTGTAGAGAGACTGTAGAGAGCCTGTAGCCTGTAGAGAGACTGTAGAGAGCCTGTAGCCTGTAGAGAGACTCTAGAGAGCCAGTAGAGGGCCTGTAGCCTGTAGAGAGCCTGTAGCATGTAGAGAGCCTGTTGAGAGCCTGTAACCTGTAGAGAGCCTGTAGCCTGTAGAGAGTCGGCAGCCTGTAGAGAACCTGTAGAGAGCCTGTAGCCTGTAGAGAGCCTGTAGATAGTCTGTAGCCTGTTGAGAGCCTGTAGCCTGTAGAGAGCCTGTAGCCTGTAGAGAGCCTGTAGCCTGTAGAGAGCCTGTAGCCTGTAGAGAGTCTGTAGCCTGTAGAGAAGCTGTTAAGAGAGCCTGTAGCCTGTTAAGAGAGACTGTAGAAAGCCAGTAGAGGGCCTGTAGCCTGTATGGAGACTGCAGCGAGCCTGTAGCCTGTAAGGAGACTGTAGAGAGCCTGTATGGAGACTGTAAAGAGCCTATAGATAGCCTGTATGGAGACTGTAGCGCGCCTGTAGACTGTATGGAGACTGTAGAGAGCCTGTATGGAGACTGTAGAGAGCCTGTTAAAAGAGACTATAGAGAGCCAGTAGCCTGTATGGAGACTGTAGAGAGCCTGTAGCCTGTATGGAGACTGTAAAGAGCCTATAGCCTGTAGCCTGTAGAGAGCCTGTAGCCTATAGAGAGACTGTAGAGAGCCTGTAGCCAGTTAAGGGAGACTTAAGAGGGACTGTAGAGAGCCAGTAGAGGGCCTGTAGCCTGTATGGAGACTGTAGCCTGTTAAGAGAGCCTATAGCATGTAGAGAGCCTGTAGCCTGTAGAGAGCCTGTAGCCTGTAGAGAGACTGTAGAGAGCCTGTAGCCTGTAGAGAGCCTATAGCCTGTAGAGAGTCTGTAGCCTGTAGAGAGCCTATAGCCTGTAGACTGTAGAGAGACTGTAGAGAGCCTGTAGCCTGTAGAGAGACTGTCGAGATCCTGTAGTGCAGTGTTTCTCAAACTTGGTCCTGGGGACCCCAAGGGGTGCACGTTTAGTTTTTTGGGCCTAGAACTACAAAGCTTGATGATTATTTGAATCAGCTGTGTAGTAGTGATTGGGGAAGAAAGAAAAAACGGGTCCCCAGGACCGAGATTGGGAATCCCTGCTGTAGAGAGACTCTTAAAGCTGTTTTCTGAGAATTTGGGTGACGATCCACAATGGCATTGGCAGAACGGACAATCCTCAAATTGGAGAGGCATTGATTTAGCCCCCCCAAAAATATATTGTTGTCAATCAATATACCCCCAGAGAAATCTACTAAAAAACCATACAGATACTGTATGGACACATTTTCACATGTACATAGTTTTATATAAACCTAAATCATTGCCTCTGGTGGAAAAGTGATTGTGACCCTGTACAGCTCTCCCATAGGGACCCCAGAGCTGCTGGTAAAACCTGTTTTTTCTCTCTACCGCACTGGCCCGGGGTTGTGCTCTGTGGCTTTTTATGGGCATGTTCTATATTTGAGCCGCTCCGTGTATGGGTGTGTGTGTGTTTGAAGCTGGGCTCACCTGACCCCCCGTGTGTGTGTGTGTGTGTGTGTGTGTGTGTGTGTGTGTGTGTGTGTGTGTGTGTGTGTGTGTGTGTGTGTGTGTGTGTGTGTGTGTGTGTGTGTGTGTGCGCCCACATAAAAAAAGACTACAGTTTACAATAGAATAGTATTCTGTAGTAAACTGCAGGATACTATAGAAAACTATACTACACTCTGGTATCCCTCGATCATGTGTAGTACTTACTATAACTTTTTGTGGTATACTGTAGAATACTACATATATTAAATAGTACAGTATTATCTACAAAAAACACTAGTAAATACTACAATAATGTCTGCAAAAACACTACAGTATAGTATATACTACAGTTTTTACTATAGTAATACTACAGTATTTAATTTGCATTTACTCCACCCATTGCTCCCGAATGGAGCAGCGGTCTAAGGCACTGCATCTCAGTGCAAGAGGCGTCACTACAGTCCCTGGTTCGATTCCAGGCTGTATTTACATTTACATTTTAGTCATTTAGCAGACGCTCTTATCCAGAGCGACTTACAGTAGAGTGCATACATTTTTATTACATTTTACATACTGAGACAAGGATATCCCTACCGGCCAAACCCTCCCTAACCCGGACGACGCTATGCCAATTGTGCGTCGCCCCACGGACCTCCCGGTTGCGGCCGGCTGCGACAGAGCCTTAGTCGCGAACCCAGCCCAGCCTGGGCGCGAACCCAGAGACTCTGGTGGCACAGCTAGCACTGCGATGCAGTGCCCTAGACCACTGCGCCACCCGGGAGGTGGCGTATCACATCCGGCCGTGATTGGGAGTCCCATAGGGCAGCGCACAATTGGCCCAGCGTCATCCGGGTTTGGCCGGGGTAGTCCATCATTGTAAATAAGAATTTGTTCTTAACTGACTTGCCTAGTTAAATAAAGGTTACACATTCCCCTCCCTATTTGTGCCACCCATGAGTGAGAAACCAACATATTGTGTTCAGACTCCAGGCCTACCTACCTACAGGTTATGGAAAATTTGGTCTTAGTATTTGCCCAGTAGGTTTCCTCAAGGAGGAAGCCCCACTTCTATGTCAAAGATAATAAAACAAAAAATACCACAGTAATTACTAAAGTATATACAACAGTAATATTACAGTATTTATATTATAGTCAACTTTACTAGAGTATACTACAATCATGTCCACAAAAACACTACAGTGAATACTATAGTATGTAAATACAGTAATACTACAGTATTTACATCATAGTATACTATAATATTTTTTCATGTGGGTATTTATCCCACAGTACAGCTGTCTTGCCTCACCAGCCCTCTGCTCTGCTGCGAGGCTTTACACTGTAAAATCCAACCAGAGTTTTTTTCCTTTGTTACTTTCACTGAGAACGTTGATATCATGTTTGCATTATAGCTCAGAGCCTGGCATGTCCGTGAATGTTAGCATATGGGATGCCAAGCCATGGTATCAGATATTGTACGCTTATATGATACAGATCAAATAGCTTGATCGTACACTTTAGGTAGCCTGGCGGGTAGAAGCGTTGGGCCAGACAAGGGAGAGAGATCTATAGCCTCAGAGATATGGAGAACTGACAGATGAATCATCACGAGGGCCGGGAGGTTTTCCTGAGCACATGATTTGACCCGGCTCTGTTGACCGCCTGGGCTCATCATCATCACAGATGTATTGGACAACTTCCTGATCCTTATCATCACATTTCATGTAGAAGTGCTTTTCTTTTTAGAATCCTTTAGCAAGTTCTTTTCGATGGGATCTGTAGATAGTGAAACTAAAAAGTCAGTCGACGTTGGTCCTACCTATGAAAGGACTTTCTATTTCGGGTTATGAAAATCATGTGCGTCTGATTTGGGCAAGAATTTGTTCAAAAACGTGTTCTCTCGCTTTGCCTCTCCCTCTGACACACGAGATAGACAGTCCTTTCATACGAAAGTCGACTGACTTTTTACTTTCACTCTCTCCAGATCCCATTGAACAGTCTTACTAAAGGATGCGGTGGAAAGGAGGATTATTTCATCCTCTCCACGTCTGTAAACGTTCTTTCGGAGGGGCTGTCTTCCCACTGATTGGACGACCTCATACACACTGGATTATGTACTTTATTATGTGTTTATTGTGACAACATATCAAAACCTTAAAGCATGTTCAATCAAAATACATTTTTGTAAGAGAAAATGTATCTAACCCATAATGCAATTCAATTGGTTGCCTTAGCAACACAAGAATAATCAAATAATTTCTCTAAATAAAGCTAAATAAAGAAACAGAAATGATTATACTTGTTTATCTTTCCCACAGCATATCGACAAGGCAGGGGATATTTAGTTCAATTGTCATAGCAACATCAGTTTAGATACAGGTCAAAATAAGAGAACTGTACAGCAGTATTACTAGGGAAACAATGCATTCCTTTCCCCAGTGCCTTACAAGGCCAGATGGATCTCCTAATGAACAGAGGAATGCTGGGAGGGGAGGGAGGAAAGAAGGATGGAAGCTAGAAGGGATCTGGAAGTTCCTAGTGAAAATAGGGTCCTTCTAATAAAGTCCCAGTAAACTGTCATTAACATCTAACTGGCATGCATGGCAGGTTGCTTGTGGGCAAGGCAACCCGTTATAACCCCCCCCCCCCTTGTATCTCTCTCCCAGATGGAGCTGGCTGACCTGCTAAAGCCCATCTCAGAGAAGATCCAGGAGATTCAGAACTTCCGGGAGCGTAACCGTGGCAGTAGCCAATTCAACCACCTATCAGCTGTCAGCGAGAGCATCCCAGCGCTGGGCTGGGTTGCTGTGGTGAGGAGAAAACTAACTGTTCACTTATCTAACCTCCTCATCACCCATTCACTCACTCACTTTGGTGGCACATAGGGCAGCGACACAGGTCTCTATTTCTGACAGTCTTGGACCATGCATCTTCTTCACTGTGTGTCTCCTTTTCCCTCTCCTTTGTGTTTCTAAACTACCAGTAAAAAAAAAATGGTTCCGTTGAATGTTGGTATAAGATCCATACCATTACGTTCATCAAATCCCTTCCACTCAAGCTGCT
Organism: Salvelinus fontinalis; assembly: GCF_029448725.1. Taxonomy (NCBI): domain Eukaryota; kingdom Metazoa; phylum Chordata; class Actinopteri; order Salmoniformes; family Salmonidae; genus Salvelinus; species Salvelinus fontinalis. The sequence continues at coordinate 19,702,608 of NC_074696.1, forward strand.
TTGAGACTGAAATTGTGGTCTGGACTCTGTCAGAACAAGTCTACGGTTTGCCAGGGAGCCACTGTTTCACACGATTTGTGTCAAACCTGTTTGAACGCTCATGTCACCACATTCTCTTGAGTCTTTGCTCGACACTAGCCAAAGATGCATGTGGCCTATCCTTTGTGTGTGTATATATATATATGGCTTGTCTACTGTACAGTCACTGTGATTTAATGCATTTCTGTCCAATAGGTGGTGAGTGACATAATAATATTCTCTCCATTTCTCTATCCATATGTCATTGAATGCAGAGCAGAGCTGTCTGAATTTATATGGGGTCAGCTTTGTTTTACAAGTTTTTCCTCTGGTGTCTCCATCTCTCTTCCAGAGCCAGAAGCCGGTTCCCTATGTGAAGGAGATGAATGATGCTGCCATTTTCTACACTAACAGAGTTCTGAAAGACTATAAAGACTCGTGAGTATGGCTGCTGGTGGATTACATCAACTGTTGCTGATAAGCAACTTTGCAGATTATTGTTGCTCTATGAATACCTCTCTCTTTCTTCCTGATCTGTCTGTCCGTCTGTTTCTCTCTCTCTTCGTCCGTCTCTGTTTACATCTCACTAATTGTCATCCCCCTCTCCTCTTGTCCCTCTCTCTGTAGAGACAAGCGTCATGTGGAGTGGGTGAGGTCCTACCTATCCATCTGGACTGAGCTTCAGGCCTTCATTAAACAGTATCACACAACAGGCCTGGTCTGGAGCAAGACTGTGAGTAGCTTTCATAACATAGTTACAAAACAGTGTAACAGCAGTGTAATTATATTATCATAGTATTGAGTTGGGAGTGAGACAATAGAAAAACATCAGTCATATAAAGACATCATGAACAGTTTCTATGTCTTTTTATGACAGACTGTAATTTACAGTGCTTCAGGACTACAATCCTCTAGCTAACGTCCAGTGGGACATTCCCTCTACATTCCATTATCTATTGTATGTGTTACAGCAGCAAATAGCTCCTGATCCAACCTCCTCAACCCTGCCCTGAGCACACAGCACTTCGACGTATGTTGGAGGAATAGGAACAGGGCCATGAGTTTTTCCCAACTGTGTAACCTGAGCAGGAAAAACTCAGGTCCCACTGCCTAACTTCTCAGAACTTTTATCTGACATTGGATAAATAGGACCAGGATTTTTCGTGATCAGGTCACATGGTCAGAAAATGCTCCTGGCCCTATGGATGAACTATAACCCTGCTTGCCATACAGGTTTAAACAGACAGGAACAAGACTCAATGAATTACAGTTCGCTTCAAGACATAATAGTCTGATTATTATGGCATGTCCAATTGTTTTCATGTGTAGCAGAGCCTGATTGTGGTTTTCCGTTGCCATATTGCTGAAGCGGTTCAGGGCTTGCATCCCAAATGGCACCCTATTACCTACATGGAGCCCATAGGGCACTGGTCAAATGTAGTGCACTATATAATATGGCGCCATTTAGGATGTACAGTAGTTCTCATGTTAATTACCCCGCAGTGTATATTTCTATGTGTAGTAATGCAGGCAGGCAGCTGGTTGCGTAAGGACCAGCCTGTATGAACGACTTGGTCCCTGGTGTTCTGGTGGCTGCTTTGTGGTTCTCAATCGAGCAATTGTAGAGTCAAACCCCCCCACCCTGTCCCATCACACACACTTCTGTTTATGAAAGTTTGCTGGGAATTCATGCTCTTCTTCTACAGATGTAGGATCGTAATTTGACCAGTTTCTCACAGCAGGAAAATAATCCTGCAGCAACTGGAAATTATTGTGTGGATTATAATTAATTAGTTGATAATTAATTAATGGACATTTTTGTAGATGTTGATACTAGTGGAGGTTGGTGGGAGGAGCTATAGGGGGACAGCTCATTGTAATGGTTGGAATGGAATTAATTTAACAATATCAAATCATATTGAAACCACATGTTTGACTCCGTTACTTTTATTCCATTCCAGCCATTACAATGAACCCGTCCTCCTATAGCTCCTCTCACCAGCCTCCACTGGTTGATACATTTTTTGTTAGGGCAAATCAAGTCTGAAATTTCCTGCAACAACAGGGTGATCAAATTAAGATCCTACATCATTTCTCTTCCCCTTCTCTCTGAAAAGAAAGTCCAACTGTAGGGCAGGTTTCCAGTCAGAAGTCATATCCCTGCTTCCAGTGGAAGTGAAGCGTTTATTTGTTTGGCTTTTTATGTGATAATAAAACTAAAAGTAAAACTCCTTAAACTTCACATTTAGTCTCTAAAATGTTGAGTGTTGAACTCAGGTCAAGACCACTGTCTTTTTTCAGTGATATGCCAGAATCCTCTGTGTGGTCCTTTGAGGGACACAGGCTGCCACACAATTTGATGGACTGTGTGTGTGCCTGTGCACGAGAGTGTGTGTGTATGGAGTGAAACCCGAGAGCATGCAGTGGCTGTATGTCAGCTGTCCCTCCTGCCGTTAGGTGTCAGGGTTGTGTGTGTGTGTGTGTGTGGGGAGAGGACAGGTGGTCCTCAGGGTGGACTTTAATGGAGGTTTTCTTCAAAAAAGAAAGACCCAACAAAAGCCCTGTGTCTCAGGCCATACACACCTGCTTCAACACACCCCACGGCGTAACTTAAACTACTGGGCTTTTCTCCTAACTCTAATCTGGCGGCTGCTGTTCAGAAGGGCAGGCACACATGCACACACTCTCACACACAGACACACATATACACTCACACACAGACACACATATACACACACACACAGCTCGGACTTAATTTCATTGCACTCGGCTCTAATTCTTGGGCATATGTACAGCTGTTGTGGCTTGTTTGAGCGTTGAAGGTGGACCATGTGTAACTATCCGCGGCAGCTGTGCAGTCTGCAGTCAGAGACCGATAGACCGACACAGAAAGAGAGAGAGACTGTCTGCTTGTCTTTACTGGAGTTGGCAGGCAGGTGGCTTTACATTAATCTGTTCATTAGCTTGGTAAGTAAGGCTTTCAGTGAGAAAAAAAAGGCATCTATAGTAGAGCAGCAGGACTTAGGCCGGGATTCAATCCAACCCGCCTTAGAACTGTGTTATACCACACCTGACATTTAAAGGAAATCTCTGATTGACCCAGCACATGCAGCGTTTACCGTGAATGCAATTTCTGCAAACATTGCCTTTAAAACTTGCATTGTCAGATTGAATCCCAGCCTCAGTCAAAGAATTTAGATCTGTACTTTATCGTCATATGCATATCAAGAACAGCCCCCTGACACAGCTCCACTTTAGATAAGATTCCTATTGGCCAGGGTTAGACAACTATGGTCCTGGAGAGCCACAGGGACAAGGTGTGAAGGCTTTTGTTTTAACCCAGCTCTTGGCTTTGGCACCTCTGCAATAAGAAACCAGTTGAATATAAATATTTGTCCTATACTCCACCTGCTGGCCAGGGGAAGAAGTACAACTGTATTTCCAGAACCCTTCTCACCATCATCTTGTCTTGATTCACAGTAACATCTCTCTCTCTCTCCCCCCCCCCCCCCCCCCCCCCCACAGGGTCCCATTGCGCCTCCCTTTCTGTTCTCCCCTGCCCCTGGTGGTCCCTGCCCCCCTCCACCGCCTCCACCTCCTGGACCGCCACCAGTCTTCACAGACGAACCGCCCCAGGCCGACAGCACCACGGCCCAGCATTCAGCTCTCTTCGCCCAGCTGAATCAAGGAGAAGCCATCACTAAAGGTAGCCAAGCCACCGTCACCCAGGGGTTGAAGAGCTCTGATCCAACTGCAGAAGTGGGAGAGAGGGAGGGAGGGAAAAGGAGGAGGAGGAGAAACAGAAGAAGAAAGGGAGGGAGAGTTGAAGAGGGAGGATGTGGGTTGAATCAACAGTTACAGAGTCCTGAGAGCACCACTGCCCAGCACTCAGCCCTGTTCGCCCAGCTGAACCAGGGAGCTGACATCACTAAAGGTAGCCAAGACAGGAGAGAAGAGGAGAAACAGAAGGAGAAAGAGAGGGAGAATTGAAGAGAGTTACTGTGTTTTGAGGACATAGAAATAGTCATTATATTTCTATGGTGTTTATTAATCAACAGTTAGGGTAAAATTTGTTTGATTTTGAGATCATACATTTTATTATAGATGATTGTACTAAAACAATAACTTCTAAACGAGTGAATACAAGTAAGTACCCTCTCTCTGTCCACTAGCATTAAAGCACATCTCAAAGGACCAGATGACCCATAAGAACCCCGCCCTTCGCTCTCAGGGAGGAGAGCATCATGCCTCCCCACCCAAGAGCCGAAACCCTGGAGGCTCCTCCAACAGAGCGCCTCCCCAGAAACGACCCCCCCTACTGGAGCTGGAGGGGAAGAAATGGAGGGTGGTACGTTACCTATTATATTGCCTTGCATGCCAGGCTTCTAATTTGTCCTATTATCTACACTCAGGGTTGGGTAGGTTACGTTGTAAATGTAATCCGTTAGTTACCTGTCCAAAATTTGTAATCCGCAATGTAACTTTTGGATTACCCAAACTCTAACGTAATCTGATTACATTCAGTTACTTTCAGATTACTTTCTCCTTAAGAGACATTAGAAGAAGACAAAAAGGTATGTTACCAACAGAATGACATCTATTGCAGGATAAATCAGTGTTAAAGTTGACATAGCTGGCCATATATGGATGTTACATTTTACTTTATGGGTTGGTTATGTAGGCTTCTTCTAACCCATCGCTTTCTACTACAGATAATAATACGATTAAATTATATCTTTACATTAAAAACCGAAGTCTATCAGAATTCCAGTCATTCCAATAAATGTTATACCCCTTGATCTTCAAGAACAGGACTTGGAATTATGGAAGTATAGATTATCCAAATTGTTTTACCTGAGCATGACCCCAAAACAAAGGACTTATTAGCCAGCCTTACTCTGTTTGTTGTTTACGATTTTGTTGTCATGGAGGACTGATTGGGCTCGTTGATTCGAGTTGAAAAATAAATGCTGCACTCATGGAATGGCATGCTTTGAGAACTACTGAAAAGTGCTATTTACATGTGAAAAAATGAATGCCATATGCTGCATTTGCTATAGGCCTATTGTTTACCTTTTTGTTGGTGACATTTTGATATCTTGATAATATGCAGCTGTTTAAAGGGCAAATCCACAGATTAAACAATAACAAAATGGCAACCTGTTTTGGTAAAAAGATGAGTGATGGGCCTGGAGAAATGCAAAGACTGACCATCCATGATATATAAATGATTGTTTTAACCATGTTATGAGGCTATACAGATTGTTACATTTACAATGTTTATATACATTGGTGTAAAACAAGGTAATATTTTGGGTTCTCATGGAGTGTGACAGTTAAATTAAGCTCATGATTTATATTCTTCAAAACTCAATGGATATATAAGTCCAAAATTGGATGTAGCAACTACAAATTGCCACTTTTAAGTCTATCAAAAGTGTGCAAGTTTGAGCATCTGTCCATTAGGCCTATGAATTATTTATTTTTTATCAGTATGAATTAGATTGAGCAATAAAAGCCCAACTTTTATTCCATAGGCTGGGATCTGCCCTATGCAGCTGTTGCAAGAGCACATTTTTCACTGGCTGTCCACTGGTTTCAAAAACAATGATTGAAAGGCAGCTTAAACTTCTTGAATTCAACCATTATTGGGTTCAAATACACAGATTTGTGAACAGCCATCCACAACAACCACAATCTGTGAGGCACAAATAGATAAATAAGAGAGCAGCAGTGTGATTCACATCAATGCTCTATGTAGATATCAATAGTAAGTTATATCTGTATCGCAGTAGACTACACCTCTGCTGTCATCCTTACCTCCAAGCATTTGTTCAAGTTGGATAATCTTTGGTTGCCGACTGCAGTCGCACCATTGGAAGACATAGCTTGGACTGTAGTCTACAAAAGACTATTCCTGCTCTTTTCCCGCGATCCATCAAACCCATTTGGTGTGTCATCATAGTTGTCTCTGACTTGTGGTCAGACTCGCTCAGGTGGAGCAAAGTTAAACTTGCGTCTTTTTTCAATGCTGATTTGAATGTCTTTGAGAAAACAGAGAAGTGTCAGAGATTTTTTTCCCCACAAACATCCTTTCTGAATTTAAAAGTAATCCCAGAAGAAATCATCTAGTTTTTCAAAAGTATCTGTAATCTGATTACAATATTTTTGCTGGTAACGTAACGGATCACAGTTAGCGTTTTTTTGTAATCCCTTACATGTAATGGATTATATTACTACACAACCCTGTCTACACTGAACAAAAATATAAACATGCAACAATTTTAAAGATTTGACTGAGTTAAAGTTCATATAAGGAAATCAGTCAATTGAAATAAATTCATTAGTCCCTAATCTATGGATTTCACATTACTGGGAATACAGATATACATCTGTTGGTCACAGATACCATTAAAAAAAGGTAGGGATGCGACTCCTTCGCATAGAGTTGATCAGACTGTTAATTGTGGTCTGTGGAACATTGTCCCACCCCTTCAATGGCTGTGTGAAATTGCTGGATTTTGGCGGGAACTGGAACACAGTGTCGTATAGGTCGATCCTAAGCATTCCAAATATGCTCAATGGGTGACATGTCTGGTGAGTATGCAGGCATGATGAATGGCAAGACAATGGGCCTCAGGATCTCGTTACGATATCTCTATGCATTCAAATTGCCATCGATAAAATGCAATTGTGTTTGTTGTCTGTAGTTTGCCTGCCCGTATCATAACCCCACCGCCACCATGGGGCACTCTTTTCACAACGTTGACATCAGCAAACCGCTCAACGCCATACACGGTGGCTGCCATCTGCCCAGTACAGTTGAAACTAGGATTCATCCTTGAAGAGCACACTTTCCAACGTGCCAGTGGCCATCAAAGACGAACATTTGCCCACTGAAGTCGGTTATGACACCACACTGCAGTCAGGCCAAGATCCTGAAGAGGACGATGAGCACTCAAATGAGCTTCTCTAAGTCAGTTTCTGACTGTTTGTGCAGAAATGTTTTGGTTGTGCAAACCCACTATTTCCTCAGCTGTCTGGGTGGCTGGTCTCACACGATCCCGTAGGTGAAAAAGCCGGATGTGGAGGTCCTGGGCTGGCGTGGTTACACGTGGTCTGCGGTTGTGAGGGCGGTTGGATGTACTGCCTAATTCTCTAAAATTACATTGGAGGCGACTTATGGTAGAGAAATGAACATTACATTCTCTGGCAACAGCTCTGGTGCACATTCCTGCAGTCAGCATGCCTAATGTACACTCCCCTTCAAAACTTGACCTCTGTGTGCCAAATTTGCACATTTTAGAGTGGCCTTTTATTGTCCCCAGCACAAGGTGCAACTGTGGAATGATCATGCTGTTTAATCAGCTTCTTGATATGCCACACCTGTCAGGTGGATCGATTATCTTGGCAAAGGAGACATGCTCACTAACAAGGATGTAAACAAATTTGTGCCCATAATTCTTGAGAAATAAGCTTTATGTGCACATTAAACATTTCTGGGAACTTTTATTTCAGCTCATGAAACATGGGACCAACACTTTACATGTTTCGTTTATATTTTTGTTCAGTATAAATGGAGGACATGGAGGCCCTTAATCATTTTTTTCTAGTGATTAAGGAAGGTTTAGGTGCCTCACAGATTTAAAGACCAAGACTGCTGTTTGTGTGACTGTACTCTTTCGGAGGCGATTGTGATGTCTGGTGCTAAACCCAATGAGGTCATCCAAAAGTGAAGGGTCAAACATGAGATGGGTCAGATGGTCACAGGTCTTGTTTGTTGTTTCACCCCACAGGAGTACTTTGACCAAGCTCATGACCTGGTTATCGAGGAGCCAGAGCTGAGACAGGTGGCCTATGTCTTCGGCTGCAGCAACTCTACTCTACAGATAAAGGGAAAGATCAACTCCATCATTGTGGGTGAGTTCAACCATCCATTGTTTTATTTGCTATAGTTCTGTTATTAAGATTTGATTATGTATACGGCAACGTCATTTGCAAAGGCATGGCCATATACTGTACAGTGGACAATTTCTTTGTTGTCTTTGACAGCATCAATCCTGTATCTCTCTCTAAACCTTCACCGATTTCATGTTTTTCTGTGATGTTCACCTCTGACAGATAACTGTAAGAAGCTTGGTCTGGTGTTTGACAACGTTGTTGGCATTATGGAAGTCATCAACTCTAAAGACATTAAGTTGCAGGTCAGCTCAAATTTCATACATGTTCTAGAAAATAACATATGGCATCTCTTTTCTCTCTGCATCTGAAGTTCAACTCCAATGTACCCGCTATGAAGCTATAGTAGATGTAAGGTACTGCCACTTTTATTTTTATACGTTATGTTGGGCCACAATTTCTTCTGGTGAGGTTACATGGTCAGGATAAATTCCAGTCTCGAGACTAGTTATAAGATAGAAGAATCTGTGCTGATGCTCTGCCCCACTTTTGTCCAGGTGATGGGTAGAGTTCCCACCATCTCTATCAACAAGACAGAGGGCTGCCAAGTCTACCTGAGTAAGGACGCTCTGGACTGTGAGATTATCAGCGCCAAGAGCTCTGAAATGAACATCCTGGTACCGCAGGACGACGACTATGTGAGTGTGTATGAAAGTGTGTGGAGTGCTTGCATTTCAGACTGTGTGTGTGTGTGTGAGAGAGAGATGAGTGTAAGTATGAGACTGAGTGAGAGTGTGGCTAAGTGTGGTTTTGTTTTAAACATTGTGTGTTTAACAGAGGGAGTTCCCAGTTCCTGAGCAGTTCAAGACGGTTTGGGACGGGTCCAAACTGGTGACAGAACCCACAGAGATCGCTGGCTGATCGCTGATACTTCCTCGTCCTCATCATCTCTCTCAGACCCCCACATATTCCTCTTCCTCTCCTCCCTTTTCCCTCTACGTCAAAGATTTCACAAACCCATATAGGCTGGCTATTACAAGTAATAAAAGGACAAGCCAGACACTGTAACTGACTAGCTAGTAGTACTGTAGGTTGATTGTAAGCCTGGTTGAATCCATTAAGATCACTTGTTATTGTTTTTTTCTCAGCACTTTGACATGGTAGATTGTTATGGAACTGTTTGTTCAGCTTATTGGTCGCACAGCACTCCTCCACAAAACTACTGTACTATCTACAGAATTATGGTGGGTCTACTATTTAAACACGCAGATAGTATTTGTCAGGTTTCGTCATGTGTAGAACTAGTTTAACTTGCAAACTAGTTAAAAAGTTGCATTCAAATTTGGAATAAAGAGGAGGTGTAGCCATTATGTTAATCTTTTAAATCTGCTGGTGCAAAATAAGGTATCTCTTAAACTAAGTATCACACATACATGTGTGTGCCATAGCAATAAAATCATGTGTACATATGCGTACAATATAATTCCATATTTTCAAATTTAAAGCAGAAAATGCAACCCTGATAAGAAAAACTGTATTAAGATGCATTATGGAGGTGCATTTTGATTGGAGAGAACCTTCAGATTCAGTCCTCCTTGGCATTGTCATGTTGTTTTGTGCACTGTTGTGGTGATTTTATTGGATTGAGGCAGAAAGTATTGAGAAATGAGGTCAAGCGTTGACTTTTGATTTGTATGAGAAGTAGGATGAAGAGAATGTCCCACAGATGGAATTGAACAGCCAGTTGGAGTATGTTCCACAGGATGTCCTAGCATACACTGTTTTGGTTTGCTGTAATACTCTACAATACTCAACTATTCACATCTAGCTGTCGACTCAACGGTTGTATCATGTTTATATTGCATGATATAGTTGTAAATGTATTTTTTATACTACACTGAACAAAAACATAAATGCAACATGCAACTATTTCAGTTCATATAAGGAAATCAGTCATTTGAAATAAATTCATTAGGCCCTAACTAACTGACTGGGAATACAGATATGCATCTGTTGGTCACAGATACCTTTAAAAAAAAAGTAGGGGTGTGGATCAGAAAACCAGTCAGTATCTGGTGTGACCACCTCATGCAGCGCGACACATCTCCTTTGCGTAGAGTTGAACAGGCTCTTGATTATGACTTGGGAAATTGCTGGATATTGGTGGGAACTGGAACACGCTGCCGTAGATGTCGATCCAGAGCATCCCACACATGCTCAATGGGTGACATGTCTGGTGAGTATGCAGGCAATGGAAGAACTGGGACATTTTCAGCTTCCAGGAATTGTGTACGGATCCTGGCAATATGGGGCCGTGCATTATCATGCTGAAACATGAGGTGATGGCGGCAGATGAATGGCATGACAATGGGCCTCAGGATCTCGTCACGGTATCTCTGTGCATTCAAATTGCCATTGATAAAATGCAATTGTGTTCATTGTCTGTAGCTTATGCCTGTCTGTATCATAACCCCACCACCACCATGGGGCACTCTGTTCACAACGTTGACATCAGCAAATCGCTCGCCCACACGACACCATTCACGTGGCCTGCGGTTGCGAGGCTGGTTGGACGTACTGCCAAATTCTCTAAAACAACGTTGGAGGCAGCTTATGGTAGAGAAATGAACATTCAATTATCTGGCAACAGCTCTGGTGGACATTCCTGCAATGAGCATGCCAATTGCACACTCCCTCAACTTTTTTTTTTACATCTGTGGCATTTTGTTATGTGACAAAACTGCATATTCTAGTGGCCTTTCACTGTCCCCTGCACAAGGTGCACTTGTGTAATGATCATGCTGTTTAATCAGATTCTTGATATGCCACACCTGTCAGATGGATGTATTATTTTGGCAAAGGAGAAATGCTCACTAACAGGGATGTAAACCAATTTGTGCACAACATTTCAGAGAAATAAGCTTTTGTGCTTATGGGACATTTCTGGGATCTTTTATTTCAGCTCATGAAACATGGGACCAACACTTTACATGTTGCATTTATATTTTTGTTCAGTGTATATTGCATTGATAGCAGACTAGATGTCAGTATTACTCAAGCAAATGTAATTGTCATAGTGAAATGGAAGGTAAAAAATGTAAAGGATAACAATAGCGAGTTTAATTTCATTTGATATCTAGTTTGTAAGATATAACTTGCTTATCTCTTGTTCATGTGCCTAACCCAAATATATATGTTTGTAGCATCACCACCAATAGATTGTTCTAATATTACCAGCTCTGTATTTGTAAGCCTTAATATGCGTAGATACAAATCAACATAGAGAGAAATGTTTGTCATGTTAAGTGCGCACTGAAGTCTTGTCTATTTATCTGTTAGTCGGAATACCCTACTGTAAACTTCAAAATTATGTTTTCATTTCTTTAATGCATTTTGTATTGGGGCACAAATGCATTCAGTAGCACCAGAGAGGAAATACACAAGTAGTGCTTGTCACATGTTCTAATTCATACCCAGCAGTGAATTTAGTGTATGTAAATGTCTATCGTTATTCAAAATGAAATCTAAACTTTAATGCTTGTGTGACGTGTTTTGATATTGGTTTGGACTTGATCATCAATTTTTTTTGTGGTACATTTTATTCAGTGCCATAAATATGGAAAAGAGCAATAATGTTCAGAGAATTTAAACTGGAAACATAATAAATGTTCTAGTGGAGACCATGATAGCTCAAACAACAAGTGATTACATTCCAGTCATTAGGAACCTAAACCTACAAAACAACATCTAAAATGTTCATCATTTCATTCATCTGTTTGCACTAGCATACATTCAAATACATGCATATACATTGTTAGTGTTTGCTAACTGTGTTTCCCTGAGAGCATCTCCTCCCTCTTCCTGCAGGGTTTCATCAGCACCACATCTACTGTCTCTACCACTATCAAATACCTTAGGCTGGTCCTTTAGTGGGCTCCTTGATAACAAAGCACAGTGAGCAATCACCCCGAGGCCCTCCGAGTCCTGAGTGGACAGCATGGCAAGAGTGTCTCCTTCAACGGTTGTTCTGGAATATGTTTCATGGGCTGTTCTAAAACATGCTTCCATGGTGATTGACTACTTGGTCCTGTTGATCGATGAGTGTGAACAGGGCTGAGAGGAGGAGACGTCTTGCTTGGGAAAGACATTGATGGTGACGAGACGTTCCCTTTTCTTTCTCCCTCCTGTGACATCAGAGATGGTACAGGCCTTCGCTGGGTGGAGGTTCTATCCTGTAGACCCTGCTAAGCCCTGAATCCCCCCTCCCCCTGCATGCTCTCCGGGAAAGCAGTGCCTGAATCACTGGCCTGCCCCACTCCAACAAGGGGTTCCTGGTTTTGTCAGAACACACTACAATTCAGAATCTGGCTCAGTTAGATCTTGACTATACTGTGGGCTGCTACAGGCACTTAAAGGGTCCTCCTGACTGAAGGTTCCCAGAGAGCCTTCTCTTTTTGTCTGGTTCCATCATCTCCTCAGATTGATGGTCCATGTTTAGATGGGGCATGTGGGCCTTCTAATATGCTCTTCTCCTGAAGCTCTGCCTGTCCCACTGACAGCCTGCTCCCTCAGGGCTCTTCTGTAGGGTGGTGGGTTGGGCTCCTTTACTCTGTGCCCGACTCTGAACCCACTGCACGTTTCCATTTGGTCCCACTCCCAATGTTAACATGTCTGGGGGAAGTTGAGGCACATCTGGTGGAAGTGGAAGGTGTGGGGTCCAATGGATCCATACATGGTTCTGTAGGCGGTATCCCCTTTCCCAGAGTACAAAGAAACTTGCCGTGACCCTGTGCAACACCCTGTCGTTCTCTGCAAACATCAAAGCAGTGACTCGCTCCTGCAGGTTCATGCTCTACAACATCGGTAGTGTACGACCCTACCTCACAGGAAGCGGCGCAGGTCCTAATCCTTGTCATCTCCCGTCTGGACTACTGCAACTCGCTGTTGGCTGGGCTCCCCACTTTTGCAATCAAACCCCTGCAACTTATCCATAACGCTGCTACCTACCTGGCGTTCAACCTTCCCAAATTCTACGATGACACCCGGCCCCTATGCATACTCCACTGGCTTCCGGTCGAAGCTCGCATCCACTACAAGACCATGGTACTTGCCTACTGATCAGCCAGGGGAACTGCCCCTCCCTACCTTCAGGCTCTGCTCAAACCCTTCACCCCAACGCGAGCACTCCGTTCTGCCATCTCTGGTCTCTTGGCCCTCCTACCTCTACGGGAGGGCAGCTCCCAGTCTGCCTAGTCCCCAGCTCTTCCCTGTCCTGGCACCCGATGGTGGAACAAGCTTTCCCCTGAAGCCCATCTTTCGGAAAACATCTGAAACCCTACCTCTTCAAAGAGTATGTTAAATAATTCCGCAGCACCAGGATAAGAGCTTCTGCTAAATGTCAAATATAAAAATGAGATGCAGGTGCCTTTTGGTCCACTGTTAGAGAGAGTGACATGGGGAGCCTTATAAAACATTACAGGCATTTTACACTAACAATACATTAATTACTATAATAACAATTGATGACAATCAATTTGCTGAAGTATAGCCTAATAACGAAGTAACACTTCCTCTGCAGCTGAGATTACCTTTGTGCTGTGGGGTAAAACACGAGGATATGGAGCTCTGTTTGGTGACAGGCATCTGCATTTTGGTCTTTGTAAAATTAGGCGCCACTGCTAAGCTTTAAACTCCAGACCGGACCAAAGGATTCAGTGGTTTTGAGATGGGTCGCAATGACCTTCTCTAGAATGTGAAATGAAGGGTTTTTAAAATAACAATTGGGAAAATGGATTCAGTCATTGTCTCCACAAGCTCAGAGCAAGAAAAACAGATAGTCTTTTACGATCATAGACATTGCATCTGTCCCGTTATGGTGTCAGAGAGCACGGCCAACGCCATTGAGGCCATCTCTATTTTGAAGTAGTCAATTGTCTTCTTCATTTATTTTGGTACTGTCCATATGTAGATTGTTTTTGGTCACAAGTCCAGGAATGTCTGAAGAATTGCTACATTTACCTAGAACTAACGCTGCAGATAGCAATACTGGGTGATTTGAAAAGTCATAGTCAATCAATCAATAATATAATAATTATTTTAGGATAAAATAATCTTTAATTTACAATATGTAGAAGTTATGAGAATAGAAAGGTTCAGTACTTTTGTGACGCATCACAGCACAGTTGGCGTAGCAGTGAAGACGTGTTTTTGTTCGTCCTCTCGTGTGCTTTTGTATTTTTCTTCTTTTTTGTATATATTTCAATTTTATATTCACTCTTTTCCATTTTAATTCCATTTTATTTCGATTATACCTTCCGGTAACCTGCCTCATCCAATATGATACGGAATCACTATTATTTTTCATTTTCGAACACATTCAAGAACCACCAGAAGCTAACAAGCTAATTAGATACAAACTATTTAGTCATTGTTAGCCACTGCTAGCGGCTTTTACCTTCTGCACAGATACCAGCCCTGTTTTTAGCCTGGATAATACTCGCTAATCTACCAGTATTGGACTATCTCTCCACTACAACGCCAGATTCCTGCCGTAATCCCTGGACCACCACTTCTGATCTTCACAGCTAGCTAGTGGCTAATGCCCCTGCCACGAAGCTAGCACCAGTTAGCCGTGAGCCAGGCGCATCTCCCGGCTAGCAAACTAAATTCTACAATACCTCTTTCGCCATCTGGCTTGGATCCTCTGTCGACACGGCGACCCGCCGCACCACCACGGCTGGTCTGCCGACGAATACTCCATCCACTGTGCATTCAACCGGCCTCCATCGGCGTAGACGCTCCTACTAGCCCCGGGCTACTAACTTTAAACGCTGTGTCGCCCGCGTGCTAGCGTAGTGGCGACTACTCCGCGGCTTCCCTGTTCCATCTACTGCTGCCCCCTGGACACTATGATCACTTGGCTACATAGCTGATGCCTGCTGGACTGTCCATTAATTCCCTGTACTCCATTCTGTTTATTTTTTATCTGTCGGCCCCAGCCGCGAACTCAGGCTCTGGGTGTAGTTAATCCGACCCTCTCTGCCTAGTCATTGCCATTTTACCTGCTATTGTTGTGTTAGCTGATTAGCTGTTGCTGTCTCACCTGTTGTCTTAGCTAGCTCTCCCAATCAATACCTGCGATTACTTTATGCCTCGCTGTATGTCTCTCTCAAATGTCAATATGCCTTGTATACTGTTGTTCAGGTTAGTTATCATTGTTTTAGTTTACAATGGAGCCCCTAGTTCCACTCTTAATACCTCTGACACCTCCTTTGTCCCACCTCCCACACATGTGGTGACCTCACCCATTATAACCAGCATGTCCAGAGATACAATCTCTCTTATCACCCGGTGCCTGGGCTTACCTCCGCTGTACCCGCACCCCACCATACCCCTGTCTGCACATTATGCCCTGAATCTATTCTACCACGCCCTGAAATCTGCTCCTTTTATTCTTTGTCCCCAACGCTCTAGGCGACCAGTTTTGATAGCCTTTAGCCGCACCCTCATCCTACTCCTCCCCTGTTCCTCGGGTGATGTGGAGGTAAACCCAGGCACCCTCATTTGTTGACTTCTGTGATCGAAAAAGCCTTGGTTACATGCATGTCAACATCAGAAGCCTCCTCCCTAAGTTTGTTTTACTCACTGCTTTAGCACACTCCGCCAACCCTGATATCCTTGCCGTGTCTGAATCCTGGCTTAGGAAGGCCACCAAAAATTCTGAGATTTCCATACCCAACTATAACATTTTCCGTCAAGATAGAACTGCCAATCTACTGCAGAGAGAGCCTGCAAAGTAATGTCATACTTTCCAGGTCCATACCCAAACAGTTCGAACTCCTAATTAAAAAAATTAATCTCTCCAGAAATAAGTCTCTCACTGTTGCCGCCTGCTACCGACCCCCCTCAGCTCCCAGCTGTGCCCTGGACACCATTTGTGAATTGATCGCCCCCCATCTAGCTTCAGAGTTTGTTCTGTTAGGTGACCTAAACTGGGATATGCTTAACACCCCGGCAGTCCTACAATCTAAGCTAGATGCCCTCAATCTCACACATCATTAAGGAACCCACCAGGTACAACCCTAAATCCGTAAACATGGGCACCCTCATAGACATTATCCTGACCAACTTGCCCTCCGAATACACCTCTGCTGTCTTCAATCAGGATCTCAGCGATCACTGCCTCATTGCCTGTATCCGCTATGGGTCCACGGTCAAACGACCACCCCTCATCACTGTCAAACGCTCCCTAAAACACTTCTGCGAGCAGGCCTTTCTAATTGACCTGGCCCGGGTATCCTGGAAGGATATTGACCTCATCCCGTCAGTTGAGGATGCCTGGTCATTCTTTAAAAGTAACTTCCTCACCATCTTAGATAAGCATGCCCCATTCAAAAAATGCAGAACTAAGAACAGATATAGCCCTTGGTTCACTCCAGACCTGACTGCCCTCGACCAACACAAAAACATCCTGTGGCGGACTGCAATAGCATCGAATAGTCCCCGCGATATGCAACTGTTCAGGGAAGCCAGGAACCAATACACGCAGTCAGTCAGGAAAGCAAAGGTTAGCTTTTTCAAGCAGAAATTTGCATCCTGTAGCTCTAACTCCAAAATGTTCTGGGACACTGTAAAGTCCATGGAGAACAAGAGCACCTCCTCCCAGCTGCCCACTGCACTGAGGCTAGGTAACACAGTCACCACCGATAAATCCATGATAATCGAAAACTTCAACAAGCATTTCTCAACGGCTGGCCATGCCTTCCACATGGCTACTCCAACCTCGGCCAACAGCTCCGCCCCCCCCGCCGCAGCTACTCGCCCAAGCGTCCCCAGCTTCTCCTTTACCCAAATCCAGATAGCAGATGTTCTGAAAGAGCTGCAAAACCTGGACCCATACAAATCAGCTGGGCTAGACAATCTAGACCCTCTCTTTCTTAAACTATCCGCCGCCATTGTCGCAACCCCTATTACCAGCCTGTTCAACCTTTCTTTCATATCGTCTGAGATCCCCAAGGATTGGAAAGCTGCCGCGGTCATCCCCCTCTTCAAAGGGGGACACCCTGGACCCAAACTGTTACAGACCTATATCCATCCTGCCCTGCCTATCTAAGGTCTTCGAAAGCCAAGTTAATAAACAGATCACTGACCATCTCGAATCCCACCGTACCTTCTCCGCTGGGCAATCCGGTTTCCGAGCCGGTCACGGGTGCACCTCAGCTACGCTCAAGGTACTAAATGATATCATAACCGCCATCGATAAAAGACAGTACTGTGCAGCCGTCTTCATCGACCTGGCCAAGGCTTTCGACTCTGTCAATCACCATATTCTTATCGGCAGACTCAGTAGCCTCAGTTTTCCTGATGACTGCCTTGCCTGGTTCACCAACTACTTTGCAGACAGAGTTCAGTGTGTCAAATCGGAGGGCATGTTGTCCGGTCCTCTGGCAGTCTTTATGGGGGTACCACAGGGTTCAATTCTCGGGCCGACTCTATTCTCTGTATATATCAATGATGTTGCTCTTGCTGCGGGCGATTCCCTGATCCACCTCTACGCAGATGACACCATTCTGTATACTTCTGGCCCTTCCTTGGACACTGTGCTATCTAACCTCCAAACGAGCTTCAATGCCATACAACACTCCTTTCGTGGCCTCCAACTGCTCTTAAACGCTAGTAAAACCAAATGCATGCTTTTCAACCGTTCGCTGCCTGGACCCGCCCGCCTGACTAGCATCACCACCCTGGACGGTTCCGACCTAGAATATGTGGACATCTATAAATACGCCCAAAATATATGGGGGATTGGAAATTATGCAGACAATTACATTAATGTAAGCAACAATCTATCCGCAATATTAAAGCTGATCCACCCCTTTGCTATCAGTTGGTAAACAAACTGAAAGGGTTCATACTGCCACCTGAAATGTGTTGTTTGAACAGGTATAAAGTCAAGGTTGGTGATTTTACTGCCACCTGCAGTTATGGAATGTTTGCTTACACGTATAATTCATTGGCTGATCCCTCCTGGTGATCTGGACGGAATTATGTGATCCTTTTAACCCATTGGAAGTCCCACCCAGTTGACTACTGTAAGAAATTGTATTAGATATTGGTAACTTGTTTTAACAACTTCTCAACATTACCTATAAGTTGACACAACATACACACCCCCTCTTTCTCTTGGACATATGCTGGACACATAGGACATATACACGGCACCCACAATTCCCCTCCCCCATGACAATCACACAGACACACCCAACCCATGGTTGGACCTCAGGACAAAGAACTCTCAGGAACCAATGGAACGTGGACACCAGGCCTGATCAGGACTACCCAAGACCCAGATCGACCAACCGGAAGGCCGGACTCGCAGATCTACCTACTTTGCTTGTTGTCTATATAGTACTGAACATTTCTGGAAACTGCCTCTTTCCCGGACGATTCACTAGGAGTCAGACTGAAAGAGCCTTGCTGCAAGATTTTACTAAGATATCTTTACATGTAATTAAACGGCCTTATTATAAAATTATCCACCTCGTCCTATTGTCTCCTCTTGTTCTCCTGTCAACAGTAAACGTTTTATTAACAGACTTGGAAGCAGAGGATGGTCAAAACATATTTGTATTCGGCCCAATAGAAAATCCATCGGACAGGAGACGAGAGGGAGAAATTTATCCAGAGGAGAGGTGACCTTTTCGAGGGAGAATCGCGATTCAACCCACACAGGAAACTGATCAAAGAGCTCGAAACTAAAGAGGTGAGCAGATGCCCGTTTAGCCAAAATCTGTATATTGTATTATAGCCAATATCTAAATTCAATGATCAGGAGTACTGTGGTGAGTGAATTGTTGCTAAATTTATGTGGAATTGTTTAGAATTTAAGGCATTGTGTACAGATATCTAAGTATTAATAGGTCAAAGACTTATTCACATAGTCTGGGCACTACGCGGTATGCTGATCGAGTAGGTGTACAGTGAAGAATAAGCTTTATAACGATTCACACAGTCGGGCCATATTTGACAGTCGATCAGGTAGGGGTTACCGTGAAGAATCCATAATTAAAAGATGGGATCCAAATAGCCGGGCAGTAGTTAGATTTGGCAAATCAGCTAGGTGTTACCGTGAAGACCCATAAAAAATAAAAATAAAAATATATAACGATTCACACAGTCGGGCCATATTTGACAGTCGATCAGATAAGGGTACCGTGAAGAATCCATAATTAATATAATACGTTTTCAAATAGTCGTGCAGTAGCTATACTTAGCTAGGTGTTACGTGAGAAATCTAATGTGTTTTCAAATAGTCGTGCAGTAGCTATACTTAGCTAGGTGTTACGTGAGAAATCTAATGTGAATTCAAATAGTCGTGCAGTAGCTATACTTAGCTAGGTGTTACGTGAGAAATCTAATGTGATATTGTATGTGTAAGTTGTGTTGTAATTGTATGTGTAAGTTGTGTTGTCGCAATGTGGGGGATTGAACGTTCCACGAGACCAATTGCTACTAACTAGCCATATGCTAGTTGAGGCTGTGCTAAAGTGACCGCCGTGTCGATGTGTATATATTGCTGTGAAGCAACTATTTTCTGCTGATGAGTTGACCGGATTTTTCCCTCTCCTGCTGTTGATAAATCCCTAAGGGTGAGAATCAATTTGAAAATTATTATAGAAGCGCGTGAATTACTAGTATATTGTCCCCAAAGGAAATTTCTGAAATGTTTTGGAAAAGTATTTAATTAATCGGAAAAAGTTCAAATTAAATCGGAAAAGTTAATAGAAATAATATCTTTCGAATTATATATCATATAATTGCCATTCCAATTATATCAGGAGCGCCTGAATTACTAGTATATTGTCCCCAAAGGAAACTTATGAAATATTTTGCCAAAGTATTTAATTAATTAAATTAGCGAAAAGCAATAATGTTTTTTATTAAAAGTACCTAAAACTGTCATTCCAATTATAACAGGAGCGCGTGAATATATTCGTATATTGTTTCAAAGAGATATAGCTGATATATTGTTGGAAAACGAAAATAATTCATCGAATACACGGCAATAAAATCCTTTGTCCACGCGAGTCGGACACGAGATTGGGGGAGGTGAGGGGAAGAAAAATACATCGCTGGTTTCGATCAGTAACGGGCTAAAGTATACAAAGATAATAATAGACCCAGACATAGCTTAACGACAAAATGACCACGACTATCGTCCCCAAACACAAATTCAACGAATATTTAGATCAGAGAATGAAAGACAGAGCAGGCGGGAAATTACACTACAAACCCGTTAAAAAGATTTGGGAGGAAGTGAGGCTAAGATGGACTCAAACAGGTTTCCTTAGTGGAGTCGCCCCATCAAAAGGGCAACTCCTCATTATGGAGAAAGAATTGGAGGAAGCAGTGAAGCAAGGGATAGAATGTGAAGTTGATAAGAATAAGAGTCACTTATTTAAAAAAGAAGGGACAAAGCAAAGGGAAAAGGCACAGGCTGAGATGAGAATAGGTTTATGGGCAATTGAGGAAATTAGGAAAGCTCTCCCTTACCGGAAACCTAATACGATGGGAGTGGTCACTGGAGCACCAACTGACACCAAAGAGGGCAGGCCCAATAATAATGATGGCCCACCTACCACCACAGCAACCCCATCGGCCCCCACCCATCTATACCCAGAACTGCCACAGGGAGAGAAAAAAGCACCACCTCCCTATTTTCAAAATCCATTCACTCAGCAATCACCTCCCCCCTTCCAGGGCATGTCTGACGAATATGCTCCATGGCCCTGAAGCTGCTCACCACTAACCTACACTCATCATTGACCTGGACTACTGAAGCATCAAAGGCTTTTGCACTCTTGAAAACAGATCTCTAAGTGGCAGTAGCCTTAACAGCACCTGACAAAAAAAAAAAAACAAGTTCCATCTGGATGTTTCTGAAAAGGAAGGATTTACATCATCCATCCTTTTCCAGAACCTAGAGGGGGAGAGTAGAGTGTTGAGGTATCACTCCTCCAAACTGGGCCACATTGAAGAAGGACAAACCACATGCTCCAGGTATGTGGTTGCAGTGGCAAAAGCTATTGGAAAAACAGCCCACATGATAATGTGCCATCCATTGGAAATCCACACCCACATGGGGTTGCAGCATATCTAAGGACCTATGGTTATACACAGATGGATGCCGCTATAGAGGAGAAGAAGGGAACATAGCAGCATACACAGTGGTGCAGCAGCTCCCGGATAGATCACATGTGACTTTAGAATCTGCCATCATCACACAACCTGCATCAGCCCAGCTAGCTGAAATCATAGGGTTGACACAAGCTCTGGAAAGAGCTGAAGGAAAGACTGTGAACAACTACACCGACTCAGCTTATGCTCATGGAGCAGTCCATACGAATGGATCACAATGGCTGAGACGCAACGTCATCACCACAGGAAACCTTCCAATCAAACACAAGACACAGATGGAAAAACTGATTAAATCGGTCTCACTACCTAAGAAGGTGGCCATCATGAAGTGTAAAGGACATCAACAACTGAAAAACAGAGTCAGCAAGGGAAATGATGCAGCTGATAAAGCAGCCAAGAAAGCTGGTGGATACACCCCGAGACGAATGGTACTACGGACCCAACCAGCTCGGACTGAGCTCACAAAGCAACACATAAAAGAACTCCAGTTCACAGCAGGACCCTGTGAATACTCAGTATGGGAACAGAAAGAGGCCACCAAGGGACCTGATGAACTGTGGAGATGCCATGATGGCAGACTAGAGGCCCCAGCAAACCTATGTCCAGAACTAATACGAGAAGCTCATGGGCCCACACACGAAGGCAAACTAAAGACTTTACAGAAGGTGTCCCACATCTGGTGGCACCCCCACATGAAAGACATGACAGATTTGTTTTGTGACGAGTGTAGCATTTGTGGTAGACACAATCCAAAGAAACCATATCAAACGCCCATGGGTTCATACCCAGTCCCAAATGCTTGTTTTCAGGACATCAACATAGATTACACAGATATGGGGCAAGACAATGTGACAAATGGAAAAAGGTACCTGTTAGTTAGGGTAAACAGGTTCTCTAAATGGGTTGAGGCAATGCCAACAGCAGGGGAGGATGCAAAATAGGTCATTAAGTGGCTGCAAACCGAACTCATGTGTATTGTTTAATGACAAACGCTCCATGTACCAATAGGGTCGGATGTGTAAATGTCAACTGATTGTTGTTTAATGATGGGGTTAGTGTACAGGCCACAATCTCATAAGTCTCGTGGAACGCGCCAATCAAATGTATGTGCAGGTTTGAAGTTGATTTGGGTTGAAGTCCTGCCCCTGGCGTTGCTGGCCATGAGAGCCTCTCCAGGTGCAGGCACCCATCTCTCTCCTCATGAGACAATGGCTGGAGGAGTCATGCTTGGTCCACCAAGGAAGGGAGGTCATATGCCCGCCCTTGATGTACAACAAATTGTAATGTTTGATAATTGACGGAACTTTCTGCAGCTCTCTCCACACAGATTCATAAGGTCCAACGGGGAAGCAGAAGGGAGATCTGGCACACGGAAGGTAAAAATTGGTGACTGGGTGGGGTTAATGTCCACAAGAGAAAGTGGCTAGAACCCAGGTGGACTGGACAGTACGAAGTGAGGGAGGTTACTTCACACTCAGTCCAGGTCAAAGGTAAATCAGGCGCACCTTGGCACCACCTCACACATTGCACTCCAGCCCCAATCCCTTCCAGAACACTGACAGAAGTCAGAGCTGACTTAAACAGCTTAAATTCGATTCCAAATGAAGACATTTCTGACTCAGGTGATGCGGAATCAAACTCCGCCTCCCCTGATAAAGGAACCTCGCCCAGTTAGAGGGATATTTCTTCCTCCCTGGGCAAGGCTAGGGATATCTGGCCCCTTATTTGTGATATTCCTACTGATATTTGGGGTGTCCCTGGGCACTTTCACATGGTTAATAGAATAACTATAACCGGATCCCCATGGATGTATGTCACGGACACTCTAGTCTAACTAGGTAATAATAGATTAAAAAATTTAAAAAATCAAAAATTTAGAAAACAATAGTTAAAATAAGAAACTAATATGGCTCAAATTGAGAAGGTTGAATAAGAGTGGGTGGAGAGCTATGCAGAGAATGGACAGAAGATGGCAGTATTGCAGCACCCAAATGGTCTCCCAGCCGACTGGTTGAATGCTGGTGACATAATTTTGTTTTTTGGAGTAAACATTAAGGTTAAGGGTTTCCGTGTACCCAGAGATAAGATATCTTAAAAGAATACACTCATATGGGAATAGGAGTTTTACTTTCTGAGTTTTATTTAGGCAAGGGACTTTGAGAAGATAAAGGGTTCTTTTGGTATGTCTAGATATGGAACACGAATGTAGGTGTAACATTTTGACCTGTTTTCTGTTTCCATTGCATTTTCCGGCGACTTGATCACTCGCGGGGAAATGTAGTGAGAATAATGAGATTGTGTCATTTGGGATACTAGTTTTGAGGTAAATTGATTATAATAGAGTTTATAACTCTTGACCATAAGGTAAGCATTTGTATTGGCCATTAGAAGATAGAGATAGGTTAATTAAGGTTATGCTAGGACTTTAAAGGTTGACACTATAAGACCTGTGGTTATTTTTAAATCCATGCAGATAAAGTCAAAACAGTGAGACACTTAGTTAATATTGTGAAGGAGCACACAGTTGTTATTGACTATTATTACAAAAAGGCAGACAGATGGGTCTACCCCGCACTGTTCAGACCTTGAAGGTTTGAGAGCAGAGTGGGGAGGGTGGACCAGGAAATGAGCAAGGTAGGCTGTGAAATAAGATAGGAGAAAGGGGTTAACATATATAAGCAGCACAGATACATTTCAAAGTAGATAAGTCACTTGACAGAGAATTGGAAAAGAATAGATATGAATGTACGCCCAAGGGAGAATTGGATATGCGGGGAATAAAAGGGACGTTCCTAGAATATGATGTACTAAGTTATTATTTAGAGTAGGTAAGGTTGATACCTGGCCAGAGCCAGGTATCAAACGAAGGAGGGTACATTGTGGACTAGGAAAGGATGGGGCCTATTGGATAATAAACTTATTTAAAATTAAACATTTATAGCTAAAAAAATAAATAAATAATTAGGCATAGAAGTTAAATATATAATCAGAAAGAACAAATGAGGAACTGTTTGCTAACCAAACCTGTATGTCCAAGAGTTTATACATTGCAGGTGAATTAAGGGAGAAGGTGAATCACTCGACCTGGGGGCATATCGCACTTGGAGGGTGAGACACACTGACACTGCCGAATGATCACAGAGTTAAGGAGAAGAACTGTTGCTAATAGAGCTCGGGGATCAACTCCTTAATGAAGAATTCCCTGCCCCTGACCTTTCCTCACTGTGTTCGTTCATAGAAGTGAAAGTGTTGCTTGATCTCTGGCTGATGATGTGTTCTCTGGGAGAGGGTGGGGTTTTACAGGACTGCTTGTAGTCCTGAGCGGTCTGATCAGGATACGATGGGGATGATACCATCGCAGTGCTGCCAGAACCACCACCAGTTCCAACGGACCAGGGTTCAGCCGGCCTCCTCCACCACTTCAAGACCAAGTCCCACGCCATCACCTAAGCTCTCCAATCTGGTACAGATAATAAATATAAAAGACATCTCAGATAGTGAACATTTGGGGACTGAAACTGTTTGAGGAAAGGGAGAATATGTGTTTGGCCTACAAAACACTTAATAGAAAGGACTGTGTCGTATGTGGACATGCCAGACCTATTCTGGCTGCTCACCCATTTGTCCTAAGTAATGGGGAAGGTTGGATGTGCATCCAAATTTAACCCTGTGTAAAACTCTGAGTCTTGTGTTCCCAGAAGTCCCTCCCCAGAAGGACTATGGGGAGTTAAGGCATATGGGGGACATAACAGCTGTAACACTGGTACAGGTAGAGGTATAGACTATGGAGGGCTCCCTGCTACTACCTGCATCACTAATACCACTATTAACTAGAGGTGTTGCTGATGTATGGTGGATGTGTGGACCTGCCAGGCGGTTGACCCCATTTTTGAAAGGAAATTGTCGTTGCTCATGTGTTTTGGCCAGTCTGATACCACCGTTGCCTATTATGATAGCTAATCAACTTCTGGGAAGCTACACAGGACACAGAGGCTTGGGACCAACCCAGGAGACGGCAGAAACGTGACGCTCCTTGGTCCGAGGGTACAGATATCATGCACACCAACCTGTTGGGGGTCCCAATAGGGGTCCCCCACGAATTCCAGACATTAACCAGGAATGATGGCCTGTGGCATCTGATGCCCATCATTGGCCCAGCTATTGTTGATGTTAAAACAAAAGGTCTGGATCAATTATAAACACACCCACACAGGACTTACAGGGATGGCTGAACAATTGGATGCTGCCTCACAAACCAGTAGACACAATAGACTAACACTGGACATAAGTCTGGCCAACAAGGGAGGTGTAACAGTGTTGCACGTTTGTTCCTAACAATACTAGTCCGGATGGGAGCATTTCAAAAGCTCTGAGTGGGTTGGCAAGGTTATCAGTGGAGATGAAGGGTCTTGCAGGTGTGGAGGAGAGTGGACTGTTCCCCTGGCTGGGTGGTTGTTTTGGTAAGTACACTGCAATGATGATTACTGGATTTCTGACACTAGTTGTTGTTTTTCATTTCTGTGTTGCCTGTATCATACCTTGTTTGAAGAAGTTTGTTACAGATGTGTAAGGGGCCTCTAGTATGATGCCGTTGCTTGATGCTCCAGTTGGAGAGGCTGATACGAAAACGAGCTTCCGCAGGAGAGTGGGCTGACAGAGGAGGACCCTTGGTTTGCTGTAGTTGATGTTGAATGAATAAAAAGTGATGTTTGTCCTCCCTGTTGTGAAGGTTTGAAGTTCCCGGGTGGCGACGAGCCCACCTGGTACAGGTTGCATAGAGGGATGGACCTGAGGGTTTAACATATTCTCGTTTTTTGGTTTACTAATGTGTGGTTGGCCACTCCAGGGGTAGTTATTGGAGTGGTCTCCTTTTTGGTCCTTGCTCATTTACGACTCAACTTACATTGATGCTATTGGTGTCCCTAGGGGGTGCCAGATGAATATAAACTGGCGGACCAAGTGACAGCTGGGTTTGAATCATCATTTTGTTGGTGGTGTACAGTTAATAAAAATATGGACAGAATTAACTACATTCATTTTAATGTCCAGAAACTGGGCAATTGGACTCAACAAGGCTTCGAGGCGGTCCATGGACAATTGGCAGCTACGTCCTTGATGGCATTTCAAAATAGAATCGCGGTTGATATGTTATTGGCTGAACGGAGGGGGGGTCTGTGCAATGTTTGGTGAACAGTGTTGTACTTTCATTCCCAATAACACAGCTACGGATGGGAGTCTAACTGTAGCATTGGAGGGACTTCGTACCCTTAATGGTAAGATGAAACAGCATTCTGGAGTGGACACTACTATGTGGGACTCATGGATGGATGCTTTTGGTAAATATAAGACGCTGGTTTCCTCCATCCTAGTATCAATTTCTGTTTTTGCGGCCATTCTTGTACTTTGTGGATGCTGTTGCATTCCATGTGCGCGCACGCTTGGTAGCTGTGTTATAACTGCCGCCATAGACCCTAATCAGGAAAGGCCCCAAATGTTCCCATTGCTTGATGATGGGGGAGCTGGACCTGTCTATCTATTTGAGGACTAAGATACTTTTATGTCACGTCTCTTGTGAGACGTGAAGAGAGGGAATCAAAAATTTGTCTTCTGACAAATTTTATCCCATAGCTTTGTCTTTTTATACTTTTATGTCACGTCTCTTGTGAGACGTGAAGAGAGGGAATCAAAAATTTGTCTTCTGACAAATTTTATCCCATAGCTTTGTCTTATTATACTTTTATGTCACGTCTCTTGTGAGACGTGAAGAGAGGGAATTAAAAATTTGTCTTCTGACAAATTTTATCCCATAGCTTTGTCTTTTATATACTTTTATGTCACGTCTCTTGTGAGACGTGAAGAGGGGGATTTGTAAGAAATTGTATTAGATATTGGTAACTTGTTTTAACAACTTCTCAACATTACCTATAAGTTGACACAACATACACACCCCCTCTTTCTCTTGGACATATGCTGGACACATAGGACATATACACGGCACCCACAATTCCCCTCCCCCATGACAATCACACAGACACACCCAACCCATGGTTGGACCTCAGGACAAAGAACTCTCAGGAACCAATGGAACGTGGACACCAGGCCTGATCAGGACTACCCAAGACCCAGATCGACCAACCGGAAGGCCGGACTCGCAGATCTACCTACTTTGCTTGTTGTCTATATAGTACTGAACATTTCTGGAAACTGCCTCTTTCCCGGACGATTCACTAGGAGTCAGACTGAAAGAGCCTTGCTGCAAGATTTTACTAAGATATCTTTACATGTAATTAAACGGCCTTATTATAAAATTATCCACCTCGTCCTATTGTCTCCTCTTGTTCTCCTGTCAACAGTAAACGTTTTATTAACACTACTTCAAAATTATGAAAGTCCTCAATAGCGCTGCCCATGCTAAAACAGGCTTTTGGGCACTAGCGTCCTCTATCTTTTTAATTACGATAAAGAATCATAGTAATGGAGTATCTTGTTTTCATGACATAACATTCACTTTGAGCACTTTGACTGGGTCATGGCTAGAAGGGATCCAGCTTTTGTCAAATTAAGCTCAGATTTGTAGCAGGTTAGGATAAGTAACATAGCAGATTAGGAGAATTAGGTTAAGGTTAGGCAAATGATTAGGGTTACTTAAGTGCCCCAAAAAATATAGACACTAATTTGACAAAAGCTGGATCCCTTGTTAGACATTACTCTTTGACTGGCTCAGAACCAATGGGACAGAAGTTTTCCAAGGTACAGTACCTTTTTTTGCCTTTCCTTTGATGTCTACAGTGTCCAGCCAAACCCCACACTCCTCCTGTGTTGAAGTCTGAGATGATGCTTTGGAGATTTACGTGGTAAGAAAGGACAGGCTTGCATACACTAATGAATAATACGTTTGGAAGCCAGCCTTCTTCGATTTGCATTGAAATCCCCGTTTGCTTTGGATGACAAAATAAAGACTAATGAAACAGGAACTTCACCCACGACATTTGTCAAAACATATACCAGCTTTAGTTAGTATATCAGAGAGACTCTGTAGAGGTATGGGGGGGATTAAAAAAAAAAAAAATTAATCCATTTTGCTTTTTCACCTAGCAAATGCAATACTATTTTTGTCTCGTGCGCCACATAGTTCTTATAAAACTCCACTCACTCACTTTATGAAAATATCAGTAGAAAATGTCATTTAAAATAGCCACATTTCGTCAAGTGGTGACAATTTTCTAAATTATCTTGTTTTCTATTTTAATACTTATTTCAAATTATATGAATTTAAGTGAGGCACAGAAGGGCACCTTATGTTTTGACGTCTGTGGGTCCTTTGGTTCGGCGAGGGGTGTGTTTACACCATAGACCGTGAACGGTTTACACTGATGTCACTTCAATTTGCCAAGAGGGTGAGTGGAATATTCCTAGCAAATGTTGATTTGTTATTCAGATATTGGTCGGATAACATGTGTATACAATTTGAATCGCCGTACCAGCGATACCGCAAATTGTCCTCACTTATCCATCCAATATAATGTGTCCTTAAGTGTTTCTTTAGGCTAAATAAATCACAAAGGAAACGCTAACTAGCTAACGTTAGCTATTTAGCTAGCTTATTTTTCATACAGGATCTCATCACTTTTGAATGTTGTTGTTGATATCTATTTATCTTGTCATGGCCCTTGCCAATATCTGTAATGAGATGAATTCACCACTAATTTAGCAACATGTAGTTAGCTAGCTAAGCTACATTACGTGTTTGCAATCCAAGAGAGGTCTTCTTCCTGCTTTTCTTCTCTCTTGCTATAGTGACAGTAGCTAGCTAGCTAACATGACAGATCTGTAACGTTACAGCCACAGTTTAGTCAATTAATTTACTTTGATATGTATTTTAATTGGCGGTTGTTCACTTACTGATGTCATCCTCCAACTCTTAGCTATTGGTTTGTCTAACCTTCCTAGCTGTCAACACTGTTTATACTGTAGCTGAAGAATTTGAAATAGATTTGTGTTAACATGTATTACTTTCAATAGATCAAGTTGTGAGAGCAGCATTCACCATGTTTCACGGAATACCTGTCACGGGAGGTATGGGAGGAGGTAAGTTGGTCCTTTGTAGCTCAGTTGGTAGAGCATGGCGCTTGCAATGGCAGAGTATTGTGTTCGATTCCTGGGACCACCCATACGTAAAATGTATGCACGCATGACTTAATCGCTTTGGATAAAAGTGTCTGTGAAATGGCATATATTATTATATATTGAAGGCCTAGTCAGAAACACAATTTTCCTGTTTTTTATATATCCACACTGAGGTTAATAATACTGTGAAATTGTGAAAATTATGATAATACCCTTTTAGTGTAAGAGCTGTTTGAAAATACCTGACATTTCTGCCTATTTTGGTGGGATAGAGTTTTGGCCAGTAAATTAGTTAATAGACTAATAAGAAATAGTTCCCAAACTCTGTCAATAACAACACATTTTCTGTTTTTGCCTCCCCACTCAGACCACACCCAGACAGTCCTAGCACAATTATTGCTTGAGAAATTGCTCTTTGTTAAGAAGCTATATTTTTTGTTAGCATTTTAATTGAAAGCAATCACGATAAGGTACATAATTGTTACCCATAAATTATTTGATATTGAGATAAAAACTGCTGCATTGGAACTTTTAAGTTTGCCTTGAAACAATCACAGATGGGGCGGCAGGTAGCCTAGTGGTTAGAGCGTTGGGCCTGTCACCGAAGGGTTGCTAGATCGAATCCCAGAGCTGACAAGGTAAAAATATGTCGTTCTGCTCCTGAACAAGGCAGTCACTGTTCCTAGGCCATCATTGTAAATAAGAATTTGTTCTGCAGTTAAATAAAGGATAAAATAAAATATGCACTTTATAGACATGATCATCAGAAATTTGCTCGTCTTATAAAGCATCTGTGACTGTTATACTTTTATATTTCTCTTCATTATAGCTCCTGCCAATAAACCTGAATTGTATGAGGTAAGTGGCGTGGAGTTTTGTAGGGTTTGCATAATTGCTTCTTGTGACATTTGGTGGAGCTCTTTTAGATATTCAATTTGGCTTTGAGTTTCCTGCTGTTACCTGCTTTTTGTACATGCATTTTATCAGAAAGGAAATATAATACCGTTTTCTGTTTTTTTAGGAAGTAAAATTGTACAAGAATGCAAGAGAACGAGAGAAGTAAGTGAACATTGACTGTAAATTAATAATATAAGCTATTCACAATCCATGTAGGTTAAATGTTAACATTGAGCATTGTGCTTGTATTAATCAAGGTTTGACAACATGGCAGAGCTGTTTGCTGTGGTGAAGACACTTCAGGCCCTGGAGAAAGCTTACATCAAAGACTGTGTGACCCCTAATGAGTGAGTTTACACTCTTCACTGGTTCTGTACCTATGTGTTATGGACTGTAAATAAAGGTGTGTGTTAAAAAATATTGTCTGTATATGTATGAGGTTGTTTCAACATTGGAGTTTGAAAATCTGTTATGAGATTGATTACTGTGTGTTTCTGTCAGGTACACGGCTGCTTGCTCCAGGTTGCTGGTGCAATACAAGGCTGCTTTCAAACAGGTCCAGGGATCTGACGTGGGTTCTATCGATGACTTCTGCAGGAAGTACAGAGTGAGTTTATATCAGTCACACTGCTTTGAGTAGAGTGCCGGTCTTGCAGATAGAAGATGTAATCCACTCAATGTAACACATAGTGGCTGATCCCAGATGTATAAGTGCTTTAGGCAACTCTGCGGGCTGCTGAACAATATCTGAATATGAGTAAATTGGTTTATGCCATATGTTGTTCTCCTCTACCTTCTCTTTTATGTTAGCTTGACTGCCCGCTAGCTATGGAGAGAATCAAGGAGGATCGACCAATCACCATCAAGGATGACAAGGGCAACCTGAATCGCTGCATTGCAGATATCGTATCGGTAGGTCTCTTCGCCATGCCCATGACATTAAACACTGACAGAGTGATTTCAATCCCAGTGTTCACTTTGGGCCTTTGGCCAACATTGAAGCCTTTTACAGCCCCATATAGATTGAATAATAAAGTGCATTCTGTTTCAGCATTAAGTCATTTTCTTAATTTGAATCATTCTCTGGCTCATCCCAGAACACTGTGTTGGTGCGCCCTTAAGTGCCACAGCAAATTGCATCCCACATCAATCCTGCCAATATCCAACAGGGCCGCTGAACAGAGAGGAACAACTTGATATACTGGCATCATAGGACATATAACGCTCACTCGTTGATAAGCTCGGACTGATTGGACCACACGTTTTAAAGAGTATGCTTGTGCTGCAGTAAATCTCAGGTTACTGACAGATGGTGAAATAGTCAGTCAAACATTATTGCCCTCTGTCTCTGTTTCTCCTCTCTTATCGCCAGCTCTTTATCACTGTGATGGACAAGCTACGTCTGGAGATCCGGGCCATGGATGAGGTAAATAGATCGGACTGAGACAAATGACAATGAACATTAACATATCACCTATAATTAGGGCTGGGAAAACCTCAGTGTCCCTATTTATAAGCTACATAGCCCAATTTTGATATTTTCCACATTTATTGGCAAAAGATCTGATTGGTCAAAATACCATTTATTGGCAAAAGATCTGATCTGATTGGTCAAAAGACCAATAATTGGGCAAAAAATCTGAATTGGGCTGCCTGTGTAAACGCAGCCGTATAACTTGTCAGGTAAAGTGGTTAGGAACTACACCAGGCCCTATGTTTGATTGACTGACTGATTAATTGGTTTGAATTGTTCAGATCCAACCAGACCTGAGAGAGCTGATGGAGACCATGAACAGAATGAGCAACATGCCCCCAGACAATGAGGCCAAGGACAAAGTCAGCCTCTGGTAAAGATGTACCTCATTTACACACATTGAGGGGCTGGTTTTCCGGACACAGGTTAAGCCTAGTCTTAGGCTAAGTAGCACATTCAATGGAGAATCCTCATTGACCATGCTCTTTAGACTAGGCTTAATCTGTGTTCGGGAAACCGGCTCTTGTTGTCTAAGAATGATGAAGTAGGCTTAACACTAACACCGAGTGGCGCAGCGGTCTAAGGCACTGTATCTCAGTGCTAGAGGTGTGACTACAGAGCCTGGTTCGATTCCAGGCTGCATCACAACCGGCCGCGATTGGGAGTCCCATAAGGCGGTGCACAATTGGCCCGTCCAGATTAGGGTTTGGCCGGGGTAGGCCGTCATTGTAAATAAGAATTTGTTCTTAACTGACTTGCCTAGTTAAATAAAAATAGTATAGTAATTCAGAAGGTAAAGAGTTGCTTGTTCTCCTCTGTAGGTTGACCACTCTCAGCAGCATGTCAGCCTCTGATGAGCTGGACGACTCCCAGGTTCGCCAGATGCTGTTTGACCTGGAGTCAGCCTACAATGCCTTCAACCGCTTCTTACACTCCTCCTAATCTACCCACATCATCCAGGACTGTTGTCACCTTTCTTATATCATTGTACAACCCCTTCCTCCTCTCCTCTACACGTCTCCGAAGTCATCACCCCTGTTTGTGCTTTGTATTATTCCATTGAATAGTATATTTTTTTCCTCCCATCTTTGGTACAGTATCTATCTGTCTGTCTACTCCTTTGAACTCTAAGCTAGACTATTGGCAGCATCCAGTGCTGTGGCCTTGCCTAGTGGGGTGGTCTTCCTGTTCAGTTGGATGCCTTGTTGAGTTGTAGTTCTCCAGCCTGAGTGACTGTACTGTGTTAAGGCTGCTTGTATCAGCCTGCATTCTTGAATCTACGTAGAACCATGTTTACTACTGGGTTTGACATATCAACACAAGGCCCAGTGAGTCTGATCCCTTTATAAGTCACTTTAGCTGAAGACGAGACGTAAAACATGTAAAAAGTGACCTGGGGTGGTTTAAGACGTTTGGTTGGCTTGATAAGGGAGGGAGAATCCCTTGACAAGTGATGGAAATAACATTTAGAAAAGAACAAACTGCAATTTTGGGGTGAAATCCAGTATATTGCTGTTCCCCAATTGCACTCCGAGACAGTCCAATAACTTGTGTAGAGGTTATTACTTTAACTCCAGTTGTAACAGATGGTTAGGTTAACTTGGTGGGCCTTCAAATAGTTATGAGTTGTATGTACCCTTATTATACCCTTATTGATGATTATGTTGAAACACTCTGGTGAAGGAATTGTGGCTGTTGTCTATGGCTTTGTGTTTCTCATTTGATTTGAGTAAAATATTATAGTAGTACTACTACTTCAGTTAATGTGCATAATTAAGCTTTTCTTTAGATGTGAGGGTTTGGCCACATCAGGTGGGCAATGGAGACCGGTGGATTCATAGAATTCCCTCTTCATTTTGGGATGCTGACTAAATGTGTTTCACCCCTCAATTTTAATTAGGGAGAGCATATTTATTAAGATTTATCATTGTAAATAATGCAACTTTGAATTTAAAAAAGCATGTAACATCTTTTTTAGAAATAAAAATCTACCTCCAACTTTGGTGTCCGCCTTTTATCATGTTTTAACATTTTATGTGTGAATTCTATGGTTATTCATTGCACATTTTGCTTTGTATCTTGGACATATTGATGACTTTCGGTTCAGAAAAGAAAGAATACGGCTCCTTTAAAAGTTCAGCAGCAAAGATGCGTCTCCAGGACAACAAACAATTACAAAAAGAACCCGATATGCTTTTTTTCTATCCAGCAGCAAACCGCTGTCGCTGACAACCTTGAACCGGACCTTTTCAGTGCTTTCAAAGAAGACCATGGGTAATTTTATTTTAGGGATATATTTGTGAATGAATGTGTCGGTGGGCAACGACTGTACTTGAGCAGTAACCATTCAACATTAGCTCAGAAGTTCAAAGGGGCTAGCTTGCATGCTGCTGGCTGCTAAACAACATAGCTAGCTAAAATCACGTGTTTTATATTTAACTCATTCAAACGAAAGGGTATGAAGATTCCAGCTCCAAGAAGTTGATACCTTGAATCACATGTTTTCAGAACGTTAATGATCAAACGTTTCTTTGCAGAATTTCAACTTGGGGCTGAGACTGTTACATTGTAATTAAGGAATGAGAAACATTGCATAGAGTTATCTAAACAAAGACTAAGGATGAACGTCACAGAGGTGGAGGATCATATTTCCATGAAATATGAAATACAAAGAAGACTTGGAAAGGGGGTAAGTAATTTAGGCTGTCTCCGGTTTTTATAGTTCTGTGAAAAGTGATTTGTTGGGAAGAAGGTCGAATTTATGAATGACAACTGTATTGCACACTGCTGTCAAACAATAATAGTATATACAAAAAGCAAGTAGTTGTGTACGTTTTCTGTCGCTTCTTAAAATGTATTTTAAATTAATAATCAAAAAAATGACTTTCAATTGCACACATTATTACATTTCACTTTTTCCTCCCCAGTCTTTCCTTTAAGAAAAAATCTTACAATTCCCCAGAATTAATGTTCCTTTGAATAATGATGTCATAAGCTAGAGGATTGTCTACTTTTTCAGAACAAGCTGTTTCTTTCAGCCAGATCAGTAGACTTTGATACTAGGGAAATTAGAAAAATCAGTGACTTCAGAGTCCAAAGCTTTTGTTTTGTTTTCCCCCAGACATAGACATATAATAATGGAATCCCTGCCTTCATTCCCTTTGACAAACCAAGAGAGTCTCTCCCCATGTGTTATAAGCATCCGAGAGGCTAGATCTATCTCTGAACTGTATAGTGCCAGATGGTAAACCTGGGGCACTGTTGAGTCATGTAGATACATCATACAGATGCTAACTAATCTTCCCTTGAGGGGAGGCCAATGGTCATATTACACTTGTTAACAGTTAACTATAGTTTAATTTTACCCAAGAAAATAATGTGTGTTTGGGCACTATTCCTAGGTTACAATACCAAGAATACCATCATAAGTTCCAAGACAGTAATTTGTCAAAAACATGTAAGAAAGTCTCCCTTGACAACCCCTATTTCCCCAGTTTTCGTTCCATCTGACAATATTAAAGTAAGCCTTGCTTTGCTTGTTAAGCAGGATGTCATTGACGCCAGGTGGGACTGGCCACAGAGGGACCAGTGTCTAGTGAACCTGATCATGTGGTCTGTCGGGGGACCCATTGTCATAACCAGTCACCTCTCCTCGATGTGCCGCTGACTCTAAAAGTGCTTAGTAATCTCTCTCTAGAACGTTTTGTCTTTCCTTACTCTCCACTCTACTTCACTGTCTGTTTTCATATTGTGATTTTAGTTTCTCTTAGGGCTCAACTGCAGTCTTGTGGCAGTTTGTTTGACCTTTAATCCTTATAATGATTCACTAACAGTTTTATATTTCTGTATCTGTGTCCAGGCATATGGGATTGTATGGAAGGCTGTGGACAGGCAGACAGGAGAAGTTGTGGCTGTTAAGAAAATATTTGATGCCTTCAGGAATAGGACTGATGCCCAGGTTTGTGATACATGATGATATTGATCATTGACATTGTCTGCCACTAGCTAGGTGTAGCTACATAGGTTTAACCTTAATACTGTATATGTTGTGCAGGTTTCTGGAGTATACCAAAGAAGACTCTGTTCAACAACCTTGACTATATCTAATTATAATTTTATGAAAATACTGTAACAGCCAGGGGTTCTCAAACAGCTTTGTATTATTTTTGTTGTTGTTAATGATTAAATAGATTGTCAATTAAGATTGACTTGTCACAATGTTTTTTCTCAACAGCGGACATTCAGAGAAATAATGTTTCTTCAGGTAAGAATGAATACCTATATCAGTTAGTGTAACAGTGTTGCTTAGGTCCCTCTCATTCCCCAACCTGGGCTCGAACCAGGGACCATCTGAACACATCAACAACTGCCTCCCACAAAGCATCGTTATCTATCGCTCTGCAAAAGCCATGGCCTTTGCAGAGCAAGGGAAACAACTACTTCAAGGTCTCAGAGCAAGTGATGTCACCGATTGAAACGCTAATAGCGCGCACCGCTAATTAGCTAGCCATTTCACACCGGTTACATTAACAACAAATGGAAAGTTGAAGTGAGTTTTGTTTGAATGGAGCACAAGCGCAGCCTGCAGCCAGCTCCATAGCCAGAGTGGAATGGTCCTGTTGCTGTGGAAACTGGGGCCGTGCTTGCATACCGTAATGTAAACACCAGATGGCTCCTGCTCTTCAGGAAGAGTCCCTGATGCTGATTAGACCCTGCCAAGTGTTGAACTGGTGTATCTAAAGTTGTGAATAACATGGGCAAGCTAGAACCAAAAATCTCACGTAAACATAGTCTGTCCACGAGAGATTATGGATAACAAAATGGACACTAAAATGTTTATGGCATGGTTTTTTAATGAATGTGTAAACTGATCATTCCCTAAGCTAATGTGACAGAGACAGTTCTGTTTAGTTATTCTATAGATGAGCAGAAGCCTCAGTCGGTGGGTGGGGTGTGCCATATGTAAACTAACATATGGAATTATTTTAAGATGGTGGATAATTTAGCTATTTGTTTTAGAATTTTAGGACCCCTGTCGGTATAAAACAAACATATACAAAAATTGGTTTGACAAAATATAGAATTTGGCCTTTACTTCTATAGCCCATAGAAGCACATTGAATAACACATTCATAAATGGCAAAACAAACAGTCAAAAAGGAGATATAAGAAAGCTCAGGAAACATTTTTGTTTTTTGGACACATATTTAAGCCTTCTGTTTTATTTGCACAAACTACCTCCATACTTCCATTTAAAAAATAGAACCAGTACCAGATTACCTTTTTAATTTATCTAGGCAAGTCATTAAAGAACAAATTCTTATTTACAATGACGGCCTACCCCAGACGACGCTGGGCTAATTGTGCACCGCCCTATGGGACTCCCAAACACTCCTGTTATGATGCAGCCTGGAATCGAACCAGGGTCTGTAGTGACGCATCTAGCACTGAGATGCAGTGCCTTAGACCGCTGCGCCACTCAGTAGCCCAACTATCAGACGAGTCCCGTGACACTTGTGGGGGTCGTACAGCAAAACGGAGAACTCCACCATGTTCATGGGAATCTCATCTTTCCATAGAGTGGTTTATTATTAGTTAAGCCAAACCGTTCGAACACTACAGATGTTTTAGTGAGAAGATCGATTTTCGGAATGTCTCGTGGTCTGACAAACACCGCTGTAGCCTGGCCACCATCTACCAGTGGTGGGAAAAGTACCCTAATTGTCATACTTGAGTAAAAGTAAAGATACCTTAATAGAAAATGACTCAAGTAAAAGTGAAAATCACCTAGTAAAATAGTACTTGAGTAAAAGTCAAAAGGTTTTGGGGTTTTAAATATACATGACCATTTTCCTTCCTGCTAAGCATTCAAAATTGAACAAGTACTTTTGGGTGTCAGGGAAAATGTATGGAGTAAAAGTATATTATTTTCATTAGGAATGTAGTGAAGTAAAGGTTGTCAAAAATATAAATAGTAATGTAACGGCTCTCTTTCGGTGAGTGAGTTGACCAAGGCGCAGCGGGTTGTGAATACATCATGATTTAATAGACAAAACGGAAAAACACGACAAACACTTGAATAATTACAAAACAAATAAACGAATGTAGACAGACCTGGACACGAACTTACATGAAACGAGGAACACATAAACGACCGAGACGAGACAGTACCGTGTGGTGCAATGAACACAGACACAGCGACAATCACCCACAAACAAACAGTGAGAACCTCCTACCTTAATATGACTCTCAATTAGAGGAAAACGCAAAACACCTGCCTCTAATTAAGAGCCATACCAGGCAACCCAAAACCAACATAGAAACGGAAAACATAGACTGCCCACCCAAAACTCACGCCCTGACCATCACACACATACAAAACAACAGAAAACAGGTCAGGAACGTGACAAGTAAAGTACCGATACCCCCCCAAAAACTACTTAAGTAGTACTTTAAAATATTTCTACTTAAGTACTTTACACTACTGCCTTCCACCTAAAATGCAGAAGGCCGACATAGGTGGATGCAGTGAATTGAGACACAGCCCATGCAAAAAAAAAAATAGTTCTAGCTTAAACAGATGGATGTTGATGGGATATTTTTTTTCTTATGTTATTTCGATTGATGCACGGGTGCGTCAATAGACTCTTAAGGATATTTAAAGAGACTACTAACAGTATTGGGGAAAGTTTGCTGTGTGATTTTGGTACTTAGTTAATCATTCAGATGGTGACCATATATTCTGACCTCATGAAAGTGGATAGAAAACTGGTCACACGGGACAAGCAAACAATGTGTTGTCCGCATTTATCAGTCTCCAGTCTCCACCATCCACTCCAGTCAGGGAAAACAGAGGCCAGGGCCTTAAGCTGTGTGTGAGTGTCCATAATAAGGCTGTTACTATCTCCAACAGAAACACTGGCACCCCAGTCTCTGGATGGTTTACATCACATAGCATTTCAACATTGACCCATTCCAACACCACCTAGACTGTTATGTCACTATCCCTAAGAAGATTCTCCCTTTTGTAGTCAAACCAAATCACATTTTAGTTGTCACATGCACCAAACAGGTGTAGACTTTACCATCAAATGCTTACTTACAAGCCCTTAACCAACAATGCAGTTTTAAGAAAATGGAGTTAAGAAAATATTTACTAAATAAACTAAAGTTTAAAAAAAACATTAAAAATAGTAACACAATAAAATAACAATAACGAGGCTATATACAAGGGGTACTGGTACCGAGTCAATGTACGGTAATACAGATTAATCGAGGTCACTTGTACATGTAGGTAGGAGTAAGGTGACTATGCATAGATAATAAACAGCGAGTTGCGGCAGTGTAAAAACAAAGGGGGGGGGGGAGTCTATGTAAATAGTCCGGGTGGCCATTTGATTAATTGTTCAGCAGTTAGTTGTTCAGTCATGACTTGGGGGTAGAAGCTGTTAAGGAGCCTTTTGGACCAAGACGTGGCGCTCCGGTACCGCTTGCCGCGCGGTAGCAGAGAGAAAAGCCTATTACTTTGGTGACTGGAGTCTTAGAAAAAATGTTTAGGCCTTCCTCTGACACCACCTAGTATACACAATACCAGTCAAAAGTTTGGACACACATACTCATTGAAGGGTTTTTCCCAATTTTTACTATTTTCTACATTGTAGAATAATAGTAAAGACATCAAAACTATGAAATAACACATATGGAATCATGTAGTAACCAAAAAAGTATAAAACAAATCCAAATAGATTTTAGATTCTTCAAAGTAGCCTTTTGCCGGTTGGAACCAAAAATCTCAAATTTGGACTCATCACCAAAGGATAGATTTCCACCAGTCTAAAGCCCATTTATCGTGTTTCTTGGCCCAAGCAAGTCTCTTCTTATTATTGGTGTCCTTTAGTAGAGGTTTCTTTGCAGCAATTCGACCATGAAGGCCTGATTCACACAGTCTCCTCTGAACCGCTGATGTTGAGATGTGTCTGTTGCTTGAACTCTGTGAAGCATTTATTTGGGCTGCAATCTGAGGTGCAGTTAACTCTAATGAACTTGTCCTCTGCAGCAGAGGTAACTCTGAGTCTTCCTTTCCTGTGGCAGTCCTCATAAGAGCCAGTTTCATCATAGGGATTGATGGTTTTTGCGACTGCACTTGAAGAAACGTTCAAAGTTCTTGAAATTTTGCAGATTGACTGACCTTCATGTCTTAGAG
This sequence comes from Salvelinus fontinalis, assembly GCF_029448725.1. Classification (NCBI taxonomy): domain Eukaryota; kingdom Metazoa; phylum Chordata; class Actinopteri; order Salmoniformes; family Salmonidae; genus Salvelinus; species Salvelinus fontinalis. The sequence continues at coordinate 19,742,423 of NC_074696.1, forward strand.
TAATGATGGACTGTTGTTTCTCTTTGCTTATTTGAGCTGTTCTTGCCATAATATGGACTTGATCTTTCACCAAATAGGGCTATCTTCTGTATGCCACCCCTACCTTGTCACAACACAACTGATTGGCTCAAACGCATTAAGAAGGAAAGAAATTCCACAAATTAATGTTCAACAAGGCGCACCTGTTAATTGAAATGCATTCCAGGTGACTGCCCTCATGAACCCTTGGGCTCTCGAGTGGTGCAGCGGTCTAAGGCACTGCATCTCATTGCTAGAAGCATCACTACAGACCCTGGTTAAATTCCAGGCTGTATCACATCTGGCTGTGATTGGGAGTCCCATAGGACAGCGCACAATTGGCCCTGCCCAGCGTTGTCCGGATTAGGGTTTGGCCAGGGTAGGCTGTCGTTGTAAATAAGAATTTGTTCTTAACTCACTTGCCTGGTTATATAAAAAATAAATAGAAAGCCGGTTGAGAGAATGTGTGCAAATCTGTCATCAAGGTAAATGGTTTGTTTAATTTGTTTTGTTTAACACTGTTTTGGTCACTACATGATTCCGTTTGTGGTATTTCATAGTTTTGATGTCTTCACTATTATTCTACAATGTAGAAAATAGTACAAATAAAGAAAATTCACTCAAATGAGTAGGTGTGTCCAAACTTTTGACTGGTACTGTAGGTCCTGGAAGGCAGGAAGCTTGGCCCCAGTGATGTACTGGGCTGTCCACACTACCCTCTGAAGCGCCTTAAGGTCGGATGCCGAGCAGTTGCCATACCAGGCGGTGATGCAACCGGTCAGGATGCTCTCGATGGTGCAGCTGTAGAACTTTTTGAGGATATGGGGACTCATGCCAAATCTTTTGTCTCCTGAGGGGGAAAAGGTGTTGTTGTGCCCTCTTCACAACTGTCTTGGTGTGTTTGGACCATGAAAGTTTGTTAGTGATGTGGACACCAAGGAACTTGAAACTATACCCGCTCCACTACAGCCCCTTCGATGTGAATGGGGTCGTGTTCGGTCATAACATTGTTTTAATTAATTTACTGTGGTCTTTGAGGACTGTGTGTGCGTGCTTGTGTCTTTTTCAAACAGTTATGTATTTCTCCCTGCAGGAATTTGGAGATCATGCCAACATCATCAAACTGCTGAACGTCATCAGAGCTCAAAATGACAACGATATTTACCTGATCTTTGAATACATGGGTGAGGACTCTTATGTGGATTGTCTATTGACATCCATTTTGAATCTTCTGTCGGTTGACTTCAGGATTGTGGTGATTTGTGAAATGGTAGCACGCTATATAATATTACATGCCTATTAATAATAACAGATATACATGCAAGATGCTTGCATCGATGACTCTTGATGGTCAAAATCACCCTGATACCCAATAAAATACATTTTCAGGGCTTTCCCACTGTATTTATTATTTTCCACCTACTTTGTAATACATTTGATGGGGTCGGCCATTATGAAATAACCACAGAAAGAATGTAGGCAGTCAGGCAGGCAAGCTGCAAGGTTATGCAGCAGTTTAAACCTGGCACCAGAGGGAGGTGTGAGAGGGGAGGGCTCTTCTCCTCTTGGCTGCCTGCGATGCCTGCTGAGTCCACACATTGGACTGCTCTCTGATCTCTGCAGGCTAATCTCTGAGTGTGGGCCAACATCACGGCACATGTTTTCCCTGGCACACCTCACCATGGAAAATGCCTCCTTTGTCCAACCCTGGCTAATTTTGGGGCACTGCAGGAGTGTGCAGATTGTTTATGGGAAACGTGACGTGTCTGGTTTGTTATTCATTGAGTGTTTTATTGAATGGTGCCATTATTCTGAGTGTGGTATGGATGTATGTTCAATGCTGGATGATTCCTGTTGGTTATTACTGTTTTTACCACCTGTGTGTTGCAGACACCGACCTGCATGCGGTGATAAAGAAAGGCAACCTGCTGAAAGACATCCATAAACGCTATGTCATGCATCAACTCCTTAAGGCCACCAAATACATGCACTCAGGCAATGTCATCCACAGAGACCAGAAGGTACAGTAGAATGTTTAAATTGCCATTGTACTAAGAAGTGTGCATATTGAGAATGTGACATTATTGCATTTGCAGATGTGCTGGTGCCACCAGTATGGGTGGTGTTATCCAATTCTTCTGTTTCTTCTGGAGGAAAAACTATTTGGATGACATTATTGAATTTGCTTTCCTCTTCCCACAGCCGTCCAATATTCTGCTTGACACGGATTGCTTTGTGAAGCTGTGTGACTTCGGTTTAGCAAGATCTCTCTACCAGATCCAGGAGGATGCTGGGAACCCGGCGCTGACAGAGTATGTGGCGACGCGGTGGTACAGACCTCCTGAGATCCTGCTGGGCTCCTCAAGGTACACATGCACTGGGACCTGCTGTACGTTTCTCAATAAACTGAGCCACTTCTTCAGGCTTGAAGACATATTTGAAAGAGTGAATTGTTTTCTTGATTTAGTGTTAATTTGGGTTTCTGATCAAATAATGCACCCAATGGGAAGGTAAGTATTCATGCAGAAACCTGCCAGGAAACCTGTCCGTGCCTGTAAAATCACTGAAATACTTTGATTTCTCCTATAGGTACACAAAGGGTGTAGACATGTGGAGTATAGGTTGTATCCTAGGAGAGATGCTGCTTGGGAAGCCCCTTTTCCCTGGAACCTCCACCATCAACCAGATAGAGAAAATCATGAGTGCCATTCCACACCCTAGCCCAGAGGGTGAGTATTCATTCCTGGCTGCACAGTTCACAGAAAACTGCTAGTGTGCTATTTGCTTGTTGAGCACTAGTGGTGGAATCAAGTTTTTATGCCCCTAACTGACCAAGTTAACTGACCAACTGATCATTACTTAAGTAATGATATGTGATTTTGTTTTCAGACGTACTTTCGATCAGATCTGAGTATGGTGCCTCTGTAATTCAGAGGATGCTACTGAGGTAAGTCATAGCGGAAGTCCTACAGAAGTAAATATGTCTATATAAAGGTGGTTAGACATTTTGAGAGCTTGAGACTATAAGGTTCCATCTGCAGTTTTGTCAAAATTTAGTTGATATTGCCTTGTTCTATTCAATGTTATCTACTTATATAGTATTCTATTCAATTGATGCTGTTAAGTTCAAAAGAATGCTCAATAAAATTTGCTAACACCATTCAAACCAATGAGGGTTCGGAACGTTAAAGCCAATTATCTCATAATCATCTTTTTTGCAGATAGAACCATATTGTTGCAAGCTCTTGATTTATTCCCAGTGCTGCACTCTGTCTGTATTTGTCTGCCTGCGTGGCCAGGCCCCAGGTGCCTCTAGAGGACCTTCTGCAGCCGTCGGTGCCCCCTGATGCCCTAGACCTGGTGTGTCGCCTGCTGGTGTTCAACCCAGACAAGAGGCTGACCGCTGAGCAGGCCCTGCAGCACGTCTACGTCTCCAGGTAACGTAGAAATCAAACCTAATTTATTTATACAGCACATCTCATACATTAAAATGCAGTGCAATGTGCTTTATACAAGCTTTTATAGGCTATAGGCTGGTTATCAATCGTGTCCAGTCAAATGTATTGTATAACGCCCTTTTTAAATCAGCATTTTAGAGTAACCCAGGCTAGACCCTAAAGGGCAAGGAAGCTGGTTTGATGACACAATGCTAGAATCCTTTGATGATGCTAATACCATTCATTTCTGTTATTGGTTGTGCATCCCAAATGGCACCCTGTTCCCTACATAGTGCACTTCCTTTGACTTGGGCCCTAGTTAAAAGTATTGCACTATGTTGGTTAGTTTTTTGCTTTTACAATGTTACTGAGTAGTGCTAGTCTTGGATTTAACAATGTTGTTATTTTCTATTTGTGTTGTGTTATGTCATAGTCTTTGTGTTTTCCCCTTAATTTCACTGGAGATTCCACAACCCAGACAAGGAGCCAGGTCTGGACCATGCCGTGATCCTGCCTGTGGATGATGATGTCCAGTTGTCGGTGGTTCAGTACCGCAACAAACTGTACAAGGTAATACTGAGTGGAGGCAGGATGATGAACACCTGTCTCGTGTTTGGTTGGCTTAGGGTAGATTATTACTGCCAATTGTTGAACAGTTACTAATAGAGTTTGAAACAAGTTCCTTTCAAGGCATTATGACAATAGACATTTTTATTAACGACTGAAAAAAGGCACAGTATCTATAATCAGTCTTCTGTATCCCTCTTTTATCTCTGTCCTGTGGAAAAGATGATTCTAGAGAAGAGGACCACAAGGAGAATGCTATGTAATATCCAGCCCAGGCCGAAGAAGAAAGAGGAGCCGGTTTCTGTGTCTGGGTGTGACAGTGGAGACCGTGGGAAGGAAAGGCCCAATGGAAAGAACATAGGCGGGCCAGAGCCAGCCCCAGTGGTTGGTGATGGTGGAGGGGACCTTCGGGTTAAATCCCTTCATGATAAGACTGAACACCAGGCTGCTCGTCCAGTTATCACCATACCCAACCCAGTACCTGTGTCTACCCTGCCGGCCCTGGAGAAGACCAGCCCTGCAGCCAGCCCCGTCATGGGAAAGACTACATATAATCCCATCACACATGTTGCCAGTGAGTACACGAAGACACGCATATGGTCCCCAACATTCACACACACCTTCACACTTCATACACACAGGCGCATTCTTTCTCATGGTATTTGTCTTCTATTTCTCTCATGCAGACGGTTTTGTAGGAAGTCTGGCTGGACCACCTCACTATTTTCGCTCTGGTACTGCCAGCAGGAAATTGGAGCAACAGACGAGTGATGAAAATGTAACTGTACTGCCAGCAGAGGGCGCTAACGACAACACTGTTGTAAGTACCACTGTCATAAGAAAAACTGAGTTGTAATAGGAAAAACTCTGTTCCCAGGAAAGAGTTTAGTTACAACAGATAACAGATCACGTTAAATACAATACAACCTGCAACAAGGGAACAATAATCAACAACAATTCAAAAAGATTGTTGGACTTGCAGAATAAATCACCCATTTTATATCCTCTTGAGATACATGATGTAATACAATACCTACAGGTAACTGCCAAAATAATGGTATAATTTGAGTAAATGAGGGCTACAAAGTATATTGAAAGCAGGTGCTTCCTGAGTTAGTTAAGCAATTTTTTATTTTATTTAACTAGGCAATTAAGAACAAGTTCATGTTTACATTGACGGCCTACCAGGGAACAGCGGGTTAACTGCCTTGTTCAGGGGCAGAATGACAGATTTTTACCTTGTCAGCTCAGGGATTCGATCCAGCAACCTTTCAGTTACTGGCCCAACTCACTAGGCTACCTACCACTAGGCTACCTGCCGCCCCAAAATTAACATTGGAATTAACATCCCATCATGCTAAGGGACATGTAAAAAAAAATTAAAAAAAATAAATAAAAAAAATGCTGGGCCGGCCATTCATTTGGCTATCAAGACTATGTCCCTATAGGATGACAATGTCCCCATCCACAGGGCATGGGGGTGACTGGTATAGCCTCGAGGTTATAGCGTTGGGCCAGTAACCGAAAAATCTGCTGTTTCAAATCCCGGAGCCAACAAGGTGAAAACCTGCCGCTGTGCCCTTGAGCAAGGCAATTACCCCCAATTGCTCAAGAGGCGCTTGACAATTGTGACCCTGGTCGTGATCCCACTCCCTGCGGTTGTCTCAGGGGGAGTTGGGATACACACTTCCATTACAGACTTGCTACAGGAAAAATATAAGCTTCCCCCCAAAAAAATATTATGAGTGGTCACTGAATGGTTTGATGAGCATGAAAACGATGTAAACCATATGCCATGGCCTTCTCAGTCACCAGATCTAAACCCAATTGAACACTTATGGAAAATTCTGGAGTGGCGCCTGAGATAGCGTTTTCCACCACCATCAACAAAACACAAAATTATGACATTTCTTGTGGAAGAATGGTGTCACATCCCTCCAATAGAGTTCCAGACACTTGTAGAATCTATGCCATGGTGCATTGAAGCTGTTCTTGTCCGTGGTGGCCCAACACCCTATGAGGACACTATGTTGGTGTTTCCTTTATTTTGGAAGTTAGCTGTATGTGTGTACGTGACGTGTTTGTGCAACTCATCAGTTTCTCCTCGGTCCTCGTACTAGGACCTTTAGTGATTAGTTGCAGCGTCACTTGTTCATAGCAGAATAGAAGAGAATAAACTACACACAATTCCAAACATTCAGACTGACGCAACCTTCAGCTAGCACCTTGAATGTCTCAAATATAGACTACTGGATAGACAAGCATGTTAGTCGTGTGTATTACAGACAGAGACTGTAGATTTATGAGCCTTTGTGTTGATCACTACACAGCACAACAAGTTCTTTTGAGTGTCCACTGCAAAATATACACGCATGGAGATATTTTTCTGTAATAATTTCTCTCTCTTTTTTGCTCTCTCGCGCTCTCCATCTCTTTTCCTATCTGTTAGTCTATGGAGCAGATTCTGCAGCGCGGTCGCTCAGCACCTGTCAGCCACAACCGTTCCTTCTCCCTGACCCTCTCCCATCCCCAGAACAACCCGCTGGTCCGCAGAGACGAGCCCTCTGTGTCCTCAGGGATATGTGTCACCTCTGCACGCCTGGTGAGTGGACATTGCCCTGCTACTTTAACAAACTCATACTCTATGATCTCATATACTGTTGCTGCTGCCACTATTGAGAAGACTTTATGTCAATGCCATAAATCATCTTCTGTAATGTGTCCTTTTCCAATGTTTCATTATCAACCTGTTGAGAGCAGGGAACTCAGATGCCGGCTGTGATATGTTTTTACATTGTAGCCTAAATTTTGATGTAAAGGACTTGTCCCATATTCCCCCTCTAACCCATATTTTCTCTCCATTTGGTTCTTTTTGGGGGTTAAACAAAGAACCAGCGGTCCCAGTCTCAGACACGAGAGGCACGGCCACCTCCTCCCAGGTTCAGTAAGAAGGTTTTCCAGAGTAAAGCCAATGTGGTTGCTGCCGGTGATCCCCGTGCCAAACTGGGCAGCTATTCTCAGGCCTATGGCACCATCAACAAGACAGAGCTGGATAACCTTATGAGGTGTCGACACCACCAGTAACCACCACACTATGCTGGATGTATGGGACACTGTCTGACATCAGACGGGCAATAGACAAGGGGACAGGGAACAGGGAGATATAGGCTAATGGAATGTTTGGGGAGGAAAATATTATTGCGAGACGAAAGTTAGGAGTTCAGCAGTACAGATTGGAAGTAACCATGGAGACATGGAAATCCATAGAGTAAAGGTGACAATGATTAAATGCCGTCAACTTAGCCCCACTTCCTTTGTGAAATAATGACTCGATGGGAAATGGGAGCTATAGATCCTTAGCTTAATGTAACTAAATTTGCAAGGGTTTTTACAGTGAAATGCTTTATACTAGAGGGCAGCAGATATACCAGTGTAGATATATACAGTACCAGTCAAAAGTTTGGACACACCTACTTATTCAAGGGTTTTTCTTTATTTGTACTATTTTCTACAATGTAGAATAATAGTGAAGACATCACAACTATGAAATAACACATATGGAATCATGTAGTAAGCAAAAAAGTGTTAAACAAATCAAAATATATTTTATATTTGAGATTCTTCAAAGTAGCCACCTTGACAGCTTTGCACTTGGCATTCTCTCAACCAACTTCGCCTAGAATGCTTTCCTTTTTCAACAGTCTTGAAGGAGTTCCCGCATATGCTGAGCACTAGTTGGCTTCTTTTCCTTCACTCTGCGGTCCAACTCATCCCAAACCATCTCAATTGGTTGAGGTTGTGTGATTGTGGAGTACAGGTCATCTGATGCAGCACTCCATCACTCTCTTTCTTGGTCAAATAGCCCTTACACAGCCTGGAGGTGTGTTGGGTCATTGTCCTGTTGAAAAACAAATTATAGTTACTAAGTGCAAACCAGATGGCATGGCATATCTCTGCAGAATGCTGTGGTAGCCATGCTGTTGTGTGCCTTGAATTCTACATAAATCATAGACCGTGTCACCAGCAAAGCACCCCCACATCATCACACCTCCTCCTCCATGCTTCATGATGGGAACCACACATGCAGAGATCATCCGTTCACCTACTCTGAGTCTCACAAAGAAATTGACCAAAAATATGAAATTTGGACTAATCAGACCAAAGGACAGATTTCCACCGGTCTAATGTCCATTGCTCGTGTTTCTTGGCCCAAGCAAGTCTCTTCTTCTTATTGGTGTCCTTTAGTAGTGGTTTCTCTGCAGCAATTCACAGTCTCTTCTGAACAGTTGAAATTGAGATGTGTCTGTTCAACTCTGTGAAGCATTTATTTGGGCTGTAATCTGAGGTGCTGTTAACTCTAATGAACTTATCTTCTGCATCAGAGGTAACTCTGGGTTTTCCTTTCCTGTGGTTGTCCTAATGAAAGCCAGTTTCATCATAGCACTTGATGGTTTTTGCGACTGCACTTGAAGAAACTTTCAAAGTTCTTGAAATGTTCCACATTGACTGATCTTCATGTCTTAAAGTAATGGACTGTCTTTTCTCTTTGCTTATTTGAGCTGTTCTTGCCATAATATGGACTTGGTCTTTAAAAATATATATATATTTAACCTTTATTTAACTAAGCAAGTCTGTTAAGAACAAATTCTTATTTACAATGACGGCCTACACCGGCCAAACCCGGACGACGCTGAGCCAATTGTGCACCGCCCTATTGGACTCCCAATCATGGCCGGTTGTGATACAGCTAAATGGGGCTATCTTCTGTATACCACCCCTACCTCACAACACAACTGATTGGCTCAAACGCATTAAAAAGGAAAGAAATTCCACAAGTTAACTTTTTAACAAGGCACACCTGTTAATTGAAATGCATTCCAGGTGACTACCTCATGAAGCTGGTTGAGAGAATGCCAAGAGTGTGCAAAGTTGTCATCAACGCAAAATTCTACTTTGAAGAATTTCAAGTATAAAATATATTTTGATTTGTTTAACACGTTTTTGGTTACTACATGATTCCATATGTGTTATTTCATAGTTTTGATGTCTTCACTATTTTTGTACAATGTAAGAAAAAAAAAATGTAAACCCTTGAATGAGTAGGTGTGTCCAAACTTTTGTCTTGTACTGTATATTGAGTCAAAACTGTCTTGCAATAAATGTGTAGAACATATGTAAAACAGAACATTTATGTTGTGTATAAATGCTATTTTATCTACAATTTCCTTGAAAGCAAATTCAAGATACTTTATAGCAAAATGGTGCATTCAATATGCACAGCAAAATAAATGTTGACAATGGATGGATGTAAAGCAAACCTGTGGTTTCATAATAAAAAATATTATTTATTTATTTTTAAACTTAGTGGTGAATGTAATTTGTTAAAGTATGCATGGTACAGTACACACCACTAAATTCAATATAAGGTATTGATTCTGACACACCCAAACGTATCAGACATGACTCTAGTCATATTGCAAGGGCATCAAAATTACAGTACACTCAATATAGTGGATGCAATTTGTTATCAATTAAATAGCCCTTATCAGTAGAAATTGGTGGTTTCCACCAATGACTGACTGTATGAAATTCCACAAACAGCAGCACATGACGTCAGTTACTGTAGCGCTCACTGTTGCGGGAAAAGCTGTTCACCGATGACTGGACATTTACATCAGATGAAATAGCTGGGTTTCGAAAGCGAAACGTCAAGTCAACGGGGTTTTGCAGTGGCTAATATATTACACTGTTTAAGAAGGGTAAGGTTGCTTTCTATTTGGAAATGATTAAATTGCTTCTAAATACATTTAGCAGTAAACGCTGTAGCTAGCATATGGCTAACGTAGCTGAACATGTCATGCCATGTTCAGTCGTTGTTTACTAAAAACATGAACAAACATTGACATATGCATTTTGTCTTTGACTAAGTAGGATAACCACACTTGGGTGGTGCTAAAATGCCAGACAGTTCGGTTTGCTAAAAAACTGACGATGCTAGCAAACTAACGATGCGGGGCGTGCAAGGCTTGTTGTACAACTTTGTCGAAATGATGAATGGATAACTCGCTAGGTCGTGAGCTACATCTGCTACGTCTTTATTTTCCCCATGCGCTAACATAATATAGTTATCAGTTTTAGCTTGCCATCCTTTTTATGTTATTGTGTATCGAAACGAAACGATTTTCTTTAATGAAACGTTATTAAGCTAACTAACAATCGTCACCCGCAGTCACGGGCTTGTTTAGCAACTGAGAGCGAGGTAACGTACGAGCGCAGACAACATGCTCATTTTTCATCTAGACTATTCAGGATTAATGAATGACAGCACTGTCTGGGAGGCATTTGCTGTAGGTAAGTCTACACAACAAAATCGCCATCTGGGAACGAGCGCTGTAAACGAGAAGGCCCATCTGATAATTTATTCAGCGGAGGCAAGGTGCATTCAACTGATACGATGCACATCGTAGTTCAGGCCTGTGGATGGATGGATGTACAACACTGATATGATGGGCGAATTGAAAAGCTAGGATTAGGTAGCCGGTTGTAATGCACGGATGCGTTGTTTATGTATAGCTGATTAACTAGCACGTTTTATGATGAGGCAAACAGGGATGCTATCAGTGTTTACATTCAATTTCCTTTGTTTGCAGCCAATTAGCTGTAAAGAATGCGCCAGTCAGTGGGCTTTAATTCTCAGATAGGCCTACTGTCCAATTGTTTACGTTGTTGGAATGCATACAGAATATTCCTATTAGTGCTGATTACATAACATCATAGTGCTGCCTGTATTCATGCAGCTGATATTTGTTTATTTCTAGAAATGTGAACCAGCAGCCTGATACTCAGCCTCATCATTTTCAAGGTCTTGAATTGTGCTCAACAAGAAAATAACTCAAACTTGCTGTCGCCGCCACAGGCTTTTTAGGCCTACTTTTTATTCATCTTCTCCCAATAAATACTTTATTTTACTGTGCTCCTGTTTTTACTATGGTCGGGACGATACCAGTATCTTGATAATTTTTCCATGGCCAAAAATGAAAACACTAAGCAAATCAAACTCTTTGGTCCTTTAAAAAACGATGGCGCTTTGTTTCCTTGCCACTATACTAAGGAGCAGAGGTGGGACCAAGTCCCTATTATTCGAGTTACAAGCAAGTCTCCAGTCACAAGGTCCGAGTCCAAGTCGTCCATTCTAAGTGCTGAGTCAAGCTTTTTCAAGTCAAGTGAAGAAAAAAAATCTATACATGCAATTTCTTTTTCAACTACAAATCTTAGTCTATTTATTGAGGTTACCAGAAAGCCCTTTTCATTATTTTGTCTACAACATATATTGATGTAAAAAATTCATTTAAACTCATTCCAAATGCAACCGTCATAAGTGAATAATAATTTTCAAGCAATTTTGACATAACAAAAGACCAGTAGGCCTACTGTAGTAATTGTTGCTTGATGCCCCAGCGTTTTACACCTGCATTTTTTGTTGTTGCTGAAAGTCTTTCATGTTAGCAGCCAATATCAAGTAGGGATATCATGTCACTTCTCTGAAATCCAGAGCAAGCAGAATAATAAGGCCTACATACCTGTATGCAGCGATGGTTGCAGGATTGCCTGGAAATCATGGTCTGTCTGCACAGCACACTCACTTTGGAGGGCTACTCGTTGCCATCTGGCTAGCCCTTTGCTTCCTCACAAATACTGTCATTCATTTGCCAGAATGTCACATCTTCATTCCATAATATTGAAGGGAGTGCGTTGTCACAGATATCTAAAGACATCTAGCCAGTAGCCTATTGTTCTGCTAAAGATGCCTCGGTAGTACGTTTATCCATATAAAATACAGTTGAGAAACTAGATGGCCTAGTCTGTTTTTGTCAGGCAAAACTGGAGGAAATGAAAGGAGTGCTTTCTGGGTCACTAATCTGGATATGCGTGCCCTCCTTGACATGCCAGTGCTGATGGCTGGGCGTTATTCAACAATCAAGACACGTAGCCTTTTGGTTCTGAAGCACAGATGAGTTTTTTGAGACCGTCATTTGGTGCAGTACCGTAGGCCTATATTAGAAAGCAAATAAAATAGGCAAAGGTGTGTGTATGTGTTTTTATTTATATATAAATACAAAAGGTAGGCTAAATATAATACATTTTATATATATGTATATGTGTGTGTATGTATATGTGTAGCCTATTTAAAATGTGAATAAAAATATGTATTTTACCCCCCATTCAGTTTCACCCCCCCCAAAAAAAACAAGAACTGCTAGACTATCTCACCCGGAAGAAAAAGAAACACACACCTATTTAGGCGAGGTGCTGGCTAGCGGAGTAGAAAACTTAAAAATAAAGGAGAGCCGCACACTAGGAGCTCAGATGCAAAAATATTTAATTTACCAACGTTTCGACAGGCAAGCTGTCTTTATCAGGGTACAATCACAGACACTGCGGGATGACTCGTTTATATATAGTGTCAAGACACACAGGTGTCTGTAATCATGGCCAAGAGTGGCCTAATATCATTGGTTAATTTCTCAAATATTAAAATGGCATAGAAAGAGCAGCATACAATAAATACAAATGGATAGCATACGATCATAGACTCACTATGAGTCTATGATCGTATGAATCATTAGTGAGTCTATGATCGTATGCTATCCATTTGTATCTATGCCATTTTAATATTTGAGAAATTAACCAATGATACTGTTATTGTCCCGGAGGTACTGTTTTCCTAAGGATATTAAATCTGCTTCGTGATTTGCTTCCTTGCCACAATACTAACAAGTATCGCGATACTGGCATCGTCCCAGCCCGTAGTTGTTACGGTTTATAATTGAGACTGGATAGTTTTCCCTTTATGGCCTAGCCCTAGCAGTTGAAAAGTAAAATATTCCTGTAACGTGATAGTGAAATGTCTGCCCATCTGATTAACAGACCTTCTCTGTGTTCTGGGGATGCATGCTGTTTTCTGGACATAAGCTGTGTTAGTCTTATGTGGAGCAAATTCATTTGACTCTTTCATGCATTGCATTGCGAACATGCACACTTCCCTTTCCTGGCTTGCCATTTGAGAACTCTTCAGTGCATTACATTAAAAGCATGATCCAAATACAATTCATTAATCTCCCATTCTTTCCAGTAGCATTAAGGATGAGAAAGATGGGGCCGATTTGCTAATAGGTTCCTGGATATTTATGCTGTGGAGTCAAGCACCATCGTACTGTGATGGGATTGAATCGGGTCCAGACATTACTGAATCTCTATAGCAGCCATGGAAATACCTGCTCAAACCACTTCAAGTTTTCATGAGTCCATTCTTTTCACTGTCAGAGAAAGCCAAAGAGTAGAGAGAGTAGAAAGTACAGGCCATGTTACACAGTAGGCTTGTTGGGATAGGCCCATCTGTCCCACGTTGTCTCCATTCCTTTACAATCAGTGAACAGTGAACACCAAAGAATGGATACCACTGGAGAAAGTACATGATTTGTTACATAGTAGGCTGTCTTGTCCAATATCACCTCCACTGAGTCTTTTACAATCAGGAACCACCAAAGCAGGGAGATAGTCTACTACTACGTTACAAGGCCTGTAGTTTTTCCACCCTATCTGACTCCTATTGTCTCCATTCCTTGACTATCAGAGTACATAAAATAATGGAGGAGGAGAAAGTACAGGCCTCGTTATGTACAGAAAACTTTTCTCCCCCATATTGTCTAGTTATCTCTCTCTGCCTTCAGAGCACTGTACATGTCCTAGAGAGTAGGGGGAGGGCTCTGCAGGTTTACCTGGCTAGAATAGCTGCTGACACTGCAACATCCTGTTATAAGCCTACTCTGCTGGATTGGCAGTCAGGCTGCTGTGGAGTGAGCTCATTGGCTGCCTTCTAGAATGTTGCATTTCCAGGTGTTCTGACTGAGTGGATATTATCTAGTTTTATAGCTCAAACTCTTGGGGTTTCCGTATTGAGAATTATTTGGTGAAATTAGAATATGGACATTTAGTCTAGTTAAGCTAGCACTGCATCACTCAAGCCTAAATATTTGCAGTTAGATATTTATCATTTGAGCCACCCGAGACATCAGAGACATGAAACATCCTGCTGTTTCCAGTGCATGGTGTTGCCTAGTTCATCATCCAGTGTGGTAATCCAGTGGTGGCTTCCTGCCACATACTGTACACACCCCCTTGTACATCAAAGAAAACACAAGTCCCCACCCCACTTAAATGACATCTTGCTCTCCCTAGCCGTTGAGCAGCATTGCTGACTTCCATATCTAAACCTAAGCCCTGACACTTTGTGTAGTTGTCTGTTGTTCAGTAATGCATATAGTTTGTTGTTCATAGGTTAGTCCAGTTATTGTGGTTGTGTGTGGACTGCACGGAGCAGATCTACGGCGAGGCTCCCCCTCCCTTAACGAATGAGGCATATGCTTGTCTACCTCCCAAATGGCACCATATTGTTCCTGGGTCAAAAGTAGTGCACTACATAGGGAGTAGTGTGCCATTTGGGTCACACAATATCAGCAGGAGCCATTGATAGTGGTAGTGTCTTTATCCACCATGAGGAGGCTCCTTAGATTTCAATTTTTCATCTTAACCTTTGTGGAACTCAACAGTGTTGCAGTCATTATTTTCTTCTTAATTGCTTGTGAATTGATTAGGACTATGTTTTGAGCGATTAGTGCTTTTTGAGGTCTGTTTCGGTTAAATTATTACAAAATAATACGTTTTCCATTTTGGTTTAGATTATTTTTATTTTTTTACATTAGATGCATTATGAAATGATAACATTCAAATTATTTTTGAGCTTTTTAATGTTCAAAGTCAAAAATAGTGAACATTCAATTGCCAAAATATTGAAAATATTCCACTGTCACTGTCTGGTCCACATTGGGTAGACATCAATAGGAAATTACTATGAAGTAATAAAATATTACTTTGTTTTTGGTCTATGACTTGATTATTTTTCATTCCTTAGTCATCTCATCTCTGCTCAGGCAGTAGCAGCCAGTCAGTCAGACAATGTTATCTCTGCTCCCCATACTGTACTGTCTTTAGTCATCCTATTCAGCTAGGCTAGCCTGCCTAAGCATGCTGCAGCGTTGTCAATTTGACTAGTTTTCAAATTAGATTTGCATGGCTCAGACATGTAATTTTCCTTTCAATGTCAGGCCCCTGGAAATGACTAAGCATTTTCTTAGAATATTACCTAATCAGTTTTGTTACATGGGCTTGGTCAATCACAACATGGGCGCCTCAGAGGGGTTCTTGATCAATGTTTCTGATATTAGCTAGAAGCAATGTTGTGTGCTCCCCTCTGGGCTGTTTCCTAGAGCTGGTTTACTGGTAAATATACAGTGACTTCAGAAAGTATTAAAACCCCTTGACGTTTTCCACATTTTATTGTTGCAAAGTGGGATTAAAATGGGTAGAATTGTCATTTTTTTGTCAACGATCTACTCAAAATACTATGTCGAAGTGGAAGAAATGTAACATTTGTAAAAAAAATAAAAATAATAATAATAATCTCTCTCTATATACACTGCTCAAAAAAATAAAGGGAACACTTAAACAACACAATGTAACTCCAAGTCAATCCCACTTCTGTGAAATCAAACTGTCCACTTAGGAAGCAACACTGATTGACAATAAATTTCACATGCTGTTGTACAAATGGAATAGACAAAAGGTGGAAATTATAGGCAATTAGCAAGACACCCCCAAAAAAGGAGTGATTCTGCAGGTGGTGATCACAGACCACTTCTCAGTTCCTATGCTTCCTGGCTGATGTTTTGGTCACTTTTGAATGCTGGCGGTGCTCTCACTCTAGTGGTAGCATGAGACGGAGTCTACAACCCACACAAGTGGCTCAGGTAGTGCAGTTCATCCAGGATGGCACATCAATGCGAGCTGTGGCAAAAAGGTTTGCTGTGTCTGTCAGCGTAGTGTCCAGAGCATGGAGGCGCTACCAGGAGACAGGCCAGTACATCAGGAGACGAGGAGGAGGCCGTAGGAGGGCAACAACCCAGGAGCAGGACCGCTACCTCCGCCTTTGTGCAAGGAGGTGCACTGCCAGCGCCCTGCAAAATGACCTCCAGCAGGCCACAAATGTGCATGTGTCTGCTCAAACGGTCAGAAACAGACTCCATGTGGGTGGTATGAGGGCGCGACGTCCACAGGTGGGGGTTGTGCTTACAGCCCAACACCGTGCAGAACGTTTGGCATTTGCCAGAGAACACCAAGATTGGCAAATTCGCCACTGGCGCCCTGTGCTCTTCACAGATGAAAGCAGGTTCACACTGAGCACATGTGACAGAGTCTGGAGACGCCGTGGAGAACGTTCTGCTGCCTGCAACATCCTCCAGCATGACTGGTTTGGCGATGGGTCAGTCATGGTGTGGGGTGGCATTTCTTTGTGGGGCCGCACAGCCCTCCATGTGCTCGCCAGAGGTAGCCTGACTGCCAATAGGTACCGAGATGAGATCCTCAGACCCCTTGTGAGACCATATGCTGACACATGCACATTTGTGGCCTGCTGGAGGTCATTTTGCAGGGCTCTGGCAGTGCACCTCCTTGCACAAAGGCGGAGGTAGCGGTCCTGCTGCTGGGTTGTTGCCCTCCTACGGCCTCCTCCACGTCTCCTGATGTACTGGTCTGTCTCCTGGTAGCGCCTCCATGCTCTGGACACTACGCTGACAGACACAGCAAACCTTTTTGCCACAGCTCGCATTGATGTGCCATCCTGGATGAACTGCACTACCTGAGCCACTTGTGTGTGTTGTAGACTCCGTCTCATGCTACCACTAGAGTGAGAGCACCGCCAGCATTCAAAAGTGACCAAAACATCAGCCAGGAAGCATAGGAACTGAGAAGTGGTCTGTGGTCACCACCTGCAGAATCACTCCTTTTTTGGGGGTGTCTTGCTAATTGCCTATAATTTCCACCTTTTGTCTATTCCATTTGCACAACAGTATGTGAAATTTATTGTCAATCAGTGTTGCTTCCTAAGTGGACAGTTTGATTTCACAGAAGTGGGATTGACTTGGAGTTACATTGTGTTGTTTAAGTGTTCCCTTTATTTTTTTGAGCAGGGGATGTTGACAAACGTTACCTTATCCTAGTGAGATTTACACGGGTATCAAAACGTCGAGGCGGTTTAAGCCTGCACAAAACACAGACCTTATTTGAAGTAGATCAAGACATTCTCTATGGAAGACATGAACGGTAAAATAACGAAGGAACCCCTTTCAAATTCAGCCGCAAGTTATTACAGGAATTATAATGCGTCAACTATTTCTCTCTAAACCATATACCTTTGACTAATCCGGAAACTATCACCTCAAACAAAACGTTTATTCCGTTCCGTATTTTATCTAACGGGTGGCATCCATGAGTCTAAATATTCCTGTTACATTGCACAACCTTCAATGTTGTCATAATTACGTAAAATTCTGGCAAATTAGTTCGCAAAGAGCCAGGCAGCCCAAACTGTTGCACATACCCTGACTCTGCGTGCAATGAACGCAAGAGAAATGACTCAATTTCACCTGGTTAATATTGCCTGCTAACCTGGATTTCTTTTAGCTAAATATGCAGGTTTAAAAATATATACTTGTGTATTGATTTTAAGAAAGGCATTGATGTTTATGGTTAAGTACACATTGGAGCAATGACAGTCATTGATTGATTGTTTTTTATAAGATAAGTTTAATGCTAGCTAGCAACTTACCTTAGCTTACTGCATTCGCTAACAGGCAGGCTCCTCGTGGAGTGCAATGTAATCAGGTGTTAGAGCATTGGACTAGTTAACTGTAAGGTTGCAAGATGAATCCCCAAAGCTGACAAGGTTAAAAATCTGTCGTTCTGCCTCGGCCGTCATTGAAAATAAGAATGTGTTCTTAACTGACTTGCCTAGTTAAATAAAGATTAAATAAAGGTGTAAAAAAAAAAAAAAAAAAACAGTGCCCAAAAATACCGATTTCCGATTGTTATGAAAACTTGAAATCGGCCCCTATTAATTGGCCATTCCGATTAATCGGTCGACCTCTAATATATATATATATATATATATATATATATATATATATATATATATATATATATATATATAATTATTTTCAAAATTCTTCAAGCTCTGTCAAATTGGTTGTTGATAGAGAATCATTTTCAGGTCTTGCCATAGATTTTCAAGCAGATTTAAGTAAAAACTCAGGGACATTCTCTGTTTTGGTAAGCAACTCCAGTGTAGATTTGGCCTTCTGTTTTAGGTTATTGCCCTGCTTAAATGTGAATTCATCTCCCAGTGTCTAGTGAAAGCAGACTGAACCAGGTTTTTCTCTAGAATTTTGCCTATACTTAGCTCCATTCCGTTTCTTTTTTAATCTGTAAAAACTCCCCAGTCCTTAACAATTGCAATCATACCCATAACATTAAAGCAGCCACCACTATACTTGAAAATATGGAGAGTGGTACTCAGTAATGTGCTTTGTTGGATTTGTCCCAAACATAACACCATGTATTCAGGATAAAAAGTGAATTGCTTTGCCACATTTTTTTGCAGTATTACTTTAGTGCCTTGATGTAAACAGAATGCATGTTTTGGAATATCTGTATTCTGTACAGGCTTCCTTCTTTTCATTTTGTCAATTAGATTAGTATTGTGGAGTAACTACAATGTTGTTGATCGATCCTCAGTTCGATCCTCAGTTTTCTCCTATCACAGCCATTAAACTGTTTTAAAGTCACCATAGCCCTCATGGTGAAATCCGTGAGAGGTTCCCTTCCTCTCCGGCTACGGAGTTAGGAAGGGCGCCTGTGTGTTTTGTAGTGACTGAGTGTATTGATAGACCATCCAAAGTGTATTAATAACTTTATCATGCTCAAAGGGATATTCAATGTCTGCTTTTTTTACCCATCTACCAGTCAGTTCCCTTCTTTGCGATGAATTGTAAAACCTTCCTGATGTTTGTTTGAAATTATTATATATATTTTTTAACATAATTCCACTTTGACATTGGGGTATTGTGTGTATGCCAGTGATGACAAAAATCTTGATTTATTCCATTTTAAATTCAGGCTGCGATACAAAAAAAATTGGAGAAGTTAATGGGTGTGAATACTTTCTGAAACCACTGTATATATACGTGTGTGTGTGAAAGGGAGTGTGTGACTAAGAATGAAAATGTATGCACTCACTACTGTAAGTTGCTCTGGATAAGAGTGTCTGCTAAATGACTAAAATGTAGATGTAAAAGAGCGGTGTTGTGGAAAGCTTGTGCTGTCCGCAAAGCCACTATTCAGTCCCAGACAGTTCCTAACTGAGCTGATGGATTGATTGTCTACACTACATTCTTGTTGATTCAGACATGCAGAGAGGTGAGTTCAGACAGCCCATGGATCAAGCCTACAGGAATTGCTGCTGGGTTCTGTACCTACCTTGTCAGCAAGCAATTATGATTGTCGGAACAGTCAAGATGGCTGGTGTCAGATAAGGATTGTAATCTGTTATGATCAAATTGTATTTGTCACATGCTTCGTTTACAGCAGGTGTAGACTAAGTGAAATGCTTACTTACGGGTCCTTTTCCAACAATGCAGAGGAGAAAATAACGTGGTTATGCATATGAATATCAGTACTGAGTCGATTCTAGTGGTATGAGGTAATTGAAGTAGCTATGTACTGTACAGGTAGGGGAATGTTGTGAAGCCAGATGCCAATGAATGTTACCCATCTGGGTCGAGTCCCCAATGGTCAAGCCAGTGTGCAGAGACCATATCGGGGTGCAGGGGCCTACGTCCCAAATGGCACCCTATTCTCCTTTTAGTGCACTACTTTTGACCAGGGCCCATAGGGCTGTGTTCAAAAGTAGTACACTCTATAGGAAATAGGGTGCCATTTGGGAGACATGCAGGCTTTGGCACCAAGGGGAAATGGGACAGTCAGGTGTTACATAATTATACTGTTATTCAATGTGGCCTGAAAAGAGGGAGTGAAGGGAAGGAGGGGTGGGGTGGCCCCAGATGCTGTAGTGATGTGATCTGCCCCTCTGCTTTCCCTTGCTTATCCGATTGAGTGTGAGAGAGACAGGATTAGTGTGTGTGTGTGTGTGTGTGTGTGTGTGTGTGTGTGTGTGTGTGTGGGTGGGGGGGGGGGGGTTGTTGACTGTACAAGCCATGGGGAATTTGTTGTGCAGAAGCTACCGTCTAGGGATACAAAGGCTAAGTTACACAACCAGAAGTGTCTCCACAAATCACTCGATAAACCTGCCATACGGTTGTATGTGTTTTTTTTTTTTTATGTGGTTGGCCCTGACCACCTCCATTTTAAATGTGTTTTATAGGAGGACAATAGAATGGAGCGAGCTTGAGATGGCTGAGGGACCCTGTAGAGTGAAGGAAGGGGGCATGTGTGTCAAACACAAGGCCCCTTGGACACATTTCTATCTGGCCCGCGCAATTATTTGTGTTTTCAATTCATTTTTTCCCGCTTCCATATAGCCTGTGCTGCACTACAAGTCACAGCAATGCACTACCAACATGCTGTACACCAAACGGCAGTGCATTGCCACACACACACCCTTTCTCACAGACCCAGCCACACCCACACACGAGCCAGCCAGTGTGCAGTATCATATCATCACTAATGGCACTGACTAAATCTTCTACAGAACCAAAAGTTTAAACTTGTAGGCTAAATGTCCATACCAAGTTTCTGTTCCAAGGAGTCATTGCCATAGCCTACAGAAAATGTCTCTTTGGTGGTCATGAAGTTATATGGGCTCCCGAGTGGCGCAGCGGTCTAAGGCACTGCTTCACTAAAGTCCCTGGTTCAAATCCAGGCTGTATCACATCTGGCCGTGATTGGGAGTCCCATAGGGCGGTGCGCAATTGGCCAAGCCTCGTCCAGGTTTGGCCGGGGTAGGCCGTCATTGTAAATAAGAATTTGTTCTTAACTGACTTGCCTAGTTAAATAAAGGTTAAATTAAAAAATAAGATAAAGGATTCACATACGGGTATAAATTACTACTAAAGGACCATAGGACACACAAGCAAGTATAAATTAGTCGACAGTTGAGTCATCTACTTTATGAAATTACAGCCTGATGCACTGGCATCGTGAATTCAACCTCAATTGCGCCGCTATCATGTGTCTCGTTTACCTTGCACAGCAGATGGAAAGTGTACAGACACATGCCACAGTCCTAGCTAGGCTAATAAATGTTGCAGTCTGGCTTTGGTTTTTAAAGCTTGACAATGAATAACCAAAAACCTAAACTTGCAACAAAACACCATGCAAAGGACAAACATGTCGGCCTATTACAGCAACATTTGAGCAGTATCCTAGGCTGGCTAATAAACTGCAATACATTTTGAGAACGCCATACAGCAATACTGCATTCAACCGCACTGGTGATCCATGCAGTTTTTTTTTTAAAGTTTAAATTTTTAACAACCTATAGCTACATTTTTTTGTTGTTTATTAAATGCTTTTTGATTTGGGTGACAGCATATTATTCACATCTGAAAGCATAGCAGCAAAGGCTGAACAGATATAATTTATTCCTTTTGTTTTAATATGTTAATGCTATATACAGCATCCCATGTACGTAAGTGGAATTATCAAGGGACATCTTTTTTTCAAATAAAACCAGTTATAGGCATGAGTTTTTGGGTGTAAAAACTAACATAATAGACTATGTCTGGCCTGTGAATTCCTTGTTTTTTCCCCAATATGGCCCTTGTGCTGATTTGAGTTTGACACCCCTGCAGTAAGGCAAGTGTTTGAAGGGTGCGTCCCTCTTTTCCTATATAGTGCACTTCTATGGGCCCAGGTCAAAAGTAGTGCACTATGTAGGGATTAGGGTGCAATTTGGGACTCAGCCCAGGTCTCCTACCAAAGCGAAGCAGATTAATAATGCATTCAATTACCAAGACACCACCTGCCTGGGTCCGTGGTGACGCTGTGCTCTGGTGCAGGAAAGCTTTTAGGGGAAAGCACTGTACCATTTCCTGGAAAGTCTGAAGGATTGTGTGGATGGTCCGTCTTTCCTCATCTAGGTATTTTTGTGAAACACGTCAGGTCCTATTCAGTCAACTGGTAACTGGGTCTTCAAGATGTTTGCAAAACAAACTTCTTCTTTTTTGCTTTATAGGCTAACATGCAGTTTAACTTTTCTTTTTGTTTTGCCTCATAGCCTAAACACTGTTTGGTTGAATAGCATACTGGCTGGTGCAAAATTCTAAGTCCAGCGGTGGAAGCTGGTAGGAGGACGGGCTCATTGGAATGGAATAAATGGAACGGTATCAAACAGATCATACATATGGAAACCACATGTTTGACTCCGCTCCATGAATTCAATTCCAGCCATTACAATGAGCCTGTCCTCCTCTAGCTCCGCCCACCAGCCTCCACTGAAGTTCAGTTTGACCTGGTGGTGGTGTAACAATGCAGTGGGGGAAAAGCACAACAAAACATCATGAGAGTGACGGGGAACAAAGTGTTCTCTCCAGTGAGAGTGTATTATTTGGATTAGGCCTAGACGTGGACAAAGGGGTCTGTCATTCTACATCCTTCCATTTCAGTTTACCGAGAATCCTATTGTCAGGACAAGTGGATCCTAACCTAACGTTCCAGAATCACCTAGCCTATTCAAGAACAGCCAGTCGTTGGACAGTGTTTAATTTGGCTTGATTCAACTTGTCATCAATGCCTCCAATTTCGCCCTGCCTCCTGTACATTGCAGCGAGCAGACTAACTAAGCAGCTTAGCAGTGTTGATGGAGGATATGTGACTGTGCGAAAACTGTCTGGGTGTTCTCAGGAAGAATCACTGGGCTGCTGCCTGGGCCTTTTGCCTGCCAGCTTCCTCGGTGTTCTCATCAGCTTTGTAATCAGGCAGATTCAGTGTTTGAATCTTTGCCAGTGTGGCCAAGACCGTGCTAAGACTATCATTACTTTTCCCGGTGCCTCCTTTTAGAGGGAGGGAGTAAAACAAGCAAGGTGAAGAAAAATACTTTAATGCTGAAGTTGTCAAACATCATTAGCCTAAGTTTACAATGTTTCACCATTTCCCTTCCCCTGCCTCACTTTCCAGAAAACTCCAGCTTGTCATGTTATCTCAAATTCAAAGTCCCACCCAACAGTGGTCTGTTCCTGTGAATGCCGGTTTCTTTTCATTTTTCTTTGTTTCCTTGTTCCTCAGGCCGCCAGTGAGAGAAACAGACCATGTCTCAGGACAAGAACAGCTACCCCGGGGTCATGGGGGAGAACAACCCCCTCCACAACAACGTCTACGGACCGCCCCAGCCCGGGTTCGGGATAGCCCCTCCCAACTACACCCCGGCTCCAGTGCAAGCTCCATACCCCGGCCAGCCTGCAGCCTATGGCCAGCCTACACCATACGATCAACCTGCCCCCTATGGTCAACCTGCACCCTATGGTCAGCCCGGGTTTCCCCAGGGAGGCCCAGGGTTTGGACAGGGACCCTACCCTCAGATGCCCTATCCCCAGGGCCCCTACCCCACAGTGCCCTACCAGCAACCTGCACAGCCAGGGTTCCCTGGTGACCCCAACAGTGAGTAGACCGTAGCAGACATTTCACATGATTTATGTTTGGAAGAGAAGTCATATGGTGTCATGGCGAATCTAGGAAAAGGTTGTTCTCTAGACACTCTTTCTGGTTCTTCTGGGTTTACCTCCATTCTATGCTTTAATGGCTATAAGATTGCAAAAATGTCCTAAGACCTGGGCTAACATGCACATTATTTCTACACTTAAATGTTTTGTAACACTCAAGCCCATGTCATACATCATTATTCCAAGTGGGCCAAACACAATGTGCTCAGGTACAGTTAAATTAATTCTGTTACCAGTCTTCACTCCTGCTTATGTCAGTTCTCCATTTGAAAGGCAGGTTTGGAAATTCTTAAGGTCACTGTTTGGTTTTCGACTTAGATGGATGTATAATTACCCTGGGAAATTGCTGCCTGTGTCTTTCACTGTCCATCATCAACCTAGTGTGCTGAAGAAGCACACACATCATCCTCCTGAGGTTAAACTGTCTCACTGACTGACTGACTGTCTCACTGACTGACTGACTGTCTCACTGACTGACTGACTGTCTCACTGACTGACTGACTGTCTCACTGACTGACTGTCTCACTGACTGACTGACTGATCAACAACTATATTGAACTAACCCTGTTAATGACCCGTGTCAAAACAACACATACAATAGTCTCACAATCTACAAGCATTTGATTGCCAATAGTCTCACCCCTGTAGTGATTAAACACATGGTTGCTATTTGGTCCTTATTGTTGTTGTTGTCTGGGGTTTTCAGCTTCCGTGGGTGACGGTTACCATGGGGACGTGCCACCGTCTTACTACGACAACGAGGAGTTTACCAACTCTGGCTTTGAGGACAAGAGCATCCGACAGGCGTTCATCAGAAAGGTGAGACAGGAGATTAGAGGGGACCGGACTGCATGAATGAGAACAGAATAACATGCTGTCAGTTGAGTGAGTGGAGGAGATTGAAACCAAACCATTCTATCAGCTCCTAGTTATTCAGATGTAAATTAGCTTTGACCTAAATCTGGTGCAAAAATGTAAATAAATAAATGGTGCAACGCATCACTTCTCACTTTTGAAATGTACTCTGTTTTTGCTGTACATTGTCCCTGTCCAAATAAACTTCACGAATAAAACAATGATCTGCTATTCTTTTCATGTTTTTGACTATTATTCAAAATAAAGTAATTCCCTAACAAATCTAACCAGCAATGTTTCAACTTTAATTTCAATAGCCAATGTTGACTGACACTTTGTCATAGTTCTTGAAAATCTTTCTTGGGACAGTCCTATAACATCTGTCTGTCCAACCTTCTCCACCTCCCAGGTGTTCCTGGTGCTGACCGTTCAGCTGATGGTCACCTTCTCCTTCGTGGCCGTCTTCACCTTCGTGGACGATGCCAAGTTGTTTGTGCGGCGTAACCCCTGGACGTACTACGTGTCCTACGCCATCTTCTTTGTGTCTCTCATCACCCTCAGCTGCTGTGGAGAGTTCCGGCGCAAACACCCCTGGAACCTGATCGCTTTGGTACAGCCCCACCCTGACTCTGGGTGCATGCTAAATGGCACCCTATTCCCTATGTAGTGTT
Organism: Salvelinus fontinalis; assembly: GCF_029448725.1. NCBI lineage: Eukaryota > Metazoa > Chordata > Actinopteri > Salmoniformes > Salmonidae > Salvelinus > Salvelinus fontinalis. The sequence goes on from NC_074696.1 coordinate 19,767,599, forward strand.
CTATTTTAAAAGTAGTGCACTATGTAGGGAATAGGGTGCCAGTAGTGCACTATGTAGGGAATAGCGTGCCATTTGGGACTTAGACTCTGTCTTTTAACCTCTAATAGATGCATTGTCTAATGTTTCAACCCTATGTATCTAGCAAAAGACTCAACTGCATATTGTCACCATTTTTTTACCGCATAGGTAGCTATCACAAATTCGACCAAATAAAGATATAAATAGTCACTAACCAAGAAACAACTTCATCAGATGACAGTCTGATAACATATTTATTGTATAGCATATGTTTTGTTCGAAAAATGTGCATATTTCAGGTATAAATCATAGTTTTACATTGCAGCCACCATCACAAATCTCACCAAAGCAGCTAGAATAACTAGAGACCAACGTGAAATACCTAAATACTCATCATAAAACATTTATGAAAAATACATGGTGTACAGCAAATGAAAGACAAACATCTTGTGAATCCAGCCAATATTTCAGATTTTTATGTGTTTTACAGCGAAAACACAATATAGCATTATATTAGCTTACTACAATAGCCTACCACTCAACCGCATTCATTCAAGGCAATGTTATCGATAGCGAATAAACCAGCAAAAGATATACATGTTTTCACTAACCTTCTCAAACTTCATCAGATGAAAGTCCTATAACATCATATTACACAATACATATATGGTTTGTTCGAAAATGTGCATATTTAGCGGCACAAATCGTGGTTTTACAATGTGAATACGTAGTGAAAATGCAGAAATATTGTCCGGAGAAATCTTGGAGAGGCACCTAATCTAATCAAATAACTAATCATAAACTTTACTAAAAAATACATGTTGGACAGCAAATTAAAGATACACTAGTTCTTAATGCAACCGCTGTGTTAGATTTTTTAAAATAACTTTAGTACGACATACAGCTTACGTTATAGCGAGACAGCGCCCAAAATCCTGGCGGAACATAAACATTTTCGACAGAAATATGAAATAACATCATAAATGGTTCCTACTATTTAATGAGCTTCCATCAGAATCTTGTACAAGTTGTCCTTTGTCCAGAATAATCGTTGTTCGGTTGTAGAATGTCGTCTTCATCTCTAGAATTAGCAGCCAACGCTAGCCATGTGGCGCAGCAGTGTCCAACACACCATAACGCAAGACAAAGAAAATCCAGAAAATCGAAATAAACTAATATAAACTGATATAAGTCGGTTTAAAATAACTAGTTTATGATGTTTTTAACACATATCAAATAAAATCAGAGCCGGATATATCTAACGTCTATAACGAAAGCTTTTCGGAACGCAATCCTGAGGTCCCTCTCGCGCCAAGCTGAACGTTGAAAAGACTAGACCCACCGTTCCAAGAGGTCTATACACCCCATTCCAACTCTCACTGCCTACTGACATCTAGTGGAAGGCGTATGCAGTGCATGTAGACCCATAGATTAATAGGCTGACCCTGGAACAGAGCCCCCGATTTCAGATTTCTCACTTCCTGACAGGAAGTTTACTGCAAAATGAGTTCTGTTTTACTCACAGATATAATTCAAACGGTTTTAGAAACTAGAGAGTGTTTTCTATCCAATAGTAATAATAATATGCATATTGTACGAGCAAGAATTGAGTACGAGGCAGTTTAATTTGGGAACGATTTTTTACAAAGTGAAAACAGCGCCCCCCCTATTGAGAAAAGGTTATATAACATTCTGAGAGGGATGTGTTGTGGTTGTAATACTGACGTTGTTGTCTGCCCTCAGTCCATCCTGACCCTGAGTCTGTCCTACATGGTGGGGATGATCGCCAGCTTCTACGACACGGAGACTGTCATCATGGCTGTGGGCATCACCGCTGTGGTCTGCTTCACCGTGGTCCTCTTCTCACTACAGGTCAGTAGTACACACATGCACGCAGGCATGAACGCGTATACACACACACACACACACACTCCATCCTTACTCCCACCTTGCTGTCAGTGTCACACTTACAATTTTGCAAACCATGATATTATGGAGTCTTTTTCTGCCTCCATGGCCTTTGTTTCAGTTTCACTATTACTATCACATACTATTACATACTGTCACTATTACTATCACATACTATTACTGTCACTTACATACTGTCACTATTACTATTACTGTCACTTGCTATCACTCACTATTACTGTCACTATTACATAATGTTACATACTATTACTATCACGTACTATTACTGTCACTATTACATACTGTCACTATTACTATCACATAGTAATAGTATCACATAACATTACTATCACATACTATTACTATCACTTACTATCAGATACTATTACGGTCACTATTACTATCACATACTATTACTGTCACTATTACATACTGTCACTATTACTATCACATACTTTTACTGTCACTATTACATACTATTACTATCACTTTTACTGTCACTATTACTATCACATACTATTACATACTGTCACTATTACATACTGTCACTATTACATACTGTCACTATTACTATCACATACTAATACTGTCACTATTACATACTGTCACTATTACATACTGTCACTATTACTATCACATACTAATACTGTCACTATTACATACTGTCACTATTACTATCACATACTATTACTGTCACTATTACTATCACATACTTTTACTGTGACTATTACATACTGTCACTATTACTATCACATACTATTACTGTCACTATTACATACTGTCACTATTACTATCACATACTATTACTGTCACTATTACTATCACATACTTTTACTGTCACTATTACATACTGTCACTATTACTATCACATACTATTACTGTTACTATTACATACTGTCACTATTACATACTGTCACTATTACTATCACATACTATTACTGTCACTATTACTATCACATACTATTACTGTCACTATTACTATCACAGACTATTACTGTCACTATTACATACTGTCACTTACTATCACTTACTATTACTGTCACTATTACATACTGTCACTATTACTATCACATACTATTACTGTCACTTGCTATCACTCACTATTACTGTCACTATTACATACTGTTACATACTATTACTATCACGTACTATTACTGTCACTATTAATATCACATAGTAATGTTATGTGATACTATTACTATCACATACTATTACTATCACATACTATTACTGTCACTATTACATACTATTACTATCACTTACTATTACTGTCACTATAACATACTGTCACTTACTATTACTGTCACTATCACATACTATTACTATCACTTACTATTACTGTCACTATAACATACTGTCACTTACTATTACTGTCACTATTACATACTGTCACTATTGCTATCACTCACTATTACTGTCACTATTACATACTATTACTATCACTTACTATTACTGTCACTATTACATACTGTCACTATTACTATCACATACTATTACTGTCACTTGCTATCACTCACTATTACTGTCACTATTACATACTGTTACATACTATTACTATCACGTACTATTACTGTCACTATTACATACTGTCACTTTTACTATCACATACTATTACTATCACTTACTATTACTGCCACTATCACATACTATTACTATCACTTACTATTACTGTCACTATTACATACTATTACTATCACTTACTATTACTGTCACTATCACTTACTATTGCTATCACTATTACATACTGTCACTATTACTATCACTTACTATCACTATTACATACTGTCACTATTACTATTGCATACTATGGCATAGCCTTGAGAATTGAGGAATGTTCGGGAGCTTTAACCTCAACTCCCTCTTGGGACAATAACAATCCTTGACCATCCCTAATTTCCCTGTTTTCTCCCCTAATCCAGAGCAAGTATGACTTCACTTCCTGCCGCGGCGTTCTGTTTGTGTGTTTGATCGTCCTGCTGCTCTTCTCCATCCTCTGCATCTTCATCCGCCACAGGATCCTCCACATCGTCTACGCCTCCCTGGGAGCCCTGCTCTTCACCTGCGTAAGTAGAGGAACTCGCCTGCATTTTAATGATGTATTGCATTTATATGGCACTTTTCAGGGCTTCATGTTTTAAGGGGGGCTCTCGCCTCATCCACGCCACTGTGTGACCTGTGAAAGTGTACTAAGTAAACGTGGCATGGTTGACTATCAGGACAAATTTTAGCATAAAGGGTCTGTTGTTTACTAGGGATGTCTGTCATTATAATCAATGTTATGGTGCATATGGGATGGTTGCTAAATGACAGGGTTGTGGCAAGGCTATACCAAGGATGTGTATATAAACCCTGTCTTCAACACAGCGCTGCCTTTCTTGTGTGTGTGTATATGTAAGTCATTGGGCTATACCCATTGAGCTCTAACAGAGTCAAAGCTCAGTGGGACAGGAATTGACTGAGTCCAACTGTTTGGCCATGTGACCGGATTATCACGCAGCTGCTGGTGGCCTCAGGTTTTCCAGCTCTGTCTGAGCCCAGTCTGCTCTCCCTGCAAACTGAGATAATTTCATCTTTTTGTGTGTAAAAGTGAGAACGAAACAAAAAATGTATTAAAAAACATGGTTACATTTTGGAAACTCTAAAGGTGGAAGAACGACATTGCTGATGCGATCAGTCAGTTATGGGCACTAGTTAGACTCACCAAAAGTGTTGTGCCCAAAGCTCTCATTCACCTTTAAACAAGGCAGTAAAAAGAGAGGGAAGCATGTTAGTGAGGATGGAGGGAGAGAGGGATGGAGGGAGAGAGGGATGGGGAGAGGGCAGCGTGTTAGTGAGGACGGGGAGAGGGCAGCGTGTTAGTGAGGACGGGGGGAGGGCAGCGTGTTAGTGAGGACGGGGGGAGGGCAGCGTGTTAGTGAGGACGGGGGGAGGGCAGCGTGTTAGTGAGGACGGGGGGAGGGCAGCGTGTTAGTGAGGACGGGGGGAGGGCAGCGTGTTAGTGAGGACGGGGGGAGGGCAGCGTGTTAGTGAGGACGGGGGAGGGCAGCGTGTTAGTGAGGACGGGGGGAGGGCAGCGTGTTAGTGAGGACGGGGGGAGGGCAGCGTGTTAGTGAGGACGGGGAGAGGGCAGCGTGTTAGTGAGGATGGAGGGAGAGAGGGATGGGGGGAGGGCAGCGTGTTAGTGAGGACGGGGGGAGGACAGCGTGTTAGTGAGGACGGGGGGAGGGCAGTGTGTTAGTGAGGACGGGGGGAGGGCAGCGTGTTAGTGAGGACGGGGAGAGGGCAGCGTGTTAGTGAGGACGGGGAGAGGGCAGCGTGTTAGTGAGGACGGGGAGAGGGCAGCGTGTTAGTGAGGACGGGGAGAGGGCAGCGTGTTAGTGAGGACGGGGAGAGGGCAGCGTGTTAGTGAGGACTGGGGGAGGGCAGCGTGTTAGTGAGGACGGGGAGAGGGCAGCGTGTTACACAGAACCCAAACCGGCTGCGCGCGTGCACTATCGTGCATCAATTTATTTTCCCCCCCCACACCAAACGCGATCACGACACGCAGGTTAAAATATCAAAACAAACTCTGGACCAATGACATGAATTTGGGGACAGTTCGAAAAGCATTAAACATGTATGGCAATTTAGCTAGTTAGCTTGCACTTGCTAGCTAACGTTAATTTGTCTTATTTAGCTAGCTTGCTGTTGCTAGCTAATTTGTCCTGGGATATAAACATTGAGTTGTTATTTTACCTGAAATGCACAAGGACCTCTACTCCGACAATTAATCCACACATAAACGGCCAACCGAATTGTTTCTAGTCATCTCTCCTCCTTCCAGGCTTTTTCATCTTTGAACTTATATGGTGATCGCATCTAAACTTATATTGTATTACCACGACAACCGGCAACAAAGTTCGTCTTTCAATCACCCACGTGGGTATAACCAATGAGGAGATGGCACGTGGGTACCTGTTTCTATAAACCGATGGGAGAGGCAGGACTTACAGCGCGATCTGAGTCAGAAATAGGAACGACTTCTATTTTAGCCCTTGGCGTCGCAGGCGCTCGTTGGCGCGCAATAATTGAATAACATGGATTTCTACATTTATTTTGCGACGTGTCCGGTCTGGTGAGCATGTTAGTGAGGATGGGGTAGGGCAGCGTGTTAGTGAGGATGGGGGAGGGCAGCGTGTTAGTGAGGATGGAGGGAGGGAGGGATGGATGGATGGGGACAGGGCAGCGTGTTAGTGAGGATGGAGGGAGGGCAGCGTGTTAGTGAGGATGGAGGGAGGGCAGTGTGTTAGTGACGATGGGGGGAGGGAGGGATGGGGAGAGGGCAGCGTGTTAGTGAGGATGGAGGGATGGGGAGAGGGCAGCTTGTTAGTGAGGAGGGAGGGATGGGGAGAGGGCAGCATGTTAGTGAGGAGGGATAGGGAGAGGGCAGCGTGTTAGTGAGGATGGAGGGAGGGCAGTGTGTTAGTGAGGATGGATGGATGGATGGGGAGAGGGCAACGTGTTAGTGACGATGGGGGGAGGGAGGGATGGGGAGAGGGCAGCTTGTTAGTGAGGAGGGAGGGATGGGGAGAGGGCAGCGTGTTAGTGAGGATGGAGGGATGGGGAGAGGGCAGCGTGTTAGTGAGGATGGAGGGATGGGGAGAGGGCAGCGTGTTAGTGAGGATGGAGGGATGGGGAGAGGGCAGCGTGTTAGTGAGGATGGAGGGATGGGGAGAGGGCAGCGTGTTAGTGAGGATGGAGTGATGGGGAGAGGGCAGCGTGTTAGTGAGGATGGAGGGAGGGCAGCGTGTTAGTGAGGATGGAGGGAGGGCAGCGTGTTAGTGACGATGGGGGGAGGGAGGGATGGGGAGAGGGCAGCATGTTAGTGAGGAGGGAGGGATGGGGAGAGGGCAGCATGTTAGTGAGGAGGGAGGGATGGGGAGAGGGCAGCATGTTAGTGAGGAGGGATAGGGAGAGGGCAGCGTGTTAGTGAGGATGGAGGGAGGGCAGTGTGTTAGTGAGGATGGATGGATGGATGGGGAGAGGGCAACGTGTTAGTGACGATGGGGGGAGGGAGGGATGGGGAGAGGGCAGCTTGTTAGTGAGGAGGGAGGGATGGGGAGAGGGCAGCGTGTTAGTGAGGATGGAGGGATGGGGAGAGGGCAGCGTGTTAGTGAGGATGGAGGGATGGGGAGAGGGCAGCGTGTTAGTGAGGATGGAGGGATGGGGAGAGGGCAGCTTGTTAGTGAGGAGGGAGGGATGGGGAGAGGGCAGCGTGTTAGTGAGGATGGAGGGATGGGGAGAGGGCAGCGTGTTAGTGAGGATGGAGGGATGGGGAGAGGGCAGCGTGTTAGTGAGGATGGAGGGATGGGGAGAGGGCAGCGTGTTAGCGAGGATGGGGGGAGGGCAGCGTGTTAGTGAGGATGGGGGTGGGGCAGCGTGTTAGTGAGGATGTGGGGAGGGGGAGGGCAGCGTGTTAGTGAGGACGGGGAGAGGGCAGCGTGTTAGTGAGGATGGGGGTGGGGCAGCGTGTTAGTGAGGATGGGTGGAAAAGTTGGTCCAGTGGCCTGGAGGAAAGAATAGAGCGGTGACATAAGACCTAGTAGAGATGGACAGATGCGAGGAATGAATTCCAATGGTTGGTTGTGGGATATGGTAGAGACATTAACGCGAGTGTGGATGAAGAAAGACCATTTAAAGATGAGAACATTATTTATATTTTATTCAGAATAGTCTATGATGATTTCAGGCTAATGCAGTATGGCAGAACATCACTGGTAACTTTTGTGGTTATAAGAATATGAAGCATTAAAAAACATCAGCATAATGGGCTGAATCCTAACCTGAAAATCAATGTGATGTACCTACTCAGATCCGTGTGCACAGCGTTACAATTCTGCCATACACGATTGGCTGATTGAATGTCTCTCTTGCCATAATAATTCCTTACTCCATGTTCTGTGTGGTTGTAGTTCTTGGCCGTGGACACCCAGCTCCTCCTGGGCAACAAGAAGCTGGCTCTGAGTCCAGAGGAGTACATCTTTGCCGCTCTCAACCTCTACACAGACATCATCAACATCTTCCTCTACATCCTGGCTATCGTGGGCCGTTCCCGTGAGTGATGGAGCGACGCCCTCTAGAGGAAAGGGAGAGGAAGGCAGCCAGGAGGATTGAATGATGCTCTTTTCCCCTCGGTGTCTTTTTGTGTGATTTGTTCCACTTTTTGAGGTTCCCTCCAATTTGTCTGTTACACCTCCCCGCCATCATCCCACCCCCTTCAGGAGACGAATTGGGTGACAGAAAAAAGGGTTCTGTCACCTATTGCCGCAGGCCTGCCATAGAGTGCAGCAAAGAAGGGCACATTTTTGAAGTTATTTATTTGAAGTTCTATTTAAGTATGTTATAAGTTATTCCTTTTTTTTTTTTTTTTTACATTCCTTGTTTGTTTTTATGTATTCTGCTTGTTCTGTCCTCCTTGGCAATCTGCTTCTACTTACAGAGATATGGTAGCTAACTAGTACATCACTTCTGAACAACATTAGCTGAACGAATTTTATAGAACTCTCCTGTCCTCTGCGATTTTGGCGCTTTTCCTTGCCTTGTAGATTAAGCACTGTAGAGAGAGAGAGTGGTATGCTATCTGATAGAGAAAGCCACGCTGTGATGCAGGCCAGCGCTTTTTAAGGAAGAAACCTAGAAACAACACCTTTCCTGCTATATTCTCCCCCTCTGTTGTTCCCTCATTTTCCTGCCAATGTAAATTAACTCTGCATGGCACCTGAAACAGCTGAAATGAGCTCAATAGATGAATAAAAACCCTCCAGAGGGATACCTCTCCTAGCCTGCTTGTTACGTAGCTGTACATAGTTCTGTGTGAAATGTATATGACACTTAGTTCCCTAACCAGCTCTCTCTAGGCATGCCCGGGGAGTGTATGGCTGTGATGCTCACTATATATATATATATATATATATATATCACATACTTTCTCCCCATCCTTCCCTCCCTCCATCCTCACTATCACGCTGCCCTCTCCCCATCCCTCCCTCCCGCCATCCTCACTAACATGCTGCCCTCTCCCCATCCCTCCCTCTCCCCATCCCTCCCTATATATATATATATATATATATAACTGATGACATCACTAAGCATCGCTAACCAGTACAAAGACCAAAACTCCAAGCTATTAAAGCGAGAGCGCTCACCTCTAACCCACTCCACAAGATGTGAATGTCGTTTGTGTTGTTAACATGGATGTACAACACTAATACACATGAATAATAATGTATGTTCAGTACCAGTCAAAAGTTTGGACACGCCACCCGAGTGGCGCAGTGGTCTAAGGCACTGTATCACAGTGCTAGCTGTGCCACTAGAGATTCTGGGTTTGAGTCCAGGCTCTGTCGCAGCCGGCCACGACCGGGAGACCCATGGGGCGGCGCACAATTGGCCCAGCATCATCCGGATTAGGTGGGGGGTTTGTCCGGCAGGGATGTCTTGTGCCATCGTGCACTAGCGACTCCTGTGGCGGGCCGGGTGCAGTGCATGCTGACACAGTCACCAGGTGTACGCGTTTCCTCCGACACATTGGTGCGGCTGGCTTCCGGGTTAAGTGGGCATTTGTTAAGTAGCAGTGCAGTTGGGTTGTGTTTCGGAGGACGCACGGCTCCCGACCTTTGTCTCTCCTGTGTCCGTACGGGAGTTGCAGCGATGAGACAAGACTGTAACTACCAATTGGATAACACGAAAAAGGGGTAATAAAAAATAAAATTAAAAACGTTTGGACACCTACTCATTCAAGGGTTTTTCTTTATTTTTACTATTTTCTACATTGTTGAATAATAGTGAAGATATCAAAACTCTGAAATAAGTGTTAAACAAATCAAATATATTTTAGGTTCTTCAAAGTAGCCACCCTTTAGCTTGATAACAGCTTTGCACGCTCTTGGCATTCTCAACCAGCTTCACCTGGAATGCTTTTCCAACAGTCTTGAAGGAGTTCCCACATATTCTGAGCACTTGTTGGCTGCTTTTTCTTCACTCATCGGTCCAACTCATCCCAAACCATCTCAGTTGGATTGAGGTCGGGTGATTGTGGACGCCAGATCATCTGATGCAGCACTCATCACTTTCCTTTGTCAAATATCCCTTACACAGCCTGGAGGTATGTTGGGTCATTGTCCTGTTGAAAAACCAATGATAATCCCGCTATGTGCAAACCAGATGGGATGGCGTATCACTTCAGAATGCTGTGGTAGCCATGCTGGTTAAGTGTGCCTTCAATTCTAAATAAATCACAGACGGTGTCACCAGCAAAGCACCATCACACCACCACCTCCATGCTTCACGGTGTGAACCACACATGCGGAGATCATCCGCTCACCTACTCTGCGTCTTACAAAGACACGGTTGGAACCAAAAATCTCACACTTGGACTCATCAGACCAAAGGACATATTTCCACCGGTCTAATGTCCATTGCTCGTGTTTCTTGGCCCAAGCAAGTCTCTTCTTCTTATTGGTGTCCTTTAGTCGTGGTTTCTTTGCAGCAATTTTACCATGAAGGCCTGATTCACACAGTCTCCTTTGAACAGTTGATGTTGAGATGTGTCTGTTACATGAACTCTGTGAAGCATTTATTTGGGCTGTAATTTCTGAGGCTGGTAACTCTAATGAGCATGCTGGTAACTCTAATGAGCATATCCTCTGCAGCAGAGGTAACTCTGGGTCTTCCTTTCCTGTGTCGGTCCTCATGAGAGCCAGTTTCATCATAGCACTTGATGGTTTTTGCGACTGCACTTGAAGAAGCGTTCAAAGTTCTTGAAATTTTTTGCATTGACTGACCTTCATGTATTAAAGATGGTCTGTTGTTTCTCTTTGCTTATTTGAGCTGTTCTTGCCACAATATGGACTTGGAATTTTACCAAATAGGGCTTTCTTCTGTATGCCACCCTTACCATGTCACAACAGAACTGATTGGCTCAAATGCATTAAGAAGGAAAGAAATTCCACAAATTAACTTTTAACAAGGCACACCTGTTAATTGAAATGCATTCCAGGTGACTACCTCCATGAAGCTTGTTGAGAGAATGCCAAGAGTGCGCAAAGCTGTCGTCAAGGTAAAGGGTAGGTACTTTGAAGAATCTCAAATATAAAATATATTTTCATATGTTTAACACTTTTTTGGGTTACTACATGATGGTTACTACTACATACTACCCCTATGTGTTATTTCATGTCTTCACTATTATTGTACAATGTAGAAAATAGTATAAATAAATAGAAATCCTTCGAATGAGTAGGAGTGTCCAAACTTTTGACTGGTACTGTGTGTGTATATATTATTAATGGAATGCTAGATGTTTTTTTCCCCCCCTTATGTTCTGAATGTTGGGAAGCTTGGTAATTGAGATGCTTTTGTAGAAGCTAAATATGGAATGTCCCATTGGCTTCTTTTGGATAAATGTTTTCACTCTTACTTTTCACTTATCCTTAATAATTCCGCATTTGTCTCTGTCTTCATGTATAGTAAATAGTATTATTATTATTTATTTTTTCATTCTTACTAATGTGAAATGTTTAGGTATTGGAATTTCGGAAGACTTTTATACAGAGCTGTTCGAAAAATATCACTTTTTTTTTACTGGCATGTAGTAGATGAACACCGAGATTGAAGGATATAAGTTATTAATTATAAATTTATTGAAGTTGCTATAGAAGGCAGGGCTGCTGTGAAGTTGAAAGTAAATGAGCAGGAAACTCAACACTTTTCTGTCCTTCTGAATGATGCATGGGACGCAGAGGGGCATACATTCTGTGAGGTTTCCTGCTCGAACATGGATTTGTGTAAACACTGGAAGACTTAAAGGTAGAATAAGGAGAGGCTGGAAACACAGAATCACTTTGACTACTAGTCACTAGAGAACACATTCTTAGTTTTAACACTCCACTACTGCCAATGCTGACCAATCTGTTGATGTTCTCCATTGAAACTATACACTAAGTTACATCCACTAAAATGAATACCATTTTTTGAAAACCACATCAGTCTTAAATATCTCAGATTGAGTTATAATTTGACTCCTGTTGCACGATCCTTCCCTGTTGTTGCATGTGCTGTGATTTCACACTGGGCAGTGCACTAGCTGTTTATTTGAGTCATGTTGAACGAAGAATAATCATAATGATAGAAGTGTTATTGTTGTGCTGCCTACGGCCCTGTTTTGATTTAATGTTTCTGTTTATCTAAGTAAATGTGTATTTACAATGAGTGTACAAAACATGAGGAACACCTTCCTAATATTGAGTTGCAACCCCCACCCCACCTTTTGCCCTCAGAACAGCCTCAATTCTACAAGGTATCGAAAGTGTTCCACAGGGATGCTGGGCCATGTTGTCTCCAATGCTTCCCACAGTTGTCAAGTTGGCTGGATGTGCACTGGGTGGTGGACCATTCTTGAATCACATGGGAAACTGTTGAGAGTGAAAAACCCAGCAGCGTTGTAGTTCTTGACACACTCAAGCCGGTGTGCCTGGCAGCTACTACCATAACCCGTTCAAAAGCACTTAAATCGTTTGTCTTGCCCATACACCCTCTGAATGGCACACACAAACAATACATGTCTCAAGGCTTAAAAATCATTTTTTAACCTGTCTCCTCCCCTTTATCTACGCTGATTGAAGTGGATTTAACCGGTGACCTCAATAAGGGATCATAGCTTTCATCTGGGCATTTGGTCATGAAAAGAGCAGGTGTTCCTAATGTGTTGTACACTGTATAATACAACTCCTTAGTGGTTTGATGTGTATCGAGTAAATTGGGGCTTTGTAGTTATGTTTGCACTGTAAATTTGCATTCAAATGAACTGGAATTGCATTCCTCTACACTACTCTTTGTTTTTCATTAAAAGAGCTATACACACTATTTTTTTCTGTTGTGTGTGTGTGTGGTTTGAACCACTCTGATTGATGCTAAGGCTATAATAGCACTTATTGTATTAAAAGATGTTTAATGTGGAAGGGGCATGTGAAGGAAATATTACTATGTGAAGGAAATATTACTATGTGAAGAGACAGCCTTTAAAAGGTCGTCTTGCCTTTTGGTGTCATAAACAATCATTGGTTCCTGCCTGTGCTTGGTAAAGATATGAAGGGGGCCTTTCCGCTACAATTTGGCGTCAACGAACAGGATCAGTAATTCCACTTGTGGAGCATCCCAGTGAAGGTCTGTGAGGGAGATACCGTATCGGTATGCCTAGTGGGAAAGGGTAAGGGAATTTCCCGTCTGACCAAAGAGGATGTGGAACCGCCCAGACTTTTATTGAGAGCTGCCCTGGGGAAAATACCTGATCCGTGAACCTCTGAGGGACGTGTCTAATGAATTTCAGTAAGTCAATTTAAATTAATTTGAATTAAAAACATTTTGTTATAAATTTTTAAAAAAATGGCAGCTGTCTGTTGCCATTTATAAGAGCAGTGTCTGCGTGGTCTGCAGCCATTACTAATAGCACGTGGTGTTATATATTTATAGGAAGTAGCGGCAAGAGAACATATGGTGATACATATGGTGTGTAGCAAGTAACAATAAGAGAATCGTTGAAAATGCAAATGGAGTAATAAGGGAGATTGCCAAGTGTTTGGGAATAATACTAAGTGGATGTAAAAGTTATGTGAGTGGAAAGGATGTGTTAAGCTGATTGATAGACATTTGGATATAAAGCTGATTGATTGAAATGTGGATATTAAGAGAATTGAAATTTAGCTATTATTAAGTACTGACTGAATGAGAGCTGTCAGGAGACTAGCTCTGGTGTGAAAGAGGTGAATGAATACCCCAACCAGTTCTGTGTGAGCTGAGTTTTCCAGTTCTAAGTTTTTAGATCTATAACATTATGTATGAAAGGAGAGAGTACTATTACTGAATATGATGTATGAATGGAACACTAGTGTATGGGAGGATTTTGTTAAAACAATGTATTGTGTGATCGACTAATTTACTGAACAGGAGATTTGCTCCAGCGTGAAAGCTGCGTGGTTGTGAAAGCAATGTCTTAATTTGAGGAACATTTTTTTTATTTTTTTTTTTAAGACGCTTAAAATATGGGTTATGGAAATCGTAAGAGCAGGAGGGACGATCCGAGCTAGGAACCAAAGGGGCTGTGTAAAGTAATGGCTAAGAAATTTAGTAGGGGGGTACTGAACCAAACAGAAGATTGGACCAAATGGACAGATGGCGATTTCCCAGCTGACGAGACACTAAGCACTGATAAACTAGTCTTTGAGAAGCCGACTTGAAAGAAAAGAGACAGAATAATGAAGTGAAAGTGGAATGGGACGATTTCAAAAAATGGGAAAGGGAAGCAGAAAATGCAAAAGATTAAACCTGTAAGAGGACTGATGGTGAAACAAGTGGAACCAGAGAAGAAAGAGGAGGGTGAGAAGAAGGCACATCTGATGTACTACTCTGGATGAGGCAGAGGACATCAAGGAAATGGTGGTAACCGTGGAAACCGAAGAGGTAGAGGCCGAGGGACCCCTGCTGGAGCTGATGGAGGGAGAGACTGGAGCTGCTACAACAGTGCGAAGTTAGGGTATTTCTCAAGAAATTACCCTGAAGAACAAAACGATTGGCCTTCCCCACCTGTTGGCATGCAGGTGGACAACCCATTTGGAGGAAGAGGTTGTCGAGGGGGCTACCAAACATAGGATGAGGTGGAAACAGAAGAAGAAACTAATGAAGAACCAGAAGAAACCTGTCAAATGTTATAATTGACCACCTTGTCAATCCAAAACCCCCTTACTGACATTTGGACACGGGTCGGTGTTGAAAATGTCTGCCCTATCTGTTCTCCCCTCAAAGAAAATAATGTGCATAGCTGGAGCATCTGGAGTTCTCTCTGAAGAATGTTTGACCTTTCTCCTAGATGTGGGGTGAGGGGAAATGGAGACACTGATTCCTGTATTCATCTGCCTGCCCAATAAATGTATTAGGAAGAGATTTGATGTGGAAAAAATGAATTTATCTGTTGCCTGTATTGAAGGATTGTCATTGGGATCGAGGGAAAATGGAATCTTCCCGTGCCTAATGAACTGTTACTATGCTTGGCACTTGAATGATCAACATGTTTAGGGACAGCTGAGAGAGCGATCCCTTTCTTAACTGTTGCATGCTAACTGGGAAGTGTCTGAACACATACATTGTACTGCTGCTGTTCACTCATGCAAAGGGAACCCTGATTACCAACAGAGATGGTTAAAACAAAAAGAGAAAGAAGAGCACACCATGAATGGGATATACAGAGGAGAAGACTTCGTAGCAGCTGGAGGGTTGTTGACAGATACTAAGACAAGTCCCTGGCTCTACTCCCCATTGTAGCTCATCAAAAGCTCATTGAAAGCAATGGAAAGTGGGGCTGTTTGGATGAAGACAGGGATGGAAGCAACTGATTGGGTGGCTTGGGAAGGAGAAGGAAAGTGGTCAACTTCAACAGCAGCTTTCTCTTCCCCATACTGGGCTATTGCAATGATATTACCAAGAAAATAACCAATTCCCGTTGAAACCATGCCTGTGGTATTACAAGATAATTCACACATTGATTGGCTAAAAGATATACCTGAATAACTGTGGGCTAAATCAAAGACCAACTGTAGTGGCTTCCTTTCCTCTTTACCAAAGCCACTGCCCTAGCCTGAAAACGGGGTTGTTTCGTACACATACAGTCCACATTCAAGGTTTCCAAACGGCCAAAACATTCCATGAGATCCAGGGATATAGTCCAACAAATAGGTTTATTCTTGTTAAAAAAAAAATATTCTCCAATCCACTTAAAGCATAGATTACTTGACATGAAAAATACATAATATGACCTGTTTGTATGTCTGTATGGTCAAAAGACTATACCGCTCCCGCGTCTAGCTAGGACTCCTCCCCCCGAAGGCCCAACTTCCTGCCTTTATCCTAACAGACTTACCACAGTACAATGAATGGGCAAGAGGGAATGGGGGCACAAACTAAGTTACACTAATAACAAATGAATATATCTCATTCAGATAAATATAAATCATAAAAGTACATACCTAATATTTCATCATATATATTCATATTTAATATATTTACACAAACATACATAGAGCTCTGTATTTTCTGTCTTTTATACAAATATGTCAAAATCGGCTCTAACACCGACATTGGACATATTAAAGAAGCTGCACCAGTTGTGGTCATTACAAAAAGCACCCCCAGACCTTACAAAGCTCAGTACCCTCGTAGCAAAGAAACCGAAGAAGCATTCATAGTGCGTTAGCTGAAAGAGGCGCTTTGATTCCCTGTCCGAATTCACCCTGTAACACATCAATTTTACCTGTAAGGAAACCATCTGGTGATTATCGTGTTGTGCTTGACCTTAGACTAGTAAATGATGCTGTACATGTACATCACCCTGGTGCCTACCACTGTTACCATTTTATCCCAGGTGCCTCCAGGTTGTTTTTTTCTGTGATTTATTTAGCAAATGCTTTTTTTCAGTATCCCTGTGACTGGATAGTCACAGGAGTGGTTCTCATTTACGTTTCTTGGTTAAAATAATTTTACTTGGACGGTGATGCCCCAGGGGTATGTTGAATCACCCGCCATCTTTGGACCAAGAAATGGCTAGGAACCTTTTGTTGCCCCTGGTAGTAGCATTTAGGTTCAATATGTCAATGATTTGTTGGTTTGCTCACAATCAGAGGAGATATGTCACGAGGACACTCGGGAATTGCTGATTTTCTTAGCAGAAAGTGGTCATAAAGTTTCCCCCAGTTATCCCGGAGATCCGTTAAATATTTAGGTCATGACATTACTTCTGAGGGTTGTGCCCTCTCCAAAAATAGATTACAGGCAATTCAAGTTTTGCCTAAGCCTGTTACCAAGCAACACATGATGTCTTTGTTGGGTGTGGCTGGTTAGTGTCATCCATGGTTGAAAGACTATGCAGAGTGTCACGCCCTGACCTTAGAGATCCTTATTATTCTCTATGTTTTGTTAGGTCAGAGTGTGACTCGGGTGGGAAATTCTATGTTTTCTGTTTCTTTGTTTTTTGGCCAGTGTGGTTCCCAATCAGAGGCCGCTGTCTATCGTTGTCTCTGATTGGGGATCATACTTAGGCAGCCCTTTTTCTCACCATTAGGTTGTGGGATCTTGTTTTCTGTTTAGTTACTGTTGCCTGACAGAACTGTGCGTTCTCGTTTTCGATTTTGTTATTTTGTTTGAGTGTTTAAAAAAATAAATAAATCATGAACACTTTCCACTCTGCGCTTTGGTCTACTCTTTCTACCACCAACGAGAGCCGTTACACAGAGAGAGTTCAACCACTCCAAGATTGTATTTCTGGGAGAAAAATGGAGGCGAGTGAAGTTGTGGCATAAGTAAAATTTAAACAAACTCTGATGTCCACCCCTTGCCTGGGCCTGCCAGACCATACGAAACCTTTTCGTCTGTTTGTTTCTGAGACGGGTGGGTTTATGTTTATGCAGTTTTGACACAGTATCATGGGATATAGACCTGTTGGTTATTATTCTAAACGATTGGATAGTGTGATCAGAGGAATGCTTTCCTGGTTGAGATCGGTAGTGGCTGCTACTGAGGCTGTTTTTATCTCCCCTAACCGTCCATGTGCCCCATACTGTGCACTCAATTATTACACATGCAAGAACGGATCATTTGACGCCTGCGAGACTATCAGAACATTCTATTGACAATGTCCCATGTTCCTCTGAAATGATGTACAATTCTTAACCCTGCAAATCTTCTCCTTACACAGGATGCTGGTGAATATCATGATTGTGACCTAGCTATTGAAGTTGACTGTAGACCTAGGTTGGACTTGAGAGGCTGAGTTTTTTTGTAGATGGGTTTGCTCAGTGTAATGATAAAGGAGAGCCTTTTGTTGGTTATGCTGTTGTGACTAGTTTGGAGACTGTGGAGAGTGCAAGGCTCCCATTGCACTTGTCAGTTTAAGCAGCAGAACGATTTGGTTTGACGAGAGCTTGTTAACATGTACTCCGACAGTAGATATGTGTTTGGGGTTGTGCATGATTTTGGAACATTGTGGAAGAATAGAGGGTTTTAGACCTCTGGAAAACAAATTGCTCACGGAAAGCTTGTGCCCTCTGTTAGAGGCTGTTCGACTCCGCTCTTCAATGTCCGCGATAAAGTGTCAGGCTCATACTCCCTCTAAAGATAACATTTCTCTGGAGAATGCGAAGGCTGACTGTGCAGCTAAACTGTCTGCTTCTTCTTCTGTTTCCCTCTTCCTACAGATGACAGCAGTCCCAGCTCCCACCAACCATTTCTCTGTTAATGATATTGTTGCTTTACATGCCACAGCTGATGCTTCAGAGAAACTCAAGTGGGCGGGGTGCTGTAATAAGGGCACCGCGAGTGTATGGCTTGATGAGTGGAGCAGACCAGCCATGTCCCGTTGTACTTTCCATTTCCCCTCAAAATTGTCACATGGTCAAGACCATGTGTCAAAAGGAGAGATGGTGGTACTTGTAAATAAATATTGGTGTTCAGTAGGTTTTACTGTGTTTGCAGAACATTTCAGCAAGAAATGTTTGATTTGTATGACTAACAATGTTGGACGTGGCATTTCAATATACCCCACGTCCCATCCAAGGTCTGAAGGATCTTTTGAGCACTTAACCTCTTAGTGCGGATTCGACAACATCCGGTGAATTCGACAACACCCACTGAAATCTGAGCGCGCCAAATTCAAAATACGAAATCGTAATATTAAACATTCATGAAAATGCAAGTGTCTTACATCGTTTAAAAGCTTAACTTCTTGTTAATCCAGCCCTTTGTCAGATTTCAAAATGCTTTACGGCGAAAGCATACCATGCGATTATCTGAGGACAGCGTCCCACGTACAAAAGCATTACAAACATTTTCCAAACAAGCAGAGGAGTCACGAAAGTCAGAAATAGCGATAAAAGAAATCACTTACCTTTGAAGATCTTCCTCTGTTTGCAATCCCAAGGGTCCCAGCTACATAACAAATGGTCGTTTTGTTCGATAAAGTCCTTCTTTATATCCCAAAAAAGTCAGTTTAGTTGGCGCGCTTGATTCAGTAATCCACCGGCAAATTTTAGAAACATTCGCTGACGTCTAGTAAAGGACCGTACATTTGCAATATGGAGATTCTCATCGATCATACAGCAAATGCCGAAAAGTGCCCTTAATGTATATAAAGGAATTACAAAAGTCAGAAATAGCGATAAAATTAATCACTTACCTTTGAAGATCTTCATATGGTTGCAATCACAAGAGTCCCAGCTACACAATAAATGTTAGTTGTGTTCGATAAAGTCCTTCTTTATATCCCAAAAACTCTGTTTTGTTGGCGCGTTTTGTTCAGTAATCCACTGGCTCCAAGGCAGTCAAAACATGCAGACGAATACATCCTTATAGTACCGGTAAAGTTCGTCGAAACATGTCAAACGATGTTAATAATTCATCCTCAGGTTGTCAATTGCCTAAATAATCGATAATATTTCAACCGGACAATAGCGTATTCAATAGAAAGGAAAAACAACGAAGGGCGCGCAATCGGCCAAGCGCGCAATCGGCCAAGCGCGCAAACCAGCTCTGCATTCTTCCTCAGTCCACTGACAAAAAGGGTCTCATTCTTTTTCATTTTTCAGAAAACAAGCCTGGAACAAAGTCTAAAGACTGTTGACATCTAGTGGAAGCCATAGGAACTGCAATCTGGGTCCTAACCCATTAGATAGTCTATAGGCATTCAATTGAAAATACCCACATCAAAAGAATCCCACTTCCTGGATGGATTTTCCTCAGGTTTTCGCCTACCATATCAGTTCTGTTATACTCACAGACTATATTTTAACAGTTTTGGAAACGTTAGCGTGTTTTCTATCCAAAGCTACCAATTATATGCATATCCTAGCTTCTGGGCCTGAGTAACAGGCAGTTTACTTTGGGCACGCTTCTCATCCAGACATTGAAATATTGCCCCCAAGCCATAAGAAGTTTTAAGACTCTTTTCCCCCAGGTGAAGGCGCCTTTTCCCAACCAGGCAGGTGGAGCTGAACACTGTTGGAATCCAGGTGATTTCATGGTGGTAAAAGACTTCAGGAGAAAGAGTTGGAAGGACCCCCGTTGGAGAGGTCCGTACCAAGTTCTTCTGACCACCCCCCACTGTGGTGAAGGTTGCTGAGAGAGATACCTGGATCTACGTGTCAGACTACTGACTAGTTCCTGATACAGAAGAAGATGGGGCCTCGCCAGTTCCGGTGGTGCAGTGTGGCCCTCCTCTGCATTAGTACAGGAGTGCTAATAAGAACAGTTGGTTGTTCTCTGGTGGGAAACCTGACAGAGGGTGAGATGAGTCCTGAGAGAAAGGGACCAACGCCAACCCGGAGTAGAGGCCCAGAAGTAGATGGTCATCGTCGAAAGAGAGCCTTGCTAGGCCCTCACAACAATGAGGACAATTTGTTCTTATCTAAAGCAGAAATGTTTGCTAATCTTACATCTGGACAAAAAGAGTGTTGGATGTGTGGGTTGGGGCCAGTTAAGGTAGGAGCAGGTTTACCGCTTGTGGGAGTTCCCATAGGGGTCTAACTATGCAAATGAACTTACCATTCCTAGTAGAGATGCCATGTAAGTTAACTTAACAATGCCGACACTGTTTATGATTTTATGCCTCTCCAGAGGATGGTGAGACTAATGAGTTGCCGACTCTGGATGAGCTCCCATTTCCTCCTGTAGATACGGACGATGAGTAATGATTGAAGGTTGTTTTTGTTTAACAAGTTGAGGGTAACGTAATCTAAACCAATGTTCTTTTTCCATTACTTGTAACACTGAGCTGATAAGCCAGCAACAACTTTTTGGGGGTCTTAGCAGATTTGTTAACTTCTTATGGCTGCAGGGGCAGTATTGAGTAGCTTGGATGAAAGGTGCACAGAGGTGCCCAGAGTAAACGGCCTGCTCCTCAGTCATAGCTGCTAATATATGCATATTATTATTAGTATTGGATAGAAAACACTGAAGTTTCTAAAACTGTTTGAATTATGTCTGTGAGTATAACAGAACTCATATGGCAGTCAAAAACCTGAGAAAAAATCCAAACAGGAAGTGGAAATTCTGAGGCTGGTCGATTTTCAACCAAGATCCTATTGAAATCACAGCGAGATATGGATGAGTTTGCACTTCCTACGGCTTCCACTAGATGTCAACAGTCTGCAGAACCTTGTCTGATGCCTATACTGTGAAGGGGGGCCGAATGAGAGGGGAATTAGTCAGGTCTGCCATGACCTGACCATGCGCGTTCACATGAGAGGGAGCTCTGTTCCATCGCTCATCTGAAGTCAATGTAATTCTCCGGTTGGAACGTTATTCAAGATTTATGTTGAAAACAGTCTAAAGATTGATTCAATACATCGTTTGACATGTTTCTACTGACTGTTACGGAAGTTTTGGACATTTCGTCAGCATTTAGTGAACGCGCTTCCTGACGTTGGATTTGTTTACCAAACACGCTACAAAAATAGCTATTTGGACATAAATGATGGACATTACCGAACAAAACAAACATTTCTTGTGGGAGTCCTGGGAGTGCATTCCGACGAAGATCAGCAAAGGTAAGTGAAGATTTATAATGCTTTTTATGAGTTTTGTTGACTGCATAATTTGGCGGGTAACTGTATGGCTTGCTTCTGTGGCTGAACGCTGTTTTCAGATTATTGAATATTGTGTTTTGCCGTAAAGCTTTTTGAAATCTGACACAGTGGTTGTGTTAAGAACAAGTGTATCTTTAATTCTATGTAAAACATGTATCTTTCATCAAAGTTTATGATGAGTATTTCTGTTATTTGACGTGGCTCTCTGCAATTTCTCCAGGTATTTTGGAGGCATTTCTGAACATGGCGCCAATGTAAACTGAGGTTTTTGGATATAAATATGAATTTAATCGAACAAGACATATACAGTATATCACAAAAGTGAGTACACCCCTCACATTTTTGTAAATATTTGAGTATATCTTTTCATGTGACAACACTGAAGAAATGACACTTTGCTACAATGTAAAGTAGTGAGTGTACAGCTTGTATAACAGTGTAAATTTGCTGTCCTCTCAAAATAACTCCACACAGCCATTAATTTCTAAACCGCTGGCAACAAAAGTGAGTACACCCCTAAGTGAAAATGTCCAAATTGGGCCCAATTAGCCATTTTCCCTCCCCGGTGTCATGTGACTCGTTAGTGTTACTAGGTCTCAGATGTGAATGGGGAGCAGGTGTGTTAAATTTGGTGTCATCGCTCTCACACTCCCTGACTGGTCTGACTGGTCATACTGACTGGTCACTGGAAGTTCAACATGGCACCTCATGGCAAAGAACTCTCTGAGGATCTGAAAAAAAGAATTGTTGCTCTACATAAAGATGGCCTGGGCTATAAGAAGATTGCCAAGACCCTGAAACTGAGCTGCAGCAAGGTGGCCAAGACCATACAGCGGTTTAACTGGACAGGTTCCACTCAGAACAGGCCCCGCCATGGTCGACCAAAGAAGTTGAGTGCACGTCCTCAGCGTCATATCCAGAGGTTGTCTTTGGGAAATAGACGTATGAGTGCTGCCAGCATTTCTGCAGAGGTTGAAGGAGTGGGGGGTCAGCCTGTCAAATCAAAGTTGATTGTAAGGCGCTACAGAGGGTACTGCGTACGGCCAAGTACAGTGATGTACTGGGCCGTACGCACTACCCCATGTAGCGCCTTACGATCAACTTTGATTTGATTTGAGATGGCGAGCAGTTGCCATACTAGGCGGTGATGCAACCGATCAGGATGCTCTCGATGGTGCAGCTGTATAACTTTTTGAGAATCTGGGGACCTATGCCAAATCTTTTCAGTCTCCTGAGGGGGAAAAGGTGTTGTCATGCCCTCTTCACGACTGTCTTGGTGTGTTTGGACAATGATAGTTTGTTGGTGATGTGGAAACCAAGGAACTTGAAACTCTCAACCCGCTCCACTTCAGTCCCGTCGATGAGAATGGGGGCCTGTTCGGCCCTCCTTTTCCTATAGTCCACGATCAGCTCCTTTGTCTTGCTCACACTGAGGGAGAGGTTGTTGTCCTGGCACCACACTGCCAGGTCTCTAACCTCCTCCCTATAGGCTGTCTTTTTATTTATTTATTTTTATTTCACCTTTATTTAACCAGGTAGGCAAATTGAGAACACGTTCTCATTTACAATTGCGACCTGGCCAAGATAAAGCAAAGCAGTTCGACACATACAACAACACATAGTTACACATGGAGTAAAACAAACATACAGTCAATAATACAGTGAAAAATAAGTCTATATACAATATGAGCAAGTGAGGTGAGATAAGGGAGGTGAAGGCAAACAAAATATATATATAAATAAATAAAAATATAAAAAGGCCATGGTGGCGAAGTAAATACAATATAGCAAGTAAAAAATAACACTGGAATGGTTGGTTTGCAGTGGAAGAAGGTGCAAAGTAGAGATAGAAATAATGGGGTGCAAAGGAGCAAAATAAATAAATACAGTAGGTAAAGAGGTAGTTGTTTGGGCTAAATTATAGATGGGCTATGTACAGGTGCAGTCATCTATGAGCTGCTCTGACAGCTGGTGCTTAAAGCTAGTGAGGGAGATAAGTGTTTCCAGTTTCAGAGATTTTTGTAGTTCGTTCCAGTCATTGGCAGCAGAGAACTGGAAGGAGAGGCGGCCAAAGGAAGAATTGGTTTTGGGGGTGACCAGAGAGATATACCTGCTGGAGCGCATGCTACGGGTGGGCGTTGCTATGGTGACCAGCGAGCTGAGATAAGGGGGGACTTTACCTAGCAGGGTCTTGTAGATGACCTGGAGCCAGTGGGTTTGGCGACGAGTGTGAAGCGAGGGCCAGCCAACGAGAGCGTACAGGTCGCAGTGGTGGGTAGTATATGGGGCTTTGGTGACAAAACGGATGGCACTGTGATAGACTGCATCCAATTTATTGAGTAGGGTTTTGGAGGCTATTTTGTAAATGACATCACCGAAGTCGAGGATTGGTAGGATGGTCAGTTTTACAAGGGTAAAATTCTAGATTTCTAGATTCTAGATTTAACTTTGGATTGGAGATGCTTGATGTGAGTCTGGAAGGAGAGTTTACAGTCTAACCAGACACCTAGGTATTTGTAGTTGTCCACATATTCTAAGTCAGAGCCGTCCAGAGTAGTGATGCTGGACAGGCGGGCAGGTGCAGGCAGCGATCGGTTGAAGAGCATGCATTTAGTTTTACTTGTATTTAAGAGCAATTGGATTCCACGGAAGGAGAGTTGTATGGCATTGAAGCTCGCTTGGAGGGTTGTTAACACAGTGTCAAGAGAAGGGCCAGAAGTATACAGAATAGTGTCGTCTGCGTAGAGGTGGATCAGAGACTCACCAGCAGCAAGAGCGACATCATTGATGTATAGAGAGAAGAGAGTCGGTCCAAGAATTGAACCCTGTGGCACCCCCATAGAGACTGCCAGAGGTCCGGACAACAGACCCTCCGATTTGACACACTGAACTCGATCAGAGAAGTAGTTGGTGAACCAGGCGAGGCAATCATTAGAGAAACCAAGGCTGTCGAGTCTGCCGATGAGGATGTGGGGATAGACAGAGTCAAAAGCCTTGGCCAGGTCAATGAATATGGCTGCACAGTACTGTTTCCTATCGATAGCGGTTAAGATATCGTTTATGACCTTGAGCGTGGCTGAGGTGCACCCATGACCAGCTCTGAAACCAGATTGCATAGCGGAGAAGGTATGGTGGGATTCGAGATGGTCGGTAATCTGTTTGTTGACTTGGCTTTCGAAGACCTTAGAAAGGCAGGGTAGGATAGATATAGGTCTGTAGCAGTTTGGGTCTAGAGTGTCTCCCCCTTTGAAGAGGGGGATAACCGCAGCTCATTGTTATCAGTGATCAGGCCTACCACTGTTGTGTCGTCAGCAAACTTAATGATGGTGTTGGAGTCGTGCTTGGCCACGCAGTCGTGGGTGAACAGGGAGTACAGGAGGGGACTAAGCACACACCCCTGAGGGGCCCCAGTGTTGAGGATCAGCGTGGCAGATGTGTTGTTGCCTACCCTTACCACCTTTATCGTAATAATGCTAAAATCTACATTGAAAGGTTAGAATCAATGGGAGTGAGTATGAAATATACACACACATACACATGGGATCTGTAGATTCAGAGGTGAATAAATCTCTCAATGTTTAACCATTGTTTCTATAGTTCTTACCACAATTGGGGTGGAATGACCTATGTTCTGCGCTAACTGTCCCTGGGACATCAACTAAGTCAAAATAGGAAACCCTGTTGTTTAAAACTTCTTATGGCTGCAATCCCGTTAACGGGATCGATATGACAACAGCCAGTGAAAGTGCAGGGCGCCAAATTCAAACAACCGAAATCTCATAATTAAAATTCCTCAAACATACATGTATCTTATACCATTTTAAAGGTAATCTTGTTGTTAATCCCACAAAAGTGTCCGATTTCAAATCGGCTTTTCAGCGAAAGCACCACAAACGATTATGTTAGGTCACCACCAACTCACAGAAAATGTTTGCCATTTTTCCAGCCAAATAGGAGTCACAAAAAGCACAAATAGAGATAAAATGAATCACTAACCTTTGATGATCTTCATCAGATGACACTCATAGGACTTCATGTTACACAATACATACTGTATACTACATGTTCTATCCATATACTGTCCACTTTGTCCATACATCCCATCACAAATATATACAGTGCCAGTAAAAAGTTTGGACAAACCTAGGCATTCAAGGGTTTTTCTTTATTTGTACTATTTTCTACATTGTAGAATAATAGTGAAGACATCAAAACTATGAAATAACACATATGGAATCGTATATTAACCCAAAAAGTTTTAAACAAATCAAAATGTAATATTTTAGATTCTTTAAAGTAGCCACCCTTTGCCTTGATGACAGCTTTGAACACTTGGCATTCTCCCAACCAGCTTCACGAGGTAGTCACCTGGAATGCATTTCAATTAACAGTTGTGCCGCCTTGTTAAAAGTTAATTTGTGGAAATTCTTTCCTCAATGCGTTTGAGCCAATCAGCTGTGTTGTGACAAGGTAGGTGTGGTATACAGAAAATAGCCCTATTTGGTAAAAGTCCCTATTATGTCAAGAACAGCTCATATAAGAAAAGAGAAACAACAGTCCATCATTACTTTAAAACATGAAGGTCAGTAAATCCTCAAAATGTCAAGAACCTTTACATTTTCTTCAAGTGCAGTCACAAAAACCATCAAAGCGCTATGATGAAACTGGCTCTCATGAGGAAAGGAAGACCCAGAGTTACCTCTCCTGCAGAGGATAAGTTAGAGAGAGCCAGTTTCATCATAGCGCTTGATGGTTTTTGCAACTGCACTGGAAGAAAATGTCAAAGTTCTTGACATTTTGAGGATTTACTGCACCTCAGATTGCAGCCCAAATAAATGCTTCACAGAGTTCAAGTAACAGACACATCAACTGTTCAGAGGAGACTGTGTGAATCAGGCCTTCATGGTCGAATTGCTGCAAAGAAACCACTACTAAAAGACACCAATAATAAGAAGAGACTTGCTTGGACCAAGAAACACGAGCAATGGACATTAGACTGGTGGAAATCTATCCTTTGATGATTTTTGGCTCCAACCGCCGTGTCTTTGTGAGACTCCGTGTAGGTGAACGGATGATCTCTGCATGTGTGGTTCCCGCCGTGAAGTATGGAGGAGGTGGTGTGGGGGTGCTTTGCTGGTGACACTGTTGGTGATTTATTTAGAATTCAAGGCACACTTAACCAGCATGGCTACCACAGCATTCTTCAGCGATACGCCATCCCATCTGGTTTGCGCTTAGTGGGACTATAATTTGTTTTTCAACAGGACAATGACCCAACACACCTCCAGGCTGTGTAAGGGCTATTTGACGATTAAGGAGAGTGATGGAGTGCTGCATCAGATGACCTGGCCTCCACAATCAACTGACCTCAACCCATTTGAGATAGTTTGGGATGAGTTGAACCACAGAGTGGAGGAAAAGGAGCCATCAAGGGCTCAGCATATGTGGAAACTCCTTCAAGACTGTTGGAAAAGCATTCCATGTGAAGCTGGTTGAGAGAATGCCAAGAGTGTGCAAAGCTACTTTGAAGAATCTAAAATCTAAAACATATTTTGATTTGTTTAACACTTTTTTGGTTACTACATGATTCCATATGTGTTAATAGTTTTGATGTCTTCACTATTATTCTACAATGTAGTGTAAAAAGTAGAAAATAGTACAAATAAAGAAAAACCCTTGAATGAGTAGGTGTGTCCAAACCTTTGACTTGTACTGTGTAATATACAGTGAACAAAAATATATATGCAACAATTTCAACAATTTTACTTAGTTACAGTTCAAATAAGGAAATCAGTCAATTTAAATAAATACATTAGGCCCTAATCTATGGATTTCACGTGACTGGGCAGGGGCGCAGGCATGGGTGGGCCTGGTAGGATATAGGCATGGGTGGGCCTGGGAGGGTATAGGCCCACACGAAGGGGAGCCAGGCCCAGCCAATCAGAATGAGCTTTTCTCCACAAAAAGGATTTAGTACAGACATAAATACTCAGTTTCGTCAGCTGTCCGGGTGGCTGGTCTCAGACGATCCCGCAGGTGAAGAAGCCGGATATGGAGGTCCTGAAGTATGAGTGAACTACAAGACTTTTAGTGTGAAGTCACCAGGTACAATTGGGCAAATCATGATGGAGACATTCGCATTCATATAACATTTTTCTGCAAGAATATCGTCAAATCTGTATACTTGGACTTTGAATTAGCTTTCCAAGTATTAGTAGCCATATTATAAGTTCAACATTTGCAAAACAACTAGTTTTCATAACTTTATAACTGAGTATATTTATAATTTTTGTCCAAAATGAAAAGGCATGCTGTCGTACAAGGTGAGTACCTACATTTTATGACATATACATGGTTTCCGGATACTCCCGTGAAGCCCAGCTCATTGGCTATCTAGCTAGCTCTGTTTTACCCCAATTGGTGCTTGTAGGGGGTGCGTACTGGCGGCAGAAAAGTCAGGCGCAGGAGAGCAAAAACTGATTTACAACGGCGCAGTTTGAAATACAAAACCACCGTAAACAGAACAATAAATTAATGGGTAAACAAAACCCGTTACACACCAGCATAACGTGCACAAGCACTACAATAAACAATTCCGGACAAGGACATGGGGTGAACAGAGGGTTAAATACACAACATGTAATGATGGAATTGAAACCAGGGGCCTGTTGCACAAAAGCAGAATTAAGACATCCGGGATAAATGACTCAGCTGAGCTCAATGAAGCCAAAACATGTGCGTCCAGGCTTAATTGGTTGCACAAAGACCAAGCCAGGATGAGCAGACACGGATTCATTAAGCCAGGTGAAACCAATCCTGGATAGGTGCGCGCTCACGGCTCACTCAAATAGACCTCGCCACAGATCACAGATTAGCTGATTTACCATGGCAACTAGAGCCGCGTACTTTTCCCCGTCGGAAGCACAAATCCTCATGGAGGCATACGAGGAGGTAAAAGATATAATTAAGAAGGCAACACCGCCACAGTGATAAAGCAAAGAGAAAAAGCGTGGCAAAGTATTGCAGACCGCCTGAATGCGTAAGTAGTGCACAATTACACACTCACCGCTCCGCTGAAACATCACAATTACAATTCAAATATTTAATTCACATCTCCAAAAATGCAGTTGTACTGTAATTATGAAACGGTTAAATTTTTAATTGAAATGCACTGCAGATATGAGTGAAATTGTGTAAAGTAACTCCATCACACTGTATAAAGCTATGATAAATTTTTTGATATTTTTACTGAAAACAAGACAAAAATACCAAGTAATTTTTTGCAGTGTGACTCCATTAAATGTGTGTGTGTGTGTGTGTGTGTGTGTGTGTGTAGATTAAACATGAACGGGCCAAAACGGACATGGCAGCAGGTCAAAATCAAATACAAGAACATTCTGCAGAATGGTATGGTCCCTGACTAATATTTAACAAAGCACAAGCATATATTGTACCCAGAAGGTGCCTGCTCACACATTGTCTGTACTGTTTTAGCAGTGAAAAAGAATACCCACAGACAAGGCACGGGTGGTGGGTCACCAAAGGCTGACCTTACCCCAGCAGAGGACATGGCCTTGGAGCTAAATAAAGGCAGGCCCGTCTTAGAGGGGATCCCTGGGGGGAAAGAGACGAGCATAGGTTCCTCCCAAGATGCCACCCGCTTCATTCAAGGTATGTCCTTCCATCTCTACATGGGATACAACCACATTCATATTGAATCAATTTGGACTGTCTGACTTTGGTTTACCTATTGCCTTGCAGTGTCTGGCAGCACTGTGTTCCTGTTAGAGCCACCAGCACAAGCACCAGACGATGCTGATCCAGTGAGTACTCCATCAAAGGCATACTGTAGGCCTGGCATGTCTTGTCTACTAGCTTCAATATGAATCCGATTAAATGTGATAGGGTGAAGGCCCCAGTGCAACAGCACATGATGGAGACGATGATGAGGAGGAGACCATCTCTCTGGATTCCAGAAGGCATGAGGTATCATGTTAAGACTGTGAAAGTACTATTTACTCTACAATGGTGAGGAGTCCTCATCAAAATCAAAAAATCTAATTTCTTTTACAGGACCCAGATGCTATACAGTGGGAAAACCAGCCTGGCAACATAGTGCGTATTAATAAAAGGACACCACATCCTGCCAAATTCCAGCTGCGCTAATTGTATTGTGTTCACAGAGCTCACAAGCTATCAGAAAGTTGTATGGCAACCACCTCCGGCGCCAAATAGAACTGGCAGACATAGACATTCAGTACAAGAAGAAAAAGATGGAAAATCTTGCACTGGAGTCCGAAATAAAAAAGAGGACAATTAGGAAACTGGACCTTGAAATAAAAAAACTTGAGGGAGGTGAGATATGCCTTCAATGTACACTGTATGCTAACTGTAACACAAATGTATTAATCATTATTTTTCTTTCCTCCCCCAGCTCCAAGAAGATGACACAGCTCAAAATAAAAATTAGGTATATTCTCTTAAAGTCAAGTGAGCCATGACATATGAGCTCTTATTGTGAGCACACAGGACGGTGGCATCTTTCTAAGGTTTTTTTTTTATTTTCCCAGCAATCAGTACAACCAAGTCATCGTTATAAGGCATCGCCCTCTTTTGCCCACCCCCCCCAGCACCAGGTGTGGCCACTAGCCTATATGAAGGCCCAAAATTGTGTGTTCCTTTCTGCTCTGACAATGGCATGCCCATTCGTGCGAGGTGTGGTGGATGAAGAAGCACTTGTGCTGAGGAGAGCCTTCAGGCGAGAAAGGGTCTTCAGGGACCGGTTGGATCCACTGGCCTTCCCTGATGACCATCTATATGAAAGATACAGGTTTTCTGCAGATGGCATCAGGTATCTATGCAGACTACTGGGTCCCAGGATTAAGCACCGCACTGCACGGAGCCATGCACTGAGTGTGGAGCAAATGGTTTGTGTGGCCTTGCGCTTTTTTGCTAGTGGAGCCTTCCTGTACTCAGTGGGGGATGCAGAACAGCTGAACAAGGCCACAATTTGCCGCACAATAAGGAGTGTGTGTCTGGCTATCAAAGCATTAGCAGATGTCTTCATCTCCTTCCCTGGCCACAGAAGACTCTGTGACATCAAAGAGGAGTTCTATAGGATTGCAGGTAAGAGGATCTACAAATTACAGGACAACTGTTAACACATAGTAGGATACTCATTACTTTGTGTGACAGGTTTCCCCAATGTCATTGGTGCAGTGGACTGCACACACATAAGGATAAAAGCCCCCTCAGGTGCCCATGAGGCCGATTTTGTGAATAGGAAATCCTTTCACAGCATTAATGTTCAGGTGAACATAACTTTTTGATATTGTCCATTGACGAACACTCTGCATTGCCAGTGATGTGCATTGATTGGTGTAATATTCCTCATCTTATGATTTCAGATGGTCTGCAATGCTGACTGTGTGATCAGCAATGTTGTGGCAAAATGGCCTGGCTCAGTCCATGACTCCAGAATCTTTCGGGCCTCTGAAATCTATCAGTGCCTATCACAAGGTAAGCCACACAACCCCTATTTATAACCATCATGGCTGTGTCAAGAATATCACTGTGTTTATGAGGTAGTAATGATGAGATTTTGTGTTGACAGGTGAATTCTCTGGTGTGTTGCTGGGAGACAGGGGGTATGGCTGCCAGCCTTTTCTCCTGACACCTTTCACAGACCCCCAGGAAGCACAGCAGGCCTACAACCATGCCCATGCCAGGACCAGGGCCAGAGTTGAAATGACCTTTGGCCTCCTGAAGGCACGCTTTCACTGCCTTCACAAATTAAGGGTCAGCCCTGTTAGGGCATGTGATATTACTGTGGCTTGTGCTGTCCTCCACAATGTGGCCTGCCTGAGGAAGGAGAGGGCCCCCAGAGTGCCACCAGCCATGGACTGGGACAATCCGGCAATCTTCCCTGATGACGACAGTGGTCGGCTGCTGAGGGACCAATATGTGTTGAATTATTTTAGTTGGTATGTGTGCTTTCAATTTTGGTTAAATATGTCCTGCGGTGGCAGAGGAATTTGGTTTTTTTTGGGTTCGTTTTTTTACGAATTTGGCCTCTTATGATGTTTGTGCGGTATACTGTGTAATACGAGGCTACTGCATCCATTCATTTCTGTTCAGTTGATGTGTATGGATTTGTCCTGCATTTATTTTAGTGTGCAGACATGCAGGGTGTGTTATATACAGACCTTTGAATGTGTATGTATCATTTTGTATAATATGCTTGGATTCTGTGCTTTCCATCTTGTAGAGTCACTGTGACTTCAGTTTCGAAAGGAGCTGATGGTTTACCTGCTTTGTTTTGTCCTTATTCAATAAAGGAACATAATGTTACACATTGTGTTTTTATATTCATATGGAATGTGTATTTGTTTATATGACAGAGTACTAGGGCCACACTGAAGAAAAAGGATAAAGTCATAAATTTATGAGGCTGGTTCTTTCTGCAGAAAAGCTACATATTGTTTTGATACTTATGACAATGTGATACTTAATATTCTGGCACATCAGCATGTCTTTGTTTATGAAACCATACTGAAGTACAATTTCACGAAATGCCCCACATCTGTCATTTTAACAACTGTCCTCCTTTAAAACAACTGGTTACAATATTATGACTTGTGTTTTTTTCCCCTCTGTGGCCCTAATATTCTATCATTTTATATATAGCCTTATAGTCTATGGGAAACTGTAAATTATCTAATGATAGCAACATCATCTAAAAATCATTTTTTATCCAAAATCATTGAAATTAATGATCACAAACATTTAAATAATGACAGTGGGTCTAGTTATATGTGATAACAATGTATAGTGAGCAGTGAAATAACTATTGGTTTCCATTTGTGGTGACTGCTGACTGACATTAGGGATGAGATTAAATAGATCCTGGAATTTAGCCTGGTCTGGAGCAGGCTAGCTCCACAGAATAAATCTCCATGGTAATTTATACCATAACATATCCTCCTGCCCCCTATCCATCTTTAGTGCAACCGGATTACGGATCAATTGAGCCAGGATCACCAAGATATCCTGGCTTAATCCCTTATCCTAGTTTTGTGCAACAGGCCCCAGGTGTGTGGGAAGACAAGACAAAACAAATAGAAAATGAAAGGTGGATCGGCGATGGCTAGAAGACCGGTGATGTCGACCGCCGAACGCCGCCCGAACAAGGAGAGGGACCGACTTCGGCGGAAGTCGTGACAGTGCTTATTTGACAAAGACACAGTCATTCAAGTGTTGACCGCCCGCGTCATCGGCGTGCCATGAAGGCGTCGCTCTTTGACCAAATATGGTGTCCTATAGGATATACTACACCCTTAATGATATAGTGAAGTCTTCTTACCTTCTAGAATCTCTGAGGAATACATACGTATGTGATTTGACTCGTTGAAACAACGTTTATTGTGAGATTTTCACAGATTCCTTTCTTTGCAAATTGAACGAGTGGAAATCCAAAATCGATTGTGCATGCTATATGGACCTTTTTAGGATATGAAAAACGACACTTCATGTTATCTCTGGGACCCTTTGGATGATAAATCAGAGCAAGATTTCAGAATGTAAGTACACATTTCACCTTCAGAGGGGAATTTATCAAACCTATCGCGGTGAAAAAAGTGTTTTGTTGTTAGGAGCTCTCCTCAAACAATAGCATGGATTTTTTTTGCAGTAATAGCTACTGTAAATTGGACAGTGCAGTTATATTAACAAGAATTTAAGCTTTCAGATTATATAAGACACTTATATGTACCGAGATTTGTTGTTTCTCTAAAATCTGCGATCTTGACATAACTCGCTGCATGATTTATGACTGTTCCGTTGACGGGCCCCCTGATAACAGTGATAACGTGCTGTCTCACTACACAGGGGGGTAGCAAAAGACAACATGAAACAGCAGCCACATTCAGAAATGATTTATATGTACCTTTTAATAATAATCCCTTGACCTTGCTATTGAATGAGCACATTCACATGATACTAAAATTGGTGATCACACCACATTTAACTTCCTGAGGACAGATTTAGCAAAACTGCAACCCCAGAGAATCATTGTGAACGCTATAAGACATTTCAGCTCACAGCTCTGGGCTATGAACCCTACCCTGAATCATAGGGCTCTAGAATGTTATCAGACAACAATAATTACTTAGTTACCATGACAACCTATTGTTGTCAATTTACTGTCTTCTATCTTCCACTGTAGGAGGCAGAAGGTTTAGGGATTTGGTTACAGAACATCATGTATTTTTGACTAAAACATGCATAACAACGAGTGTGAGTATTTTGCATGATACACTCTTTACACTAAAATGACACTGTAATGCAACTTTCAATTATTGACATTGTGTTTTCTGTCATGTAACCCTCTCCATTTAGCCTGTTAGCACCATGACTATTGGGATTTTTGGCACGTGGGACCATCAGTTCAACGCCACTGAGCAAGCACTCACAGATAAGATCAAGAACAACCCTTGCTATCCATTCACTATAGTGAAGGACGGTAAGAGATCTATTCGTTGACGTCTCATTTCTATTTAACTGTACTTTTATTGCTATCTCAAATTATTTTGTTTCAGTTGATTTGTTTTCAAATGTTTCTTTGGTTGGTTTTCTGGTTGATGGTGATATGATTTGTTGCAGTGTTTGTTCTTGAATATCAGCATGAAAACATCTGGAAAGGTTCACTGCTACTGATCGCCTCCACCATTGGAACTGCCTGTTACATGAACATGGAGTTTGGGGTGTGTGAGTGCTCCCATGAGGAATAGGCACACAACCTGAAATTGCCCGACATGCTATTTCTCTTTTTTGAATACTGGTTGAAAGGGAGAATTGTAAGCACATCTCACATGTTTAGTTTTCCTTTTGTGAGCAGTTGTAAATCTCATATCATTAACTGTTGTCCTTGTAGGTAGGCTTTCTTCAGTCGTTCTCCCTTCGACTGACCTTTACCATAACCTTTAAGCTTACCTCTTCCTGGTTCAGGATCATCACAAGTATACTGGGTTCCTGGTGTTCAGCATGTGTCTCTCTCTATGGCTGGTCTGTTCCGGGGCCTTCCGCCGGCGCCTGGTGATCGATCACAAGAAGAAGGAGTACCGCTACTACATCCACACACACCTACGCCACAGGGGCCCCTTGCACCAGATCTACATACGCATGATAGCGCAGAAGAGTGGTGAGGTCCTAGTACTGTTACTCCTTTTCTGTCAGTGTGGAATTGTGATCCTTCATTCAAATCAGTCATGGGCTATTAGTGCTCAGATAATGAAAACAAAAGTGAAGAGATAGTTTAAATGGATGTCCAGCAAAATGACTGATTTAAGTCTCAAGGCATTGCAGGCGAATGTTCATGACATCATTTTAGGACAGGTACTGCTGATGTACAAGCTGATGCTGAATGGATACAAGATTGAAGGGAGGGAACTCAGTGGCTTCTCAGAGAAATATGAGGTATCATTGCTGAGTAGAATTACTATTGCCACTATGTGACGAAGCGTCTCAGAGTACGATTGCTGATCTAGGATCTGTCCATATAATCCTATTCATTATGATCTAGAAGGCAAAACTGATCCTAGATATGGGCCCTGGCCTGCTTCTCATCAACCAATCATATATTTTAGTAAACATCTGACCATAATGTAGTATGTGGTCTATATCACTGCCCATTCCTTCCCTTGCTCATCCACTTATATTACAGAATATTTTTATATTTATTTCACAGCTGTTGGAGTGCCAGGGCAGGAGGATAGCGACGAAACTCAACCTCAATTACTTTGACTACCAGGACACTTCTAAACGGCACCTTGTCATCCACAGGCCCAAAATCATCCTGTCTGCTAACAATGATCACAACAGTCCACCTATCTGAGGATGAGGAAGTTCCTCTGTGATCAATCACGTAGTCCTGTCAGTGTCCCTGCCATGTTGCCTTTACCCTATCCATATTTCATAAACAGACAAAATTTAAATATTGTTTTTCTAACTGTAATCAAATGTCTCTGCATGTCTTTTTCATTATAGTTTTCTGAAATATCTCTTGAAATCATTGATTTGGTCTTCGACAACCAAGTCTATCAAATCATGTTGCCATCCCTAATATTCTGCTTCCACTGTGACTGCTCTTTCCACATTGCAACATAGCAGTCAGAATCCTGTAACACCAACACAGCTCTTGAGAACAACTTCATCTGCATTGTTTGGGGTTTTAGGCTGGGTTCCTGTATAGCACTTTGTGACATCAGCTGATGTAAAAAAAAGAGCTTTATAAATACATTTGATTGATTGAGATATAGCCTACCATTTGCTACAATAAATATGTTGAATTTACGATATCAATGGAGTCATTGCAAATCAATTTGTGCCACTTGTGCAGCCCACTTGGAGCTGGTAAACGGTTTTAATAAATTGACCATAACTCAGTTTATTGTTGTAGCCTTGTGTTATTATGCCATTGTTAATGGTCATATTTGGTTAATTAAATTGGAAGTCATCAATTGTGATCATGGTCACAGCTCTATCACAAATGTATCATTATCCACATTTAATGCCAGTTTCATTGTGGACTTTTCCCTGAAATGAATGTCTGCCTGACAGGGGCTATAGGCTACCTGCATCTAGCTCAGCAAACCATTGCAAAGTTGAAATGCAATTATAAACCCTATTGAAATCCAAATCCAAAGACTCCCAATCACAGCCAGATGTGATTAAGCCTGGATTCGAACCAGTAGTGTCGGCACTGTAGTGTCGCCTCTTGCACTGAGATACAGTGCCTTAGACTGCTGCGCCACTCAGGAGCCCAGCCAAGACAACGCAAGAGTGACTTCGAGACAAGTCTCTGAATGTCCTTGAGTGGTCCAGCCAGAGCCTGGATTGGAACCCGATCGAAAATTCCTGGAGAGACCTGAAAATAGCTGTGGAGATAGGCTCTCCATCCAACTTGACAGTGCTTGAGAGGACCTGCAGAGAAGAATGGGAGAAACTCCCCAAATACAGGTGTGCCAAGCTTTTAGCATCATACCCAAGAAGACTTGAGGCTGTAATCGTTGCCAAAGGTGCTTCAACAAAGTACTGAGTAAAGGGTCTGAATTGTTATGTAAATGTTATATTTCAGTTTTTTTATTTTATAAAATTCCTAAAAACCTGTTTTTGCTTTGTCATTATAGGGTGTGTTTTTTTTAATTGATGAAGGAAAAAAAATATTTCATACATTTTTTAATAAGGCTGTAACTTAACAAAATGTGGAAAAAGTCAAGGGGTCAGAATACTTTCCGAATGCACTGTATATGGCCAATATACCACAGCCAAGGGCTATGTCTTAAGAACAACCCTTCGCTGTGGTATATTGGCCATATACCACACCTACTCGGGCCTTATTGCTTAATCATAACAATCAAAACAAATTAAATCAACATCCATTGATGGAAAATGATCTGGAGAGTTTAGTAAGTGTGATTTATCTTTTCTCTTGCGACATATTCTTAAACTTGCAATAATTAATATTTTGATGGTAAACCGAATTTTGCTTCTTAGCCTAGGTTGTTAAAAATTACTTCGATATTCCTTTTTAATTTGCTTATGGATAAATTGTTAATTGGATAAATGTGGCAACTCCTCTCTTGCTGCGAAAAAACTATTTTGTAGGAGGGTATTCAGAGGTCATTAGTATATATAAGTTTTGGCTAGACCTGGCAACCGTGGTGTATACTTTAGATACATTTAGCTCTAAACAGACACAAATGACCCTGCGTCCGTCGGTAGACACAGGGCGGTAGCTTTTGCACAACACATTGAGTGCTAGCTAGCTAGCTAGCTAGGTAGGTAGATTGCTAACCTTAGCTGTGAGACCTAGCTAGCATCCAATATAATATATTATTTGACATTATCGTTGACATGTCGGCCTTTTCAGAGGCAGCTTTGGAAAAGAAACTATCGGAGCTTAGCAATTCCCAACAAAGTGTCCAGACTCTGTCACTGTGGCTTATCCATCATAGAAAACACTCGAAGACCATCGTCAACGTTTGGTTCAACGAATTGAAAAAAGGTAATGTTAGCTAGCTAAAATATATGAATCAATAATAACATTTATCTCCAAGTTTTGTTCAGTTAGCTAGGAATTAACGTACACCGTCTATTAAGTGTAGATAACGTTAGATAACATTTTATGTTTGTTTACTTGCAAAGGTTACTGTAGTGTAGCTAGCCAGCTCTTTCACTTGACCACATCCCAACTAACGTCAGCTACTAGCTAACTAACGATATGTCATTAACTTTTCTCTAATTTAAGTTTGCTAGTAAAGTATCGAACCGCCAGTTACTGTAGCTAGATAGCTTTGTGGCTAAACTTTTCTGCTAATAGTGTAGTTATTAATGCTTACTAACTAGCTAGTTAGCTTAACTTTAGTTGTACTTTAGTTGAGCTAGCTAGCTCGCTCCTCTCCTAGTGCCAGGGTGGGGTAGTCGTCGTCACACGGTGGAGGCATGTCTACATTCAAGTGTAGAGGTTAACGATCACCCTGCTAAGCAAGGTCTTTGCTTGTATGGATAACTAGACTGACGCGAGGCCCCATTCAAGCCACTCAGCTGCCACCTAGCTACGTTAGCTCACTAGTCTAATCATTTGTAAAGTTGAAATTTAGTTGGACTGCCTAGCTAATTTGTTTATCAAAGTTACGTCATTGGAGTGATTGCTCAGATAGTGAACGAGAAGGCAGTAGCTACTAGTTAGTCATTTGAGTCCTAAAACCAGGCAGTCTTGTTACAGCTAAAGAGCCCTTCGCATTGGGACCCTACTTCACTGTCAGACATTTCTTAGTATGTTCAATTTAAAAGCAGGGTAAGGTAGCTAACCCACATGTGACCAAGGGTCAGCATTGCTGCCCATCATTGTTTACACATGTAGTTAGCTTGTGTGTGTTGCATGCACCTGCTCATAAAGTGTAGATCCACGAACTTCTCTGCATCACTGCACATGAGCCATGGGCTATATCTGTGAAATAGGGTGACATACTGACATTAGTCTACCTATTTTACTCATCTAGGCCTACATTCCCTGCTTTGCCAATAAAAGTCCACAATAAAATTAAGACCTAAAAACACAAATATGACCTTTGTATCTAAGGATTTCTCACACTACCCTGCCACAAGGTCTCAATGTGTGAATACCTTTGGGAAACTGTTATATCTTCCAAATTGACTTGTAGAAAGATGCAGGGTGGCTTTAATGTTTTTGTTGTTGATTGAGCTCAAATACTTTAGTGTATTGCCATGTTAAACTGGTGATCAGATCACAGATGTTGAGTGTGCATAAAATGTACCAGGGAATAGGACAATCTGCATTGGCATAAATCTTACCTAGTAAAACCAATATACCTGGTCAAATAAAGCTTTAAAAAACCCAACTGTTGTGTATGACATTAACTTACCGGTACCTGTCTATCCTATCAAGCCTACTGCATAGATATACATGTATGAGGTCTGAGCTTGTGTGCTAGATAGTTGGTAGGGAGTAATATTTTGATGCATGCTCTCGGTTTTCCTTTGGGTAAATTATATTTTCCTTTGGCCTAATGATATCCCAGTTGGCCCTCTGTATTTTGGGAGCTGCTGACTCTTCTCTGGACTGGGAATAGCATCGGATGTCATCTCATTTCTCTGCCTCGGAGGGTTCTCTGTAGCCGACTCATGGACAGAGTTGTGGTTTCATTTTCTAGGTTACTTATTTCCTGTTGTCATCGCTGTGTTTGATGCTCACTAACCACAAATCACAAAAAGGGCTATCTCTGGCTTCAAGTCCTTACGAACAGCTACGAAGTATGATTTTGTGCTGTGTACAGTCAGTGATTGTCTAAACCTCCAATGCCGCCAATTCACAGTTCAGTGTCGGTTCATCAAAGCTGTGAGCCTTTGCGAAGGATACATCTAGGCCCTCTTTATAGACTCTTGCGCATTAATGGAGCTGCGATTTAATTTAGAGAAGTGGTGTGCAGTTCCTAAAATGTCCTCTTTTTCATAAGGGCTCCTTATCACCATGGTGTGTGTGTGTACAGGGCAGTGGCTTGGGGGGCGTGGGCCCAGTCGTGTCACTTGGGGTTGATTTGCTCTCTCAATACATGAACCAGGGAGAAGCATGTATTTCTTTGCTTAGCCTTGGAGAAAGAAAACCCCCTATCCGCCTAGAGACAGATCTTCCTCATACAATAGAGCTATATGACAACACCTGTTTGTCAACTGCCTTATGTGTGGGCTATGTAAATTAGGCTATATTATGCAGCGTCATACTTTTCTGCTCTTATAGTCAGCCAGTGTTTACGTGTTAAGGCCTAAGTGGGCTCTAAGTTAATGTTGTTTAGTCTGCCTGAGTGTTAAGAAAGGTATCCTGAGTTGAAGCCTAGTAGATGCATTTGTTGACACTTGCCTGTGTTGCTAGGCTTTGTATAGTTTAACTCTGCTCTAAATCAGTTTCCCACAGTTGACTGATCTGTGTCTGCAGCCAAGGTATCCAGGAAGCTCACCTTCCTCTACCTCGCCAACGACGTCATCCAGAACAGCAAGAAGAAAGGACCTGAGTTCACCCAGGACTTTGCTCCTGTCATTGTTGATGCCTTCAAACATGTGTCCAGGTGAGGGGTGAGATGCACAATT
Source organism: Salvelinus fontinalis (assembly GCF_029448725.1). NCBI lineage: Eukaryota > Metazoa > Chordata > Actinopteri > Salmoniformes > Salmonidae > Salvelinus > Salvelinus fontinalis. The sequence continues at coordinate 19,807,849 of NC_074696.1, forward strand.
AAATCTGTCTCCCAATGTTTTCCCTACAGTAGTAGTTGGGGCATGAGCCTGTTGATGGAAGTTAGACGTGTGTGTGTGTGTGCGTGCAGGGAAGGAGAGGACCCCTGTAAGAAACAGCTGGGCCGGGTTCTGTCCATCTGGCAGGAGAGGGCTGTGTATGAGAACAACCTGCTGGACCAGCTCTCACACGTCCTGCGTAAGTAGCCTCCTAACCAAGACACCTCTGGTTTGTCTCACCGCACTCAGTGGCTTCCTCAACTGAAAACGGGGTGCTTTCTCCCCTGTCCCGTCCTCCATCTACTCTGATCTGAAAACATAGTATGCTTGACAGGAGGTATTGGCATTCCATAGTCATTACTTCACATACGTGAGTGTCAATAAAGGATGTGAAATAGTATCATGCAATCTTCTTTCCATCTCTCTCTGTTCCCATGATCGCTCACCCTGTATACATGTTCCACAGTGGGAGAGAAGAAGGCCAAGAAGAGGCCGTATGAGGAGATTCAACTGGACGACCAGGACTTGGCCTCCCAAAGCTCACCCGCAGAGCCCCCACAGGTACAGGCCAACACAACCCCTCACAGGGGGGTGTAATGGCTAGATTAATTTAACCAAACGGAGGTTATTTTTCATTGCATTTACCTCTTAGTATCCCATGTAACTTAATAGTTTTGGTAGTCACATGGCTATGTTGAGACAAGTTGCCTTGTTAGTTCTTTGTTTTGGATGTTTGACCTACTTTCTAACTGCAATGTGGGACTATTCTCCTTTATCCCCCATCGCTGTCATTTCTTCCTTCTCCTTTCCTCTCCATTTTCCTGACCTCCCATTCCTTCACACTTTGCTCCCCCTCTCTCCTCACTCTCCCTTTCTACCCTCTTTTTCTACCTCACCTCTACCTGCCCCTCCCTTCCCCGTCAGACGGCAGAGTTAATCCGGGCCCTGCAGGAGCTTGAGAATGCAGCCTCTGGGGACTCAGCACTGCGCCAGCGAATCTCCTCCTTGCCTGCTGAGGTGCAGGACACGTCACTGCTGCACAGGATCACAGGTAGGCCCTGGCACACACCTCTATTCCACACTCCCATTCGCTACAGTCGGCCATGCTCCAGAGAATGCTGTTGTTGGAAGGGGTGGGGTACAGGGTGCAGTTGACCCAGCTGTGTGTATAGCCTAGTTTTTGGAAGTGAATGGACCGTGTTAGTGCTGTCCTCTGGGGAAAAACAAAGACAGACACCATGCTACATATAAATACTACTTAGTCAGTTAAACAAGCCCAAAATGTTTTGTCACATACACCAGATAGGTGCAATGAAATGTGTTGTTTTACATGTAAGGGCTCCCGAGTGGCGCAGCGGTCTAAGGCACTGCATCTCAGTGCTAGAGGCGTCACTACAGACCCTGGTTCGATCCCGGGCTGTATCACAATCGGCCGTGATTGGGAGTCCCATAGTGCGGCGCACAATTGGCCCAGCGTCGTCCGGGTTAGGGGATGATTTGGCCGGGGTAGGCCGTCAATGTAAAATAAGAATTTATTCTTAACTAACTTAAACATACTGGGCTTTATTTTAACAAACCTAGCGCAATGGTAAATCTAAGTGCCGCCGGTAGCGCTATAGGTTCAGGGGTGTGTCAGAAATATTTTTGTTATTTTCACTTACAATTGGCGTTGGAGTGAAAGGGCTGGGTTTTGATGAAAAAACACGGTGTGGATGTGTCGGCCTCACTGGCCAATCAGAATGTGCGCCATGGCGAAATATGTGGTTTGCTTCAAGTTGTTGATTTATGGTCTTTTATGTATTGCCTTGGAATCAACTCCAATTCCAATGTTAGTCTGTTTTATAGTTTGTTAAATGGCTTACAGAAACGAAATAACAAAAGGTAGACCTATCTTGGCTAAATAGTTAACATGAAGCCATTTGCAGTCCACATTGTTCTAAGTGGCTACAATAGCTTAGACACTAATATAGGGGCTAGGCCTACTGTAAATTGCATTATGGCTGAGCATGGACATGCTAAACATAGAAAGGGAGGATGTCCACTCACGTTATACTGCTCCCAAATAGGCCTATGTTTTATGAACATAATCAGAAACATCTTACAGATCAGATCACATTTTCACATCCCCAGAAGTTGCATGTGCACCACGGACGTTGTTACCATAAAACCAGGTGAATCATTGTAATAAGACTGCTTGTTTTGTTTTTGATTGTAATAAAAGTTAAATATTTTTCTTTTTCTTTACGACAACAATGAATGAATGTGAACTGTAATGATAAAAAAGACATGCTTTACTGTTGAACCAGCCTTAGTTATAGTAGGCCTATGGGCCTATGGGGGGGGGGGGGGGTTACGCCCTTCCAAAACGGGACCTGCATGGCTAAAATAGTGTGGGCCTGCCTACAATGCATATATAGAAAGGGAATGTCAGATCACTGTTCTACTCCTCTCAAACATTATTTGAATAAAGCTTTGGTGATTAAGATTTATTTCCCAGCGGTCTCAGGAGCCAAACTCTTTATCAACAGTCTTGTCTACTTCACGGTTGCGTTGGGCAGGACAAAAAAAGGCCTTCATTGAGAGGAGAGGAGGCTTGGTTTTTAACCAAATAAAATGAAATGGGAGGGAAACGTTTAGTTTTTTATGGTTCTAATTACAAGTATAAAGGCACCAAAATCACATTAGGCTACTCTTGTTCCATGTTCAAATGGGCAGTGTGTGTCACGGCTGGATAGGCTGTATCATAACCAACTGTGTTACCACTAAAACCAGCTTTTGGTTGGTCTTAAGTATCCTATCAGCACTGCCTGAAAATAGAAACTTGGATCATGTTTTTAAGGACACGCCTCAAATATTTCCACCCCTCCCATTTGAGTGTTAAGCGAGCTGATGTTAGACAGGTAAATTGCCAAACCTGGCGTTAGGGATGGAAAATGCCGGCGCGACAGTTTTTAAATTACAAAATTGCAAACTAACCTGCGTTTTAACACTAGCACCACCTTAACGCCAGCCGAAAATAGAGCCCATTGTACATTAGTTGGCCATACAATTAACAAATCTCTCAATCACATGATAAGTCCCACCATAGTCAGTCACAACTGACGAAGGGCTGTTAGGTTGGGGATGTAATTTATTCAACAATGCTCATTGGACACACACATGCACACAAGTATGTCTTACTATACTTGATTGGACCCATAACAGTAAACCTAATTCTAACCTTAACCCTAACCCCTAAGGCTAAAATAGCCTTTTTACAAGTGAGGACCGGAAAAATGTGCTCACTTCTGATTTTTAGTTGGTTTGCTATTCTTGTGAGGACTTCTGGTATACACACACACACACACACACACACACACACACACACACACACACACACACACACACACACACACACACTTGATATCAGTGCTTGATATCATTTGTGATCATTGAAGACACTCAAATGTTGGAACCATTCAACCATTCTGTTACCCTCCTCTGTGTGTCTCAGATAAAGAGCAGGGTGAGCGCCTGTCCAGACTGGTGGAGGAGGCGTGCATGCTGCTGGCGGACTTCAGCGGCCGTTTGGCGGCGGAGATCGACGACCGGCGGCAGCTTACGAGGACGCTCACCCTGTTTCTACACAGCCAGAGGGACGGCCTGGCCCAGAACGAGCAGAAACTAGAAGTAAATAATCACCTTTCTTTTTTCACTACACACCCTTTTCTATCATTCTCCATCTTCATTGTGTCTGTCTGTCTCGCATGTTGTTTCATTCACTCTTTGTGTGTTTCTGTTTTTGTAGCATGTATTTTCCTCTTGTAGCCCTGTATCATTTCACCCTTTCAAATGTATGTTTTGCATCTCACCAATGGAATTGAACAGAGAATGCTCAAAATAGTGCTTGGCAAAAAGCAACTCTTCTGAAGAATAATAATACTCTGTGCCCTACTAAAGAAAACATCCATGGGGCAAAATAGTTGTTCAGTTTTAAACTCATTTGGCCTTTCCTTAACTTGACATAGACATGCTTAACTGGAACTTTCATGCAAATCCCCCATTGTCAATGGGAGATTTGCACCATGGTTTGAGTTGCATGTTTACCTCAAGTTAGGATTCAAGTCATTATGCCTCTCTCCACTTATCAGTGGTGTCTTCCTCCCCCATTGTTAGTTCAGGCCCTGAAGGCTTTAGCAAAGATGACATCTCACCCAATTGCTTGCAAAACGACAACACACTATTTCCATTGGTCTCTAATAAACTGTACAATTTACTGTTTTGTAATTGCTGAATGCTTAACTGTCCAGCCTTTACCCACAGGAACTGAGCAAGATCACGTCTCCTGGTCTATGTATCTGCAGTGTATCTGCAGTTCAACAAATCTCTCTTGTAATAAAGAAAAATAAAAGAGAAAATAAAACTGAATCTGTGAGTGCTGTTATTTGATGCTACTTGTGTTTGTACTGGTGGGTGTTGCATTCCATTACTCCAGTCCAATTTGATTGACTTTACTTTTGAGTGTCATTATATTAAATACATATTCATTAAACAGTGTCTTATTTAGCAAAAAAACAATCAAACTTCACCTGCTATGTTATTACATAAGACATAAGTTTTTTCGATAACTAAAACACATTTTTAAACCCCAGCTTTGGTAGTCATTCATGAACAGATACTTTACATTGCAAATAGTCAGTGAGGTCATGACTTCAACAAAATAACACAAAAACTATAGCAGAAAAATGTACTTGAATGCTATTAAAATGTGTACTCTAACAGTAGCCTCAAATGTACAATATGAGTCAAATGTCTTATGCCTCTTAATCATTTGGAAACACAACGCACACAGTTAAGTTATAACAGACAGGCCCATGTGACATTTGTCCATTTATTTGAAATTAAGTGCATTCACAGATGGCTGGAGTGTTATAAACTGAATCTAAAGTTCAAAATAATATTCTTACTCATACTGGGGTAGTTAAAATGCCATTGAAGGTATTTTCAGCAAGTGTAAATTATATTCATAGTTTGATCATTTTTTTTACTGGTCTGCAAATATGATTTTGGCTTCTTCTCAATTTGAATTGTCAAGCCCCTGAACCAGGGGTGGGCAACTCTGGTCCTGGAGGGCTGCAGTATGGGAAGTATTTTGAACCTGCTCAGCACTAACACCAAATCATCCCTTGTAATAATTAAAGTAATCCCTAATAATTTGGACCACAATGAGTTTAATCAGGTGTGTTAGCCTGGCTGGAATAAAAAGTGGAACTCTGCAGCTCCCCAGGACTAGAGTTGTCCACCACCAGTTCTAAACACATGCCATCTAGTGATGGGTCTTTTGGCTTTGACTATTTTCTGGCTCACCTTGTACTCTGGGTTCAGGGTGGTTTTACTCCCCCACATTGAGGCTATGGGTTGACTACATGACTGGGTCAATACTACACTTCAATTGCTAAGGGGTTGTTTTTCAAACTGGGCCTTGGTTACAGGCCCTAGCATATCCTTGACTTGCCTATAAGGTTTAATTTCTCCCATACTGTACCATTCATTTGGATTTAATGCTTATTTGAATATTTAGATTTGTCACACTGCCCTAAAAATAGATAAGGAAACGCCTCTGTTTTTCTCTGTAGTAAATAAATGAATGGATCGAACACTAGTATTTCTGTCATTTGAAATGTAATGAAAGGATTTCATAGCTCACAACTTTAATGACAGAATGGTTATAGTAAAGGTCCTTCAGAAATATTTACCTTTACCTCTGTGATCCTGATGTGAGAGGTTGATGTAGGATGATGATGGTTTTTAGTAGAAAAATAAACAAAATAATAACACACACACTAATAATATAAGACCACCTACAACTCTTTTTGTTAATTCAAAATGTTATATTTTATCCACTTATAAAAGTAAATAGGGGTTCACAATGAAACAGAAATGATTGAATGTCATCAGTTTACTCTGATGTGCCTAAGTTCCTTTGTAAATCCTCCCTTTCCTAACCATTGTGCTACAAGGTTCACAATGAGATACAAGGTTTACAGTGAACTCCAAGATGATGTCTAACAATTGAACAGCATATCCAACTCCAATTCTGACGTTGTACCAAAAAATGTCACATTATTCCTCACACCTATTCTTGTTGTTTCAGGAGTACAAGCGTAAGCTGGCGCGGGTGACCCAGGTACGGAAGGATCTGCGTTCTCATCTCAGCAACCTACCAGACCTCTCTGTGCTCCCTAGTGTGACCGGTGGACATTTGCACCTGCCCTCGTCCGGCGTCGAGCTTTATGACCCCACAGCCTGACAGCTCACCTGTGTTTCCCATCTCTGTCCGACCATCCACCCTCTGATTGACACATCTCTCGCCCTATCATTTAATATGTGGACATCACTTCACTTCGTGGACATCAGAGTCACTTAGTAACCTTTGACTGACGTATCTCCCAACCTATCATTGGCCATATGCATCTTGCTACTGTTTGACTGCTCTCTCATCCAATCTTTCCCCATGTAGTCCTGTTTATCAAATTTCTCTCTTACCCATCATCATGTAACCCTCCCTTTGGAACAGTATATCTCCCTCCTATTCTCTTCACAATAGATCACTCCTATTGGTACAGTATTTGGAAAGTATTCAGACCCCTTCACATTCTAAAATTGATTAAATTGTTTTTTACCCTCATCAATCTACACACAATAGCCCAAAATGACAAAGCAAAAACAGGTTTTTAGAAATGTTTGCAAATTTATTAGAAATAAATAAATAGAAAAATAAATAGAAATATGACATACATAAGTATTCAGACCCTTTACTCAGTACTTTGTTGAAGAACCTTTGGCAGCGATTACAGTCTTGAGACTTCTTGGTATGATGCTACGAGTTTGGCACACCTGTATTTGGGGAGTTTCTCCCATTCTCTGCAGATCCTCTCAAGCTCTGTCAGGTTGGATGGGAAGCGTTGCTGCACAGCTATTTTCAGGTCTCTCCAGAGATGTTAGATCGGGTTCAAGTCCGGGCTCTGGCTGGGCCACTCAAGGACATTCAGAGACTTGTCCCAAAGCCACTCTTGCGTTGTCTTGGCTGTGTGCTTATGGTCATTGTTCTGTTGGAAGGTGAACCTTCGCCCCCAGTCTGAAGTCCTGAGTACACTGGAGCAAGTTTTCATCAAGGATCTCTCTCGTTCATCTTTCCCTTGATCCTGACATCCCCACAGCATGATGCTGCCACCACTATGCTTCACCGTTGGGATGGCGCCAGGTTTCCTCCAGACGTGACGCTTGGCATTCAGGCCAAAGAGTTCAATCTTGCTTTCATCAGACCAGAGAATCTGGTTTCTCATGGTCTGAGAGTCCTTTAGGTGCCTTTTGACAAACTCCAAGCGGGCTGTAATGTGCCTTTTACTAAGGGGTGGCTTCCATGTGGCCACTCTCCATAAAGGCCTGATTGGTGGAGCGCTGCAAAGATGGTTTTCCTTCTGGAAGGTTCTCCCATCTCCACAGAGGAACTTTGTCAGAGTGACCATAGGGTTCATGGTCACCTCCCTGACCAAGGCCCTTCTCCCCCGATTGCTCAGTTTGGCCGGGTGGCCAGCTCTATGAAGAGTCTTGGTGGTTCCAAACTTCTATTTAAGAATGATGGAGGCTACTGTGTTCTTGGGGACCTTGAATGCTTCATAAATGTTTGGTACCCTTCCCCAGATCTGTGCCTCGACACAATCTCATGGCTTGGTTTTTGCTCTGACATGCATGCTTTCCAAATCATGTCCAATCAATTGAATTTACCACAGGGGGACTCTAATAAAGTTGTAGAATCATCTCAAGGAGGATCAATGGAAACAGGATGCACCTGAGCTCACTTTGGAGTCTCATAGCAAAGGGTCTGATTACTTATATAAATACGTTTTATATATATTTATATATAGATACATTTGAAAAAATGTAGAAAAACCTGTTTTCACTTTGTCATTGTGGGGTATTGTGTGTAGATTGCTGAGGGTAAAAATTATTTAATCCATTTTAAAATAAGGCTGTAAAGTAACAAAATGTGGACAAAATCAATGGGTCTGAATACTTTCCAAATGCACTGTATCATTTGCGTCCACATCTAATGCTATTAAATTAAGGGTATGACCAATGTTTTCCATACCTAATGCACTCTCTTTCTTCCCTTCTGCGCTTCCTCTGAATACATATACTGGTTTGGTGATCCCCCTTGGCTTTCACTGACAGTGTTCCTATGCAGAGGATGCTGGTGGGAGGAGCTATAGGAGGACAGGCTCATTGTAATGGCTGGAATGGAATAATTGGAACGGAGTCAAACGTGGTTTTCATATGTTTGATGCTGTTCCATTTATTCCATTCCAGCCATTACAATGAGCCCGTCCTCCTATAGCTCCTCCCACCAGCCTCCTCTGTTCCCATGATATTCCTCTTCTGTTTCCCCTATCCACCTAACCCCAACCTCCTCAAAATGACAGGAAAGATATTGTTGTGATATTATTTTTGTATTTATAGTGAATTTAGATAGCACCATAAATGGTATATTGCAGTAGTCACAATGCATACATCCCCTCAGTTTGGTATCATAATCAGCTGCAGTATTTTGATTACGAACAATATCATCTTTATGCGTTCTTTTATAACTGCTCTAAGTCGTTTTCCCATTATGTGGACACAGCTCACTAGGTTTTAGATCTTGTTCTCGGGGGCTTCACTAATAGCAGGGACTGTTACTGTTCAAGTTCTATATAAATGGCCTTAAAATAATTAAGCCTGTTCAGAAAAGTTATTTTGTCCAGATTTAATTGTGAAATCATGTTGAAAAGGAAATGGACAAGTTGGAAAATGTAAAAGTAACAAGTTTGAATATGTTTGACTTTTTTTGAGAAAGCTCTTAAGGAAACAAAAACGTTCATTGTAAACATTTTTCTTAAATCAGTAACCAATTTCTTTCTTTGTTTTAGCACATAGACAAAGTTGCATGTAAATCCTAGGAACTAATTGGTTTTTATCTGTCAGTCTTGTATCGTCATTATGGACTGGCCAAGACACACTCTTAGAAAAAATGGTTCTGGATACAACCAAAAAGGGTACTATGCTTGCTTCCAATATGGCACCCCTTAATGTTCTATATAGAACTGAAATTGGTTCCCTATATGGAACCCATTTTGGTTCAGTGAAGAACCCCATATATATGGGGTGCCGTATACAGTATGAAGCAAGAAATAGAACCCTTTTCGGTTCTCTCCAGATCCTTTTTTTCTAAGAGTGCATGGTAGTCATTCCAAAAAAATGCCTGGGTCTCATTGCAGATGCATCTCTATAGAAGTTAGATGTCTCCGTAAAAGTTGAAGCCTTTCCCATATTGGAACAAGCAAGTGGAGACATCAGTGTTGTATGCTCTTTTACCGTATTACCTTCTGCCCCCTGGTTATAACCTCTACTGAAGGTTCTTCAGCCGCCTGTGACAGCTATGCTCTTTGAAGAACTTGAAGGGGCACACTTTGCTAAACTAACCCGTATAACTTATATCAATGATTTGTAAGTCTTCATTGAAACACAAATTGTTGTAATGTGTTGTTCTCAGAACCAAATAAACAGCCAAACATAGGAGAATTTATCAAGACTTATTGGTATTTTGTCTGCATCAATCCAGCATTATTTATTTTTGGGTGATTATTATTTATAGTTTTAAAATGTGTATGTGGTACACATTAACACAATATACTTATAGTGACAAATAATGCCCTCTAGAAATACTGTGCTTTTGACTCTGTACTGGTACACCCTGTATATAGGCATGGTATTTTTACTCATTGTTATTCACCATATATTTATTCCTCGTGTCACTATTTATATTTTATCTTTAACTCTGTATTGTTGGAAAAGGACCTGTAAGCATTTTACTGTTAGTCTTGACCAGTTGTTTTACGAAGCATGTGACATGCAATTTGATTTCAATGTCAAAGCATTATGACCACCAGTCCAGCAGGTGGTGATATAGCATTTGGAACAGAAACATGGGGAGGAAGTTGGTCAATCAGTAAAAACAGAAAGTTTTTTTTTTTATCCTAGCCCAAGATTAGCCTAGCGTTACCCGATTGAATGAACGGCTTGATTTTTGGGGTCGATAGGATGTTGGTCGACTGAAATTTCTTTAGTTGAGCAGTAGCAAATGGACACAAGACACCCGTCCGATTCACGCATGTCTCAGTGGACTAATCCATTGCTGAGGCCACGCATCCCCATTACTCTACGACGTGCTACTGAAATTGTATATGGTTGTGCAACACTAATAATAAAACATATTATTTTATAACAAAGGCGTTTTCCCCTGCGTTGGATAGCGGTTGTATCTGCGGTTCTGAAACATAATCTTCAGAGCGCCGTTTAACGGGCGTCTTGTCCTGGACCATGTTGCTATGTGCATAATAGCAAAGCTACCCAGCATATTGGTGTTGAGAACAATGCGGTGGAGGCAACAGCGGAGTAAGAAGAAAAAACATCCCTTGCCTCATCCGTATATATCTACAGAAATAAGACAGACCCTGCTTCTGTTGATTATGTGAGCTTCAAGCCTCACTCAACTGCAACATGTCGGATAAAATTATTTCGGCTGTTTTTTATCTTTAAAAAAAATTATCGTTACAACATACTCTCTGGTATTACTTATAATTTATTCAATGTTGTTTACACTGTTCCAAATGGTCAGAAATATTGTAATATAACAGCACCTGTTAGTCACACATAATAGGCTACACACACAGCTCTTGCTCCTATACCTCCTTTTCTTGATCTTCTTATAATTATTATTATTATAATCATCATTATAATAATAAGTAATGTCATTATCATTAGTAGGCTTAGTATAGCAGTCTTGTATAACATACTTCGAGCTGTAGGCCTAAGAGTGCATCTGTTTAGCTGTCTTACTTCCCGTACCTTACTTAGGCCTATATTTCAAGAAAGCCTATAGGCTACTGCATCAATCAATAATTTGTTCATGTCATTCATACTTTGAAATGCAGTCAAGCATTTTAGGTTTTAAAATTACATAACAAAGGGTGCCTTGAATAATTAGCCTAAACAATAAATAAACTGCAACATGTTGGCAATTCCATTCACGAATGCATGCAACTGTTTTAGTCTTTACATTAATAAAGGCGTTAACTTTTTTTCCGTTAGAACAGACTCTACGGTACTCTTATATTTTATTTAGTGTCGTTTACACCGTTCTATTTAAATATTGTAATCTGACAACACCTGTTTGGCACACGTCATATGAAGCAGCGCTTGCTCATATAGCCTCCTTTTTCTTGATCTCCAGTAGCTTCCACAACTAAGTGAAATGTCTTCCACACATTGGACTTCCTCTTTCTATCTTGAGCAACCGGTAAACATTCTCCTGTTTCAAGTTTATTTTTCCCGTCCTCCACATCGTTTATGCTGCCATGTGTTATGGTGTTGGAGTTTGTTATAACCAATTTATTGACCTGATTATGATATGCTATAGGTCATGCCCCATTGGTCACGTGCATACGATGCATACATGTGTCACGCAAAGCGAGCAAGGTTTGAGGGAATAGCTAATGTTTTTCCTAAACAAATTTGTAATTTTGGTAACAGATCTTTTTAGTCAGAGAAAAAACAAGTAAGAAATGCCTGTAATCTTTTTGCAGCTTCCTCACCACGGACAGCGCGATAAATATTGTTGCTGTGCTATGGTCGCTGGTCGCTGCAGCAGGGAGGAGTGAGAGACAACTTGCGCCAGTCACACAGGCACTCACTGTCATTTTTTTAGCACAGCGCGGCAAGTCTGAGCCCGGCCCAAATCAATTACTGTCGTGCTGGTCCTGCCCCTCAAGGTCAACGGCATCATGAACTTTACCAAGTAGCAGGACATTTTAGGCAAAAATATGAATGCCTCTTGTCACAAGTGGATCTTGCAAGTGGACACTTTGCCGCAAGTGGATTTCCAGCAAGACAATAACCCCAAGTACAAATCAAAATTCACAAAGAAATGGTTAATTGACCACAAAATCAGGAAATATTATGTATGGAGGAATGGTCTAAAATCCCTCCCAATGTGTTCTGCAATCTCTAAAACATTTCATAAAAAGGAATATTGAAAACAGGTGCCAATAATTTTGACCCCTATCTTTATCATGTTTTATTTTTTGTATTACTTGTTGAACAAAAACTCATTTTCTGAACAATAGTATAACATAATGTAATTCCCCCACTTTTTTAGCATACAATATATCTCAGTATTTGTATTATTGATTTTATATAGCATTTTTTGCTCATCTTTATCAAGGATGCCAATAATTATGGACCTGACTGTACAGTATGTGATAACGTCTCGGATCCTAACCCCATCTTTATCTGTAGTGCTGATAGCAAGGTTGCTGGTCACACTGATTCATTGCTGATAGACTTAGCTGAACCTGTTTTTCTCGGTTGAGTCTCCCTTCCTTCCTGACAGAAAGAGGACACTCTGGTTGCAAATGCTATTTACTTCGCCACCATGGCCTTTTTATATTTTTATTTGTTTATATATATATTTTGTTTGCCTTCACCTCCCTTATCTCACCTCACTTGCTCATATTGTATATAGACTTATTTTTCACTGTATTATTGACTGTATGTTTGTTTTACTCCATGTGTAACTATGTGTTGTTGTATGTGTCGAACTGCTTTGCTTTATCTTGGCCAGGTCGCAATTGTAAATGAGAACGTGTTCTCAATTTGCCTACCTGGTTAAATAAAGGTGAAATAAAATAAAATAAAAAGTGATTTCATATTCCCTTGACTCACTGATTGTCAATGAGCTTGGGACCTCTGTAAGTGTATTTTTGCTGCACCTTCCTTCAGGCAGGGATAAAGGAAGTTCAGAGTTTCAAACCAGGCTTACAAGGCAAGCACACTACCAGGCTCACAAGGCAAGCACACTACCATCTGTGCCAATAGTGTTAGTGCACTTTGCAGAGGCCTGTGTCCAGGGAGGCTGGGCCTGGCTTGTGTCCAGGGAGGCTGGGCCTGGCTTGTGTCCAGGGAGGCTGTGCCTGGCTAGTGTCCAGGGAGGCTGTGCCTGGCTCGTGTCCAGGGGGTTGGGCCTGGCTCGTGTCCAGGGAGGCTGTGCCTGGCTTGTGTCCAGGGAGGCTGGGCCTGGCCTGTGTCCAGGGAGGCTGGGCCTGGCTTGTGTCCAGGGAGGCTGGGCCTGGCTTGTGTCCAGGGAGGCTGGGCCTGGCTTGTGTCCAGGGAGGCTGGGCCTGGCTTGTGTCCAGGGAGGCTGGGCCTGGCTTGTGTCCAGGGAGGCTGGGCCTGGCTTGTGTCCAGGGAGGCTGGGCCTGGCTTGTGTCCAGGGAGGCTGGGCCTGGCCTATGTCCAGGGGAGCTGGGCCTGGATGTTTAAATATATTTATATGGCTATTTATGTACATGTATGTGTGTGTACTCCTGTAGATGAAAGGACGTTGATGTCAATCTTAAGAAATGCACTCCATCACCCCTTCCTTCCCCTTTCCACATTTTAGGATGTTATCCTTATATGGTGATCTATGAGAATGCTTTGTTTTGGAAAGTGACATATTTATAAAATTGAATCAATTGGTTGACTATACAGCTGAAGAAAAAAAATCCTATAAAGATATTAGTCAAAAAGGAGCCACGCTAGAGCGCGATGAGTCCCCCCACCTGGCCAAACCCTTCACTAACCTGAACGACGCTGGGCCAATTGTGCTCCATCCTATGGGACTCCCAATCACAGCCAGTTGTGACATAGCTGTGACATAGCCCAGGATTGAACCCGGGTCTGTAGTGACGCCTCAAGCACTGCGATGCACTCGGGAGGCCCAATACACATTTTTTTTCAATTGAAAAACTTTTATGTGAAAAGCATATTAAATTCAGTTTAATGAAAAATCCTTGACCATTAATGCCTTATAATTTAATTAAGGGATCGTTAACTTTTTTACAGTTTATATCCAGTCAGATGATTCCTTACACTGAACGTAGTCTAAGGGCCAGAAGAAACTGTAATCCAACTGTAATCGAGTTGTTAGCCACTATTAACTTGAGGGGATTTGGCCACAAACATTCAACATTGGTGTAAAAAAAAGTGAACTATCCCTTTAACATCTTCAATTTATTCAATTGAAATTGACCCTAACCCTGTTATGGGGTATTCATTCTTAAAGGGATACTGGGCGATTTGGAGATTATTGGTCGTTTTTCTACTTCCCCAGAATCGGATGAACTCATGAATACCATTTTTATGTTTCTGTGTGCAGTTTGGAGATTATTGAAGTTACAGTAGCATGCCATGAGTCATAAGTCATATTCTTTTGAAAATATCATGACAATACCCGCACACTGTCAAATGCTAATTTGCAATCAATGAACAAAAACCTACTCACCAGTTATTTTGGCCACTTTTTCAGGATCCAATCCATATTTTTCTCCCTATCTTCTCCCCTTTTAGCTTTGCCACCTAGAATTGATCAAATTAAATAAGTTCAATGTGTCATAAATAATTCCCCAAAGTCATAATGACACAGACCGATATTAAAATGTTAGTTAGGTCTGAAGATAATGACTCTGGTTTATCTGTACAACGCTACATATAATACATTAATTTACAATGCCTTTGGAAAGTATTCAAACCCCTTGACTTTTTCCACATTTTGTTACCGTTCAGCCTTATTCTAAAAGGATTGTGTCGAGGCACAGATCTGGGGAAGGGTACCAAAACATTTCTGCAGCATTGAAAGTCCCCAAGACTGAAAAAGCGTCCCCAATTTTCTATAGGATTGAGGTCAGGGCTTTGTGATGGCCACTCCAATACCTTGACTTTGTTGTCCTTAAGACATTTTGCCACAACTTTGGAAGTATGCTTGGGGTCATTGTCCATTTGGAAGAACCTTTTGCGACCAAGCTTTAACTCCCTGACTGATGTCTTGAGATGTTGCTTCAATATGTCCACGTAATTTTCCTATCTCATGATGCCACCTATTTTGTGAAGTGCACCAGTCCCTCCTGCAGCAAAGCACCCCCACAACATGATGCTGCCACCCCTGTGCTTCACAGTTGGGATGGTGTTCTTTGGCTTGCAAGCCTCTCCCTTTTTCCTCCAAACATAACGATGGTCATTATGGCCAAACAGTTCTATTTTTGTTTCATCAGACCAGAGGACATTTCTCCAAAAAGTACAATCTTTGTCCCCATGTGCAGTTACAACCCGTAGTGTGGATTTTTTTAATGGCGGTTTTGGAGCAGTGGCTTCTTCCTTGCTGAGCGGCCTTTCAGGTTATGTCAATATAGGACTCGTTTTACTGTGGATATAGATACTTTTGTACCTGTTTCCTCCAGCATCTTCACAAGGTCCTTTGCTGTTGTTCTGGGATTTATTTGCATATTTCGCACCAAAATACATTCATCTCTAGGACACAGAACGCGTCTCCTTCCTGAGCGGTATGACGGCTGCATGGTCCCATGGTGTTTATACTTGCGCACTATTGTTTGTACAGATGAACGTGGTACCTTCAGGCGTTTGGAAATTGCTCCCAAGGATGAACCTGACTTGTGGAGGTCTACAATTTTTGGCAACGGTGTGCTTTAGAACCATTCGGACGCCTCCGAGCAGTCGAGTAGGCTGTCCCCCTCAACTTCTAAAACCGAAGTTTCTCCACTGCTGATTTTTTTAGACTATCAGGAAGCAGGTTCCTACCAACATATTTTTCTGCATGAAATCATATTGTCCTCTCAACAGCAGAAATATGACAAACATACAGTGCATTCGGAAAGTTTTCAGACCACTTGACTTTTTCCACATTTTGTTACGTTACATCCTTATTCTAAAATTGATTAAATTGTTTTCCCCCCTAATCAATCTATACGCAACATCCCATAATGACAAAGCAAATATATACTTAAATATCACATTTACATAAGTATTCAAACCTTTTACTTAGTTATAGATGTTTCTGCGTCTATTTAGTCAGTTATAGTCTTGTCAATTGCCACTGAAAAATAGGTATTTGATGAATATTTGAGTCTTTATTTTTGTTGACGAAATTAACATTGATATGCAGAGGTGTGGACTCGAGTCACATGACATAGACTCGAGTCACAGGGCATGTTCGACAGTGCAGGCGACTGCCAAATGACTGATCAAATCAAATTATATTTGATTTTGATTGACCTACAAATCACCCTGCATCATAAATAACGACTAATTATTATCTGTTCATCAGTCAGTCAGTAAGTCAGTCACAATTTACCCATGATACAGCACGGTTTTGATGCTCTCGAACACGGCAACAACTCAAGTTGATAGAAAATAAAATATCTTGAGACTTGACTTCGACTTGGAGCCTCAAGAATCGGGACACGATATTGACTTGAGACTGATGACTTGAAATTATCTGCCCATGTTTTGTAACATTTTGTAACTCATTTTGTGGCATTTTGAGTCCATTAATTATTCGCCACCCAGTCAGAGACAGTAGCCACATCTCCCTCTGATTGGACCAGCAAACTGTCAATCAACACAGGTCGGGTGAGTTAGCAAACAGATTGTTGATTTTCTGTACAGCTATAAGATCGGGTCAGCGCAAACATCAAATTGTAGGGAGATAGGATTGCCATAATAAATAAATAAGGGCCAATTTAAAACTTGCACAATAAAGTTCACAGAATTGTCAATTTGAAGAAATGTAGGCAACTTATTCATTACTACATTTAGCTAACATTAGATAAGAATCCAGAGATTCTTACCTTTGCTTGATTCTTACCTTTGCTTGATTCGGTAGTCTCGTTCAGATCATCATAGCATTTGTTGTTCTTTAAGATAGCCACCTTAGCAATAAATGAGCATTTCATTTTTGGGGGGTAAATACAGGTGACTATATTGATAAAAACCACCTTGTCCTAGAGAGATTTACACTGTTATCAAAACGTCACGTCAGGTTAAGCCTAAACGAAACACAACCCTTATTTTAAGTGTTTCTAAAATCCCCTATGGGGAAAATGAATGGTGGAAAAACGATTGGAACCATTTCCTTGTTTGACCGCTAGGTTTATGGGTATTAGGACTCATACTGTGGTACTCTACACACGTTCTGTGTTCAACCAGTTAGCAAATCGGAAATGTCAGAATACTGACTAGTACATGAACGTGGCATTCGTCCCACCTCTGCTGATATGTGGTTGAATCATATTCTACCTGTTATTTCCATGATTAACTGAACCTGTGGCAGACACACATTCCTCTGCATTTTTTATGTTCAGTAGTGTGGTCAGGTGACACAAAGAGGGACTTAGGAAAATTGCAATTGGGTCAGAACAGGGCAGCATGGCTGGCCCTTAGATGTACACAGAGAGCTAATATTAATAATATGCATGTCAAAGTCTCCTGGCTCAAAGTGGAGGAGAGATTGACTTCAACACTACTTGTATTTGTAAGAGGTATTGACATGTTAAATTCACCGAGCTGTCTGTTTGAAATATTGGCACACAGCACGTACACCCATGCATACCCCACAAGACATGCCACCAGAGGTCTCTTCACAGTCCCCAAGTCCAGAACAGACTATGGGAGGTGCACAGTAGGTTACTAGGGGGTAGCTATCCTCCCCTAAGAACAATGTCTAATAGCTGACACAAAAAAACAACGTTGAGGGAAAAAATGATATGTGGAGGAAGGTCATGCTTTGGCGAATAAACTATAAAGGGAAATAAATGGCTTCAGTTTACACTTTCTTTTTTGTTATTTCATGAAATGTTGTTTTCAGAAAAACTGCCCCCGATAGGATAACTGGTCTCCGGGGGTGCCAGTTATTTAGAAATTATTTAGTAAGTCATTCTTAAAAACTAAGTCTAGTTGTCTTATTTTAATTATTTAAATAAAATATGGGGGGGAATGGTGTTGCACATGTCACCATTAATATCCGCACTATGAGGAGATTTGATGTAAAGTTTCTCTTTTTAACTCACCTGCACTTTTTTTTTTTTCTTTCTTTGTTGTTCCTTATCCATACAGTCCATTATGTACAATTGCACTAAATATTATTAGCTTAATGCAAGATTTTAAATCCCAGCAGTCTTTAAAATGACATTCAGGAGCAAAAGGTTATCAATAGTTTTTTAATTCATAAAAATGTTTTATTAATTGGAATATAATACTGGAATATAACTAATAACATTGGAATATAACATTTAATAATAACTTAACTAATTAACTCAGTGTAACATTGATGTGGCAACTCTCTTATGCTCTGCCATTGCATGTTTCTAATTTGTAGATAGGTCACAAATCAAGCTATCCCCAGTAAAATTGGAGCACAACTCATAAGCCCACCTCCTGCACTGCTCACACCTAATCCAGTCCCCACCTGTGACTGAAACCAGGGGGAGAGATGCCAATTGAAAAGCTCTCTCTTAAAAACGTAGGTAGCTATCTAGCTATATGACATAAAATGATGTAAAGCTATCAGTCACTAATGGAAACATTTAGAAATGCAATTAAGTTGCGTTATCTTTTTAATGTATTTTACTTCAGACGATCTGGTAGTAAGGTTGCTAGCTAGCACTCCTTGCAGCTTATGCTAACTAGCTAGCTGGCCAGCATTTACTGCTAGTGAAGTTGCTAGCTAGCAAGTTAGCATAAACTAGCTCTAACTGGGCTAGTCTTTGTCTAAATGACAGGTAGAAACACATTCATAACCATAAAGGGGTAACATATTACTACTTTACTCAAAATGATCTAAATTTTCTCTCTAAACAAGTGGAATATTTATCTTAAAGCTTTCCTACTTCTATATTTTTTTTTAACAATTATAGATCTAACGTCATTGGAATATATCTATAACTTTTTTTTACATTTCAAAGAATTCGATCAACTTACCACAAAATCATTTTGTTGAAATATCTCTAAAAGTTGTGATGACACAGAGGACTTTTTTTGTTGAGTTAGAGCAGTGGCAGACAGTGTTGGGAAAATAATTTGGTGACATCTTGTGGTCTTAATGTGAATTACGGGGGGGGAGGGGGCAGTTACCCCAGTGGGCTAGTTACCCCCTAGTACCCAACTACATAGAGCATGACTACATGGAAATCTATTCCACATCAAGTAACTCTTTTAAGCAGTAAAATTACATTAAAAACAGATAAAAATACACATTATGGAACAACACGGACACATGCATACAAACACAAGATAACATACGCACTATACACACATGTATACCACCCTGCATACCACTGCTGGCTTGCTTCTGAAGCTAAGCAGGGTTGGTCCTGGTCAGTCCCTGGATGGGAGACCAGATGCTGCTGGAAGTGGTGTTGGAGGGCCAGTAGGAGGCAAAAAATATCCCAATGCCCCAGGGCAGTGATTGGGGACACTGTCCTGTATAGGGTGCTGTCTTTCGGATGGGACGTTAAACGGGTGTCCTGACTCTCTGAGGTCATTAAAGATCCCATGGCACTTATCGTAAGAGTAGGGGTGTTAACCCCGGTGTCCTGGCTAAATTCCCAATCTGGCCCTCAAACCATCATGGTCACCTAATAATCCCCAGTTTACAATTGGCTCATTCATCCCCCTCCTCTCCCCTGTAACTATTCCCCAGGTCGTTGCTGCAAATGAGAACGTGTTCTCAGTCAATTTACCTGGTAAAATAACGGTTAAATAAAAAATAAAAATGTACACATTGATTTTGTGTTGTAGATATGTGGCAGTAGAGTTGGGGTCTGAAGGCACACACATCAAATGCAATTTTATTTGTCACATGTGCCGAATACAACGGGTGTAGACCTTACCGTGAAATTCTTACAAGCCCGTTAACCAACAATGCAGTTCAAGAAATAGAGTAAAGAAAATATTTACAAAATAAACTAAAGTGAAAAAATCAAAAAAGTAACACAAGAAAATTTTACTTAATGTGAAATATGTTGTGAATGTATTGTAATATTTTTGAAATTGTATAACTGACTTAATGTTGTTGTCTTGGCAGCAGCTAATGGGGATTCATATTAAATACAAATACCATAGACTTATGGACAGCACCAAGAAGGTTCCGAAATTATTCACACACCATTGCACATCCTTTTTTTTAGGTATTGGGTTTGTAAGAGACTTAAGTGATTGTTTTGTTTGTTTGAACTTTGATTCTTTGACATACATCTTACTTCCTAGGCTCAGGATTTGATGTTCATTGACGTCAGTGCGCAATGTTGCCAACGTAGCACAGTTTCCGGTTCGAGCAAAAGTACGTGGCAGCCATCTTGTTTCCCGTTGCTACTGAAATAAAATAAATAATACGCTGAGCTGAACTTCACTGCGAACCCGTAAAACAAAGTGAGTAAAAATCAATTGATATACATGGTTAATGTCTATGTGAAAGCATACTGTGTCGCTATGGAATTGGGGCTATAACTTTGCTAATTTCCAGTTGCTCGTCTTGTCCAATAGACGATTGTTTCGGAAGATGAACATAGGCGCCATTTCCCTCCCCGCTCTCTGAGCAGCTTATTGGTGGCCAGCTGAAAGTAACAGAGGCGTTTAAGAAACTACCGCACTGAGTCCGCCATTTTGGCTCTTGTCTAAACTTTGTCTCGTACGACTGGCGATTTTTGGAAGATCCCGAATGGCGTCAGTTTCACAACGAACTGAACCCCTAGAAACCTTGATTGGTGGAATCTAGTCCGAGGTTTGATTGGTCTGAAGGACAGATCCAAACGTAGTCTTTATTGGTTAGAGAGCCTTTCCCCAACTTTGCAAAGCTTTGTAAACTTTCCTTTGATTTATCGCTTCCTTTTGTTCAGTGGCGAATAAACAGTATCACAGGCCACTGTAGAGCGTATCATCGTCTTCCATGTCTCTCTTCCCTTGTCCAGGTTGCGCTTGTTATATGCTAGCTAACTGTTAGCTACCGGTGTCTCTCTACGTTTGACTAACAATAAATGATCACACCGTGTTACTGTCTAAGTTAACTAGCTAAGCTAAACAGCCGCTGGTTTAGCCAGCAGATCCGACCCGCTTGCTTCAACTGTAAACAAGCGGTCGGATCTGCTGTCTATCACTGGTTAGGATAGTTTTTGCTCATTCCAAAAATGTTTTAGTTGGTTAATAATAGGTAGCTAACGTTAAATGTTTATCATCAGTGTTGCGTGTTGTTGGATTGAACAAACCAAACTATTAGCTAGCTATGTACAAGAAGACACATTTGGGCCATCTACCGTTAATAAGCGAACTTAGTTTGTCTGAATACAGGCAGGAGGCCGAAGGCATCAATAAGAACTCGCTAAAATTACAACAGACATCTTTCTCACATTTTGCTAATGCCCATTAAACCGAGATATGTATCATGTTCATTGTTTACATTCCAGTGTGTTGACTGACAGTTATTGTGAATCACATTATGTTGCGCACTGACTCTTCAAATACTTGAGGACTTGAAGTCTGTGCCTTGTCCCTTGAGCAGCATGATAAACAGCATTCTCTGCTATCTTGCCAATGTGTAATTGCTTCAAACTATGTGATGTAAAGAAAATCATTCCATGCAATACCTGTTTCAATATGCAATTTGGAGAGTACTGTATGTAGCAGGCTATGTATTGTATAATCCAAAACGAACTATACTGAGCACAAATATAAATGCAACATGCAACTTTTAAAACGATTTTACAGAGTTACAGTTCATATAAGGAAATCAGTAAATTGAAATATATTCATTAGGCCCTAATCTACAGATTTCACGTAAGTAGGCAGGGGCGCAGCCATGGGTGAGCCAGGCCCAGCCAGTCAGAATTTGTTTTATTCCGCAAACAGATAGATTCTCCTCAGTTTCATCAGCTGTCTGGGTGGCTGGTCTCAGACAATCCCACAGGTGAAGAAGCCAGATGTGGAGGTCCTGAGCTGGCGTGGTCACACGTGGTGTGCGGTTATGAGGTCGGTTGGACGTACTGCCAAAATCTCTAAAACGAGGTTGGAGATGGCTTATGGTAGAGAAATAAACGTTAAATTATCATGCAACAGCTCTGGTGGTCATTCCTGCAGTCAGCATGCCAATTGCTTGCTCCCTCAACTTGAGACATCTGTGGCATTGTGTTGTGCTAAAACTGCACATTTTAGAGTGGCCTTTTATTGTCCAAGCACAAGGTAATGTGTAATGATCAGCTTCTTTATATGCCACACCTTTCAGGTGGCTGGATTATCTTGGCAAATGAGAAATGCTCACTAACAGGCATGTAAACGAATTAGAGAGGGATAAGCTTTGTGAGTATGTAATATTTCTGGGATCTTTTATTTCAGCTTGTGAAACATGGGGCCGACACTTTACATGTTGCTTTTTATATTTTTTGTTGTATCTAAGGAAATTCCCTGGTTGACAATTAAGGGTACAATATTTGTTGGGCTATTTTACATGATTAGTTCTTGTTCTCACCATCCATCAACTAGCCTAAATTCTCAATCTAGAGCAGGGGGTGTCAAAGTAATTTCTTGACTATCACACCAAGCACAGCTCTATACAGGAAGGATCTGTTCTCTAAATGCAAACAGGAGCATACATTAAGGTGGTGCCTGAAACGGGTCTATGCAAGGCATACAGTATTTTACTGACGGTACAGTTCTGCCTAACCCATTCGTGGATGCTAACTACATTTAGTGCCTATTGACGATAGTAGCTTCTGGCCGGGGAGTTTTGTTAAGGCCCTGTACGCTCGTTCTGAACTTTAAAATGCATCACTTGCGGTATGGTTTTGTAAACATAAGGAACGTACGTATATTTCATATCAGCTATAAATAATGATCAAAAATCGAACTTAAATTACTACACACCTTTTTAATAGAGTTAGCGTTCGTACACGGTCATATCTCCATGTTACGGTGCTTGTTTACGGAAGAGAAGCCACCTGTGCTAATTAATTATCTATGTGTGCTTTGAACACCTGTGTAAGCTAACTGGGGAGGAAGTGTAGTTCTTCAACTGGAGGCACACACAGTATGGATCTGTTCAAAACTGCTAGAGTAGGTGTATCTTTGTTATTTGAAAGATTCTTTCTCTTTGTTATGAACAATAAGGGAGATATCAGCACATGTTTTTCGATGACTGTTTTGCACGCAAGGATTATTGATATTTCTAAACGTTGAAACACAGCGTCGCAATTGTACTTCACATGCAGCTAACCGCTAAAAACCCTACGGAGTAGAAGGGTTTTCGAGAGCTAAATTCTGCCCTGCTTTTTCCTGCATTGCTGCAGATAGGCTCCCAAGTATCACAGCAGCTGTTAGTTTCATAACTTTCAACTTGACCTTGATATCCAGTCTAAATGCACCATTACAGTGTAATCAGAAAATTAACATGCAAATTGTTATTTTATGCCCCATTACTAAATTAACAACAACTAGAATCAGTTTTTCCTTTTGAGCGCAGACAGGATTGAAGCCAGTGAGACTGTTTATAATCCAAATTTAGGATGGACAAACTGTGTGTAGCCCGTGTGTGTGCATGTTTTTGTGTAGGTAAACTAGGCTTATGCAGGTGTGTGCGTGCATGACTTAGCTCGGCAGCCCTGAGGGCTCTTTTCTGCTGTTGGTTTGTGAAAGTGATACCCCCGCTTGTGCGTGTTTGGCTCTAAACAGCGTCCGTAAGCAAACATGTCCCAGGCACCAGCAGCGCAAGTAATGGGAAGGTATCTGCTGTAGAGTGACCTTGTCAGGTGTCCTCGTGGAGGAGGTTTGGGTTGAGAAGAGCCTGCCTGCACCGCCATAAATGGCTATCGCTGGAATGGAATAATCTATGTGCAGTCTAGCTGCTCTATAATCATTAACCAGCCTGCTACCAGCTCTACTCTGTTCCCCTGCTCTCGCTGTACCAAAATAGAAAAGGGAACAATTGGCTTTGTTTCCCTCTTGAGTCTCTCTCAATTCAATTTCAATTTAAGGGGCTTTATAGGCATGGGAAACATATCTTTACATTGCCAAAGCAAGTGAAATAGATAATAACAAAAGTGAAATACAATTAACAGTAAACATTACACTCACAAAAGGCCCAAAATAATAAAGACATTTAAAATGTCATAGTATGTCTATATACATTGTTGTAATGATGTGCAAATAGTTACAAAAGGGAAAATAAACATAAATATAGGTTGTTTTTACAATGGTGTTTGTCACATCTTGCTGCTGAGATGGCACACTGTGGTATGGAAGTTTATCAACATTGGATTTGTTTTCAATTTTTTTGTGGGTCTGTATGTAATCTGAGGAAAATATGTGTCTCAATGGTCATACATTTGGCAGAAGGCTAGGATGTGCAGCTCCAGTTTCTTCCTCATTTTGTTGGCAGTGTGCTCATAGTCTGTCTTCTTCCTTCGGCGGCATATCTCAATAGCAAGGCTATGCTCACTGAGTCTGTACATAGTCAAAGCTTTCCTTAATTTTGGGTCAGTCACAGTGGTCAGGTATTCTGCCACTGTGTACTCTGTTTAGGGACAAATTGCATTCTAATTTGCTCTGTTTTTTTGTTAATTACTTGACACATTGGAAAGCATTATCTTTTTGTTTTCTCGTCATTTGATTGGGTCTAATTGTGTTGCTGACCTTTTTATTTTTTATTTATTTTATTTTACCGTTATTTTACCAGGTAAGTTGACTGAGAACACGTTCTCATTTGCAGCAACGACCTGGGGAATAGTTACAGGGGAGAGGAGGGGGATGAATGAGCCAATTGTAAACTGGGGATTATTAGGTGACCATGATGGTTTGAGGGCCAGATTGGGAATTTAGCCAGGACACCGGGGTTAACACCCCTACTCTTACGATAAGTGCCATGGGATCTTTAATGACCTCAGAGAGTCAGGACACCCGTTTAACGTCCCATCCGAAAGACGGCACCCTACACAGGGCAGTGTCCCCAATCACTGCCCTGGGGCATTGGGATATTTTTTAGACCAGAGGAAAGAGTGCCTCCTACTGGCCCTCCAACACCACTTCCAGCAGCATCTGGTCTCCCATCCCGGGACTGACCAGGACCAACCCTGCTTAGCTTCAGAAGCAAGCCAGCAGTGGTATGCAGGGTGGTATGCTGCTGGCTGGACCTGGGGCTCTGTGGGGTCTGTTTGTGTTTGTGAACAGAGCCCCAGGACCAGCTTGCTTAGGGACCTCTTCTCCAGGTTAATTTCTCTTTAGGTACTGGCTTTGTTATGGGAGGTTTGGGAATCACTTTCTTTTAGGTAGTTGTAGAATTTAACGGCTCTTTTCTGGATTTTGATAATTAGCAGGTATCGGCCTAATTCTGCTCTGTATGCATTATTTGGTGTTTTACGTTGTACATAGGATATTTTTGCAGAATTCTGCATGGACAGTCTTAATTTGGTGTTTGTCCCATTTTGTGAAATCTTGGTTGGTGGATGGACCCCAGACCTCACAACCATAATGGGCAATGGGTTCTATAACTATTTCAAGTATTTTTTTTAGACAGATCCTAATTGGTATGTTGAATTTTATGTTCCTTTTGATGGCATAGAAGGCACTTCTTGCATTGTCTCTCAGATCGTTCACAGCTTTATGGACGTTAGCTGTGGCGCTGATGTTTAGGCCGAGGTATGTATAGTTTTTTGTGGGCTCTAGGGCAATGGTGTCTAGATGGTATTTGTATTTGTGGTCCTGGCAACTGGACCTTTTTTGGAACACCATTATTTTTGTCTTACTGAGATTTACTGTCAGGGCCCAGGTCTGACAGAATCTGTGAAGAAGATCTAGGTGCTGCTGTAGGCCCTCCTTGGCTGGGGACAGAAGCACCAGATCATCAGCAAATAGTAGACATTTGACTTCAGATTCTAGCAGGGTGAGGCCGGATTCTGCAGACTGTTCTATTACCCTCACCAATTCGTTGATGTACACTACTGTTCAAAAGTTTGGGGTCACTTAGAAATGTCCTTGTTTTTCAAAGAAAAACCCACCAAAAAAGGTGTCCATTAAAATAACATCAAATTGATCAGAAATACAGTGTAGACATAGTTAATGTTGTAAATGACTATTGTAGCTGGAAACGTCTGATTTTTAATGGAATATCTACATAGGCGTACGTTGGCCCGTTATCAGCAACCATCACTCCTGTGTTCCAATGGCACGTTGTTTTAGCTAATCCAAGTTTATCATTTTCAGAGGCTAATTGATCATTAGAAAACCCTTTTGCAATTATGTTAGCACAGCTGAAAACTGTTGTGCTAATTTTAGAAGCATTAAAACTGTCCGCCTTTAGAGTATTTGAGTATCTGGAGCCATCAGCATTTGTGGGTTCGATTACAGAAACCAGAATAGAAAGAGGAGTGGGAGGCCTCGGTGCACAACTGAGTTTCCATCTTGTCCAGCTGTGTATGTAACATTTCACGTAAACCCTGTTTCTTGTCTGTAGTGTAGTGGTCGAAGTAGTGGTCCTTGTACCTAGCATCGAGCGTGGTGGCGACACAGTAAAGAGGCTCAGAGAGAATGCCACATTCTTGGGCATGCAATACGGCTTTCCTCAGTAGTAGTTATTGTAGGAATTATAGGACTATTTCTCTCTATATGATTTGTATTTGATATACCTTTGACTATTGGATGTTCTTATAGGCACTTTAGTATTGCCAGTGTAACAGTATAGCTTCCATCCCTCTCCTCGCCGCTACCTGGGCTCGAACCAGGAACACATCGACAACAGCCACCCTCGAAGCAGCATTACCCATGCAGAGCAAGGGGAACAACTACTCCAAGTCTCAGAGCGAGTGACGTTTGAAACGCTATTAGCGTATACCCACCAACTAGCTAGCCATTTCACATCGGTTACACCAGCCTAATCTCGGGAGTTGATAGGCTTGAAGTCATAAACAGCTGTCACGGCTCGTCAACAGAAGTAGACCAAGGTGCAGCGTGGTGAGTGTACATATTCCTTTATTTATTATGACGCCGACAAAAAAAATAAACAATCCAAAACAACCGTGAAGCTAAAGGGCTATGTGCCAAAAACAAAGTTAACCTCCCATAAAGACAGGTGGGAAAAAGGGCTACCCAAGTATGGTTCTCAATCAGAGACAACGATAGACCGCTGTCCCTGATTGAGAACCTTATAATAGAACTAAAGAACATAGAATACCCACCCCAAATCACACCCTGACCAAACCAAATAGAGACATAAAAAGGATCTCTAAGGTCAGGGCGTGACAACAGCGCAATGCTTGAAGCATTGCGAAGAGCTGCTGGCAAGATGCACGAAAGTGCTCTTTGAATGAATGCTTACGAGCCTGCTGGTGCCTACCATCGTTCAGTCTGACTGCTCTATCAAATCATAGACTTAATTATAACATAATAACACACAGAAATACGAGCCATAGGTCATTAATATGGTAGAATCCGGAAACTATCATCTCGAAAACAAAACATTTATTCTTTCAGTGAAATACGGAACCGTTCCGTATTTTATCTAACGGGTGCATCCATAAGTCTAAATATTCCTGTTACATTGCACAACCTTCAATGTTATGTCATAATTACGTAAAATTCTGGCAAATTAGTTCGCAACGAGCCAGGCGGCCCAAACTGTTGCATATACCCTGACTCTGCGTGCAATGAACACAAGAGAAGTGACACAATTTCACCTGGTTAATATTGCCTGCTAACCTGGATTTATTTTAGCTGAATATGCTTATTCTGCCCTTGAGTTGCGTTCCCATGCAAAACTAGACAGATAGCTAACAACTAAGTCTTCAATAAAACTCCCAAGGCGTGACTTTTCTTGAATGAATATATTGAAAACGTTTATGTTGTAAAACTGCAAAATACAGAAAAGAATATACTTTAGTATTCAATTCAGACCGACATACTGTAGCTGTACATTATACATTTGAAGTTGCATGAATACAAAGCACGTGCTAAGGTACCATGCATCTGGCATGATGCCAAACCATATAGCTAATTGTTACTCATATGGTAATTGACTAACTCCTTTCATTACTCTAATAATGTACAACCATCTATGTAGAATAACAAAGCATATTACACTAGAATCGGTAACAAAACTACAGTATTGTATATTTTACAATTCGTTTGCATGACGCACGAGCAAAGCAATACAGCTAACGGCATACATGAAAAGCATTGCAATTTGTGTGAGTAAATGCAACCAACCAACATTGATATGTAAACAACTCTATCAATAACAAGATTATCATCACTAGCTAAATGCTTGAATCGAACTTACAAACAAATATTTTCCAAGGCTGAAGCGTGACAAGAAATAGCTACACTGAAAGACCTGCATTGTAGCGTTGTTTTTAGCTGCTTCTAATGCATGTAGAACGAATT
Organism: Salvelinus fontinalis; assembly: GCF_029448725.1. Classification (NCBI taxonomy): domain Eukaryota; kingdom Metazoa; phylum Chordata; class Actinopteri; order Salmoniformes; family Salmonidae; genus Salvelinus; species Salvelinus fontinalis. The sequence continues at coordinate 19,836,172 of NC_074696.1, forward strand.
CTCTACTTCCTGTTTGCGTACATTCTAAGTACCAGAAAGCTCCACTAGGGGGCAAATAACACCATGGAACACAATGAAAATCCATCTTAACCATTGTAATAAAATAATCTGTTAACAAGATGGCAGCACAATGCTGGTTTAAAAATATATACTTCTGTGTATTGATTTTAAGAAAGGCATTGATGTTTATGGTTAGGTACACGTTGGAGCAACGACAGTCCTTTTTCGCGAATGCGCAGTGCATCGATTATATGCAATGCAGGACACGCTAGATAAACTAGTAATATCATCAACCATGTGTAGTTATCACTAGTGATTATGATTGATTGATTGTTTTTTATAAGATAAGTTTAATGCTAGCTAGCAACTTACCTTGGCTTCTTACTGCATTCGCGTAACAGGCGGGCTCCTCGTGAGGCAGGTGGTTAGAGCGTTGGACTAGTTGAATCCCTGAGCTGACAAGGTAAAAATCTGCCGTTCTGCCCCTCAACAAGGCAGTCAACCCACTGTTCCTAGGCCGTCATTGAAAATAAGAATGTGTTATTAACTTCTTTGGGATAGGGGGCAGCATTTTCACTTTTGGATTAATTGGTGCCCAAATTGAACGGCCTCCTACTCTGTCCCAGATGATAATATATGGATATGATTATTACTATTGGATAGAAAACACTCTGAAGTTTCTAAAACCGTTTGAATTATGTCTGTGAGTATAACAGAACTCATTTGGCAGTCAAACTTCCAAACAGGAAGTGAAAAATCTGAAATGTGTCGATGGGAAAGTCATCGCCTATTCAAATCTCTATCATTTATGGATCTGTATGCACTTCATACACCTTCCACTAGATGTCAACAGTCGGTAGAACGTGGAATGAAGCCTATAGTGTAATGTGGGGCCAGATGGGAGCTATCGGAGTGACTGGTCTGGCAGATTGCCAGTTCCTGGCCACGCACGCTAGGCATGTGATGTCCATGTTTGCCATGAGTTATATAGACATGAAGAAATGCTCCGGTTGGGACGTTATTGGATATACACTGCTCAAAAAAATAAAGGGAACACTTAAACAACACAATGTAACTCCAAGTCAATCACACTTCTGTGAAATCAAACTGTCCACTTAGGAAGCAACACCGATTGACAATAAATGTCACATGCTGTTGTGCAAATGGAATAGACAAAAGGTGGAAATTATAGGCAATTAGCAAGACACCCCCAAAAAAGGAGTGATTCTGCAGGTGGTGACCACAGACCACTTGTCAGTTCCTATGCTTCCTGGCTGATGTTTTGGTCGCTTTTGAATGCTGGCGGTGCTCTCACTCTAGTGGTAGCATGAGACGGATTCTACAACCCACACAAGTGGCTCAGGTAGTGCAGTTCATCCAGGATGGCACATCAATGCGAGCTGTGGCAAAAAGGTTTGCTGTGTCTGTCAGCGTAGTGTCCAGAGCATGGAGGCGCTACCAGGAGACAGGCCAGTACATCAGGAGACGTGGAGGAGGCCGTAGGAGGGCAACAACCCAGCAGCAGGACCGCTACCTCCGCCTTTGTGCAAGGAGGTGCACTGCCAGCGCCCTGCAAAATGACCTCCAGCAGGCCACAAATGTGCATGTGTCAGCATATGGTCTCACAGGGGTCTGAGGATCTCATCTCGGTACCTATTGGCAGTCAGGCTACCTCTGGCGAGCACATGGAGGGCTGTGCGGCCCCACAAAGAAATGCCACCCCACACCATGACTGACCCATGTGTGAAAGTTAAATATTTCAAAAAAATATTTTTGAATTTCGCGCGCTGCCTTTTCAGCGGAATGTTGGGGCGGGGGGGGGTTCCGCTAATGGAACGTTTGTCCTAGAAAGGTTGTTAACTGACTTGCCTAGCAAAGGTGTAAAAATAAAAAATCGGCAAAATTGGCGTCCAAATTTACCGATTTCCGATTGTTATGAAAACTTGAAATCGGCCCTAATTAATCGGCCATTCCGATTAATCGGTCGACCTCTAGTCTACAGTACTACAGCCAAGAGATGAGCTGTAGGTGTACCTACCATAGGAGTCCCATCTGAAGCCTACCATTGACAATGTACATACCCATATTTCGACAGAGCTGCAGGAGTTGTGACCTGTTGGTTATGTTGTCGTTGTTTTGTACAGGGGGGCATATGGGGGAGGGAATGCTGTTACCTCCAGGTAGGTGTTTGTCCCCCTGTGTGCTGAGGGTGTCGGGTTCTTGTCCAGTTCTGGCATGAAGGTTGCCACAGACTAGTATATGTCCCTGGGCCTGGAAATTGTTGATCTCCCCCTATGGGGATTCTACTGGTGGTATGTAGGTAGCTCACAGACATTTTTCTCTGTTGAAATAATTTCCTTATTTATTTCTAGCCAGATGTAAAATGTTCCTGTTTTGACTAATTTTAATAGAGTGGGTTAGGTGTGTTCTATACCAAATTAGCATACCCCCTGAGTCCCTTCCCCGTTTCACACCTGGTAGTTTGATGGATGGGACTACCAGCTCTCTGTAACCAGTGGGTTCATCTCCTTTAGTAGGATGACCATGTCTGTATTTCCAATTGCTTTGATGAAGTCTGGGTTCCTGCTCTTTAGGCCAAAGGCAGATGACCTTGTATATTCCAGGATTAGATAGTAAAAATGTTGTTTTCCATAGTGTCTAGTGTTGTTTTATAGTGTCTGTCCCTCTCGCTCGCTCTCTGTCCATCCTCTCTCTGTCCCTCCTCACTCGCTCTCTGTGAAACCTCTCTCTGTCCCTCCTCACTCGCTCTCTGTCCATCCTCTCTCTGTCCCTCCTCACTCGCTCTCTGTGAAACCTCTCTCTGTCCCTCCTCTCTCTCGCTCTCTGTCCCTCCTCTCACTTTCTGTCCCTTCTCCCTCTCTGTCCCTCTCTCTCATCCTGTAACAGCTCTCTCCTTTCTGTCCTTTTCCATCCTTTTAGCTCTCCCTCCCCCCAGTTTGTTCAATGACGGAGCAGGGTTGTGTTCTATCTCTCTCTGGCTTGTTGTTTCTCGGTACAGTGGGGGATTTGCAGCAGTAATATGCAGGATAAGCCTCAGGTCATTCCACCATCATCTATGCAGACTGCCAGCTAAAAGCAACTCAGTAAATTGCTTTGTCCCCTCCTCTCACCTAAATCTCTCACTTCAGTACACTTCATTGCCAGGACATTACGTTTCCGTAATCTGTTGCTAGACAGATCTTTAGACATACAGTTCTCCAAACACCGTTATGGATCACAAATGGCACCCTATTCCTGTAGTGCCTTACTTTTGACAAGAGCAACCCATGCATGCGTGTGCTCATCCTAATGTAAACGTTAGTGCGTAGAACAGCATGGCTGAATGTCCGTTTAACCCATGGCGAGATAACAGCAGGGCATTTATATGACATTGCTGAAATGGTTTTATGATGACATTTTAATTCTAGAACGAGAAATGTCTGGGAGCATAGTTTTAGGGCCAAGACAACAATAGTTGTTTATTGACATTGTCCTATGTCTTGTCCACCCACAAACATGAACACGATTTGTTGAGGTGCCTATTTTGGACTGATTTGATCAGCTACCTTTGTAGAATTGGAAATGCACTTAAAATTATTTTTGAATATCTTTTTTTTTTGGTCTTAAAAAAAAGTTTAACTAAATAGCTTTTGTTCATTAGTAGGCTAGTATTTCATTGATCTATTTCTAAATCTGGATCTTACTATCAGATTAACTAATTAATTCTCATGTATTTAGTTATTATTCTAGTACATTTTTAGTGAATGAAGTATGCACGTCAATGAAGGTGTTTTATTAGCACTAACGCAGACTACAATGTTTAGTAGATTGTCTGGATGTTATCTTTCTACCTACTGTGACAGAGGAAGGATGTGTGACAGAGGAAGGACAAGCGTGTGCTTGTGGACTTGCACGCATGCCTGTGAACACGTAGATCACAGCGCGTCTGCTCAATATGCCTTTGCTCTTTAAATCATGTGGCTGCAACATGCGGCATCCATTCTGACACTCCCCTCGGCCAATCAGGGGCATCAGGGTTGCTTGCATCACTGGCCATTCAACCAGTCATGGCCGCAGGGAGGCGGGACTCGGGGAGACATTTAGTTTGACATTGTAAATAAGCAGGGAACAGTTGTCAGAGAGCAGCCAGTGGTTCCTTTCTTCTCCGTACAGCCATGAGAAACGCAAGATCAGCCGGAGGACACGGAATGCAGAGGAAAGCTACCGCCACCACTTCCTCAATCAGTCCCTGACTCGCTTTGTTAGAACTTTCTTTGTCTTTTGTCTGGTTCTTCTTTCTCTCTCTTCCTCTTTTCTTTCCCTGACCCCTATCCTGCAGCTCAAGGTAACTTAAAACAGGAAGTTGGCTGTCGGTGAAAGGGGGTTGGGTGTAGGAAGGAGGGGGTAGGGCGGGGGAAGTGTCAGAGCCAACGAGCGGGAGGCTCGGCCAATAGTGCAGAAGGGCTCTCTACTCTCATTCGGGGAAAGGCTGAGAGCGGGGCAGAAGCCTGGCCAGGGTCTGAGTATCATGTAGCAGGCTAGATTGATTACTTTTGAATGTTAAAAGGAAAGGAGGCAAGGAGGAGATTTGTCTGGGAGTCGGGAGTGCTGCTGTACCACCGCCACTTTGATCTCTTGCGGCTATCTTTTTAAAAATTTTGTCCTTCACTGTGCTGAGGCAGGGGTCAACTGAAAGACAAATGTGTGGGTCGCTGGCTGGAGAAAGAGATGGAACAAGTGATAAAGAGAGGGTGAGAGAGAGAGCGGGAGGGAGATGCTTGGGGGGGGGTGGGATTTGGTCACAGGAGAAACAGGAGAGAGGGGTGTGTGTTTAGGAAAGGGGGGCGGGAGGGGGGCCGGAGGAGAATTAGTTGATGGGGGAGGGGTAGAAGAAAGTGGGGGTGGTGAACGCTCTCTGTCTGTCGGGCAGGCTGTAAGGTTTTTAAAGGCGGAGGATGGGCGGACTGTGTTTTGTCTGTTCCTGGGACCGGCGCCTGAGGAAGTGAAGGGCTACAGAGATTTTCTGTGTCAGCCAGCCCCCCTCCTCTTGCCTCTCAACGAGACTTCTACAGTAGAGAGTACAGCCTCTCTATCCCTTTCCTGCTCTCTTTCAGCCAACTACACAGAATGATGGGCACAGGGTAAGTGTGACCAACCACACACACACTAGACCTGTCTGTGTCTTAGATCGCTGCTGGATTCCTCTACCCATGTGTGCTTTCTCCTCTTTCTCTTTCGCTCTCACTCTGTTTCTTCTCTGTCTCTCTGCAGAGATGGGATGCGCTCTCTGCCCTCACTACTCCTCCTCTGTCGTCCTCTACTTTTCTCCTTGGGTGAAATCTGAATGTGTGTTTTGGTTGTGTGTGTATCATTAAAAACATTTTTTTTTTAAACTTACAGCAGTCACCCTCATGTCCTTCAATTGTCACTCCAGGACAGGATCGGTGTTGTTGACATCTTTAGTTTGCATTTTGCAGAATGTCTCTCCTTGAGTCATGTTAATGTTTTCCTATGAAAACTACAATGTAAGCTGTTAATATTGATGACAAGTTCTATTGAATTAGACTGGTTGTTCTGTTGACCAGCCCTGGTTGGTGTTTATTTGCGACCCTGCTTCTGCTGTGTTTTGACTTTGGACTTTTAAGCAGGACGTTAGCAGCTGTTAGTTTGTCTCTCTGGGCTGTGTTGGTTATTGACTCTCTTTAGCGCTGTGGTTGGATGGCCCAGCGCTGTGCTCGCAGACAGACAGACTTCAAAGTCATTCAGGATGGTCACGATTGTACTACTGTGACTGCGGTCCATGGCCCGTCCCAAAGCCTGGTCCTTGGAACGTTGTTTACACTCGCCTGACAGTGATGCAGAGGGCAAGATGGCGCTGAGCTGGCTGCTGGATGTTTAGGGGACGAATTTGAGACCTTGTAGTTGGGTTGTGTCGGTGCCGCTGCAATGACGAATGGCAATTGACAGCTTCAGGGACAGACCACAGGTTTTTGATGTGTGTTCTCTTTAGATGCAATCTATATATCATCTCTAGCTCTGTTCTGCCTCACCTTCTCCCTAATTGAAAGTTTCCATTGGTGCATCCTTTCTCTCTCTCTGACAGAAAGTCCCGTTGGGGAGAGGGATGACTAAAAATAACTCCTGTGACCACACAGCTATTGTGTGCCTTATTCCTTTGCCCTTGCAGGCAGCCTTGTTTTGAATGTGTAAGTCACGGTGTGTGTTGTCAACACATGAGCCAAGCTACCAGATAAAGTTTGTTGGTGGTGTTCTGTTATTGAGGCTGATATGCAGCTAGCGGCTGGGCCTAGTGTTGGATGAAGCTGTCACAGGAATGTGAGACTGGCTCCTGCAGTCTTTTAGTCAGCATAGAGAGGGAGACCGGCAGAGAGAGAGAGAGAGAGAGGATGAAAGGGATGAGGGACAGAGGAATAAGGGACTTTGCTAACAGAGATGTCTTTGTGCTCAAAGGAAGACCCCCCCTCGGAAAGAAGTGAAGAAAATAGAAACCATTGTGTCGCGCATGCAAGTGCTGCAGTGAAAGTTGAAAAACCTGTCCTCTCTTTCCCCTCTCACTCGCTCGTTCGCTCTCTCTATTCCCTCCCTCCCGCTCTCTCTCTTCCCTCCTCCCTCTCTGGTTTCTCTCTCTCCTCTGTTGAATGACCTTGGGAGATCAGAGCTGAGCGAGTGCTTCCTATAGCTGGTTTGAAGCAGAACCAAGGGCAAAGTTAACAGGGCCAGGTGGACAGACTGCTTTGACATGGGTCAGGGCAAGCACACATTTCAAGTACAAAATTGACCATGGACGGATCAAACATATGCATGCAATTCTAGCTGCGTGTTCTGGGTTAATCTGTAATTCTGACTGGCTGAGAACGAGAACCATCTCCTTGTTTTTGTTGTGCTTGAGTAGATCATTTACCCGGCACATTGCAACACTGCCAATATCTGTTCCCTCTTTTTGGGGGGGGATTTTAAGGTTGGGCTGTATACAGATTTTCATACTGTTTCTGTACCATACCGGGTATTACCGAATGTGCATACAAGGAGCGCTATTTCTAAAAAATAAAATAAAACCCTTTTATTATTTTTTATAAAAATGTTGACGCACAAAACAATTTAGGCACCAGGGATATTGATCCAGGAGAGGATTGAATGTCTCTGCTGTGACCAAGAAGCTTGGTCTTGATATCTAGGCACTTAGCTAACAAGTTAGCAAACCAAATGCATAGCTGGAGCCTAGAGCTGGATATCATTTGACACGTTACATTTTTTATAGTTCTGCTTAACTTACAGTGGCATAGCACACAACCCTGCAAGCCCCTGGCAGGTGGCATTTCGTCGTTACATGGTATAAACTGTATATCACCCCAGCCTATTGGGTTTTTACTTCTGCCCCAAATGAATATATCTAGTTGTTTTGAGTTTGGTATGCCGCTGCCGCTTTGCCCATAATAGGCCCCCTAGGATTCAACAATGATTGATTCTGGGGGATTTTTTATTTTCAGTTTCTCTTCACTCAGTTACAATTTTTCCCCATTGCTTTATTTAAAGATGTTCATGTTCACGCTTGTCCTACACTGTTTTCTCCCCATACTGATTTTAATGTGAGTTGAACTGGATAGAGCAGCTAGCTTCCAATGTCAATTCATAACGGGAAAAGAAAAAAAGCATGACATTTTTCTTCAGGATTTATTTTTTTTGACAAAGTACCTGTTTTTGATCAACTATGCCCTAAAAAACACAATTTCACTTAGGCTTGTCACAATACCACAATTTTACAAACGATACCAGGCCAAGTATCACGATACCGAGTTGTATCACGATATCACGGTGGGGGAAAAAATCGGTGACCTATCGTCCTGTTTGGCCCGTCCCCCGGATAGTTGTTCTCTAAACATCTGTCACCGCAATTCATACTTCTACTCAATACAACACATTGAATTTAACGTCACGCTGTTCAATAGAATACGGCATAAAATGGCGGATTTGCTCATATTTGCAAAGACCTACCTGTGATTTGGCTGGAGGAATGGGAGGAAGGAATATACATCAGTGGAGGCTGCTGAAGGGAGGACGGCTCATAAGAATGGCGCAAATGAAATGGCATCAAACACATAGAAACTATGTGTTGGATACCATTCCACTCATTCCTTAATTAATAGCCATTACCACGAGCCAGTCCTCCCAAATTAAGGTGCCACCAACCTCCTGTGATATACATGCGTAATGATCGGCATGTCAGTAAGAGGAAAACACTGCATGTAACCCTCTTTACTTTCCAGTTAACACACACACACTCTCCCTTCCTCGCACACTCACTCTCCCTTCCTCGCACACTTGCTCTGTCTCCCTCACCCTCATAAACATACACACACCACTCTCGCTCTCCCACAACACACTGCTCCCAACTTTTAAAACGTTAGGCACCAAACAGAATTTAAGGAGCACCAGAAAGAAATGGATATTTGATATAGTGTAGGTCTATATGAATCCTACTTGTGCCAATAACATTTGCCTAAACCAACTGTCAAGTTACCATGTCTTTAGCTAGTTAGGTAACATGATTGAACAACGTTGTCTTATCAAACCAATAAGTAGTGACCCGGGATTAGTTTAAAACGGCCCGTAGCATGGTTTGTGAAATTATATAAAATGCGCGCAAATAGAAAATTTAAAAAAGGCATATCCGGTAATATAGGCAATTTTTGTTACCGTTTAGGCTAGAGGCAAGACCACCGGCAATATGGGTCATTTTTTAACCGTTTAGGCTAGAGACAAGACCTCTGGTAATATGGGTCATTTTTTAACCGTTTAGGCTAGAGACAAGACCTCTGGTAATATGGGTCATTTTTTAACCGTTTAGGCTAGAGACAAGACCTCTGGTAATATGGGTCATTTTTTAACCGTTTCGGCTAGAGACAAGACCTCCGGTAATATGGGTAATTTTTTAACCGTTTCGGCTAGAGGCAAGACCTCCGGTAATATGGGTAATTTTTTAACCGTTTCGGCTAGAGGCAAGACCTCCGGTAATATGGGTCATTTTTTAAAACCGTTTAGGCTAGAGACAAGACCTCCAGTAATATGGGTCATTTTTTAAAACCGTTTAGGCTAGAGACAAGACCTCCAGTAATATGGGTCATTTTTTTAACCGTTTAGCTAGAGACAAGACCTCCGGTAATATGGGTCATTTTTAAACCGTTTCGGCAAGAGACAAGACCTCTGGTAATATGGGTCATTTTTTAACTGTTTAGGCTAGAGACAAGACCTCCAGCAAGACCTAGAGACAAGACCACAGACCTACTCAGATTGGTCTGTGCTTGATGAAATCATACAATGTATCAACATTGCTTGCTTTGTGCACTGTTCCAATGTAACAAATGTACAAATCTAACAGTAGACTCATGAGGGTCACAGCTAAACTATTTATTAAGAAAACTGATGAAGGAATAGACGTGAAGAGCGAAGCAGTTGAAGCAGGTAGAGGGGGGGCAGGTAGCTTAGTGGTTAAGAGCATTGGTCCAGTAAGCGAAAGGTCGCTGGTTCGAATCCCTGAGCTGACTAGATGAAAAATCTATCAATGTGCCCTTGAGCAAGGCACCTAACCCCAATTGCTGTAAAAAAATATATATATTTGGGATGCGGCTGGCAGATTACATCTGCCACACGTGATATGCGCATGAAAGTGAAGTGGATATTATTGAACCTGCGCATACAAGAGACTAGTCGCTGTTGCTTAAATTCACTTGAATTTATAAACAAAACTGACTTTATAAACAGGCGCCAGTAGGTTCTTTAGATCTATAGAGCAAAAAAAGTCAATGGTATCATATGAAACGATACTACAGTATTCTAAAATGTTGGTATCATAATTGGCATGATGTTCTGGCACTGTGATATTATCGTGGTACCTGTATATATCATTTCACTCCCAAAAGGCTGATTTCGTGATTGGGCCTGTTTTTCTGTTAAACAGAATCATACAGGGTCTGCTTTTAGCGACTTTCCTTGAGTTGACCTTTTTGCATTGTTGCAAATTTTAAAGCAGTCATGCTTCTACAAAATGAACCCGCTAAGGACATTGCATGCAGCTTGTGCAATATGTACCCTCTTACTTTTTGCACTGTAGGCCTATCATACATAATTTACTGATAGCCTAGCTAGCTTATATAGCCTAGCAATAGCCTTTGGTTGAATAACTGCATTCATCCAGATTATTCTGGTTTTCATCAACGTTTCAAAGTTAGTTAGTGCAGACTCTTGTAGGGGAGTCTCACAAGTCTGGATTAATGAGTTAGCCAGAACGTCTTCCGCCAAAATCTTGTAACCAGTCAGGAGTCATGGTACCATGGCTAGAGGCCTAAATCCTTAGGCTATTCTTTAACCTGCTTCAGTTCCAGGTCATCTCAGAGGGCAGTTGTTCCTCTGACTGCCTCCAGGTTTTCTCCTCCTCGGCCCATTAACTGTCATACTCTGTTCTCCTCAGTCCGCACTTCTGTGACCTCCATTCACATCCACCAGCCAGGTCATTAAGGAAGCTATTAACTTACTGCTCAGAATTAGTGTTTCACTCACGCATTTTCTGTCCATCAGCCATGCTTTTACTTGAGCAGTGAACACCTGTATTTCCATTAGCTAGCTAGCTACTTTCAGTACAGGACTCCAATCTGAGAAGCATTTACATTACATTTACATTTAAGTCATTTAGCAGACGCTCTTATCCAGGGCGACTTACAAATTGGAAAGTTCATACATATTCATCCTGGTCCCCCCGTGGGAATTGAACCCACAACCCTGGCGTTGCAAGCGCCATGCTCTACCAACTAAGCCTTTGGCTTCCACCTTGGGGATTCTGAAAGGACAGTACAGGTACAATCAATATGGTAGTACTGAGCGATTAGTGCTTTTTGGGGCCGCTTTTGTTTAGATTACTACAAAATGTTGATTATTTTTTAAACATTCAATGCGCTATGCATTATGTGGGTTGAATGATGTAACACCACAGAATAAAACAATTAATAAAAGTCCCATGATGGTAGTGACTCCCCATTTACTACTTATTAACCATCAATTATTCACATTACTTTAATAAAATATTTCAGTTGGGTATATTACTTAATTTGTTTTGATGACTTCATTATTTAATTCCAAGACATCTAATCTCTATAGAGCTGCTGCTTATGGTGTCTGACAATCACTATTTTAGTAGTTCTTCAAAGTAAATAAGTATTCTTGGGTATGACGCTACAAGCTTGGCGCAACTGTATTTGGGGAGTTTCTCCCATTCTTCTCTTCAGATCCTCTCAAGCTCTGTCAGGTTGGATGGGGAGCGTTGCTGCACAGCTATTTTCTGGTCTCTCCAGGGATGTTCGATCGGTTCAAGTCAGGGCTCTGGCTGGTCCACTCAAGGACATTCAGAGACTTGTCCCGAAGCCACTCCTGCGTTGTCTTGGCTGTGGGCTTAGGGTCATTTTCCTGTTGGAAGGGGAACCTTGGCCCCAGTCTAAGGTCCTGAGCGCTCTGGAGCAGGTTTTCATCAAGGTTCTCTCTACTTTGCTCCGTTCATCTTTCCCCTGATTCTGACTAGTCTCCCAGTCCCTGCCGCTGAAAAACATCCCCACAGGATGATGCTGCCACCACCATGCTTCGCCGTAGGGATGGTGCCAGGTTTCTTCCAGACGTGACGCTTGGCATTCAGGCCAAAGAGTTCGATCTTGGTTTCATCAGACCAGAGAATCTTGTTTCTCATGGTCTGAGAGTTTTTAGGTGCCTTTTGGCAAACTCCAAGCAGGCTGTCGTGCCTTCTTTACTGAGGAGTGGCTTCCGTCTGGCCACTCTACCATAAAGGCCTGATTGGTAGAGTGCTGCAGAGTTGGTTGTCCTTCTGGAAGTTTCTCCCATCTCCACAGAGGAACTCTAGAGTGCTGTCAGAGTGACCATTGGGTCCTTGGTCATGACTTGGTTTTTGATCTGACATGCACTGTCAACTGTGGGACCTTCTGTAGACAGGTTGTGTGCCTTTCTAAATCATGTCCAATCAATTGAATTTACCACAGGTGGACTCCAATCAAGTTGTAGAAACATCTCAAGGATGATAAATGGAAACAGGATGCACCTGAGCTCAATTTCAACTCTCATAGCAAAGAGTCTGAATCCTTATGTAAATATTTTTTATTTAAAAAAAAAAAATTACACATTTGCAAACATTTCTAAAAACCTGTTTTTGCTTTGTCATTATTGGGTATTGTGTGTAGATTGAGGTGCAAAAATAATTTTACACATTTTAGAATAAGGCTGTGATGTAACAAAATGTGGAAAAAGTCAAGGGGTCTGAATACTTTACGAAGGCACTGTATGTAGCAGGCGTCAAAGGATTATTAGTCGTTTTCTGCGCTCAACTATGTTGAAAATTGGCCTATTGGAAACTACAACGCCCTACTACATCGCACAGTTCAGGCGTGATCTAATTTATCTCTAGAGAAATTGTACAATGTGCGCATTGAGCTCATTAAAAAAAACATACGGAATGGAATTAAATTGAACTGATGTTGGTCAAATTATATCACCTCTAGTCAAGAGATTTGAGAGGACTAGATGGAAAGTTTCCACCATTTTCCTTGCACCTATCCAGTTCTTTCCGATGTAGTGCTAGTTCAGTCTATAAGTACCCAGGTAAGGGAATGTCATTGACAGTTTGGACCTGAGCCCTGAAGCTGTTGTGAGCGTGTCTGTGGCCGACCTGCCAGGGGAGAGCAGCAGAGAGGCTGGGGCTGGCAGGAAACAATGCTGCTGATTCAGCAGATCCTGCTGCTTACTGCTGCTGAACACCATTGACTTGAGAGAGGCGTTGGGATGGTCAGCGCTGCCGACGAAGCACAGGCACATAGCGCAGGTCAGGAGAAACCCAACACTGCCATTGCACTCACTCACTCACTCACTCACTCACTCACTCACTCACTCACTCACTCACTCACTCACTCACTCACTCACTCACTCACTCACACCACTGAAAGGCAACAGAACTGCAGAGAAGTAAACCGCACAGTGGAACACAGCACAGTGGAGCACCCCTCTAAAATGTGTAGTTTTGGCACACACGTCTTGCAGTACGTCCAGCCGGCATCACAACCATAGACTACATGTAACCACGCCAGCCCAGGACCTCCAAATCCGGCTTCTTCACCTGCGGGATCGTTTAAGACCAGTTATTTAGAAAGCTGATGAAACTGTGGGTTTCCACAACTTCCACAAATAAGAATTTCTGCACAAACTTTCAAACTGTCTGAGGAAGCTCATCTGCATGCTTTTAGCCCTCACCAGGGTCTTGATCTGATTGCAGTTCGGCTTCGTAACCGACTTCAGTGGGCAAATGCTCACCTTTGATGGCCACTGGCCTGCTGGAGAAATGTGCTCTTCATAGATGAATCCTGGTTTGAACTCTCCTGGGTAGATGGCAGACAGCGTTTGTGGTGTCATGTGGGTGAGCGGTTTGGTGATGTCAATGTTGTGAATAGAGTGCCCGGTGGTGGGTTTTGTTATCGGCAAGCATAAGCTACGGACAACAAACACAATTGCATTTTATCGATGGCAATTTTAATGCACAGAGATACCGTGACGAGATCCTAAGGCCATTGTCGTGCCATTCATTTGACACCATCACCTCATGTTTCAGCACGATAATGCATGTCCCCATATCGCAAGGGTCTGTACTAGAGGTCGACTGATTATGATTTTTCAATGCTGATACCGATACCGATTATTGGAGGACAAAAAAAGCCGATACCGATTAATCGGACGATTAAATAAATAAAATAAAAAATATATATATTTATATATATATCATACACACACACACAGTTTTGTAAAAATGACAATTGCAACAATACTGAATGAACAATGAACACTTTTATTTTAACTTAATATAATACATAAATACACACACACGCACACAGCTCTGAAGTGACAATGATACTGAAGAGTCTGCTTAGGAGACAAATACTCTCAACTGTTTGAATAAAAATTTAGTTTAAGTTACCTGTGATGAATGTTGAAAACAAAAACTTTAATTTCTATATGCAGGAAATCCTATTTTAATAATGGGCATGGTAAGAATTGACAACCTAAGTGCGAGTCATAATTCCCATGACACCTTCTAGCAAAATCTGAAAAGCGGTTCCTTCATTTGTTCCATGGGATATTTTTTAGATTCACTTAAAATAAGGTCTGTGTTTCGTGTAGGCTTACATCACCGTGCCAATTTTATAACTGTGTAGATATCCATAGGACAAGGTAACTCTGATCAAGTGAAGATACATTTTTTTGTAGAGTGGATTTATGAAAATATGTTGACAAACGTTACCTTATCCTAGTGAGATTTACACGGGTATCAAAACGTCGAGGCGGTTTAAGCCTGCACAAAACACAGACCTTATTTGAAGTAGATCAAGACATTCTCTATGGAAGACATGAACGGTAAAATAATGAAGGAACCCCTTTCAAATTCAGCCGCAAGTTATTACAGGAATTATAATGCGTCGACTATTTCTCTCTAAACCATATACCTTTGACTAATCCGGAAACTATCACCTCAAACAAAACGTTTATTCCGTTCCGTATTTTATCTAACCGGTGGCATCCATGAGTCTAAATATTCCTGTTACTTTGGACAACCTTCAATGTTGTCATAATTACGTAAAATTCTGGCAAATTAGATCGCAAAGAGCCAGGCAGCCCAAACTGTTGCATATACCCTGACTCTGCGTGCAATGAACGCAAGAGAAATTACACAATTTCACCTGGTTAATATTGCCTGCTAACCTGGATTTCTTTTAGCTAAATATGCAGGTTTAAAAATATATACTTGTGTATTGATTTTAAGAAAGGCATTGATGTTTATGGTTAAGTACACATTGGAGCAATGACAGTCATTGATTGATTGTTTTTTATAAGATAAGTTTAATGCTAGCTAGCAACTTACCTTAGCTTACTGCATTCGCTAACAGGCAGGCTCCTCGTGGAGTGCAATGTAATCAGGTGTTGGAGCATTGGACTAGTTAACTATAAGGTGGCAAGATTGGATCCCCCGAGCTGACAAGGTTAAAAATCTGTCGTTCTGCCTCTAGGCCGTCATTGAAAATAAGAATGTGTTCTTCACTGACTTGCCTAGTTAAATAAAGATTAAATAAAGGTGTACATTATTATTTTTTTAAATCGGCAAATCGGCACCCAAAAACACAGATTTCCGATTGTTATGAAAACTTGAAATCGTCCCCGATTAATCGGTCGACCTCTAGTCTGTACAAAATTTCTGGAAGCTGAAAATTGATGTCCCAATTCTTCCATGACATCTACGACCGCGTGTTCCTGTTCCCTCCAATATCCAACAACTTCGTACAGTCATTAAAGACGAGTGGGACATTCCACAGGCCACAATCAACAGCCTGAACAACTCTATACGAAAGAGTCGGACTGCAGGAGGCAAATAGTGACTGGTTTTCTGATACACGCAACTGCCTTTTTTAATGGTATCTGTGACCAACAGATGTATATCTGTATTCTCAGCCATGTGAAATCCATAGATTAAGGCCTAATGAATGTATTTCAATTGACTGACTTCCTTATATGAACTTTAACTCACTAAAATCTTTGAAATTGTTACATGTTTCCCTCTTTCACTCCCCCTCCCTCCTCGTGTGATTTTTGGTCTGCGGCGTTTATATTGAATGTCGTAGGGTCACTCAGAGCCGGATAATTTAGTCACATCTGAGAGAGCAAAGTCCAACTCCTGAGGTAGGTAGTTCAGTCAGCTGAGGTTGGGTGGGTGGGTGTAAGCGGAGACAGCTGGGGTGGTTAGGCTCTACTTATTTATCTCCTAGTTAATTGAAGTGTGTGCTTTCTTAACCCCCACCCCCCACACACACAGCGTAAATTGCACTGTTGCTGTGGTAATTGGCCTGATAGTCAATTGTAATGGTGTTAAGTGAATCATCTAATCATTTCTTATCTGGATACCAGTTGGAGAAAGTGCAGACACGCACGCACGCACACACAGATGTCTTCCTCTCCTGCTGCATCCATCACAAAACGCTGGGCCACCTTGGAGCTGTAAAAATAGACAAACAAAACAGTGTTCCTGGAAGAAGACGTGTCCTTATACTGTTATTTATTCAGACAACGTGTTTCTTTGCTTTGTCACTCAGACCAGAACAGGTACAAGTAAAGGAACAGTCAACTAGACAAGGACATAGAGGGCATTTGGTTTGTCATTGTAGGCTTAGCCTGACTCCATCATAAGATTAAAAATCCCATCATCACCATTACTTTCACCTGTACCCTCTGGAGTGCTGGGATTGTTTTGTAGGTGAAGAGGAAGCTAGTTAGGGATTTGCAACAGGACTTTAATCAACCTTGAAATTAAACTGGACACTGGGAGGCCCAACTCATCACAGCCACTTTTAGAGGTCAGTTGCTGTCTAAGCCCACCACAGCATCAGCCCTGGTTGATTTATCAAGTCACCTGACTCGATTCTGATTGATTCATCAAGTCCCCTGACTCCATTCTGATTGATTCATCAAGTCTCCTGACTCCATTCTGATTGATTCATCAAGTCCCCTGACTCCATTGTGATTGATTCATCAAGTCCCTTGACTTCATTCTATTTGATTCCATCTGAAAATAATGTAACGGAATGCTCTTGTTTTTAAAAATGTTCATACTATCTGTGTTTTGAGCTGCTGGAGGACGTGAGCTCAGCTGTGGTCAATGGCTGAGAGACCGGACTAGTCTTTATGTGGTCATGCTTTTCTCTCCCTCTCCCCCTCTCATCATCATGTCTGACCCACATAGCTGGTTGGCATAGCTGTCGCACTGCTACAGCCTGCCCTAGCCTGTCTCTTACCTCCCCCTGTTCCAGCCTCTGGCACTTTGTCTCATCATGTACAGTTGACCAGCATTAATCCAATGGACACACACACACACCACACCCAGCTATTAGTGTTTCCCTTTTCTCTCGTCGCCTGCCCATTCTTCCCAGGGAAGAAGAGAAAGGGAGGGAGATAGCTGTGTAGACTCTCCAGCACTGCAGGCTCAGACAAGCAGGCCAATATTCACAGCAGAATTCCTGGCATGCCATAGTAACCTGGCGTGTCCCCGTTCTTGGAGCCAGACTCCGGCCTCACGTTACACAATGAGTTGTGTGTGTATGTATTTTGGTGTTTTAGTGCGGTGGGGAGTTGATATTTGAGGGATTGGAATACAGCTCTATTTAGGATACTCTGAGCTCCTGGAGTGACACAGACACATCGGGCACTCAGGCCTGTCGTCAGACTTGGGGTCACTAATACCCCACACATGACAGACTGGTCTCTGTTCCACTCCATTGGTGTAAACTTCCATGACCATAGAGTGGAGTTTAGTCCGCTATAATACCCCACACAGTGACATGACAGACCAGGAGCTGTAATACCCCACACAGTGACATGACAGACTAGGAGCTGTAATACCCCACACAGTGACATGACGGACCAGCATCTGTAATACCCCACACAGTGACATGGCGGACCAGGAGCTGTAATACCCCACACAGTGACATGACGGACCAGGAGCTGTAATACCCCACACAGTGACATGACGGACCAGGAGCTGTAATACCCCACACAGTGACATGACAGACCAGGAGCTGTAATACCCCACACAGTGACATGACAGACCAGGAGCTGTAATACCCCACACAGTGACATGACAGACCAGGAGCTGTAATACCCCACACAGTGACATGACAGACCAGGAGCTGTAATACCCCACACAGTGACATGACAGACCAGGAGCTGTAATACCCCACACAGTGACATGACGGACCAGGAGCTGTAATACCCCACACAGTGACATGACAGACCAGGAGCTGTAATACCCCACACAGTGACATGACAGACCAGGAGCTGTAATACCCCACACAGTGACATGACGGACCAGGAGCTGTAATACCCCACACAGTGACATGACAGACCAGGAGCTGTAATACCCCACACAGTGACATGACAGACTAGGAGCTGTAATACCCCACACAGTGACATGACAGACCAGGAGCTGTAATACCCCACACAGTGACATGACAGACCAGGAGCTGTAATACCCCACACAGTGACATGACAGACCAGGAGCTGTAGGCGACTAATGTGATTGAGCCATTCAGCTTCATGCAGCGATCTGTCATTAGGCACGTCAACACACAGGATTGATGGGCGGCTACAGAAATAGAATCGACCCGCGCTATATTTATAATTCTATGTATTCTAATTGTAAGTTAACCTACAGAGTTCCTAGAGCTCTGGCCAGTGCAGCCTTTGGGTGCCATTGTCAGTCAACTTGTCAGTTTAGTTTGTTCCTGCAGTAGATCGTAGTTTAGTTGGTTCCTGCGGTAGATTGTAGTTTAGTTGGTTCCTGTGGTAGATGTTGTGTTTTTGTCTGATCCTCTCGCCTCTCCCCTGTACAGTGAGCATGTCTGCAGATTCGTTTGGCGCCGGGGGCAGTGATGCCCAGCAGAGCCTACAGTCCTTCTGGCCCCGCGTCATGGAAGAGATCAGGAACCTCACGGTGGTATGTCACGGCCTCCCTCTGATTGAACGCACACGCGCGCACACACATAACACACATGGGCTTGCACACACATACAAAGGCACACACATCACACCTCACAAGTGGTTTCCACATGACCTGCCCCTAACACCCCATGGCTCTGTTTCAGAAGGATTTCCGCGTGCAGGAGTTGCCTCTCGCCCGAATCAAGAAAATCATGAAGCTGGATGAAGATGTGAAGGTAGGAGGCAGGTCCCCGCCTTCTGTGATTGCTCGATGAAGTCTTCATCAACACCCCACTCAGATAACAAAATATAGTATTTTGGAGCTGAGGTGTGGCTACACGGCTGGCTGAAATGAACACAGCATCCATTAGCTCATTGTGTAGGAAACATTTTGACTTAGCACGTTATTTGCAATCGTACCTCCTCCCATGTTGAGTCCCACGTCACATTCTATGTTGATATATACACACTGATCCCATTAGACCATCATCAGCTTATCACCCTTTAGGGCTATTCCTGCTCTGCTCAGAGAGGACAGGCATGGGGAGTGTGTGTGTCCGTATCCGTGTCCAAGTAGGGCTCCTCCCGAGAGAGATAAGCAGTAGCAGCTTAAGTGTGAGAAGGAAGGTCAGCAGATCACTAACATACTGGACATCTAGCAGGAACCCTTCTGCTAGCCATGACCCAGAGTGTGACAGAGAGGGTGTGATGCTAGCCATGACCCAGAGTGTGACAGAGAGGGTGTGATGCTAGCCATGACCCAGAGTGTGACAGAGAGGGTGTGATGCTAGCCATGACCCAGAGTGTGACAGAGAGGGTGTGATGCTAGCCATGACCCAGAGTGTGACAGAGAGGGTGTGATGCTAGCCATGACCCAGAGTGTGACAGAGAGGGTGTGATGCTAGCCATGACCCAGAGTGTGACAGAGAGGGTGTGATGCTAGCCATGACCCAGAGTGTGACAGAGAGGGTGTGATGCTAGCCATGACCCAGAGTGTGACAGAGAGGGTGTGATGCTAGCCATGACCCAGAGTGTGACAGAGAGGGTGTGATGCTAGCCATGACCCAGAGTGTGACAGAGAGGGTGTGATGCTAGCCATGACCCAGAGTGTGACAGAGAGGGTGTGATGCTAGCCATGACCCAGAGTGTGACAGAGAGGGTGTGATGCTAGCCATGACCCAGAGTGTGACAGAGAGGGTGTGATGCTAGCCATGACCCAGAGTGTGACAGAGAGGGTGTGATGCTAGCCATGACCAAGAGTGTGACGTGATGCTAGCCGTGGCCCGGGGTGTGACGTGATGCTAGTCATGGCCAAGAGTGTGACGTGATGCTAGCCATGGCCAAGAGTGTGACGTGATGCTAGCCATGACCAAGAGTGTGACGTGATGCTAGCCATGACCAAGAGTGTGACGTGATGCTAGCCATGACCAAGAGTGTGATGTGATGCTAGCCATGACCCAGAGTGTGACAGAGAGGGGTGTGATGCTAGCCATGACCCAGAGTGTGGCAGAGAGGGTGTGATGCTAGCCATGACCCAGAGTGTGACAGAGAGAGTGTGATGCTAGCCATGACCCAGAGTGTGACAGAGAGGGTGTGATGCTAGCCATGACCCAGAGTGTGACAGAGAGGGGTGTGATGCTAGCCATGACCCAGAGTGTGACAGGGAGGGGTGTGATGCTAGCCATGACCAAGAGTGACGTGATGCTAGCCATGACCCAGAGTGTGACAGAGAGAGGCGTGATGCTAGCCATGACCAAGAGTTTGACGTGATGCTAGCCATGACCAAGAGTGTGACGTGATGCTAGCCATGACCAAGAGTGTGACGTGATGCTAGCCGTGACCAAGAGTGTGACGTGATGCTAGCCATAACCAAGATTGTGACGTGAATCTAGCCAAGTCCCAGAGTGTGACAGAGAGGGTGTGATGCTAGCCATGACCCAGAGTGTGGCAGAGAGGGGTGTGATGCTAGCCATGACCCAGCAGCTCCTCAGCCTGCAGCCTGCAGCCTGCCTCACCGACCACCTCCCGCCCAGGCCAACTTCTAAATGTCACTCTGTGGAAAGGTTTTCAAAAGGTTAGGTGTCTCCCCTTTAGCAGTAAGGGATACGGGCGGTCTATCTATACAGATCTATACAACCCTATCTAGCTGTGTAGGTTACTGAGTGTGTGAGAGGTAGTAGTAGTTGCAATGTCAGTTTCCTGTTTGTGTGTTCTCTCTGTGTGTATTTGTTTCCTTCGTTTGTATGTGTGTGTTCCCTGTTTCCTCTTAGTTTTAACATGTCATCTCAATGTCTCCATAGATGATCAGTGCAGAGGCCCCGGTGCTGTTTGCCAAGGCAGCTCAGATCTTCATCACAGAGCTCACACTGAGGGCTTGGATCCACACTGAAGACAACAAGAGACGCACCCTACAGGTCAGTCACACCCTCCCTAGTGTGTATAGAGGTCACACACATTCACACAGACAGCACATGTAGTCTGCTGGCCCAAGTTTACGTGTAAAGACCTCACGCATGCAGACTGCTGGCCCAAGTTTACGTGTAAAGACCTCACACATGTAGTCTGCTGGCCCAAGTTCACGTGTAAAGACCTCACGCATGCAGACTGCTGGCCCAAGTTCACGTGTAAAGACCTCACGCATGCAGACTGCTGGCCCAAGTTTACGTGTAAAGACCTCACGCGTGTAGTCTGCTGGCCCAAGTTCACGTGTAAAGACCTCACGTATGTAGTCTGCTGGCCCAAGTTCACGTGTAAAGACCTCACGCATGTAGTCTGCTGGCCCAAGTTTACGTGTAAAGACCTCACGCGTGTAGTCTGCTGGCCCAAGTTCACGTGTAAAGACCTCACGTATGTAGTCTGCTGGCCCAAGTTCACGTGTAAAGACCTCACGCATGTAGTCTGCTGGCCCAAGTTCACGTGTAAAGACCTGGTCCCATTGTGTGTGTGTGTGTATGTGTGTAGAGGCCGCACACGGCCATCCCCCGAGGACCTGCTCTGTTAAATTCCTTCTCTCTCAGCGTCGACTGTGAAAGCAGAGCTCGGCTCCCGTGACTCACTTTTACTTCGAATGCCATTTTGCCTGCTCTCTGATCCCAGAGCCAGGGGAATTACATGGATCCTGGTGTGATGAAAGGGATGGCGAGAGTGGGAAAGAGGGAGAGCCAAAGTGAGAGAATGAGTGAGGGAATGGGCAAGAGAGAGGGAGGAGAGACACAAAATGAAAGGTTGTGAGAGAGTGTGTGGGAGAGAAGAGAGAGAAGGGAAGGAGAGTGTTGATCAGAGTGGTTTGGAAAGCCAGGGCCAGTCACACCTGGGTGTTAGAGGGTAGACCAGCCAGTCAGTCACACACTGAAACATTAAACAGAGTACCCCACTTCTTTCATCTCCATCTATTCACATACCTGTGTGTGTGTGTGGAATACTGCTTTGCACAGTATCTTGGCAAATTCTGTCCTTCAACATGGCTTCATAACAGTGGGGCTGAATTACAAAGTTAAATCCCACTCCTATAAATTCAGAGTGAAAACGTCATTCGGTTGAGCTTTGTTAACCTCGAAATAGAATGCCAATTTGGCATGTTAATTACATTTCTACACCACAGATGGTGATACGTGTCTGGCGTATGCTCCTAGTCTGTGTGTGTTGTTAATAAGACAGCTCTGCTTTTAATCACACTCCATCTCTCTCTCACACACACTCCGGCTCTCGCCAGAGTTCCATTGTGCTGACAGCATGCCGATTAGGGTCACCATGGTGACACTCATCAATATAACAACTGTGGATGTGACCCGGTGTTACCAGATATTAATCACAGCACTATAAATAGACTGATGGGGGGGACTTAATATCCAATGGAAAAACACACACACACACACTCTCTCTCTCTCTCTCTAGAAGGGTGAGCCCAGTAGGACAGTGATGCTAAGAATACGTCACAACTCCCGATTGTTGTTCATCTGGTGTTTCTTACTGTGGGCCATTCCTGCTGTTTTTTACATGGTGTTTTTTACAGACGTGTTGCTGTGCGTTTTGTTGCTGTGCGATTTGTTGCGAACTTTACTTTACTTTGCTAGCTGACAACTTTACGTTTTTTGTTTTGTTTCTGTTTTTAATTACCGTTTATATTTTTAGTTTTTCCATCGCAACTTTTTTCCCTCATTCAACCTTTTCACTCCGGACGCTTTATCTGGACATGGTTCGTCAACACCTTCAACAGCCGAAGCTAAGTAGTAACATTAACATGATGTCTTCTAATTGCAGTCGCTGTACTCATAATATACAGGAGAACGATCGCCTTACGGCGAAAATAGCTGTGCTGCAAGCCCAGCTTCAGACGCAATCGTTAGGCAAGGGTACTTTCAGTGTAGGAAAGGAAGAAACAGCGTCTGTGCCACCAGTAAGTACAGATAGTAACGTTAGTATAAATCCCCCCGCACAGTCCCCGCAGCCGGACAACTTTCTCATGGCTTCTGGAGGGAAATGCTGTTGGAATGCTCAACCGGTGTCGCTCATTCAGCCGACAGAAACTTTCAACCGGTTTTCCCCATTATGTAGCGAGTCGGAGTCTGAGTCTGAGTCTTCTCTTGTCTCTACTCCTCCCGTTACGGGGTCTGAGACGCCGAAGGCTCCCACCGTTAGCTCTGACAAATTGAAAACCCTAGTCATTGGCGACTCCATTACCCGCAGTATTAGACTTAAAACGAATCACCCAGCGATCATACACTGTTTACCAGGGGGCAGGGCTACCGACGTTAAGGCTAATCTTAAGATGGTGCTGGCTAAAGCTAAATCTGGCGAGTGTAGAGAGTATAGAGATATTGTTATCCACGTCGGCACCAACGATGTTAGGATGAAACAGTCAGAGGTCACCAAGTGCAACATAGCTTCAGCGTGTAAATCAGCTAGAAAGATGTGTCGGCATCGAGTAATTGTCTCTGGCCCCCTCCCAGTTAGGGGGAGTGACGAGCTCTACAGCAGAGTCTCAGCACTCAATCGCTGGTTGAAAACTGTTTTCTGCCCCTCCCAAAAGATAGAATTTGTAGATAATTGGCCCTCTTTCTGGGACTCACCCACAAACAGGACCAAGCCTGACCTGCTAAGGAGTGACGGACTCCATCCTACCTGGAGGGGTGCTCTCATCTTATCTACCAACATAGATAGGGCTCTAACTCCTTTAGCCCCACAATGAAATAGGGTGCAGGCCAGGCAGCAGGCTGTTAGCCAACCTGCCAGCTTAGTGGAGTCTGCCAATAGCACAGTCAGTGTAGTCAGCTCAGCCATACCCATTGAGACTGTGTCTGTGCCTCGACCTAGGTTGGGCAAAACTAAACATGGCGGTGTTCGCCTTAGCAATCTTATTAGGATAAAGACCTCCTCCATTCCTGCCATTATTGAAAGAGATCGTGATACCTCACATCTCAAAATCGGGTTACTTAATGTTAGATCCCTCACTTCAAAGGCAGTCATAGTCAATGAACTAATCACTGATCATAATCTTGATGTGATTGGCCTGACTGAAACATGGCTTAAGCCTGATGAATTTACTGTGTTAAATGAGGCCTCACCTCCTGGTTACACTAGTGACCATATCCCCCGTGCATCCCGCAAAGGCGGAGGTGTTGCTAACATCTACAATAGCAAATTTCAATTTACAAAAAAAAAAATGGCGTTTTCGTCTTTTGAGCTTCTAGTCATGAAATCTATGCAGCCTACTCAATCACTTTTTATAGCTACTGTTTACAGGCCTCCTGGGCCATATACAGCGTTCCTCTCTGAGTTTCCTGAATTCCTATCAGACCTTGTAGTCATAGCAGATCATATTCTAATTTTTGGTGATTTTAATATTCACATGGAGAAGTCCACAGACCCACTCCAAAAGTCTTTCGGAGCCATCATCGACTCAGTGGGTTTTGTCCAACATGTCTCTGGACCTACTCACTGCCACAGTCATACTCTGGACCTAGTTTTGTCCCATGGAATAAATGTTGTAGATCTTAATGTTTTTCCACATAATCCTGGACTATCGGACCACCATTTTATTACGTTTGCAATCGCAACAAATAATCTGCTCAGACCCCAACCAAGGAGCATCAAAAGTCGTGCTATAAATTCTCAGACAACACAAAAATTCCTTGATGCCCTTCCAGACTCCTTCTGCCTACCCAAGGACGTCAGAGGACAAAAATCAGTTAACCACTTAACTGAGGAACTCAATTTAACCTTGCGCAATACCCTAGATGCAGTTGCACCCCTAAAAACGAAAAACATTTGTCATAAGAAACTAGCTCCCTGGTATACAGAAAATACCCGAGCTTTGAAGCAAGCTTCCAGGAAATTGGAACGGAAATGGCGCCACACAAAACTGGAAGTCTTCCGACTAGCTTGGAAAGACAGTACCGTGCAGTACCGAAGAGCCCTCACTGCTGCTCGATCATCCTACTTTTCCAACTTAATCGAGGAAAATAAGAACAATCCAAAATTTCTTTTTGATACTGTTGCAAAGCTAACTAAAAAGCAGCATTCCCCAAGAGAGGATGGCTTTCACTTCAGCAGTAATAAATTCATGAACTTCTTTGAGGAAAAGATCATGACCATTAGAAAGCAAATTACGGACTCCTCTTTGAATCTGCGTATTCCTCCAGGGCTTAGCTGTCCTGGATCTGCACAGCTCTGCGAGGGCCTGGGATCGGGAGAGACACTTAAGTGTTTTAGTACTATATCTCTTGACACAATGATGAAAATAATCATGGCCTCTAAACCTTCAAGCTGCATACTGGATCCTATTCCTACTAAACTGCTGAAGGAGCTGCTTCCTGTGCTTGGCCCTCCTATGTTGAACATAATAAACAGCTCTCTATCCACCGGATGTGTACCAAACTCACTAAAAGTGGCAGTGATAAAGCCTCTCTTGAAAAAGCCAAACCTTGACCCGGAAAATATAAAAAACTATCGGCCTATATCGAATCTTCCATTCCTCTCAAAAATTTTAGAAAAAGCTGTTGCGCAGCAACTCACTGCCTTTCTGAAGACAAACAATGTATACGAAATGCTTCAGTCTGGTTTTAGACCCCATCATAGCACTGAGACTGCACTTGTGAAGGTGGTAAATGACCTTTTAATGGCGTCAGACCGAGGCTCTGCATCTGTCCTCGTGCTACTAGACCTTAGTGCTGCCTTTGACACCATCGATCACCACATTCTTTTGGAGAGACTGGAAACCCAAATTGGTCTACACGGACAAGTTCTGGCCTGGTTTAGATCTTACCTGTCGGAAAGATATCAGTTTGTCTCTGTGAATGGTCTGTCCTCTGACAAATCAACTGTACATTTCGGTGTTCCTCAAGGTTCCGTTTTAGGACCACTATTGTTTTCACTATATATTTTACCTCTTGGGGATGTTATTCGAAAACATAATGTTAACTTTCACTGCTATGCGGATGACACACAGCTGTACATTTCAATGAAACATGGTGAAGCCCCAAAATTGCCCTCGCTAGAAGCCTGTGTTTCAGACATAAGGAAGTGGATGGCTGAAAACTTTCTACTTTTAAACTCGGACAAAACAGAGATGCTTGTTCTAGGTCCCAAGAAACAAAGAGATCTTCTGTTAAATCTGACAATTCATCTTGATGGTTGTAAAGTCGTCTCAAATAAAACTGTGAAGGACCTCGGTGTTACTCTTGACCCTGATCTCTCTTTTGACGAACATATCAAGACTGTTTCAAGGACAGCTTTTTTCCATCTACGTAACATTGCAAAAATCAGAAATTTTCTGTCCAAAAATGATGCAGAAAAATTAATCCATGCATTTGTTACTTCTAGGTTAGACTACTGCAATGCTCTACTTTCCGGCTACCCGGATAAAGCACTAAATAAACTTCAGTTAGTGCTAAATACGGCTGCTAGAATCCTGACTAGAACCAAGAAATTTGATCATATTACTCCAGTGCTAGCTTCCCTACACTGGCTTCCCGTTAAGGCAAGGGCTGATTTCAAGGTTTTACTGTTAACCTTTAAAGCGTTACATGGGCTTGCTCCTACCTATCTTTCCGAGTTGGTCCTGCCGTACATACCTACACGTACGCTACGGTCACAAGACGCAGGCCTCCTAATTGTCCCTAAAATTTCTAAGCAAACAGCTGGAGGCAGGGCTTTCTCCTATAGATCTCCATTTTTATGGAACAGTCTGCCTACCCATGTGAGAGACGCAGACTCAGTCTCAACCTTTAAGTCTTTACTGAAGACTTATCTCTTCAGTAGGTCATATGATTGAGTGTAGTCTGGCCCAGGAGTGTGAAGGTGAACGGAAAGGCTCTGGAGCAACGAACCGCCCTTGCTGTCTCTCCAGGGCCGGTTCCCCTCTCTCCACTGGGATTCTCTGCCTCTAACCCTGTTACTGGGGCTGAGTCACTGGCTTGCTGGTGCTCTTTCATGCCGTCCCTAGGAGGGGTGCGTCACTTGAGTGGGTTGAGTTACTGACGTGAACTTCCTGTCTGGGTTGGCGCCCCCCCTTGGTTGTGCTGTGGTGGAGACCTTTGTGGGCTATACTCGGCCTTGTCTCAGGATTGTAAGTTGGTGGTTGAGGATATCCCTCTAGTGGTGTGGGGGCTGTGCTTTGGCAGAGTGGGTGGGGTTATATCCTTCCTGTTTGGCCCTGTCCGGGGGTTTCTTCGGATGGGGCCACAGTGTCTCCTGACCGCTCCTGTCTCAGCCTCCAGTATTTATGCTGCAGTAGTTTATGTGTCGGGGGGCTAGGGTCAGTTGGTTATACCTGGAATACTTCTCCTGTCTTATCCAGTGTCCTGTGTGAATTTAAGTATGCTCTCTCTAATTCTCTCGTTCTCTCTTTCTCTCTGAGAACCTGAGCCCTAGGACCATACGTCAGGACTACCGGGCATGCTGACACCTTGCTGTCCCCAGTCCACCCGGCCTTGCTGCTATTCCAGTTTCAACTGTTTCTGCCTGCGGTTACGAAACCCCTACCTGTCCCAGACCTGCTGTTTTCAACTCTTAATGATCGGCTATGAAAAGCCAACTGAGATTTATTCCTGATTATTATTTGACCATGCTTGTCATTTATGAACATTTTGAAAATCTTGGCTCTCTCTAATTTTCTCCTTCTCTCTTTCTCTCGGAGGACCTGAGCCCTAGGACCATACGTCGGGACTACCGGCCGTGGTGACTCCTTGCTGCCCCCAGTCCGCCTGGCCTTGCTGCTATTCCAGTTTCAACTCTTCTGCCTGTGGTTATGGAACCCCTACCTGTCCCAGACCTGCTGTTTTCAACTCTTAATGATCGGCTATGAAAAGCCAACTGAGATTTATTCCTGATTATTATTTGACCATGCTTGTCATTTATGAACATTTTGAAAATCTTGGCTCTCTCTAATTTTCTCCTTCTCTCTTTCTTTCTCTCGGAGGACCTGGGCCCTAGGACCATGCGTCGGGACTGCCGCCCGTGGTGACTCCTTGCTGTCCCCAGTCCGCCTGGCCTTGCTGCTATTCCAGTTTCAGCTGTTCTGCCTGCGGTTATGGAACCCGCTCCTGTCCCAGACCTGTTGTTTTTCAACTCTTAATGATCAGCTATGAAAAGCCAACTGAAAATTATTCATGATTATTATTTGACCATGCTTGTCACTTATGAACATTTTTGAACATCTTGGCATAGTTCTGTTATAATCTCCACCCGGCACAGCCAGAAGAGGACTGGCCACCCCTCATAGCCTGGTTCCTCTCTAGGTTTCTTCCTAGGTTTTGGCCTTTCTAGGGAGTTTTTCCTAGCCACCGTGCTTCTACACCTGCATTCTAGCTGTTTGGGGTTTTAGGCTGGGTTTCTGTACAGCACTTCGAGATATTATCTGATGTACGAAGGGCTATATAAAATAAAATAAAAAAAAATAAATAAAATTGAATGTTCGGGCTGGGAATTGCCAGGGACCTCACAATACGATATTGTTACGATACTTAGATGCTTCTCACTAGTTAAAAAGAAGATATAGGATGAAAATACAGGAAGTTTTGGTGCAGGTACAGCCGACTAGTGCTAGCTAACGCTACCTAGGCAAAAACAATATCATAAATATATATATATACTTTTTACTAATCAATACTTGGGAGTCAAAGTATTGATATATCGTCCAAAATAATATTGCGATATGTAACTATCACTAGTGAACGTTGTGTGGTGTGATTGAAGTAGGCTTTTACAGTTCCACTGTGAGCGAGCTCCTTTTAGTATTGTTTACAAACCTGCAGAATGTTCGGGTTTGACCTAGAAGATTATATAAACTGTCTTTTCTTCAATCGTTTTCAAAAAGGCTATATTTGGAGAGAGCGGCAGAAGTAGAAAGCCGGTTTTATATTTAGTCTAGTTTCTGCACATACTGAATGAGGAGCCTAATGTTCACCTTCAACTCTTATCCTGTGTTTCAGAGGAACGACATTGCCATGGCGATAACAAAGTTCGACCAGTTTGACTTCCTCATCGACATCGTGCCCCGGGATGAGCTCAAGCCCCCCAAACGACAGGTAGTGTGTGAGAGTCCATCTGCATTTCATTTCAGGACCCCGGCAGGGTGTAGTACCACTACTGGCAGCCTGGAGGCGCTGTAAACATCCTTGACTGGAAGCTGGTGTTCGGTCAGCGAGGGCTTTCAGTCGGATGTTTGCAGCGTCTGGCTGACCCTTACCTCCAACATCCCTCAACAGTACCACCAGTACCACCACCCCATAGCTTGTAATCACTATCAACATAATCACCACCGTGTTAACTGATGCCCTCTGACACATTACAGTTTGATGGTGGTATATGTTTTAGACTAGACAGTGCCTCCCAAGCATTTCTAAGTTGTGACCTACCTAAAATGATGGTATTCTATCAGTAGATCCATAAATCAATATAGTTGACCAGATCTGTGGCCAGGGGTGTAAACATCCTACACTCTCAGCTGTGACATCATCGAGCTGGGAGAGGGGTGTTTACACTTCTGGTGACGGGCGAATTGGCTACCTCCTACGCTACCCCATGGAAGATCAACCAACCAGTAGCTTTTAGGGGACTGTTACCCTGTACTTGTGATGAGGCCTTGCCGTGGCATTGCTCTAACTGATTTTGGGCTGTATATTATGATAACTAGGCACAAAGAGGGTACAGGCTTGTTAATGGTTGATCATGTCCAATGTGTCACTAAATTAGCTTTCCTTTCACACTTTATGATTTAGAACATTCTCCATAATGTATCAAGGCCTTGTTTTTTTTAATGAATAGAAATGATCCCTTTCAGTCTGAAGTGTTCTTGTAAAAAATGTTGTTGATCATCACAGTGATAATGCATTTACTTTCTGTTCCTATTATTTGTATTTCTTATTGTTGAGAAGGAAGCTGCTAGTAAGTGTTTAGTTTGACGATGTTTACCATGTGTATCTCGTACATAAGACTAATAAAACGTGAAAGTAATGGATCCTCTGGTAGTGTCCCAAATGGCACCCTATAAAGTGCACTTGTTTTGACCAAGGCCTGTAGGGCAGACCCATAGGGCCCTGTTCAGAAGCAGTGCACTACCTAGGTATTATGGTGCCATTTGGGACACAACCTCCATTCAGAATCACATTACTCAACCATCCAGAGCTTATTAGTTATTTATCGGGCCTCTCGCTTATTGTATTACGCTAGCAAAATAATTCATGGCGATGTAATGGACTGATATGCTTCTCTTTCTGCCCTTCACTCTGTTATTCTCCTCTCGCTCTCTCTCTGTCTTCCATTCTCACCCTCTCCCCCTGTCTCTCTCTCTTCCTGTGTGTGTGTGTACAGGAGGAGGTGCGTCAGTCAGTGGCCCCAGCAGAGCCGGTTCAGTACTACTTCACCCTGGCTCAGCAGCCAGGACAGGTCCAGGTGCAGGGTCAGCAGCAGGGTCAGCAGCAGGGCCAGCAGGCCACAGGACAACAGACTACCACCATCCAGCCTGGACAGATCATTATCGCACAGCCACAGCAAGGACAGGTACGCTGGAGAATAGACACACACACACACACACACACACACACACACACACACACACACACTCATATGCGCTGCACACACAACGCACCACACAGACCGCAAATAACCAGTAAGGTACCGCCATACAGCGTAGGCAAAGGCATATTATAAACTGGGTGGTGACAGCCCTGAATGCTGATTGGCTGACAACCATGTTGTATCCGACCGTATACCACGGGTATGACTAAACATGTATTTTTACTGCTCTAATTACGTAACCAGTTTACAATAGCAATAAAGGTACGGGCTGTATCCAGGCACTCCATGTTGTCATGCTTAATATACCACACCCCCTTGGGCCTTGTTGCTTAAGTATAACACACCACACAGCCTGGCAGAACACAAGCTCTCCTAACACACCCAGTCAACAACCCCGTGAAGTCCAGTGTGAATGGGAGAATAACAGCATTAACAGTGGATTTTATTGATATTATCGTTGGCAAGCACAGCCGATCCCCACTCTGGCTTCAACTCTTTCCCACCAGCAGGGATGATTGACCCGTACACACCCAACACACACACACTCCCAGCTATACAAGCAGTGGTCCAGAGCCATTTGTTCTGCACACTTCAGTCACTACCCTCTCCACTGGAGGTCTGTAACACATGAAACAGTAACACACTAGGGCTGCATCTGGTCAAAAGTAGTGCACTATGTAGGGAATAGGGTGCAGCCCTGGTCAAAAGTAGTGCACTATGTAGGGAATAGGGTGCAGGCCTGGTCAAAATTAGTGCACTATGTAGGGAATAGGGTGCCATTTGATACACAGTCCTAGTGTGTTACTGTTTAATGTGTTACGGACCTACAGTGGAGAGGGGAGTGATTGAAGTGTGCAGATCAAATGGCTCTGGGCCACTACTTGTATAGCTGGGAGTCCCTGTGAGACTGCTCTCCACCCCTCCACTGTACTTCTCTCTGTAGAGGAGGAACCCCCACCCCCTCATCCCTAGTCTGTCTTCTTCTCTGGTCCCCCCCCACCCCTAGTCTGTCTTCTTCTCTGGTCCCCCCCCACCCCTAGTCTGTCTTCTTCTCTGGCCCCCCCCACCCCTAGTCTGTCTTCTTCTCTGGTCCCCCCCACCCCTAGTCTGTCTTCTTCTCTGGTCCCCCCCACCCCTAGTCTGTCTTCTTCTCTGGTCCCCCCCACCCCTAGTCTGTCTTCTTCTCTGGTCCCCCCCACCCCTAGTCTGTCTTCTTCTCTGGTCCCCCCCCACCCCTAGTCTGTCTTCTTCTCTGGTCCCCCCCCACCCCTAGTCTGTCTTCTTCTCTGGTCCCCCCCACCCCTAGTCTGTCTTCTTCTCTGGTCCCCCCCACCCCTAGTCTGTCTTCTTCTCTGGTCCCCCCCACCCCTAGTCTGTCTTCTTCTCTGGTCCCCCCCATCCCTAGTCTGTCTGTCTTCTCTGGTCCCCCCCATCCCTAGTCTGTCTGTCTTCTCTGGTCCCCCCCACCCCTAGTCTGTCTTCTCTGGTCCCCCCCACCCCTAGTCTGTTTTCTCTGGTCCCCCCCACCCCTAGTCTGTCTTCTCTGGTCCCCCCCACCCCTAGTCTGTCTTCTCTGGTCCCCCCCACCCCTAGTCTGTCTTCTTCTCTGGTCCCCCCCACCCCTAGTCTGTCTTCTCTGGTCCCCCCCACCCCTAGTCTGTCTTCTTCTCTGGTCCCCCCCACCCCTAGTCTGTCTTCTTCTCTGGTCCCCCCCACCCCTAGTCTGTCTTCTCTGGTCCCCCCCACCCCTAGTCTGTCTTCTCTGGTCCCCCCCACCCCTAGTCTGTCTTCTTCTCTGGTCCCCCCCACCCCTAGTCTGTCTTCTTCTCTGGTCCCCCCCACCCCCAGTCTGTCTTCTTCTCTGGTCCCCCCCACCCCTAGTCTGTCTTCTCTGGTCCCCCCCACCCCTAGTCTGTCTTCTCTGGTCCCCCCCACCCCTAGTCTGTCTTCTCTGGTCCCCCCCACCCCTAGTCTGTCTTTATCTTTTCTCTTTTTTTGTTCTCTCGCTCTTTTTTTGAATGTATTTTATTTTTCTCCCCCCATGCTGCCTTAAGTTCATTGAGCTGTCGTGGTTCCACAGTCGGAGCAGAACTGTTGCTACTGTTAATATCTGCTGCTGTTAATGTTAATATTACTGTTAATGCTACTGCTACTGCTACTGCTGTTGCTGCTGCAGTCCACTTAGTCGCAGAGCAGGGAACCAAATGACTGGCACCTTAGAAGAGATGACTAGTCCGGGGTGCATCACTATTGGGTAACAGTCAAGAGGCCAGGGGGTTGGAGGAATCAGAAGAACAGGCAGATAAAGTGTCATTTTTAAAAGCGAGAGTTATCTGGAGATTGAGAGCGAGGGAAGAGGGTGAAGAGAGAGTGATGTTAAATCGTGTGTGTCTCCAGACTTGACTGCAAAGAGCTTTGTGTCACTAGTCGTCACTGTTGCACCAGTTCTGTCACATGCCCTCTCAGGTCACAAAGTCCCTAATGGACTGATCTGTTGGAAAACCAAACCTCCATTTCCTACTGTAGGATACATCTTTATATTAATATAACTACCATTTCCTACTGTAGGATACATCTTTATATTAATATAACTACCATTTCCTACTGTAGGATACATCTTTATATTAATATAACTACCATTTCCTACTGTAGGATACATCTTTATATTAATATAACTACCATTTCCTACTGTAGGATACATCTTTATATTAATATAACTACCATTTCCTACTGTAGGATACATCTTTATATTAATATAACTACCATTTCCTACTGTAGGATACATCTTTATATTAATATAACTACCATTTCCTACTGTAGGATACATCTTTATATTAATATAACTACCATTTCCTACTGTAGGATACATCTTTATATTAATATAACTACCATTTCCTACTGTAGGATACATCTTTATATTAATATAACTACCATTTCCTACTGTAGGATACATCTTTATATTAACATAACTACCATTTCCTACTGTAGGATACATCTTTATATTAATATAACTACCATGTCCTACTGTATGATACATCTTTATATTAATATAACTACCATTTCCTACTGTAGGATACATCTTTATATTAATATAACTACCATTTCCTACTGTAGGATACATCTTTATATTAATATAACTACCATTTCCTACTGTAGGATACATCTTTATATTAATATAACTACCATTTCCTACTGTAGGATACATCTTTATATTAATATAACTACCATTTCCTACTGTAGGATACATCTTTATATTAATATAACTACCATTTCCTACTGTAGGATACGTCTTTATATTCATTAACTTCACTATACCTGGATTTCACAGCTGCTATTCCTTCATTAATTCTGCACATCACTTCTGCTCTATGCAGCATTTCATTGTGCTCACATGCTCATTGTTGTGTGTGATCTGACGACACCTGTCTACTGTATGTGTGTGTGTTCCTGTGCGCTCTGCATGTGCTCGTAGTCATCTTTGTAAAGCTTCCTCTCTCTCTCCTCCCTCCTCCCTCCCTTCTTCAGGTGCTGCAGGGGGCCACAATGCAACAGTTACAGCAGGTTCAGGTAGCCCAGTCACAGGGCACACCCATCACGGTAAACACCGCTCCTCAGCCCCCCGTCCCCATCTGAAACCCCCTCCCAGCCCAGGGTGAAGTTGCCCCTGGACGCTGATCGATTTTGCATTTCCCCCACTAAATGGTTAGCAATGGGGGAGGGAACGCTGATCCTAGATCTGATCCTAGTGGAAATTTCACCCCGGAGGGCACCCCTCCACATTGAATCAGGAAGATTAGGAGGAAGCTTGTGTTTGGCTGCATCACTAGTTCACTGAGCCCCCCCCCCCCCCCCCCGCCCAGAGAGCCCTGCTGTCTCTCAGCAGCAGCCGGCTCATTAAAACCGCCGGTAGATTTTTTTTGTTGCATATTAGGGATTTTCATCAGATCCGTTCAGCCAATCCTGGAGAGACTGGGTTGCCTGACACCACCATATCATCGTCTATGAGCTTGTAGGATGAGAGGGGGTTTTCAACCCTGCCTTGTCATCTCTCTCTCTGTGGTCCCATTCTAACTGTAATCTACTTATTAGGCCCAGGTTTTCCAGCCCAATGTCAATCATTACATGGTCACAGTCACCACACTCTCACCAGTTGTTTAAGAATTAACATTCTCCCTCCCCCACCACCAGAGTGCTCCAATGACCATGCAGGTTGGGGACCAGCAGGTCCAGATAGTACAGGCGTCGTCCCAGGGCCAGACCCAGACGGTGCAGTCAGGACAGACCATGCAGGTCATGCAGCAGATCCTCACCAACTCCGCCGAGATCCAGCAAATACCAGTAAGAGAGGGGGAGGGGAGATTCTCTCCTTGAGTGACCTAACTGGAAAGTTTAATAATTTCAAATTTTCGAATGAAATAAATACAACACATTTTCTTAAGTTGGCGATCAATCTCCAAACAACACTGTAGAGAGCTGGTTGAACATTCCTCTCCCCCATGTTGACACTAACTAACTAGCTCAACGATCATAATGAAGTTTGTGTTGTTTTTCTATGACCTCCTCTGCCTAAAGTGGGTGTTTGTCTCCCCCGTGTGGTGGCTGTGTGCAGGTGCAGCTGAACACTGGCCAGTTGCAGTACATCCGGCTGGCACAGCCCGTCTCTGGCACACAGGTGGTTCAGGGACAGATCCAGACGCTGGGTAACACTCAGCAGGTACAGGTACTGAACAAGAACCTTTTCAATCTATAGTATCGCATCATATGTGTGTGGACACTTCATCTCTGTAATGTAGTCTCACTATACTAGTTTATAAAATAACATTAACGGCGTTAATGTAGTAACCAATACAAATATTATACGATTGTGTATTTCTATAATGACTTCTATATTGTACATTGCCTTCAGTTGCATTTGAACAGAGGTGTAGGTTTTAATAGTGGCTGTGAGAACCACTGTGTGAATGACTGACTCCTCTCTCTCTGGTTTGTTCTCAGATTACACAAACGGAGCAAGGCCAGCAGCAATTCAACCAGTTTACCGACGGACAGGTAAGACTAACATCTCTCACTCCTGTCACACACATGCACACACCCTCCTCTCTCTCACCCTTTCCCTCTGTGTCCTTACAGCAGTTGTATCAGATTCAGCAGGTGACGATGCCGGCGGGACAGGACCTGAGCCAGCCAATGTTCATCCAGTCCACCAACCAGACGGCCGACGGACAGGTCACCACGCAGGTCAGCGGAGACTGAGGCTCCGGAAGCATCCGCCTGACCACCAGACCACCCAACCACTGATCCAACCACCTGCTACCATCCATAAGGGGAACTGGCTCAAACAGCCAAGGGACCTCCTAGGATATGTCCCAAATGGCACCATATTACCTACACACTATATAGGGTGCAATTTGGGATGTGCCCTCACGCTCATTCAATACACTGGTATATGACATGATAATTACAAGCGACTCTCTGACAACAACAGTTCTTTATTCAGTACACTGGGTCAGATACCAAAGGGACTGCCCGACAACTCTCTCTCATTCCCATGTCATATCATCTCTTTCTGCCTCCGTTAGTTCCTCCTGGCACCCACACTCACCTGATACGTTCCCCAGAATACCTCACCTAATGCCCATTCACGACAGCCACACACAGGGTATCCAAATGCTGAATCCTCCAGGACCCAACTTTCCTCCTTTTTAGTGACCAACTCTCTGTACTTCCTCAGTGTCTGTCAACCCTTGCTGTATAATCTGTATGTCTTCTGTCTCTCTGTGAAGTACACCGTATAGGGGTGTCTTATGTTCTATCTGCATCCCAAATGGCACTGTTCCCTATATAATGTACTGTTTTTGACCACGGCCTATATGGCCCTGATCAAAAGTAGTTCACTATATAGGGAATAGTGCAATTTGGGAGGAATCCTATGGAAGGCTTGGTCCTTGTTTGGTCTACAAGAGAACATGAATCATGCCCTTTTGTTGTAATGTCTTAATGTGTAGACTTTAAAAGAAAAAACTATAAAGCCATACTCTAAGCTAGCGCACAATAATTCATTGTAAATTGTATGAAAGACTCACACCAGCCGTGATTGGTCAATTCATAATTTGTTCTTAGTTCCTCTTTGTTTGGTTCACATTGACGAAACATGCCATCAATGAAAGGGCTTCTAACTGTATGATGGACTTTGTATTTAGTATGTATGACCCGTGTGTGTGTGTGTGTCCGTCCAATATTGTGCAGTATCTCTTCCCCATGGCCCAGTGATCATACTCACCTCTTCATTGGCCCTCTTCCATCCCTCTTTCCTCTTCCCTCCCCCTCTCAACTCTTCATGAATCACCACACTGATCACTATCATGGTTAGGCCTTTCTCTGCCTTATATGCAGTCTCTCTCTCCCCTATCCAGAGAGGTTTTTGGTTCTCCTTCCTTGCTCGTAGAGAAAGCCTAATGTAAAAAAAAAAAAAAATACTTCACTGAAGCAAAGACCCCTTTTATAGTCTTTTCTTAATACCAGTTGTAACTTGTCAAGGTTTCTTTTGAAATGACCATCCCTCCCTTTTCTTTCCCTTTCTTATTTAGTAATGATCATTATCATAGCTGTTCTTCTTGTTGTTTTGCATGTAGTTTCAACTGCCAGCATGATATGCAATGATAGGTACACATTTTATTTTTGTTCTTTTTTGTAAGCAAACTTTGGGTTTGTGAGGAAAAAAATAATAACTAAATAAAAAAACAATACATGCAATATTTTCTACAGAAAAGTTAACCGTTTTTCACCCAACAGTTTTTGTGGCAAATGTGCATTTGTGTTTAGAGGTGATTGAAATCTATTCATAGCCTATTGATAACTACCATATAGTGCAACATAAACCACGTTTACATCCACAGGTTTTAATGCGAGTAATACCATACAAACAAAAATCAAGACAGCTGTGATGGAAACAGGGTGTTTCGGTACAATTTTATAAATGCAGACGGAATGTATTAGTTTAACATGATGGGATCTTTTTGTGTCGGTAAAATTCATTATGCGACAAATGGCGTTGGAAATGCACAAATATTTATGCACAAATATTGATCTATCATAACGAAGTAAACTTGGAATGTTGGGTGGTCTCCCACTAAGACTCGGGAAACTATGTAGTTTATTAGGCTACAGATTAAATAATTACGCCTCATGTCCACCAGATGGATCAAACTCTGCGTTCCGACGGAAGTCATTCATTGTCAATGGAGCAGGCCGCAACACTACATTGGGGATGCCGCACTAGGCTGCGGTGAGTTCGGTGTATCGTATGCATTAAATATTTAATGCTTTTCCGTTCGGTGGTACAAACGGAAGTACACACAGACTCCAACTAGCTAGTTGAAAAGCAAAGCACATGTATGTCAAATACCTAAAATGCGAGCAAAACATACGGGAAAAACAAAACATGCATCTGGTTGGTATCTGGCGTTATGCACTTCACAGGGTGGTGAAAGTGCACAGTGGTGAGTTTGATGCGCCTTTCCAATAAATTTCGAGGGTCATATTCTGGTGACATGATGATCGATGGTTGACTGCCGTTGGACAAATACAAATAGTATTGCTCTTTAGAGTCGAAAATGCAATAGAAACGCTTTGAACATTAGATTTTTATTTTGTGCATAAACTAAAGCGATAAAGTACATTGTGTGCACCACGTCATCGCGCACTGATTTTGTTTCTGCAACAAGTCCGTTTGGTGTAAGCGCCACTGGTGGGAAAATGCGCATATTTTCTAAATGCGGATTTTAGAATATTTGCATGAAAATCGGTCTCCATTTGGATGGAGACCTAGCTGTAGTTGTCCTTTAGTGAAGCAATTTATCAGTCGGTATAGACTTGATGGTGATAAATTATGTACAAGTTGTTGAGTACGAATGTCTTGACATATCACTTCAAGATATGGGTCTATGCACTCTATAACTGTCTGAATAAAAACGATCCCTCTATGGCCTCCAACATCGACAGACAAACTATCCTGAAACCCACAATGGAAATGGAAATGAGAGCGTCCACGAAACACCTGGAGGCGGGAGCTTGAAGCGGATGCCAAAAATCCGGCATGTGATGGAACGAGATTGAGAAGACAGCCCAGAAGAGTGCGATGGAGAAGAGTCGTAGATGGCCTATGTGCCCCGGGGGAGTGACATACCTAAGAACGTAAGCAATATGGCCACAAGGGGGCGACTGTGGGTTAAATTATCCATACAATGTCCCCCCCCCCTAGAGGACCACACTTCCAACAGCAGAGCAATATACGTACTGTAGGTCCTGTTTTTTTCTTCTTCTCACTTCTCTACTTCTGGAAAGGGCTGTTCGTTGTGAAAGGCCAAGCGGGTAACAATGGAATCACGAGGTAGTTGGCTGGAGACGGCTCAGCACTTTGGAGATCAGACGTCATTCCTTATCCAACCTAAATCTTAAAAGGAAAATAGGTAATTAGGCTGGGACAGAAATATAGCGAGAGTGATGCCTCATCTACCTCGAGGAATTGGTCACATAAACCGCAATTTGTCAACAGCAATTAATGTAAAAAAATCTCATATTTCCCAATAAGAATTATTTATTATTACTTGGGCCCTGTCTATAATGTATCAGTAGGGCCAGGAGTTATTCCTGTCTGCAAGACTGACTGGAAAAACTCCTGGTTCTACTTATTGCTAACCTCCCCATGCAGCCCAGTGAGTCTAACATCTACCTAATGAGAAGATTATCCCTATACCTTTAGCTTTGAATGCTGTCCACATTTAAAATCCGTCTGTCTGATAATAGTGCTTGGTCTTTGGTTGGGTCAGTGAGGGTTTGAGTGCTGGAAACCGTTTGTGTTATGTAACAGGTAAACAGGGATGCTATTCCGGTCCATAAGCCTACTGGTAGATTGGGACCCATTCCCGTTCTAATCGACTTAAATCACTGAACAATAACTGCATTAATGAATAGACTCATGCTCGCCTCCGTCTAATAAGGGGCAATGAGGATTGGGAGAAATTTTTGTAGCTTAAGTGGAGCGTGAATAGGATTGTCCAACGGCCTCATCCGCTTAGATCAAGGGAACTTTGGAGAGATGAATTATGACCGACTGCTCTGGCTCCACGTTGGGGTAGGTCCCAAGTGGCACTCTATTCCCTATATAGTGCGCTACTTTTGACCAGAGCCCTATGGGAATAGGGAGCCATTTGGGACGCACATTGTGACCACCACACCAGCTCGTCCCACCAAGTTAACCACATCAGACCTTATTAAGACAAGTTGACTTTGAGTTAGATGGATTCTGGTTCATCTTGACCATGTGTTTGATGATCTTTATCTTTGAGGTGTAGGAGATATTGTAAATCTGTGGTTATTCAGGCATCACAGTTACAAGGCAGAAGGTCAGGGGTCAAGCCATGATTAACCAACCAGTGGGATTCATTCTGCATGTAGCATACATTGTGTCTAGTATGGACACAATGTACATACATGATGTATATCAATTGAATAATGTGATAATAGGGAGATTGTATTTAAGGACTTTAACTGTTAGCAGTGTTTTATGAAGACTACATGGCCTGTTTCGAACTGGACAAAGCTGCAGGGCTCTGGTCAAATCAGGAGCAAAAAGACATGATGCAAGTAACTATCTTATATCTTTACAATAAAGAAAAAGAAAACGTTGCTAATCTAGTCTTAAAAACAAAGGAAGTAAAATAAGGTTTTACAGTTTGAGCTGTACTGGTCACACACACACAAACACATCCCTAGCTCATGTGTTGTTTGGCCTGACAAGGACATCTGTGGACCGGGGCAGATATGCTAGGGGAGCGGAGGGCCGCCTGGGGACCGGGGCAGATATGCTAGGGGAGCGAAGGGCCACCTAGGGGGCGGGGGCAGCAGCAGCAAGGTACAAAAGCTATTTCCCCGGGTAATAAATGTGCTGGTGGTGGGTGAGGCCTCCACCCATTCGACTGTGTTCTCACGATTCAGACAGACTGACCGTTAAGTTAGTTGTTTAAACTATTTGAAAGCATTTTTAGTTCATGTTTCAATAGTGTAGTACAACAGTGTTTTCTGTTAATGTTACAATAGTGTGTCTGGTATTTAGTATGTCTACATGAATCTTAGTGGGTTTAGAAGAAATGTCATCCCCAGTTCAGACGTAGGCTAAATGATAGCAGCATCTCTCCAAAGACTACTACCAAGCCTATCATAACATTAAGCAACAAACAACAACACACTGTATCAACAAATGGAACTGTGTTTTTCCCCCTAATTTTTTCTCTGATGTTTTCCATTAAGTGAAATCTGGGGAAAAGAGGAAACGCGTGCAGATTAACGGAAGGAGAAAAAAAGAAAGATTAAATGAAGCCAAACAATGTGGTCTGGGAAAGCCATTAAGTGGTGTAACGCGTATGTCAAGTTATTCAGCGGATATAAAAGGTTGTTGAGGTCCGTCGGAGCGAGAGCGAGCAGCAGAGTTCTACACTATGTGCTGCTGATGTGGGGGGATTTTTAAGTTCTCATAAATTCCCAGTACGGCTGTCTACTCCTAGAGCTCAGCTAGGCTCTGTGGGGCGTGAGTGAATGCCGGTTCGAGAGCAGAGCGTTATGCAATGGAGGAGAGTGGGGTGTGAGAGCACAACCGTGCCAGCCCGACGTCTGTCCTCTTCAACCCCTTACATGGAGCGGCAGGTAGCCTAGTGGTTAGAGCGTTGGACTAGTAACCAAAAGGTTGCTAGATCAAATCCCCGAGCTGACAAGATAAACATTTGTCATTCTGCCCCTGAACAAGGCAGTTAGCCCACTGTTCCTAGGCTGTCATTGTAAATAAGATTTTGTTCTTAACTGACTTGCCTAGTTATATAAAGGTTAAAAAAATAAATGACATGGTCTGTCCCCTTTGACCCCTTACATTACATGGTGTAACCTGTTCCCTTTGACCCCTTACATTACATAGTGCCACCTGTCCCCTTTGACACATTACATGGTGTCACCTGTCCCCTTTGACCCCTTACATTACATGGTGTAACCTGTTCCCTTTGACCCCTTACATTACATGGTGTAACCTGTTCCCTTTGACCCCTTACAATACATAGTGCCACCTGTCCCCTTTGACACATTACATGGTGTCACCTGTCCCCTTTGACACCTTACATTACATGGTGTAACCTGTCCCTTTTGACCCCTTACATTACATGGTGTAACCGGTTCCCTTTGACACCTTACATTACAAGGTGTCACCTATCCCCTTTGACCCCTTACATTACATGGTGTCACCTGTCCCCTTTGACCCCTTACATTACATGGTGTCACCTGTCCCCTTTGACACCTTATCTTACATGGTGTAACCCAAAGTTATTCCAACCTGCTCAAGACGAGGACAATGAGTGTTTATGATTGTGTGGGCTTATGTAATACCCCAGTGGATAGGTGTGTGTGTGTGTGTGTGTGTGGCGGCTTCTCAAGTGTACAGTATTGGAGTGTTAGAGAGAGTCTGTGTGTTTGCATGCACGTCTGTGTGTTAGTGAACAGCTAATGACACATTTGTGCTGTGACCTTGCTCAGCTGTTCTGTTGTCAGAAGCCCATGTAGCCAGACCCGGTCCTTTCCAATTCTGTCCTGTCTGCATATTAATTAAGAGAGCTGGGTGAAGATGGTGCTGGGTAGTGGACAGATTAGTGTAGGGGGTGGTGGAGGTAGTGGAGGGGGTGGCAGAGGGAGCGGGACGATTGGTAGAGGGTCCGTCGGTTGCTTTTCCGCTGTTAAACTTTGATGTTAATCCCCTAGTGCAGGCCCAGATCAGCCCTGTCTATCGTTGCCTCGCTCGACTCAACTTCAGGAGTCACCGCCTAACCCCCTGCAGAATCACAGAAAGGCTGCTGAGAGGGAGAGGGAGAGGGGGGACTGCGGGAGGAATGTTTTGATGATGCCTTCTCCACTATGACTAAGGTATGGTGGTATCCCCACATGTTGAATGTTATAGAGCCTCCTCCAGAGAGCCTCTGCACGCTCAGGGGACATTTGCATGTCTGATTTTATAGTAGCTAAGCTTTCGGTCAAAGCGAACTTAACCAGGGCATTATTTAGCTAGGCACAGGATGGATGGAGTCTAGTGTGAAACGAACCAATGACGACGTCCGAGGATGATGTATAGCTTGCTATATTTTAGTTGACCTTAATTGTCTGGAAATAAGTGTCCAAGCAACGCACATACTGCATAGCTAGGCTACCTCCCAAATTACACCCTATTGCCTGTACGTTGCACTACCTTTGATCAGTGCCCTATGTTTGTAAAGCCCTCTGTGTGCATTCTGAAGCAATGTAAAGAGTTAATGCTGAGTGATGCAAAGTTATATAAGCATAGGGCCCTGGGAATAAACTAGAGATTTGTAGCTCCAGCACAGCAGTGGCACCAACATGCATCCCCCTGCTCATTCCTCAACCATGCATGTTCCATAAACTAATGAAAAGAATCAAACAGACCAGGAGTGTGTATATTGTGCACCATTAGGCTACATACCAAAACAGTGACAATGATGAATGCTTGTTTTGTAGGTTACTGAAGCTATACATTCCTTGTTTTCCAGAGTCACAAAAGGTCCAAAGTTATTTGTTCAAGCACGTCTTCTAGCAATTTAATTTAGTTCATGTGAGTTTTTCTGTTCAAATCTGGTATTTTACACTTTAGACCACTGATATGTTAATTTATGTGCTTTGGTTTACAGGTTGTCTTGTAAATCACTGTTTTCTCCATCTCTTTGAGTGTACTGCCACTGCAGTAGAGATGGGTTGTATTCACAAGGCACCAAACGGAAGAACACTGACTGAAACAGGGCAGGACTACCTGA
Organism: Salvelinus fontinalis; assembly: GCF_029448725.1. Classification (NCBI taxonomy): domain Eukaryota; kingdom Metazoa; phylum Chordata; class Actinopteri; order Salmoniformes; family Salmonidae; genus Salvelinus; species Salvelinus fontinalis. The sequence continues at coordinate 19,879,626 of NC_074696.1, forward strand.
ACTTGTCCAATAACAAAAGGTTTTTTGTTGCAAAAAGTTTTAATATGGCGCACTAATGAATACAACCCACGGTTGGCTTGCCATCTGTTGATGTCATTAGTGTGATCCGTGATGTGGCAAAACAGGACAGGAACCTTACACAAGCATTCTGGAGAGATCCCGTCTAAACAGGTGACCGCCGTCACCGCTCTACAGGGCACTGTGTGTCATAGCCACAGAATGTGTGTCATAACCAGAACCACATAACCCCCGGGTGCTCCATGTCAGGACCGTAGAAATAGAATCCCTGGACCATAGAACTAGGATTCCCATTCTATTCCTATTGTCACACTGTGTCATAACCAGAATTCCTCTTCTATTCCTATGTTTTTTCTGTGATCTATTGTCATGCTATCTCATAATAGTATTCTAATTCCATGGTCAGGCCACTGTCTGTCCCTCACACCTGTCTCTCTTATCTTGTGTCCCCTGCCCAGTACTCCTGGATACAGCTCTCAGATGGTAAACATATGGTCCGTGCTATCAGGGATCCTTGGGATGTCCCTACCCCCCTCCCCCCATTGAAGTTGACATTTAAAATGGTTAGGTAAGGATTTGGTAAAGGTTAGGGTAGGGAGGTCGCAAGGATCCCAGATAGCACTGACCATAAACACACAGGCTACATTACATTTTCATTGAGGCTCCCTCTTTAGGCCTACAGTGCCCTTGCCACATGACAGGAGAAAGTTGAAACAATTGATTTGGTCACCACTGATAACTGAAAGGCATGACAAATGTGTGACAACCAAGTCTATCAATGTGGTGCCCAATAAATACATATATATTTATTATAGCTCCAAATACTAACATACCATATAACTGATGTTTGCATCTGTTTTTCTAAAATGAAAAGTTGTCAGCCTCATCAAAAATATGAACGCGTAGCTCAGAGATATTAGACCTGTCTCATGCTACTGAGCTAACATTACACACATCCGAATATCAGCGTGCGCATTCTCGCTCCCTCTCTCAGCGTCCATCCCATACAATCCGTGTGTTCAAGATAGCCAGATGCTTTTGGTTTGTGCGTGCGAAGTCTTCAGAAGCGCAACGGCACTGTCCCTCTAGTTTATCTCTGGACCATCTGAGTCTGCTGCGTGTGACCCGAGAGTCCTCTCTGAAATAATAGAAGTTTAGAGTAAAGTTGACTTTAGATATCTCACGGACGGTCATCACCGCTCCTCACCACGAGCGCGCTGGACCAGCGAGACGCACAGGAAAGGAGGCTGGAGTGAGTGTCAGTTCAGTGGGCATGTTGTGCAGCATCGAACCTCATAGGAAAGAGCAGAGCGATAATGTTCAATCGATAGTTATTTAACCAATTTAATTGTAGTCCTTTAATAAATACGCTTGTCTGCTTTAAGCTTTCAATTGCGGGCTTTAAGTGTTTTCTAAATAGGCTAATTTCGAGCAAGATGCGCATGCGAGGACGACTATACTAATTAGCAATAGGGTAGGTTATAAAGTTACCGTTCCCGCGGCCAAAATATATTGTAATCATCACTCGGTTGCACCTCGTGTTCCAAGATTTAACGGCCCTTGGAATTATCGCGTAATACCTTTGACAACTTTGCATTTGAGTTTCAACAATGTTTCTCAAAGGTTACGTTTTTACATACCGCACTTGTCAAAATGCCATGTGAATTTTATTTTATGGCTGTGACTTGATTTTTAGATAACTTAAACTAAATTCAGAGTCCAGACATTTAGAGGGAAGAAATTGACTCGCTGTAATTAGTCATTAATCCAAGTAATTATCCGATGCAGACAACCTGATTATGGCTTCGAATTCAGTTGGCTAAATCACCAACGTAGATATAGACTCACTGTTAAATAGGTGAATGAAACTGAATTCCGTTGCATTTAATACTTATATAGAAATACTTTAACCATGTTAGGCAGCCCATCAAATAACGGTGGCATTAGAATGTTGGTTCTCCCCGCACCTAACGACGATAGACGGGTTGAGTTTGTGGCTCTTACCGCCGTTCATACGGAGAGGAGTGAACCATCGACCCCGGAGCGCCTGCACCCTTCTCACCGTACCGGGCTGCTCGGTACCCCGCTGCCCGGGCGTCTTGGACCCCGGGCGACCACCTCAGCCTCCAGCAAGCGCTACAGAAAGTTTCAGAACTTCTTGTACAACGTACTGGAAAGACCACGGGGATGGGCATTCATCTACCATGCGTTCATGTAAGTAGCCTAATTGTTTTTCAATACAATGTTGTAGGACCTAGTCATCTCATTTGCGCACGCGGATTTACACTTTCAATAGCTGAATTTGTATATTTACCTTGCCGTATAATTTTTTTTACATTGTAGTTGACTTATATTTACATCGAAACAATCCATTGTATATTGTCATGACTTCCTGAATGAATAATTCACCTGCCACGCTTTCCTTCGAGTCATTCCTAATTCATCAGATGGTGACAGTGGAGTTGCTTTGTTGGCAATTAGCTCACACGTTCGCAATACATCACAACATGGGACCTCAATCAATTTCCGCTGTCTTAACTTAATGAAATCACCGTTAGAACGGCTTTATAATTGAATTTCTCCAAAACCGACGTTAATTGGAAATAATTTGTAGGCCTACTGCTTGCCAAATTTAACATCATTGATACTTGTAGAGGCATTTGTTTTGTACGTCAACAATACATTTCAGATCATATAATTACCACTTTTTGCTGATTTGTTAGTTGACTAAATATGTTGTTTAGTGGTCGATTATGGCCAGTGTGCAATGGAACCCCTTGAAGAAAACGACACCCTCCCTTCCAGGAGTAGTCATATTGGAGGTCCTACCCTCTTTTAGAACCCGAGTGGAAGACTTACTCTGGTGTCTAACATTGTAGGCTTAGCATTCACGAACAGTTCCATTACAGTCAGAATGTTGCATTTTTATTTTTAACTTTACCTGTTGTCCGCTGATTTTTGTCCTTATATGAACCCGACTTTCAGTATGCTGGTCTGTGTATTTGCGGTTTTATATATTCAATACTGAAGCAAATTTGCACATGACAAATAATGGCTGAGTTTAACCCAACCACAGACCGAACATTGTCCCACATAATCAGATGGCAAATTTCACAAATACTTTCAGTTGATTGCAGGAAACGTGCTGTTACATTCGGCTGTTGTTTACATATTATGCATCACGTGCGATGCGTTAGGAGATTGAAAATACAAACGACTGAACCTACCTGCTCCGCAAAAAGTCGGGAAAACTACCCTTTCCTGTGGATATTTCATCTCCATTTCCTACCATCAAAAGACCAACAGCGCGGACAACCGGTTAAGTAAGTGTAAATATAATTGTATTAAACATTCTGGCTTTTAGTCTCCTGCATCTTTTTTAGGGTTAGTGTGTGTCTTTTTCAGACTGAATAGCAATGGGGTAACAGTGGTGTTTAGGTAATTTAGGTCCAATTGTGTAAAGAGAGCATTTCCTTTGAACAAGTTTAGTTTACGGCAGCCTTTTAGTGACAGTAAATAAATCCGTAAACGGAATGGAATCACCAAAACGCGAATCAGTTTATTAGAGTTTTTTTTTTTTTATAACATAAAGGCAAGTAGTGTAGCCTATGGACAACCATAATATTCTTTACCATAATAAACCTCTGCTAACTGTGAGTTACAACTTGGGGAAGATCTTTTCCACTCTTAATGTGATCTGTCATTGCTTCGAGTTCCCTTTGCACAAGTGTATACAATATATACATAGCCCTATCCAATCCAATAACTTATCTCATATAACACTGGGACAGATGAAGTCATCCCCAGCACTCTGAATCCATACAGCTGGGTTGTGTTCACTATGTACGAAACATGGCAACGGTTCAAAACTGAGTGCAACAAGAAGTTAACATCTTAACTTGTCCAACAAGAAATGCTTGTTTTAATTTTCCGTTGCTCAATGTTTTGAAATGTTTTTCCACATTGTGTGCAAATGAACACGACTGTGTTTGTATCCAGAAGCAGAGAGCCAGACCTAAACTCTGGTCTTATCAGAACTACACAGGGCCCGGCACAACACTCCTCTTGGCAACTCATACATAATCTGTGGCTTTTTACTCCACCATAATCAAAGCTCTATGCTGTGACATCCTCTAATCAAAAATATTTAAGTTGACCACTCAGTTTTAGCTTTATACTTCTTTGATGATGTTGTGTAAGGGTTTGGAGTTTGGTGTGATGGGGGCAGAACAACTCACAGAAAACATATTTAATTAAAAAAAATTACAACTGGTAACAAGGACGGGACTCCAGTCCTCCAGTACCCCTAATGGTACACACTTTTGTTGTAGCCCTGGACAAGCACACCTGTTGGGGTTAGTGGAGTTGGGCTGTTGGGGTTAGTGGAGTTGGGCTGTTGGGGTTAGTGGAGTTGGGCTGTTGGGGTTAGTGGAGTTGGGCTGTTGGGGTTAGTGGAGTTGGGAAACACTGCGCTACAAGACAGTGTCAGGAGTCAGTGAGAACAGAGAACCCCACTCCTCGTCCTCCTGTCAGACAGCCGCTCCTCGTCCTCCAGTCAGACAGCCGCTCCTCGTCCTGTCTTGCTCTAGTGTGTGTTAGTTAGAACTCTATGTATCTGATGTATAAGGCTCTCCTCTGACAGGAGTCTCTGGCCAGTCTGACAGAACTCTAATTAAGGGGAAGGAGTGTGTGTCCTCCTCAGTGTCTTGCCCCGTCATCACTAGTGTCTTACCCTGGGGTTGTTTAGACAAGCCCAGCTGTCTCTGCCAGTGTCACCCTGTGTTTACACCAGAGGGGAAACCCAAGGAGGGCCACAGATACTTATTCTAATGCACTGCTCTTTCCTTATGCTACTGTACACACACACACATAGGCCTACATACACAGCAATACACCTTAGTGCAGGCACTCCTCTTGCTGTCCCTCGCTCTCTTGTGGTCTTTCTCTTGCCGTCTCTCTATATGCACTGCTCAAAAAAATAAAGGGAACACTTAAACAACACAATGTAACTCCAAGTCAATCACACTTCTGTGAAATCAAACTGTCCACTTAGGAAGCAACACTGATTGAAAATAAATTTCACATGCTGTTGTGCAAATGGAATAGACAACAGGTGGACATTATAGGCAATTAGCAAGACACCCCCAATAAAGGAGTGGTGCTGCAGGTGGTGACCACAGATCACTTCTCAGTTTTGTTCCTATGCTTCCTGGCTGATGTTTTGGTCACTTTTGAATGCTGGCGGTGCTTTCACTCTAATGGTAGCATGAGACGGAGTCTACAACCCACACAAGTGGCTCAGGTAGTGCAGCTCATCCAGGATGGCACATCAATGCGAGCTGTGGCAAGACGGTTTGCTGTGTCTGTCAGCGTAGTGTCCAGAGCATGGAGGCGCTACAAGGAGACAGGCCAGTAAATCAAATCAAGTTTATTTTATATAGCAATTCGTACATCAACTAATATCTCGAAGTGCTGTACAGAAACCCAGCCTAAAACCCCAAACGGCAAGCAATGCAGGTGTAGAAGCACGGTGGCTAGGAAAAACTCCCTAGGAAGGCCAAAACCTAGGAAGAAACCTAGAGAGGAACCAGGCTATGAGGGGTGGCCAGTCCTCTTCTGGCTGTGCCGGGTGGAGATTATAACAGAACATGGCCAAGATGTTCAAAATGTTCATAAGTGACAAGCATGGTCAAATAATAATCAGGAATAAATGTCAGTTGGCTTTTCATAGCCGATCATTAAGAGTTGAAAACAGCAGGTCTGGGACAGGTAGGGGTTCCATAACCGCAGGCAGAACAGTGGAAACCGGAATAGCAGCAAGGCCAGGTGGACTGGGGACAGCAAGGAGTCATCATGCAGTACATCAGGAGACGTGAAGGAGGCTGTAGGAGGGCAACAACCCAGCAGCAGGACCGCTACCTCCGCCTTTGTGCAAGGAGGAGCACTGCCAGAGCCCTGCAAAATGACCTCCAGCAGGCCACAAATGTGCATGTGTCTGCTCAAACGGTCAGAAACAGACTCCATGAGGGTGGTATGAGGGCCCGACGTCCACAGGTGGGGCTTGTGCTTACAGCCCAACACCGTGCAGGACGTTTGGCATTTGCCAGAGAACACCAAGATTGGCAAATTCGCCACTGGCGCCCTGGGCTCTTCACAGATGAAAGCAGGTTCACACTGAGCACATGTGACAGACGTGACAGAGTCTGGAGACGCCGTGGAGAACTTTCTGCTGCCTGCAACATCCTCCAGCATGACCGGTTTGGCGGTGGGTCAGTCATGGTGTGGGGTGGCATTTCTTTGTGGGGCCGCACAGCCCTCCATGTGCTCGCCAGAGGTAGACTGACTGCCATTAGGTACCGAGATGAGATCCTCAGACCCCTTGTGTGACCATATGCTATTGCAGTTGGCCCTGGGTTCCTCCTAATGCAAGACAATGCTAGACCTCATGTGGCTGGAGTGTGTCAGCAGTTCCTGCAAGAGGAAGGCATTGATGCTATGGACTGGCCCGCCCGTTCCCCAGACCTGAATCCAATTGAGCACATCTTGGACATCATGTCTCGCTCCATCCACCAACACCACGTTGCACCACAGACTGTCCAGGAGTTGGCGGATGCTTTAGTCAAGGTCTGGGAGGAGATCCCTCAGGAGACCATCCGCCACCTCATCAGGAGCATGCCCAGGCATTGTAGGGAGGTCATGCAGGCACGTGGAGGCCACACACACTACTGAGCCTCATTTTGACTTGTTTTAAGGACATTACATCAAAGTTTTATAAGTCTGTAGTGTGGTTTTCCACTTTAATTTTGAGTGTGACTCCAAATCCAGACCTCCTTGGGTTGATACATTTGATTTCCATTGATAATTTGTGTGTGATTTTGTTGTCAGCACATTCAACTATGTAAAGAAAAAAGAATTTTAATAAGAATATTTCATTCATTCAGATCTAGGATGTGTTATTTTAGTGTTCCCTTTATTTTTTTGAGCAGTGTATATACACACACACTCGCACAGTGCTTGCTGTGTGAACCATCACAACCCTGGCTCTCCCCCCTTTTTAAAGATCATTCCTTGCTGGTACTCAGTCAGTACTGGTGCTATTCCTCTGATATTAGTGGAGCCTATCTCAGAGCTGAGAGAGAGGAAGTTCCTTGTTTCAGATGCCAGGCCCTCCGAGTGTCTCATGGACTGTTCTTAGGGAAGAGGAAGAGGGGGGTGTTGTCTGCCACTCTCTTGCTCACTCGCTCTCTCTCCCCCCTCTTCCCAGCGCTGCACTGTCCACAGGCCCTGAATCGCAGCTGAGACTGAAGTCATCCCACTGCCTGCTCATCTCCTGTCAATCTAACACACACACACACTAATCCACTAGCCAAGGCTGACTTGCTCTACTCATCAACAGTACTCTATATGGCGCGCGTCCCTACAATTGCCTACATGTTTATCTGTGTGTGTGTGTGTGTGTGTGTGTGTGTGTGTGTATGTATGCACTTTGGGTTTGAGTAAGTCTGTTTTCATATGAATTGTATTAGCCGTATCTGCCTACCTGAGCACATCTCCCCCTCAATGTTATTATACCCTGAGGTATGCAGTTGTGTGTGATTAATTACAATAGTCACATAGCATGAGAATAACTACAGTATGGCTGTACAGGAATGATGCTGTGCCAGGGAGCCATCACCCAGCAGCATACCACTCTGCATCCCACTGCTCGCCTCTGAAGCTAAGCAGGGTTGGTCCATGGATGGGAGACCAGATGCTGCTTGAAGTGGTGTTGGAGGGCCAGTAGGAGGCACTCTTTCCTCTGGTCTATAATAACATTTCCCAATGCCCCAGGGCAGTGATTGGGAACAGGGTCCTGTATTACGGCTGGGATGTTAATCAGTCCTGACTCCGTGGTCACTGAATGTCCCATGGTAGTTATAGTAAGAGTAGGGGTGTTAACCTCAGTGTCCTGTCTAAATTACCAAACTGGCCCCTCATACCATCATGGACACTTCATCTCCCCAGCTTCCAATTGGCTCATTCAACCCCCCCCCCCCCCCTGGTTTCACCACCTGGTCGCACACACTTGCTCTCTCTCTATCGAGATTCCAGACTGGTGACGTTTTGACTAGAGAGCTGGCAGGACTCTGGGTGAGAACTGAAGAGGAGGCTGAACTGAAAGCTATGTGTCCTGTGAGAACCTGTGAGAATATGAAGGGGTCCTTAAGACCGACAATGATTGTGCGTCCAAAATTGTACCCTATTGCCTATATAGTGCCCTACTTTTGGGCACTGGTGAAAATATAGGGATTATAGTGCACTATATAGGGATTATAGGGTGCCATTTGGGATGTCTGCTGCTCTTCCTGACAACCTGGTCCTAGGAATTCCTGTGTTCACCAACCTGAACTGTTGCTAAGACGCGCAGTGAATTCATACACCCGACGAGCATCATCCGTTTACATGTCGTGGAGACCGTTAAGTATCACATTTTAAAACGGAAGCTCCACTTACTTAAAAGCCTGAACTCTGTCACCCTTCAGCCAACTTCCTTCACCTAGGACATCAGGCCTGGGCTGTCTGGGTTTGTAAGAAGAGAGTGTGATGTGTTTTAGGAGAATAGGGACCTTGGTAAACTGTGTGTGTGGTGTCTACCTGTCAGATGCCTGGCATTCAGCTGGATTAGATTCATCCAGCAATCTTCTATCTGACCTATGACTCCTCACCCATTCCCACCCGCCACCCACGCCACATATAGACGATCACATGACCACCTCTCCCTACAGGGGTCCCTCAGGATCAGGGGACTTTGTTCGCATCCCAAATGGAACCCTATTCCCTATATAGTGAACTACTTTTGACCAGAGCCCATAGGGCGGACGATAGGGCTCTGGTCCAAAAAATTGTGCACTAAATGGGGAATAGGGTGCCATTTTGGGACGCTACTACAGTCTAAAAGCCTGCGACTCTGTCAGACTGGACTGTATGTACCAGCCGGTGCCAAGCGAATGCCAGGCCAAAGCCCAGAACGGAGCAGTTTGGCAACAATGTCTTAACCTTTTTAGCTAGGGGAGTGGGGGAGTCACACACAGATCCTTGAACACAATGTTCCCGTCCAGTGTGGGATGGGACAGGAAAAGGAAGAGAAAGAGAGAACTGACCAGAGGGAGTGATTGATTCTATGGAGGGAGGGTGAAAATACACCATCTATTATTGATTTCTTTGTGCTATAGGAACAGAAGGGAGAGTAGAGATGGCCTAGGAGCAACAGAACAGAAGGGAGAGTAGAGATGGCCTAGGAGCAACAGAACAGAAGGGAGAGTAGAGATGGCCTAGGAGCAACAGAACAGAAGGGAGAGTAGAGATGGCCTAGGTGCAACAGAACAGAAGGGAGAGTAGAGATGGCCCAGGAGCTTCAGAAAGGGGTTGACGATTGTATGTGTCTAGCTCTAATAGGTTTGAGAGTCCTGGGCCTGTATTCACAAAGCCTCTCAATGTAGGAGGGTTGATCTAGGAGCAGTTTAGCCTTTAAGATCATAATGAATAAGATTATTTGGACCTGAGCTTAGATCAGCACTTCTACTCTGAGACGCTTTGTGGATACAGGCCCAGGTCTCCCCTGTCCATATAATTGTATTCATTAGGATCTGTAATGCAAAACTGATCCTTGATCAGCCATCCTTCTCTCTGAGTCTTTTTATGAATACAGGACCAGAGATGGTGAGTGGAGGCTAATTGAGATGCTAACGTGGGTCAGAGACAGACAACAGGTTTTACGAGGTAACCAATGACATGAGCCAGCTGAGGGCAAGGCAAACTGAGCTCTTACCTTTGGCTGTTCAACTTCTTGCCTTATCATGTTAGTGCGCTGTATATCCATCGTAGTTGCATCACTTCTGTTGATTTGTACAAATGTTCTCTCAAATTAACCAAACTGAAAACAACTATAGCCATACACATCTAGTCATTGAATATTTTGTGAATCGCCACAGAAACACAGACACGCACACAGACAGAGCAATTGTGTGTGTAAGGCACTGCTTTCGTGCTTGCTGTGCACCTTTAATAATGCATTGTTTGTGCTTTTAAAGAAATTACACAGCAATCATGAGTCCAATGGGAATATGGACCGTCTGTCTTTCTCTCTGTTTCACTCTGTCTTACTCTCTCTCTGTGTCGGTGTGTGTGTGTGTGTGTGTGATAAGTCTTCAATCTCTTCATGATAGCACTGCCTCTTCCGTTAGCTCTTGACTCTGAACAGGAACTGATGAGTATCAGGCCTCTCTGTCACTCTCAGTAGCCTACCATAACTTATACTACAGAGTCTTTGAACAAAACGTTGAAGATATCTGCTCGCCAGTTCGGATACATGTGAAAGTAAACATAGTGTCTGAATTACAGTTGTGAATTGACTTAAGCCTGTAGGCCTGGGCACTAAACGATGTGGCCTGCCAACTTGTAATCTAGAAATAAGCTGTGCTTGACTTGGGTCTGAACATACCTAAAATTTTCTTGCATTCTGGCACCTAAATATAAACAGTACCGTCACCCAAAATAAAAAGCATCACCTATCAGTCCTCTTCAAGCACTGTAAATACATGTAAGCCAAGTGCTCTTATCCCACACAACCATGCTGATATTGGGGCTTTCTCTCCCTCCATCTCCCCCCGTCTCGGCTTGGTCTGGGTCGGTCTGAGTGTGTGACTACCTACCTGTCCAATGAGTCACGTACGTGTGAGCAGCAGTTTGCTAGCAGCAACAAACCCATTTTGTACCACACGGCACGAAAACCACAGTCTTCCTTTCCAAAAATCACAGCGTTAAGTCTGTGGCTGTTTTTGTCAATGCGACTAAATGGTCTTGGCAAGGAGCTTTTTTTGTTTCAACGTTTGCTTGCCTCCCGTCAGGCAGCATATGAATGTTTTTTTTGATGACTAAGGAGGTGGCGTCCCAAAAGGCATCCTAATCCCTACATAGTGCACTACTTTTGACCAGAGCCCTATGGACCCTGGTCGAAAGTAGTGCACTTTTAAGGGAATGGGGTGCCATTTTGGGAGAAACGCCACGCAGCACTTTTGAGGGCTTTAACCTGCTCCTGACTGCAGATTAGCTGTTTGTTGTTCATTCCTCTGCTCTTATCAGTTCACCTCAGTCAGCAGTGTAAATTCTGCTCCATTAAGGATCCTCTTTGGATGTTACCCCCCCCCCCCTCCATCGTCCATTTTCTTATGTGGGAATATCATCTCTCATTCGCTGAATTTACATGTTTAATTTACTTTCTTGCTCTCTCTCCCCGACACTGTCTTGATTTCCTTGTTTTTTTTACTCTCCCTCGACGGCCATTCTCGTCTTAGTCTCTATGCGTCTGTCAGATACTTGAATTGAGTAAGGAATGAAAGGATGTTTTGAACTGAACTGAGAGACTGGGGGAGGCCAGAAGGTTATGTGTGGTTCAGGACGGTAGAGGTGGTTAGAGAAGGCTGGGTTGAAATACCTGAAACTGGCAGAGTTCTTAGAATGTAAATGGGGTGAGGACAACAAAGCCAAGTCTCCCTCACCCCCCCCCCCCCACATCTCTCTTCTCAATTCAAGGGCTATATTGGCATGGGAAACATGTGTTCACATTGCCAAAGCAAGTGAAATAGATCATTAACTGTAAACATTACACTTACTAAAGTTCCAAAAGAATAAAGACATTTCAATGTCATATTATGCATATATACAGTGTTGCAATAATGTGCAGATAGTTACAAAAGGGAAAATCAATGAACATAAATATAGGTTGTATTTACAATGGTGTTTGTTCACTGGTTGCCCTTTTCTTGTGGCAATCGGTCACAAATATTGATGCTGTAATTGCACACTGTGGTATTTCACCCAATAGATATGGGAGTTTATCAAAATTGGATTTGTTTTCAAATGTTTGTAGTTCTGTGTGTCGTGTTGTTTGCTATGCCGGATTAAGTGACATGACATGCTATTCTATAAAATCCTTTCTCTGTAATTAATATTACCTGATTGAGCTAATCATGTAAATGTAATTAACTAGAAAGTCGGGGCACCACGAAATAATATTTATAGAGCAGTTATCTTCCGAATTAACTCTTGAAGACCCAATAATATTTTACATCAATAGCAGTCAATATTAATCGTCACCTTATTTCAGTCTCATCTGAAAGTTGTAAATTCTTGGTTATCTTCACGAACCCTGGCTAACAAGTTGAATCAGAGATACAAAATTGGGTTTAATTATTTATTTACTAAATACCTAACTAATCCCACAGAATGAATCATACCTTGATTACAAATTATGTCATAAAGGAAAACGTCCCTAGCGGACGGAACAGATATGACAGCTGGTTACACAAAGAAAAGGAGGCTGGGTTTGAGTGAAAGAGTGGGAAGACTGAAGAACAAAGGGAGAAGCGATGTCTCTATCGGGCTGTAGCCAGCTACTCTATCGTAAATACAGAATCTTATGCATTCTAAATTACCGCCCATTTGGAAAAGGAAAAAGCAATAAATATTTACTCTGAGCTGCGCTTCAATAGGATGGTGGTAGATGGAACGCCATGTTGCCCAACAGAGTCCTTTGTCCTTTGAAGAGTGTCTCTGGTGGTGAACGGGAAACGTTGTAGTGTCGTCGTTGTGTGGTAGACGGGATACTCTGTCCGTTCTTTCCTAGCCCACGTTTACAACGGCCGCTGCTAACTCAACGGCTAGGAGGTATCACTTCTGTAGCGAATAAGAGTTCAAAGTTCATACCATTCGCAACCAAAGCTCACGCTGAGGTTGGCTTCGTTCTGTAGTTATTATCTGAACCTTTCTGACATCGGATCGTCATCCTAATGTACCTGGAACAGATAGTTATATTGTCGTCAAGGCTTTATATAGGAAGGGAGAGGAGGGCGTGTTTCATAGTTTGTAACCAATGTCTCTTCACGTGGGCGGGCCACTGAGTCGGGCCTAATTCACTCATGAAAACCTAATTCTCACATTTTAGAAGCTAAAATCACATTTCACCCTCACAAATAATTTTTAACCCTCACAAATAATTTCATATTCAAACATTTAAATTGCACAACAATTCCATGTGAATCTGATAACTATAATGTGTAGACCTTCCACTGGACAGTTTATGTCCTCCTGTCATAGATGAGAATGTCTCAGATGACAACCGAACTGACATCATATTCATTAATCTGTCTGGCACCGGGGTTCTGCTTGCGGAACTCCTCCCACATTCCACTGAAAAGGCAGAGCGCGAAATTAAAAGAATATTTTTTTGAAATATTTAACTTTCACACATTAACAAGTCCAATACAGCAAATGAAAGATACACATCTTGTGAATCCAGTCAACATGTCCAATTTTTTTAAATGTTTTACAGCGAAAACAGCACATATATTTATGTTAGCTCACCACCAAATACAAAAAAGCACTAACATTTTTCACAGCACAGGTAGCATGCACAATGCCAACCTAACTAACCAAGAACCAACCAAACTAACCAAGAAACAACTTCATCAGATGACAGTCTAATAACATGTTATACAATAAATCTGTTTTGTTCGAAAAATTTGCATATTTGAGGTATAAATCAGTTTTACATTGCAGCTACCATCACAGCTACCGTCACAAATAGGACCGAAGCAGCCAGAGTAATTACAGACACCAACGTCAAATACCTAAATACTCATCATAAAACATTTCTGAAAAATCGATGGTGTACAGCAAATTAAAGACAAACATCTTGTGAATCCAGCCAATATTTCCGATTTAAAAAAAAAAAAGTGTTTTACAGCGAAAACACTATAGCATTATATTAGCTTACTACAATAGCCTACCACACTACCGCATTCATTCATCAAGGCACGTTAGCGATAGCAATAGGCACGTTAGCGATAGCGAATAAACCAGCAAAATATATTAATTTTCACTAACCTTCATAAACCTTCATCAGATGACAGTCCTATAACATCAGGTTATACATACACTTATGTTTTGTTCGAAAATGTGCATATTTAGAGCTGAAATCATCAGTGGTTATACATTGTGCTAACGTAGCATCTTTTTCCCAGAATGCGCGGATATTTTTATGACACCAACTATTCTGACCAAATAACTATTCATAAACGTTACTAGAAAATACATGTTGTACAGGAAATGATAGATACACTAGTTCTTAATGCAATCGCAGTGTTAGAATTAAAAAAATAACTTCATTACGACATCCAGCTTAGTTATAGTGAGAGAGTGCCCAAAATCTGGGCGCAAACTACTAGTTCACATGTTAGACAGATATATAAAATAGTATCATAAAATGGGTCCTACTTTTGATGATCTTCGATCAGAATGATGTACAAGGGGTCCTTTGTCCAGAACAATCGTTGTTTGGTTTTAGAATGTCCTCTTCTCCAGTCAATTAGCACGGAAAGCTAGCAAAGTAGCGCGAAGCTCTCCTTCCTGAACATACGCAGACAAAGCAACACGCCTAACGTCCCGAATAAATTTCAATAATCTAATAAAACTATATTGAAAAAACATACTTTACGATGATATTGTCACATTTATCAAATAAAATCAAAGCCGGAGATATTAGTCGTCTATAACGACAGCTTTTCAGAAGGCAATACCAGGTCCCTTCTCGCGCGCTCCAGAAAACAGGAAACTGGTGACACGTCATGCCGAGAGCTTTTATTCGACCCCAGATCAAGTTATACACTCCATTTCTTCTCTCACTGCCTGTCGACATCTAGTGGAAAGTGTATGAAGTGCATGTATACTGATGTATATGAAGGCCATTTATCGGCAGACCCTAGAACAGAGCATCGATTTCAGATTTTTCACTTCCTGTCAGGAAGTTTGCTGCAAAATGAGTTCTGTTTTACTCACAGATATAATTCAAACGGTTTTAGAAACTAGAGGGTGTTTTCTATCCAATAGTAATAATAATATGCATATTGTAGGAGCAAGAATTGAGTACGAGGCCGTTTAAATTGGGCACGATTTTCCCCCAAAGTGAAAACAGCGCCCTCTGTCCTCAACAGGTTAAGTACCAACGCACATGTTCAACTGGTAGGATTACCAAAATATGGTTAATTTCCCCCCACCTTCTGATGTTCCCAGAATCTCTATGTTAACTAAGGGATTTTCAATAGTCACATCAGTAGGGTAGCGAGAGGAAAAAAGGGGGGATAGGTATTTATGACTGTCATAAACCTACTCCCAGGCCAGAGTCATGTGTAATGAGGGAAATATGTGTCTCTATGGTCATACATTTGACAGGTTAGGAAGTGCAGCTCAGTTTCCACGTCATTGTGTGGGCAGTGTGCATATAGCCTGCCTTCTCTTGAGAGCCAGGTCTGCTTTCAGTGGCCTTTCTCAATAGCAAGGCTATGCTCACTGTCTGTACATAGTCAAAGCTTTCCTTAATTTTGGGTCAGTCACAGTGATCAGGTATTCTGCCACAGTGTAACCTCTCATTCTCTCTCTCGCTCTGTAAACCTCTCACCCCTCTCGTCCCCTCTCTCGGTCTCCCTCTCTAATTCCCCTCCTCTCTAAACCCCTCTCACTCTCTCCCTTCTCTAACCGCCCCCCTCTCCAAATCCCCCCATCTCTCTCTGTCGCTCTCCCTCTCTAAACCTCTGTCTTCATTAGGCCTCATTATGCCCTGCTGTGAAGGACTGGGACAGGGAGTGTATTCCTAATAGCACCTTATTCTCTGTAGTGCACTGCTTTTAACCAGAGCCCTATGGGGACATAGGGAATATAGTGCATTGTGGAACTCAGCCTGGGAGACTGAAGCAATTCCAGCAGGTCTGCACACTACCCCTTTGGTAAAGGAGCACAGTTTGTTATTTTTACATACCACTCGTGTGAAGGAAACACTAATTATGTAGTTGAGTGGCTAATGAGATTAGGGTGAGCGTAACTGGATTGGATCAGGTCTGGTTTGTGTTCCTCTGATCTGAATCGAGGGGGTGTTATTCTACAGGACTCAGAAGGGTTCTGTGGGCTTAACTTCTGAGCTTTTGAAATGTCTCTCTCATTCTCTCTCATCCCTCTCTCTATCAAAGTGTATCACTTCCTCTCTCTTCTCTACCCCCCTTGTCCCCCTCTCCCTGCCTGTCTGTCCAGCCGTGGGTCTCTGTCATGTGCTTGACGTCTCTTTCGATGGCCTGTCAGGTATCTGCAGCAACTGTCAAAGCCCCTTTTCGGAGCGGCCAGCACAACCAGCTAGTACAGAGGTGTGACTGGAAGCGAGGGGACAGATGCAGAGAGAGAATAATATTTTGAGAGGGAAGTGAGACTGGGATGGAAACAAAGACGGGTAAATATTTGTGATGGGAAGACACTAGAGAGGGATTGATGTAGAGGAGGACATTGGAATGAAAATAGAGTGAATGGGGGCCTCCCGAGTGGGCACAGTGGTCTGAGGCACTGCAGTGCTAGAGGCGTCACTATAGCCCCAGGTTCGATCACCTGGCCGTGATCGGGAGTCCCATAGGGCGGCGCACAATTGGCCTAGCGCCCTCCGGGTTAGGGGAGGGTTTCGCCAGGAGGGATTTACTTGGCCCATCGCACTCTAGCGACTCCTTGTGGCCGGACACGTGCAGGCTGACCTTGGTAGTCAGGTGAACGATGTTTCCTCCAACACATTGGCCAGCAGCATACCACCCTGCATACCACTGCAGGCTTGCTTCTGAAGCTGAGCAGGGTTGGTCCTGGTCAGTCCCTGGATGGGAGACCAGATGCTGCTGGAAGTGGTGTTGGAGGGCCAGTAGGAGGCACTCTTTCCTCTGGTCTAAAAAATATCCCAATGCCCCAGGGCAGTGATTGGGGACACTGCCCTGTGTAGGGTGCCGTCTTTCGGATGGGACGTTAAACGGGTGTCCTGACTCTCTGAGGTCATTAAAGATCCCATGGCACTTATCGTAAGAGTAGGGGTGTTAACCCCGGTGTCCTGGCTAAATTCCCAAGCTGGCCCTCAAACCATCATGGTCACCTAATAATCCCCAGTTTACAATTGGCTCATTCATCCCCCTCCTCTCCCCTGTAACTATTCCCCAGGTCGTTGCTGCAAATGAGAACGTGTTCTCAGTCAACTTACCTGGTAAAATAACGGTAAAATAAATAAATAAATAAAAATTGGTGCGGGTGTTAAGAAGCACGGTTTGGCAGGTGCTGGAACGGACATGGGAGGACGCAGGACTCGATCTTCACCTCCCATGTCCGTTGGGGAGTTGCAGCGATGAGACAAGATGGCAATTGGGGATAGAAAGCGGGTAAAATCAAGGAAAAATTTCAATAGAGTGAAGAAAAGATGAGGAATTTCAGGGAGAATGTGCGATTATGGGAGCAAGAAGGAGTTAGAAATGCTTGTGGACGGAGAGAAAGAGAATGTTAGCTGTGCTCAGTCCTCCAGTAGGAGGGGGATTCTGAGGCGGATGGTGAGGTGAGCGGAAGATGCTGTATTTATTTTCCCTTTTAGGGCAGAATTGGTCCCCATGGGAACAAGATGTCTGTCCTAGGGAAGACCTGTAGGGTTTGATTTCCCCTCAATGATGACCGATTCATCTATGCCTCACCACAGAGCCCAGGGCTCACTTTCACCCAGGACAGGCCATGTGTGTGTCGAATCATGTATGTCTGGTCGTACGTGCGTGCGTGCGTGCGTGTGTGTATGTATGTGAGGTGGGGTGTTTACCTCATCTCTTCTAGGTCATGGGTCAAGGTTGCAGCTTTATTTAGCCTGACTGAATAACAATCATGTTCTTCTTTATCATACACATTTTTAAAGCAGAAGTATCAGCTCCTCAATCGACACCCATCTGAGACTCAACGTTAACCCCATCTGAATAGTTTGTCTGGAAAACTCTTACCTGTGAAAATGGTAATAAAGTGCATTCGGAAACTATTCAGACCCCTTGACTTGATGTTATGTTACGGCCTTATTCTAAAATTGATTTAAATAAAAACTCATCAATCTGCACACATACCCCATAATGACAAAACGAGAACAGGTTTTTAGAAATGTTTTCAAATTTATAAAAAACAGAAATACCGTATTTACAGAAGTGGCTATGAGACTTGAAATTGAGTTCCAGTGGGAAACTTGGAAACTGTTTCCATTGATCATCCTTGAGATGTTTTCTAGAACTTGATTGGACATGACGTGGAAATGCACAAACCTGTCTATATAAGGTCCCACATTTGACCGTGCAAGCCTTGAAGGTCTTCAAGAACACAGTGGACTCCATCATTCTTAAATGGAAGAAGTTTGGAACCACCAAGACTCTTCCTAGAGCTGGCCGCCCGGCCAAACTGAGCAATCGGGGGAGAAGGGCCTTGGTCTGGAAGATGACCAAGAATCCGATGGTCACTCTGATAAAGCTCTAGACTTCTTCTGTGGAGGTGGGAGAACCTTCCAGAAGGACAACCATCTCCGCAGCACTCCACCAATCAGGCCTTTATGGTAGAGTGGCCAGACGGAATCCACACCTCAGTAAAAGGCACATGACAGCCCGTTTGGAGTGGATGCAAACAGAGTGCAAAGCTGTCATCAATGCATAGGGCTACTTTTAAAGAATCTCAAGTATAAAATATTTTGATATGTTTAACATTTTGTTTTGGTTACTACATGATTCCGTATGTGTTATTTCATAGTTTTGATGTCTTCACAATTATTCTATAATGCAGAAAATAGTAAAAATAAAGCAAAACACTTGAATAAGTAATTGTGTGTTTATTTATACATACATACATACTACCTTTCAAAAGTTTGGGGACACTTAGACATTTCCTTGTTTTTGAAAGAAAAACACCAGTCTCAACGTCAACAGTGAAGAGGCGACTCCGGGATGCTGTCCGTCTAAGCAGAGTTGCAAAGAAAAAGCCATATCTCAGGCTGGCCAATAAAAGTAAAAGATTAAGATGGGCAAAAGAACACGGACACTGGACTCTGCCCAGAAGGCCAGCATCCCGGAGTCGCCTCTTCACTGTTGACGTTGAGACTGGTGTTTTGCGGGTACTGTTTAATGAAGCTGCCAGTTGAGGACTTGTGAGGCATCTGTTTCTCAAACTAGACACACTAATGTACTTGTCCTCTTGCTCAGTTGTGCACCGGGGCCTCCCACTCTTTCTATTCTGGTTAGAGACAGTTTGCACTGTTCTGTGAAGGGAGTTGTACACAGCGTTGTACGAGATCTTCAGTTTCTTGGCAATTTCTCGCATGGAATAGCCTTCATTTCTCAGAACAAGAATAGACACACGAGGTTCAGAAGAAAGGTATTTTTGAGCCTGTAATCGAACCCACAAATGCTGATGCTCCAGATACTCAACTAGTTTAAAGACGGCCAGTTTTATTGCTTCTTTAATCAGAACAACAGTTTTCAGCTGTGCTAACGTACTTGCAAAAGGGTTTTCTAATGATCAATTAGCCTTTTTAAAATGATAAACTTGGATTAGCTAACACAACGTGCCATTGGAACACAGGAGTGATGGTTGCTGATAATGGGCCTCTGTACGCCTATATAGATATTCCATAAAAAATCTGCTGTTTCGAGCAACAAGTCATTTAAAACATTAACGGTGTCTACACTGTATTTTTGATCAATTTGATGTTATTTTAATGGACACAATGTTTTCTTTCAAAACAAGGACATTTCTAAGTGACCCCAAACTTTTGAAGGGTAGTGTATGTAAACTCAGCAAAAAAAGAAATGTCCCTTTTTCAGGACCCTGTCTTTCAAAGAAAATTCGTAAAAATCCAAGTAACTTCACAGATCTTCATTGTAAAGGGTTTTAACACTTTCCCGTGCTTGTTCAATGAACCATAAACAATTAATGAACATGCACCTGTGGAACGGTCATTAAGACACTAACAGCTTACAGACGGTAGGCAATTAAGGTCACAGTTATGAACACTTAGGACACTAAAAAGGCCTTTCTACTGACTCTGAAAAACACCAAAAGAAAGATGCCCAGGGTCCCTGCTCATCTGCGTGAACGTGCCTTAGGCATGCTGCCAGGAGGCATGAGCACTGTAGATGTGAACAGGGCAATAAATTGCAGTGTCCGTACTGTGAGATGCCTAAGACAACGCTACAAGGAGACAGGACGGACAGCTGATCGCCCTCGCAGTGGCAGACCATGTGTAACAACACCTGCACCGGATCGGTACATCCGAACATCACACCTGCGGGACAGGTACAGGATGGCAACAACAACTGCCCGAGTTACACCAGGAACACACAATCCCATCAGTGCTCAGACTGTCCACAATAGGCTGAGAGAGGCTGGACTGAGGGATTGTAGGCCTGTTGTAAGGCAGGTCCTCACCAGACATCACCGGCAACAACGTTGCCTATCTACACAAACCCACCATCGCTGGACCAGACAGGACGGGCAAAAAGTGCTCTTCACTAACGAGTCGCGGTTTTGTCTCACCAGGGGTGATGGTCGGATTCGCGTTTATCACCGAAGGAATGAGCGTTCCACCGAGGACTGAACTCTGGAGCGGGATCGATTTGGATGTGGAGGGTCCGTCATGGTCTGGGGCGGTGTGTCACAGCATCATCGGATTGAGGATGCTGTCATTACAGGTAATCTCAACGCTGTGCGTTACAGGGAAGACATCCTCCCTCATGTGGTACCCTTCCTGCAGGCTCATCCTGACTTGACCCTCCAGCATGACAATGCCACCACGCACAGAACGAGCAGTACAGTGAAGCTGTTGCCAGAGAATGTAATGTTAATTTGTCTACCATAAGCTGCCGCCAATGCCATTTTACAGACAAATCCTCTGTCCAACCGGCCTCTCAAACGTAGACCACTTGTATTGCGTCGTGTGGGCAAGCGGTTTGCTGATGTCAACGTTGTGAACAGAGTGCCCCGTGGTGATGGGGAGGTTATGTTATGGGAAGGCAGAAGCTACAGACAATGAACACAATTGCAATTTGAATGCACAAAAATACAGTGACAAAATCCTGAGGGCCATTGTAAGGCCCATTTTTTTTAAAATGTTTTATTATATATAATGGTATCTGTGACCAACAGATGCATATCTGTATTTCCAGTCGTGAAATCCAAAGATTAGGGCCTGATGAATTCATTTCAATTGACTGATTTACTCATATGAACTGTAACTCAGTAAAATGTTAGAAATTGCTGCATGCATTTATTTTTGTTGAGTATAATTCAAATACTGAGCTATATTATATGCTCAAATTTAAATATAAAGTTATTATTTTTTAAATACAATTGCTCAAAGATTTTCTTTAACAAGTAAAATATTTTTATCTCAAAGGTAGGGGTCAAAAAGTTTGACACCCCTGATTTTCAATACCTTTCAGTACCTCCCCTTACTAGGATAATGGAACTGAGCCTTTTTCTAAAATGTTTTATGAGTTAGAGAACACATTGGGGGGGATTTTAGACCATTCCTTCACACAGAATCCTTCCAGATCCTTAAACTGAGTTTATGGACTGCTGTCTTCAATTCAAACCACACGTGTTCAATGGGGTTCAAGTTTGGAAACTGAGATGGCCATTGCAAAATGTTGATGTTGTGGCCAATTCACAATTTCTATTGATGTTGATTTGTCCTTGGGCTTATTGTCTTGCTGGAAGATCCACTTGTAACCAAGTTTCAACCTCCTGGCAGAGGCAACCAGGTTTTTGGCTAAAGTGTCCTGGTACTGGGTAAAGTTCATGATGCTGTTTACCATAACAAGGGCCTCAGGACCAGTGGAAGCAAAGTAGCCCTGTAACATCAAAGATGCACCACCATATTGTACAGTAGGTATGAGGTACTTTTCTGCTTCTGTTTTCAATGCCAAACCCACCGCTGGTGTGCGTGGCCGAAGAGCTCTATTTCATAACATCTGACCAAAACACTAGTTCCAATCCAAGTGCCAATGCCGTTTAGCAAATTCCAGGCGTTTTTCATTTGTTGGACGACATGAAAGTAGAGTTCTTTGACCTGACCCTTAGATGTACAATGATCCATTTTATGACCATCTTATTAAAACAATTCCATGTTTGCTTAGATCGCAATATCTACTAAGGGCTTAGACCTACAGGGGTTAAGGAAGCGTTACAGTGAACAGTCAAACCTGGCAGGTCCTGAGGATGGGACAGATGAGTGGAGGGGGACCGTTAGGATGGTGGCGTCGAGAGGACTGCCAGAAAAGCTCTACGCACAATGGCAGTCCTACCGGGAAACGCAGTGTTCTGTAGAGGGAGGTTGTGTCCCAAATGGCACCATATTCCCTACATACTGCACAACTATGGGCCCTGGTCAAAATTACTGCACTATATAGGGAATAGGGAGTCATTTGGGACAGAGGGTCTTTTGACGCGTCACCCAGTTAAAAGGTTCAGAGGCAGCGCTGTGCCTGTGAGTGTTAAATCCTGTTTATAGACAAAGAGCTAGAGTGTGTTCTCTGTTTGGTTTGTGGATACTGTCATCTTCCGTAACTGGTAGTACTGCGTGTGTGAGAGAGCTGGCATGCTGTAACCATCAACACATCTCTCTCCAACACCTCATACTATTACACCAGCACTATTTTGCAACACATTATAGGCCCCTTAATTCTATCTATTTCACATTGTCCCCCCCTAAAAAAAATGGTCTGTGTGCAAGCGTCTGTTACATTTTTTGTGTTACTAAAAACACTGAACCGTTTGATAAAGTGTTTGCGCTTGCAAAGTGCTTTCAATGGTTCTGACCTGTTCATTTAGGAAACACTGAAACCACTCTAAACGGTTTGCTCCAGTTTTGAGGTTATGAACGTAACTCAAGACCCACACCACTATGACCAGTCAGTCAGTTGACCCCAGCACCACCAGTGTTTCACTAAGAGCAGTGAGAATGCCCTGCAGGCAGCTCTGCAATGGTAACTAGCATAAAATCTGATTTTAAACCTAATCTTAACCACACTGCTAACTTAAAGGAGTCAGCATGTTTCAGATCGGCTGGCGCCAGAACCGAAAAAGTGTGCTCGTATACTCCCTTAAAACACCTTCACTTGTGATTAACATAAATTCACTGAAAACCCCAGTCAGATCACCTGTGATATAAGTCAGTATGAAACATCCATCCATGTCGGGAGATTGCATAGAAACCGGTCACTAGGGGCAACAGTGAGTTTTTTTCTACTGTATTATTGACTGTATGTTTGTTTATTCCATGTGTAACTCTGTGGTTGTTTGAGTCGCACTGCTTTGCTTCATCTTGGCCAGGTTGCAGTTGTAAATGAGAATTTGTTCTCAACTTGCCTACCTGGTTAAATAAAGGTGGAAAAACAAGTAGGTTTCGGTAAGCATCTGCCTCTGATTTCCAAAGGTTCCAAGTTCGAATCCTGCGATAGAAAGTTGTTTTTGAGATTTTAGTTTTAAGCCTAACCCAAACCTTAACCATTTGCAGTTTTTGGAGTTAATGTTAATGCCTAAACTTAACCTTAAACACTTCGGAATTTGATGTTTCCAACAACTTTGAAATTGGACGTTTGAGAAACGTCTAATTCTGACGTGAGACTGTGAGAGCTAGTTGGAAAACCCACAGTTCTCTTTGTCTTACTACATCACACACCTAAACTATAGTCTACTGCAGCCTATCAAAAATAATTTTATATTAGAAATTATCACTTTAATTTAAAAAAAATAATCAAATCCTCCTGCTGCAGGATTATTTTAGACCTGTGATGAAACTGGTCAAATTTAAGATCCTACATCTGTAACTCATTTAGTTGCACTTATAGAAGGTAAACAGTTTTCTAGTCCTGATGGTGACCGGTCACCTATACTGCACACACACACGCTCTCCCCTTGCTTTTGTCTCCCTGTTGCCCCCACGTCAACCACCACTGCACTCATTACATAGTGCTAGCTAGACTAATCTACCCTAATATAGTGACACACACACACACACACACAGTCCACAGATCCAAGGAAGCCCTTGTTCTTGTTCCTGGGAAGTCCCAGGTCCAAGGACCCTGTCGCTCGCTCTCTCTCTGGCTGTTCCCGGCCAGCAGCGTGGTGGAAGGCCTGGCTGCTTAAGTGTTACGACCATTTTAATTTATAACGGCAGCTTCTATAAACATGTGGGGAAACCTCACCATGGAGACTGGACTAAAACAAATGCATAATATAGGCCTGTATTTATAAGGCATGGTCGGCCTGCCTGCACTAAGCAGGGGCCTTTTCTGTGTGTGTGTGTTACGCGTGTGTGCACGCATGCATGGCGTTTTATCTCTTCATGCGAGTGTGTTTTTATGTGAATATGTATGTGTTTGTATTATACAGTGTACATGGCTATGGGTACAAGATGACCAATAATTATATGTAATGTGTGTGTTTTAATGACACAGGCGACTGCCACACATTATATTTTGCCTCCCTGTGAACTGTTATTCTCAGGGTTACTATATTTCTGTTTCGTATTATTGCTCAACTAATTTTCTCAACCCTTCCTCCATTTCTTCTCCTATTTTTCAGTGTCTCAGTTCCTCTCTCCGTCTCTTTCTACTTCCCGTCCTTCTACATTTTCTCAACGCCACATTTCTCTGTTATCACTCATTCCTCTTTCCTTCTCCTCTACGCTATGCACCTTTCTTTCACTTTTTCTCCTCCCTCTCTTTCCCCTTTCTCCCTCCTTTTCCATCCCCTGTCTTCCTCTTTGTCTCCGTTCCGCCCTCCCCATCTTCCCTCGCTTTCTCCACCTGATTTCCTGACTCTGCAGGTTTGTCCTTGTTAACAGGCTCTATGATGAGGGCAGGCAGGAGGTAAACACTGCCTAAAGGTCAGCCTCAGCCTGACTGGGCCAAATCCCAAATGGCACCCTATATTGTGCAGTACTTTGGCCCATAGGGCTCTGGTCAGAAGTAGCACACTATACAGGATCAGCCTTTAAATACTGCAAAATCAGCTGCTTCTATTCCTGTTTCATCACTAAGATTATTATTCTCTCCCTTGTGAAATTAACAGAATTTTATTAATAATATTTTTACAGTCATTGTTTAAGTTTCAAGAAATCATTTTCCCATGGTTCCCATTTTTCCTTTGGTTTATTTTGAAATCATCCGATTTAAGGATTTCGACCAGTGGAGAATTGATAGGTGGTGTTACAAGTAGTTCAAGGTAGTGTTTGCGCATACAGCACATTTGACAGGTGCAGAGGAGATGAAATATTTATATTTGAGAAAGGAACGCACATTAGATGTCTGAAGCTCACTGTGTTGTTTAGAGGGCTGCTCAGTGCTCTGCTGGCCTCTTGGCCCTGAGATTAAAGCCATGTCAGCAGGTGTGTGATGAGACCTTACAGATGATACTTCATCTCTCTTTCTTTTTCTCTCTCACTCTGGCGGGAATCATCCTCTCACTCTGGCGGGAATCATCCTCTCACTCTGGCGGGAATCATCCTCTCACTCTGGCGGGAATCATCCTCTCACTCTGGCGGGAATCATCCTCTCACTCTGGCGGGAATCATCCTCTCACTCTGGCGGGAATCATCCTCTCACTCTGGCGGGAATCATCCTCTCACTCTGGCGGGAATCATCCTCTGACTCTGGCGGGAATAATCTTTTCTTCTCTCGGACTTTCTCTCTCTTACCATTTCTCTCTCTCTCTCTCGTGCGTTTCCTTTCCTCACAGCTGCATACTCTATTCCCTCTACTGCTCAATCGATCATTTCGGCCCCGCTTGTCAAAAAAATCCCACATTGTTCCCTCAGTAATGTCCGAGTGAGGGTCCTATGGCCTTTAGTGGAGCTCAGATTAGATGACGATGGGGGGTAGTGTGGAACACCACGTAGGCCTACACCGCAGCCGTGTGATGGAGGACAGCAAGTCGGCAAACCTCTCCCTCAGGACTAAGGCTCAATCACTGTGAACATTGACCTTCAACACTGCACGGGAACAGTGTGAGAAAGGGGAAAAAGAAGGGGGTGTAGAGGGGGGGAAGAGAACAAGAGACAGTGGGGAGAAAGGGAAACCGAGGGAGTGGGACAATGAGAGAGCGAGCGAAAGCAAGACTGAGAAGGGAGGGGTGGACAAGAGATGGAGGGATATCAGAAAGGGATGAATAATTCCGAAGTATTATCCCTCCTCTCCCATTACATTCCCTCCATGGCCTGTCACTTAATTTGTTGCAATGAGATAGAAATAGGCATGAAGAGAGGGAGAGAGACAGGCAGACAGCGAGTGACTGAGAGGCGTACAAGTGGCCCACTCTGATCCTGGCAAGGGTTCAATCCCTGTTGAGAGGGAGGAGGGGAGGGGGAGGGGGAGAGGAAAGTGAGGAGAGCAAGGTGGGTAGAGGTTGCACTTTCCAGGACGTATAAGCGATAGTTTTCAGTAAATGTTTAGGTACTGTATGTTCAATCTCCCTGCTTGTCTTTCCATTGGGTTAGCATGCATTGGCAGATTGATGTCATTGACTTCAGGTATTCTGTAGTTTACCCAAAAACGCAATATACAGTACAAGTCATGTATACATGCATGGGTAGTCTTGTTGTCCTTTTGCTTACTACTTGTGAACAAAATTACATTCTTTCAAAATGTGCTCTTTCACATCCACAGGGGAGTCTATTTTAAGAGATTCCAAACCCAGCGTTCTTCAGTGGACCAGATAGTTAGTTGCAGGGCAGAAGTTCTGCTACTGGAAGTCCAACTCCTATAGAAGCCAGTGGACCAGAGGTTCAGTCAGTGTGGCCAACCAATGGAAATATAGTGAGTTTCCGTCCCAAATGGCATCATATTCCCTATTCAGTGCACTACCTTTGACCAGAGCCCTATCAAAAGCAGTGCACTATATAAGGAATAGGGTGACATTTGAGACGGACCCTCCAAGTCTTCATGTTGGTTGTACTGGCCGTAGTGGAGTCTAAGGACGATGATGTAACCTCTAACACGTGGCTCTGGATTGTGTCTCCATACACACAGGCTGACAGGCAGGCTGGTACCGCAACACAAAAACTCTCAGCTATACACTGTAGTCTTTCATGTCAACCTCAGGCTTCATGTTTGAAGTCATCGGATAAAGACATTAGCCAAGTCGTCTCTGTAATAAGGGAGATAGCAGGGGTTTCTACTGTAGAGTTGTCTGCCTGTCTGGGAGATAGCAGGGGTTTATACTGTAGGGTTGTCTGCCTGTCAGAGATAGCAGTGGTTTCTACTGTAGGGTCGTCTGCCTGACGGGGAGATGGCAGGGGTTTCTACTGTAGGGTCGTCTGCCTGACGGGGAGATGGCAGGAGTTTCTACTGTAGGGTCGTCTGCCTGACGGGGAGATGGCAGGGGTTTCTACTGTAGGGTCGTCTGCCCGACGGGGAGATGGCAGGGGTTTCTACTGTAGGGTCGTCTGCCCGACGGGGAGATGGCAGGGGTTTCTACTGTAGGGTCGTCTGCCTGACGGGGAGATGGCAGGGGTTTCTACTGTAGGGTCGTCTGCCTGGCGGGGAGATGGCAGGAGTTTCTACTGTAGGGTCGTCTGCCTGGCGGGGAGATGGGGTTGGAGCCTTGCAGTTAGCTCAGCAGTTCTTACCAGGATTCACACGTCTCTGTCATGCAGGGTTATCATCAAAGATCAGGCTGAAAACCCACCTCTGGGTCGTAGGGTCGCTGCCATGGCAACCCAAATTAACAACACGTTTACAGTAACTCTTGTTTTTGCTGTTGAACTGTTAGGTGTCGAAGGCTCTGCAGGCCAGTTCAGCTGTGTGTAGACGTTAACAATGAGGAACAGAACTGAATACATTTACATCTGGTTGTACTGTCATTGGTTGTGCACATGTAAGTACTAACACATGACAGACTGTGCCTTGTCAGTGAATAACCACGTACCTCCAATGATGTGAGAAGGCATGAGGCCGAAGTTACAGAATGTCATTGAAAGTGTAGTGATAGACCAAATAAATATAAATGACTTCTTCTCTTGTTGTTTTGCGTGTTCTCATGTTGTTTGTGTATTGTTATCTTCCACTGGGCCTATGTTAAACTATTCACAGCCACTTCTATTACTCAGATAAGAAGAGAAGTGACCCTTGGAATATTGTTGCAGATAACAGAACACGATAGACATGCAGATTCAGTCGCCTAAACTTCTGCTATGAGAAAGTAGAAGATGGTTTAAAAGGGTCAGTGAAGTCAATTTACTTGTCAATGGTCCTCTGTAGCTCAGTTTGTTGAGCATGGCGCTTGCAACGCCAGGATAGTGGGTTCGATTCCTGGACCAGTATGTAAAATGTCTGCTAAATGGCATGTATTTCTTATATACAGTACCAGTCAAAAGTTTGGACACAGCTACTCATTCAAGGTTTTTTTACATTAACTATTTTTCACATTGTAGAATAATAGTGAAGATATCAAAACTATGAAATAACACATATGGAATCCTGTAGTAATCAAAACAAAGTGTTAAACAAATCAAAATATATTTTAGATTCTTCAAAGTAGCCACCCTTTGCCTTTATGACAGCTTTGCACACTCTTGGCATTCTCTCAACCAGTGTCACCTGGAATGCTTTTCCAACAGTCTTGAAGGAGTTCCCAAATAAGCTGAGCACTTGTTGGCTGATTTTCCTTCACTCTGCGGTCCAACTCATCCCAAACCATCTCAATTGGCTTGAGGTGGGGTGATTGTGGAGGCCAGGTCATCTGATGCAGAACTCCTTCACTCTCCTTTTCAGTCAAATAGCCCTCACACAGCCTGGTAGTGTGTGCGGTCATTGTCTTGTTGAAAAACAAATTATAGTCCAACTAAGTGCAAACCAGATGGGGTGGCGTATCACAGCAGAACGCTGTTTCTTTGCAGCAATTCGACCATGAAGGCCTGATTTCACGCAGTCTCCTCTGAACAGTTAATGTTGATGTCTGTTACTTGAACTCTGTGAAGTATTTATTTGGGGTGCAATTTCTGAGACTGGTAACTGTAATGAACTTATCCTCTGCAGCAGAGGTATCTCTGGGTTTTTCTTTCCTGTGGCAGTCCTCACGCGAGCCAGTTTCATCATAGAGCTTGATAGTTTTTGCGACTGCATTTGAAGAAACTTTCAATGTTCTTGACATTTTCTGCATTGACTGACCTTCATGTCTTAAAGTAATGATGGACTGTTTCTCTTTGCTTATTTGAGCTGTTCTTGCCATAATATGGACTTGGTCTTTTACCAAATAGGGCTATCTTCTGTATACCACCCCTACCTTGTCACAACCCAACGTATTGGCTCAAACGCATTAAGAAGGAAAGAAATTCCACAACTGAACTTTTTATCAAGGCACACCTGTTAACTGAAATGCATTCCAGGTGACTGACTACCTCATGAAGCTGGTTGAGAGAATGCCAAGAGTGTGCAAAGCTGTCAAGGCAAAGGGTGGCTACTTTGAAGAATCTTAAATATATTAAGATTTGTTTAACACTTTTTTGCTTACCACATGATTCCATGTGTTATTTCATAGTTGTGATGTCTTCATTATTATTCTACAATGTAAAAAATAGTAAAAAATAAAGAAAATCCCTTGAATGAGTAGGTGTCCAAACTTTTGACTGGTACTGTATATTTATTTAATTATATTACTTTTACAATGGACTTGCACACAGTTGTTACTGTTATTACAACTTTGTGTTCCCAAACTGTCTAACTCCAGCCTTCAAGGCATTTCATAACCCTGGTTCTGTGTCCCAAATTGTACTCTATTCCCTCTATAGTGCACTGCTTTTGATCAGGGCCCATAAAACTCTATAGTGATATGGCCAAAAGTAATGTACTGTATTGGGAATAGGGTGCCATTTGGAGTGTAGCCCTGAGGTTTGACTAATTACCTGCTAGCGGTAACACTAGCGCATGTAAATGTCACAGTTCTCACAGCACCTCCACTTTAATCAATTAGAATCTTTTACATAGCTAGCTGGAGTTTCCACTGATGCCAACTCCGTAAGTATTCATTATTAGACTATTAGACTATATTACTACATACACAATGGGCTTTGATTGGATGCACTAACTGGACTTCCTGATATCAGGTGTGCCTGTCTGTCTGTCTGCGCACATCCAGTTGTAGATAACTGGTGGTGAAGGCGTATGAGTATTTCCTTTGATAACAAATTCTTTGAAAGTGGCCCATGTAGCAGTACCTTAAGTCTTTCACTAAGACTTTCATCTTCTTTGACATAGCCAGGGCTGGTAGAGTACAGTTATGTGTCTATTGTGTATTGATTCTGTAACATTACTGTATGATTTTTATTGGACTTTTCAAATACATAAATTGCTTGATTATTGGTCATTCACAGTCAGAAAACAATCTAAATAAATCAAATCTATAAAATCCATTCTTAGAGTAATGTGTACACTCCAACATCCACAGTCACAGCGCTCACCACCATGTCCCCCATGTCCCCCTCCCCCTTTAGTTTTCTAACCTTGAAGACAGAGCGACTGAACTATCCCTTTAAGTCACTCCCCCCTCTGTGGTAACATGTTCTTTTAACATCACTTACTGGTCAGTGATTCTAATAACTCTAATGAACTGCCCTCCTAACCATATACACAATGTATTTACACTGGTTGATGTGATGGGGAGAGAGAGAAACTACTATTAGCCAGACATTGAACACTGAGACCTTTTAATCATAGGACATATTAAATATATGCATTGGTGTTTTTATATATATATATATATATATATATTACATGAATGAATAGGTGTGTCCAAACTTTTGGCTGGTACAGTATATATATTATGTGTAGAATTTTTTTATCAATCTGTTTAAAAGATCTCAGCATTTCAGATGCCATGAGCACTGGTACGTACGAACCATAGACTTAAATCACAGGAGGCTGCTGAGGGGAAGAACGGCTCATAATAATGGCCGGAACGGAGCAAATGGAATGGCTTCAAACACCTGGAAACCATGTGTTTGTATTTAATACCATTCATCTGATTCCGGCTCCAGTCTAATGACTGATGTTCATATGTATGTTATTTTCCAGCAAGGAACAAGGGACTCGCTGTTTGAAATGCATCATCTTCAGGGGCACAATGGTACCATAACAGTTGTTGGAGGTCCCGCCAGACAAGCTCTTGAAAGAAGGCAGTATGTATACACAGTACAACACACTAATTCTATTGAAGTGTGCGTGTGTGCCATACCACAATATGGCATTTATTTGTGTGTGTGTGTTCTGGACTGCTGCGTCATTAACCAACTTTGATCTGATTACCTGTATCGCCAAATTTATAGTTGACGTTTACAGTTATTCATTGTTGCAGTACTATGTCTACTCATGTCAGAAATATTGAAGTAGGTAGTTGTATTTGGGCGGTGCTGTTGATATAGTAAACCATGGATACCAGATCTAAACAGACTGATCAGAGCTAATATACTGCGTTAGGTCAATGAGAATGTAGGGTATTATTAATTAGTGCACACTAGAGGTCGACCGATTTAAGATTTTTCAACGCCGATACCGATTATTGGAGGACCAAAAAAAGCAGATACCGTTTAATCAGGCGATTTATTTAAAAAAATATATATTATTTTAAAAATAAAATAAATAATCATATGTAAAAAATATATTAAAAAAAATATATATATATGAACACTTATTTTAACTTCATATAATACATCAATAAAATCAATTTAGCCTCAAATAAACAATGAAACATGTTCAATTTGGTTTAAATAATGCAAAAAAAAGTGTTGGAGAAGAAAGTAAAAGTGCAATATGTGCCATGTAAGAAAGCTAACGTTTAAGTTCCTTGCTCAGAACATGAGAACATATATGAACGCTGGTGGTTCCTTTTAACATGAGTCTTCAATATTCCCAGGTAAGAAGTTTTACGTTGTAGTTATTATAGGAATTATAGGACTATTTCTCTCTATACGATTTGTATTTTATATACCTTTGACTATTGGATGTTCTTATAGGTACTTTAGTATTGCCAGTGTAACAGTATAGCTTCCATCCCTCTCCTCACCGCTACCTGGGCTCGAACCAGGAACACATCGACAACAGCCACCCTCGAAGCATCGTTACCCATCGCTCCACAAAAGCCACGGCCCTTGCAGAGCAAGGGGAACAACTACTCCAAGTCTCAGAGCGAGTGACGTCACCGATTGAAACGCTATTAGCGCGCACCCCGCTAACTAGCTAGCCATTTCACATCGGTTACACCAACCTAATCTCGGGAGTTGATAGGCTTGAAGTCATAAACAGCTCAATGCTTGAAGCATTGCGAAGAGCTTCTGGCAAAACGCACGAAAGTGCTGTTTGAATGAATGCGTACGAGCCTGCTGCTGCCTACCATCGCTTAGTCAGACTGCTCTATCAAATATCAAATCATAGACTTAATTATAACATAATAACACACAGAAATACAAGCCTTTGGTCATTAATATGGTCAAATCCGGAAACTATCATTTCGAAAAAAACAAAACATTTATTCTGTCAGTGAAATACGGAACCGTTCCGTATTTTATCTAACGGGTGGCATCCATAAGTCTAAATATTCCTGTTACATTGCACAACCTTCAATGTTATGTCATAATTACGTAAAATTCTGGCAAATTAGCCAGGCGGCCCAAACTGTTGCATATACCCAGACTCTGCGTGCAATGAACGCAAGAGAAGTGACACAATTTCACCTGGTTAATATTGCCTGCTAACCTGGATTTCTTTTAGGTAAATATGCAGGTTTAAAAATATATACTTCTGTGTATTCATTTTAAGAAAGGCATTGATGTTTATGGTTAGGTACAGTCGTGCAACGATTGTGCTTTTTTAGCAAATGCGCTTTTGTTAAATCATCCCCCGTTTGGCGAAGTTGGCTGTCTTTGTTAGGAAGAAATAGTCTTCACACAGTTCGCAACGAGCCAGGCGGCCCAAACTGCTGCATATACCCTGACTCTGTTGCAAGAGAAGTGACACAATTTCCCTAGTTAAAAGAAATTCATGTTAGCAGGCAATATTAACTAAATATATACTTGTATTGATTTTAAGAAAGGCATTGAAGTTTATGGTTAGGTACACGTTGGAGCAACGACAGTCCTTTTTGGCGAATGCGCACCGCATCGATTATATGCTACGCAGGACACGCTAGATAAACTAGTAATATCATCAACCATGTGTAGTTAACTAGTGATTATGATTGATTGTTTTTTTATAAGATAAGTTTAATGCTAGCTAGCAACTTACCTTGGCTTCTTACTGCATTCGCGTAACAGGCAGGCTCCTCGTGGAGTGCAATGTAATCAGGTGGTTAGAGCGTTGGACTAGTTAACCGTAAGGTTGCAAGATTGAATCCCCGAGCTGACAAGGTAAAAATCTGTCGTTTTGCCTCTGAACAAGGCAGTTAACCCACCGTTCCTAGGCCGTCATTGAAAATAAGAATGTGTTAACTAACTTGCCATGTTAAATAAAGGTGTCCAAAAATACAGATTTACGATTGTTATGAAAACTTGAAATAGGCCCTAATTAATCTGCCATTCCGATTAATCGTCGACCTCTAGTGCACACTGTAGCAAAACGTTTTGCAACAAAAAAATAAAAGTGTTTATTGGATTCAAGTTCCCTCCCAATTTCGGCCTGTTTGCTTCCATTTTGTTGCTAGTGAATACGATATACGGCACGGGGCGGCAGGTAGCCTCGAGGTTAGATCGTAGGGCCAGTAACCAAAAGGTTGCTGGTTCGAATACCGGAGCTGACTAGGTGAAAATCTGTCGCTGTGCCCTTGAGCAAGGCACTTACCCCTAATTGCTTAAGGGGTGCGGCACAATGGTGACCCTGGCCATAACCCCACTCCCTTTGGGTGGCTCAGTAATCTGGAATATGGGTCAAAGATGTATAAGGTTTTCAAAGTAGCAAAAATAAAACAGCAATTACAATTCCCTAAAAGGCTTGTTTTTATGTTCATTGAAGTGTCACCTATGATTTATATTCAAGAATAAAGCCAAGAATTCATTTTTATTGTTATTCATATGAATGCACCCTAGTAAAATGTAATTCAGTATAACACTATATACCACAGTATAATGTATAACTGAAACTATTTTATTTTGAATAGCACATATTTGGTGTGTCATAGGTACAACTCAAAATTTGTTGAAGATTTTTTACAAAGCCTTCCTGCGTTACACTGAAAAAAATGATAAAGTCTAGGAAAATCTTTCACTTCATCCTTTGAGATTTGTTTTTGTCCCTGAGTCAACAAAACAAATTTATGGTATTTAAATATATAATACTGGTGTTATACTGTTTAACTATTTTGTTACCCTGAATGACACATCACTACAGCCCACAAATATTGATTAAATGTGATTCCTTCAGCAATAACAATAATGATCCTATGAACTATTATTAGTAGCAGCAATAGTATTTTTCTTTGAGCAATTTTTTAAAGTTATAAAACTGTGTAAAAAACAGTGGCATGGAGGAAGCAAGTGGTTGCTCCAATGTTTGAGATTGAGGTTTAAGGGATTGCTCTAGTTCTGGAGTCCAGGACTCAAATGGTTGCTCCAGCTCTGGAGGTGCAGGTTCATGTTGTATTTGTACAAGTTGTTCAGGGGGCTGCTCAAAAGAGTTTCCTTCAGTGGATACTGGAGTTAAGTTGATCACCACATTCATTTGTTTAGATTTTTTTCAATGGCGGCGCCTCTGATTAAATCTAAATTGTTGCCTCTTTTTTTTTTTCCAGCATCAGATTGTGTCATTGTATGGATGGGTGGATGATCAGGTTTGACATCCTCCTTCTCTGATAGCTAAAAAACGAAAATGTAGCAGTTATGAGACTGGCACAGAATAGGATTCACATCTATTAGGCTATACAATGATAACATTTAATCATAGTTTAAATGTTAAATCAACTACATCTCCCTTTCTCTCTCAAACATATTTTGTTACTATTTCATTGTTAATATTAGTAATAATCACTTTACTATAATTTTAGCCTGCGGCAACACTTTACGTTGCATTATTACCCAACTATTACATGATAGTTAATGTTGTAATTATGCATTGTGACACTAACTGGTAAATGTCTATGCAATGCAGGTATACAAATGCAATTTCAAGATGCCTACACAAAATAGCTACATAAAATGCCCATCAAACTACTTCAATTCAAACTTGTACAGTCTCGATTTTTCATAGAGGGCCCCAAATGTGAAGCAGCTATTAAATAATATAATTCATAATCCATTTTTAATCCGTGTGTGTGTAATATTTTATTAACTAATATAATCCATCAGTTATACCTTAACTGCAGTGCAATTAAACATTAACTACAATGTAATAGTGCAACTTAATGTTAAGTGTTATCCACCCAGCTTTATATCCTATTGTGTTAGGTGTCCTCCCGGGTGGCGCAGTGGTCTAGGGCACTGCATCGCATTGCTAGCTGCGCCACCAGAGTCTCTGGGTTTGCGCCCAGGCTGGGCTGGGTTCGCGCCCAGGCTCTGTCGCAGCCGGCCGCAACCGGGAGGTCCGTGGGGCGACGCACAATTGGCATAGCGTCGTCCGGGTTAGGGAGGGTTTGGCCGGTAGGGATATCCTTGTCTCAGTATGTACATTTTTTTTATGCATGTAAGTCGCTCTGGATAAGAGCGTCTGCTAAATGACTAAAATGTAATGTAAATGTGTTGCTGACAGTAGCATGAAACCATGAAAACAACTGGAACTGCATTCATATTTAGTCTGTGCCGTCCAGCCCTCCTTATTAGATAATGGCATGTACAGTATAAAGATAATGTTCCTTGAAATACCTTAAAATGGCATAAAAAAAATTTTTTTTATAATATGCAGTATTCATACAAGTAAATATGAATTGCATGATTAAATGTTGTAAACTAGTGGAAACATGGGATAACAAAGCTACTGTCATTCAGCATAATGGGTGACATTGTGATATAACACAACTTTTATTTTTAGACTTTTGTCATTAGAATTTTAACCCGGACAGTTACACTGAAGGACGTTTTGACACTAACGCTCAATAACTCCCTTAATTTAATAGTTTGCAACACACATATTTCTGGGTCAAAATAAGGGTAAGAGTTGAGTGATTTTTAATATTATAATTATACATTTTTATCTTTTTATGTTAAATTAATGGCCTTCGGACATCAAATTTACACGTCTCGTCTTTGACCCATATTAAAAAAAATACATTACCATAACACACTTGTAGTAATAATAATACACACCAAATAATAAGATTTACATGATCAAGATGTGAATGAAAGAATAAAATTGAATAGATGGCTGATAGTGGAAACTGTCTGTCAAAATGCAGGGTTTCCCTGGTCCCACAAACACACACACTTCTCTCTTTTCTTAGGTGCCTTGTTTTTCCACACCGTGACTAATGAGTCAGTAGTTTTTTCCCAAGGTTACCAAAGTCTATAAAGCGCACCGTTGGCTTCTTTCCCCCATGAAAAAGCACTTATTTTTTGTGTTTTTTCCCTCTTCCCTGAAGTTTCTGGTCACCAGCGACATGCATGGGTTGGGGATTAGTGGTGGAGAGTGTGAGCTGTTCTGTTACCTGAGAAGAGGGAGCGAGAGAGGCAGGCCTGTACTGTGCTGTTACTGGGGGAGAGGCAGGCCTGTACTGTGCTGTTACTGGGGGAGAGGCAGGCCTGTACTGTGCTGTTACTGAGTGAGGGGGAGTGAGAGAGAGGCAGGCCTGTACAGAGCTGTGCTGCTACCTGAGGAAAAGTAAATTTGCCTACAGTTGCTATTTAAGGACACTGAGGCACTATTTATAACCTATTCTACTGTTACCACCTTTCTCTTTCCGCTTGCTGACACTCTCTTGTGCTCGCCAGTGTTGCCACACACCTCTTCAACTCCATAACCCTCACTCCTGGACAAAGCAAGGCAGCTCCACACTCGCCAGTGTCGCCATAACCCCTACTACTGGACAAAGGAGGGCAGACCCATACTATTATGACCAGCCAGGTCACCTGTTATTCAAGTCAGTATTCGATGCCCATCCATGTCTAAGGATGTTGGGAGATGACATGGAAACCGGCCACTATGGGCAACAGTGAGCGACGTTACCTTCAAGTAGGTTTTGGTTTTTCTAGGGTGTTGTGGATGGGCTCAAGCATCTGCATCTGATTCCAAAGGTAGCAAGTTCGAATCCAGTGATAGAAAGTTTTTTTTTTTTTTTTTTTAATTATCTCCCAAACCTTAACCCTTATGAAAAAATGTGGAGTTAATGTTAAACACTGAAATTTGACAGCTGGTTGATTATTACATATGACCACCAAGCATATTCTGGATATCAGATCAACACTTACTAACCTCGATTTCGACTTCAAATTTGACTTCAACTTAGCTGTTCCTTTGTTCATACTGGACCCCATTCCTGGGTTACCAAAATGCTGCAGGTATAGTTGTGGGAGACGTGCCGGCATCCTGGTGAGATTGAGGCGAATATAATATCGGCCTGCACTACCCCTCCGTTCTATTAGAAAATATCCATTCACTCGAGAATAAGATGGATGAGCTTTGTTCGGGAGTCTCCTATCAGAGAGACTTAAAGCTGAAGTATTATATGCCTTGCAGAGACGTGGCAGGGTGACTCTATGCAGGTGCTGCAGTAGTAAGACGTTTCTCCATGCAACGGCACGATCGGACGAAGGCAGCCTCGGGGGAGGGTTGTCTCTTCATCAACAACTGGTGTGCTTCTTCCAGTGTGAAGGGAATCTTGAGCTTTTGCTCACCTAATATAGAACACCTCATGGTAAGCTGCAGACACTTATCTACCAAGAGAGTTCTCATCCATAATAATCACGATTGTATAATCCCTCCACAAACCAACACCCCTTTGGAACTCAATGAACTGTATGGGGCCATAAAAAAAGAAGCTAGAAACCGCTCACCCAGAGGCAGCGTTTCTGGTGGGCGGAGACATGAACCCCGGATGACTTAAAACCGCTCTACCTTACTTTTACCAACCCGTCTCCTGAACCATTAGGGGCGCTACCCACAGAAATGCATATAAGGCCCTCCCTCTTCCTCCCTTCGGTAAGTCTGACCAAGACTATATTCTTCTGCTTTACAAACAAAAGCTCAAACAGGAAGTACCAGCTCAATACGGACGTGGTCCGATGAAGCAGATGCTAAGCTACAAGACTGTTGCTAGTACAGACTGGAATATGTTCCGGGATTCATCTGCTAGCATTAAGAAGTTTACCACATCAGTTACAAGCTTCATAAATAAGTGCATAAATGATGTTGTCCCCACAGTGACTATACTAACATATCCAAACCAAAAACCACAGAAAAAATATCCAAACCAAAACCACGGATTAGTGGTTGGCAATGTCCTTGCTGGGCTAAATGCTAGAGCTACCACTTACAAGCAACGGGACATTGACATGGACGCATACAAGAAAGCCTGCTACGACCTCCGAGACAACATGCAAACGGACAATATAGGAGGGAAGGTGGAATTATATTACCGGCTACGACGCTCTTGGTATGTGGCAGGGCTTGCAGACGATAATGGATTAAAAAGGGAAACCCAGCCATGAGATGCCCAGTGACGCAAAACTCCCAAACAAGCTAAATGCCTTTTATGCTCGCTTTGAGGAATACCACATTGAGTCTTGCGTAAAAGCCCCTGTTGTTCCAGATGAATGTGTGATCTCTCTCTCTGTGGCCGATGGGAGTAAAACTTTTGTAACAGGTTAACACTCGCAAGGCTGCCGGGCCAGATGGAATAACAGGGCGTGTTCTCAAAGCATGCGCATACCATGGCCCGTTCTCCCGGTCTGTAATCCCAACATGTTCCCAAGAACTTCAAGGTAACCCGCTGAAATGACCATTTCCCTGTAGCACTCACATCTGTAATTATGATGTACTTTGAAAGGCTGGCTGGTCATGACCCACATCAGCACCCTAATTTCAGACACCCTGGACACACTTCAATTCACATACTGCCCAACAGATCCACAGATGACACAATCGCAATTGCACTTCACAATGCCCTCTCCCACCTGGACAAGATGGGAAATAACTGTGAGAATGCTCTTCATAAACTACAGCTCAGCATCATAGTCTCCTCCAAGCTCATCACCAAGCTGTGGGACATGGGAATGAACACCTCCCTCTAACTGGATCCTGGAAATCCTGATGGGACAGCCCCAGGTGGTGAGGGTAGGCAACAAAACCTCTGCCACACTGACTCTCAACACAGGGGTCCCTCGTCCCCTCCTGTACTCCCTGTTCACCCACAACTACGTGGCCACGCATGACTCCCAACACCATCAATTTTCACTGACGGTGATGAGACCGCCTACAAGGAGAAGGTCAGAGACTTGGCAGTGAGGTGCCATGACAACAGCCTCTCCCGCAACGTAAGACCAAGGAGCTGATCGTGGACTACAGGAGAAAGAGGGGCAAGCACATCCACATCGACAGGGCTGTAGTGGAGTGGGTGTAGAGCTTCAAGTTCCTTGGCATCCACATCACTAAGGACTTAACATGGTCCACACACACCCGCACA
This sequence comes from Salvelinus fontinalis, assembly GCF_029448725.1. Classification (NCBI taxonomy): domain Eukaryota; kingdom Metazoa; phylum Chordata; class Actinopteri; order Salmoniformes; family Salmonidae; genus Salvelinus; species Salvelinus fontinalis. The sequence continues at coordinate 19,919,130 of NC_074696.1, forward strand.
GTCATGAAGAGTGCACGACAGCGCCTCTTCCCACTCAAGAGGCTGAAAAGATTTGGCATGGGTGCTCGGATCCTCAAGTTTTACAGTTGCACCATCGGGAACATCTTGACTGGCTGCATCACTGCTTGGTATGGCAAATGCACCACCCTTGACCACAAAGCGCTACAGTTGGTGGTGCGGACAGCCCACTACATCACTGGGGCTGAACTCCCTGCCATCCAGGACCTCTGTCAGGCGGTGTCAGAAAATGGCCCAAGCCATAGACTGTTCACTTGGCTACCATCTGGCAAATGGTACCAGAGATTCGGCTTGGACAAACAGGCTCCAAGACCGCTTCTACCTCCAAGCCATAAGACTGCTAAATAATGAATTACTGGTTACCTGGACCATCTGCACTGACCCTATCTTGTACTAACTCTATGCACACTCACGAGACTATATACACTGAGTGTAAGAAAACATTACGGTTTTTAATATTGAGTTTTGCCCTTGGAACAGCTTCAGTTCTTTTGAGCATGGACTCTACAAAGCATTCCACATGTTGACTCCAATGCTTCCCACAGTTTTGTCAAGTTGGCTCAATGTCCTTTGGGTGGTGGACCATTCTTGATACACACGGGAAACTGTTGAGCGTGAAAAACCCAGCAGTGTTGCAGGTCTTGACACACTCTAACTAGTGCGCCTGGCACCTACTACAATACCCCGTTCAAAGGCACTTAAATATTTATCGTGTCCATTCACCCTCTGAATGGGGCACATACACAATCCATGTCTCAATTGTCTCAAGGCTTAAAATTCCTTCTTTAACCTGTCTCCTCCCCTTGATCTACACTGCTTGAAGTGGATTTAACAAGTGACATCACTAAGGGATCATAGACTGACCAGGTGAATCCAAGTGAAAGCCATTTCATGGAAAGAGCAGGTTCTCCTAATGTTTTGTACACTCAGTGTATACACACTATATACACACCCACACACGACATTGACACTCGGACAAAACACACACGCATACTGACGCAACATATACACACGCACCACACTTTTACACGCAATATGATGTTGCTACTCAATTATTTTTTCAATCTTCATTTCACTCTTATCTATTCTGATGCCTAGTCACTCCCCCTTGCCTTCACGGACATACAGTGCTTTCAGAAAGTATTTAGGCCATTTTCCACATTTTGTTACATTACAGCCCTATTCTAAAAAATAATGACAGAGCAAAAACTGTTTTTTAGAGATTTTTGCTAATTTATAAAAAATTAAAACTGATTACATAAGTATTCAGACCCTTTACTCAGTACTTTGTTGAAGCACCTTTGGCAGCGATTACAGCATCGATTTTTCTCATGCTCTGCCAGGTTGGATGGGGAGCGTTGCTGCACAGCAATTTTCAGGTCTCTCCAGAGATGTTCGATCAGGGTTTAAGTCCGGGCTCTGGCTGGGCCACTGAAGGAAATACAGAGACTTGTCCCGAAGCCACTCCTGTGTTGTCTTGGCTGTGTGCTTAGGGTCGTTGTCCTGTTGGAAGGTGAACCTTGGCCCCAGTCTGTGGTCCTGAGCACTCTGGAACAGATTTTCAACAAAGATCTCTACTTGGCTCCGTTCATCTTTCTGTCAATCCTGACTAGTCTCCCAATCCCTGCTGCTGAAAAACATCCCGACAGCATGATGCTGCCACCACCATGCTTCACTGTAGGGATGGTGCCAGGTTTCCTCCAGATGTGACGGTTGGCATTCAGGCCAAAGAGTTCAATCTTGGTTTCATCAGACCAGAGAATCTTGTTTCTCATGGTTTGAGTCTTTAGGTGCCTTTTGGCAAACTCCATCAGGCTGTCATGTGCCTTTTACTGAGGAGTGGCTTCCGTCTGGCCACTCTACCATAAAGCCCTGATTTGGTGGAGTGCTATAGAAATGGTTATCCTCCTGGGAGGTTCTCCCATCCCCACAAAGGAACTCTGGAGATCTGTCAGAGTGACCATCGGGTTCTTGGTCACCTCCCTGACCAAGGCTCTTCTCCCCCTGATTGCTCAGTTTGGCAGGGTGGCCAGCTCTAGGAAGAGTCTTGGTGGTTCTAAACTTTTTCCATTTAAGAATGATGGAGGCCAATGTGTTCTTGGGGACATTCAATGCTGCAGAAATGTTTTGTTACCCTTCCTCAGATCTGTGCCTTAACTCAATGCTGTCTCGGAGCTCTACGGACAATTCCTTTGACTTCATGGATTGGTTTTCCTCATGCACTGTTAACTGTGGAACCTTTTATATAGACATGTGTGTGCCTTTCCAAATCATGTCCAATCAATTGAATTTACCAAAGGTGGAATGCATTGTGGTTGTAGAAACATCTGAAGGATGATCAATGGAAACAGGATGCAACTGAGCTCAATTTCGAATCTCATAGCAAATGGTCTGAATACATATGTAAATAAGGTATTTATGTTAAACTTTTAATACATTTCCAAAAATGTCTTAACCTGTTTTTGCTTTGTCATTATGGGGTGTTGTGTGTAGATTGCTGAGGATAAAAAAATGTTCAACCATTTTTGAATAAGGCTGCAACAAAATGTGGGAAAGGCATGAGGTCCAAATACTTAGCGAAGGCACTGTATCTACCTGGTAATTGTCCCATTCTTGTGCATTTTATTAATCTTGTGTTAATATATTTGTTTTAATTTGTTTTTCTCCGTATCGATGTGAAGTGCTCGTAATCATGCTTTTCACAGTTAAGTCAAGTTCAGGAATGGCTGAAAAATTGCAACATTTACTTGGCGCTAACTGCAAATAGCACTGCTGGGTGACCTTAGAGTTTAGGAACTATGATCTTAGAAAGGTTCAGAACTTTTGTAATCACAGTGTAAAAATATATGGCAGCTAGAAACCAAAACTGGGTTGTCTTTAGTGATGGATGCGAGGGGTTGAGGGTAGCTGAAGGTTGGAACGAGAAACAAACAAAATATGACTAATGTAAAATATACTGTCCGTGATGTGTATGCATTATGTATAAGCTGGGAGTGGAAGCCTAAGTATTGTTGTCCATTAGTTTACTCCAATATGGGAGGGGTGGTAGGGTTAGGAGAGGGCTGGTAGGGTTAGGAGAGGGCTGGTAGGGTTAGGAGAGGGCTGGTAGGGTTAGGAGAGGGCTGGTAGGGTTAGGAGAGGGCTGGTAGGGTTAGGAGAGGGCTGGTAGGGTTAGGAGAGGGCTGGTAGGGTTAGGAGAGGGCTGGTAGGGTTAGGAGAGGGCTGGTAGGGTTAGGGAAAAATAACAAAGGAGAAAGAAATGTGTGTGCGCGCACATACATACAGTTGAAGTTGAAAGTTTACAGACTTAGGTTGGAGTCAATTAAACTCGTTTTTCAACCACTCCACAAATTTCTTGTTAACAAACTATAGTTTTTGCAAGTCGGTTAGGACATCTACTTTGTGCATGACACAAGTAATTTTACCAACTATTGTTTATAGACAGATTATTTCACTTATAATTCACTGTGTCACAGTTCTAGTGGGTCAGAAGTTTACATACACTAAGTTGACTGTGTCTTTAAACGGCTTGTACAATTCCAGAAAATTATGTAATTGCTTTAGTAGCTTCTGATAGGCTAATTGGCATCATTTGAGTCAATTGGAGGTGTACCTGTGGATGTATTTCAAGGCCTACCTTCAAACTCAGTGCCTCTTTGCTTGACATCATGGGAAAATTAAAAGAAATCAGCCAAGACCTATAGACACTTTGTGGCCAGAACTGAAAAAGCGTGTGCGAGCAAGGAGGCCTACAAACCTGACTCAGTTACACCAGCTCTGTCAGAAGGAATGGGCCAAAATTCACCCAACTTGTTGTGGGAAGCTTGTGGAAGGCTACCTGAAACGTTTGATCCAAGTTTAACAATTTAAAGGCAATGCTCCTAAATACTAATTGAGTGTATGTAAACTTCTGACCTACTGGGAATGTGATGAAAGAAATAAAAGCTGAAATAAATCATTCTCTCTACCATTATTCTGACATTTCACATTCTTAAAATAAAGTGGTGATCCTAACTGACCTAAGACAGGGAATTTTTACCAAGATTAAATGTCAGGAATTGAGAAACTGAGTTTAAATGTATTTGCCTAAGGTGTATGTGAACATCCGACTTCAAGTGTGTGAATGTGTATATATTATATATGTGTTTTTTCGACGAGCAGATGTCCACATACTTTTGGTAATGTAGTGTGTGTGTATATATACACTGCTCAAAAAAATAAAGGGAACACTTAAACAACACAATGTAACTCCAAGTCAACTCCAAGTCAGTTAAGTCAATGGCCTGCTGGAGGTCATTTTGCAGGGCGCTGGCAGTGCACCTCCTTGCACAAAGGCGGAGGTAGCGGTCCTGCTGCTGGGTTGTTGCCCTCCTACGGCCTCTTCCACGTCTCCTGATGTACTGGCCTGTCTCCTGGTAGCGCCTCCATGCTCTGGACACTACGCTGACAGACACAGCAAACCTTTTTGCCACAGCTCGCATTGATGTGTCATCCTGGATGAACTGCGCTACCTGAGCCACTTGTGTGGGTTGTAGACTCCGTCTCATGCTACCACTAGAGTGAGAGCACCGCCAGCATTCAAAAGTGACCAAAACATCAGCCAGGAAGCATACGAACTGAGAAGTGGTCTGTGGTCACCACCTGCAGAATCACTCCTTTTTTGGGGGTGTCTTGCTAATTGCCTATAATTTCCACCTTTTGTCTATTCCATTTGCACAACAGCATGTGAAATTTATTGTCAATCAGTGTTGCTTCCTAAGTGGACAGTTTGATTTCACAGAAGTGTGATTGAATTGGAGTTACATTGTGTTGTTTAAGTGTTCCCTTTATTTTTTTGAGCAGTGTATATATATTACACTACACTACATGACACAAGCTATGTGGACACCTGCTCGTCAAATCTCTAATTTTAAAATCATGGGCATTAATATGGAGTTGGTCTCCCCCCTTTGCTGCTAGAACAGCCTCCACTCTTCTGGGAAGGCTTTCCATTAGAGGGTTGGAACATTGCTGCGGGAACTGGCTTCCATTTAGCCATGAGCCTTAGTAAGGTTGGGCGATTAGGCCTGGTTCGCAGTCGTCGTTCCAATTCATCCCGAAGGTGTTCACTGTGGTTGAGGTCAGGGCTCTGTGCAGGCCAGTCAAGTTCTTCCACACCGATCTCTACAAACCATTTCTGTATGGACCTCGCTTTGTGCACCGGTGCATTGTCCACCTAAAACAGGAAAGGGCCTTTACCAAACTGAGTGTACAAATTTGGAAGTGCAGAATTGTCTAGAATGTTATTGTATTCTGTAGCGTTAAGATTTCCCTTGTCTAGAACTAAGGGGCCTAGCCCAAACCATGGAAAACAGCCCCAGATCATTATTCCTCCTCCCCCAAACTACACAGTTGGCACTATGCATTGGGGCAGGGGGTGTTCTCATGTCATCCGCCAAACCAGGGATTTGTCCTCCGGACTGCCAGATGGTGAAGTGTGATTCATCACCCCAGAGACCGCCTTTCTACTGCCCCAGAGTCCAATGGCGGTGAGCTTTACACCACTCTAGCTGATGCTTGTTATTGCGCATTGTGATCTTGAGCAGCTGCTCGGCCATGGAAACCAATTTCATGAAGCTCCCGATTTTTAGTTATTGTGCTGAAATTGCTTCCAGAGGCAGTTGGGAACTCTGTAGTAAGTGTTGAAACCAAGGACAGACTATTTTTGTGCGCTACGCACTTCAGCACTCTGCTGTCCCGTTCTGTGAGCTTGTATGACCTACCACTTCGCTGAGCTGTTGTTGCTCCTAGACGTTTCCACTTCACAATAACAGAACTTACAGTTGACCAGGGCAGCTCTAGTAGGGAAGAAATTTCACTAACTGACTTGTTGGCATCCTATGACGGTGCCCCGTTGAAAGTCACTGAGCTCTTCAGTAAGGCCATTCTGCTGCTAATGTTTGTCTATATGGATTGCATGACTGTGTGCTCAATTTTATACACCTGTCAGCAACGGGTGTGGCTGAAATAGCAGAATCCACTAATTTGAACGGGAGTCCACATACTTTTGTAAATATTCTATACATTTACAAAAATTATATGGGATTGGAAATTATGCTGACAATTACACTGATAGAAGCCACACTATCTGCAATATTAAAGCTAATCTAACCACAAAGTATTTAATTGATCTTATTTGCGCCTTCTGTTTGAGCTGCTACTTGTCTGTGTCCATCTCTTTGTGAAGGAAGTGTTTTGATGTATGTTTATGTGTATGTTATTTGTGTGTTTGAGCACCTGCCGTGCGTAGTGCAGCCTGTGGATCAATGCCTAAAAGCCTTCACTCAGAGCTGGCGCCACAGGCTTGCCTACACGCACACACACACACACCTTCCATTTCTACCACTTTTCCTCCTCTTAACTTTGTCTAATTTAGTGACATTTGACAAGTTTGCTTTATTAACTAGTTTCTCTCCTGCTGTACCTTTTTTTCTTTCTGTCCCTTCTCCAGGGAGCCAACTACTGTAGGCATTGCACCTGTTCCATATTCTCCCCGCTACCCCTCCTTCCCTGTTCCTCCACTCCCCTCTATCCCTCTCTCTCCTTCCCTGTTCCTCCACTCCCCTCTATCCCTCTCTCTCCTTCGCTGTTCCTCCACTCCCCTCTATCCCTCTCTCTCCTTCGCTGTTCCTCCACTCCCCTCTATCCCTCTCTCTCCTTCGCTGTTCCTCCACTCCCCGCTATCCCTCTCTCTCCTTCGCTGTTCCTCCACTCCCCTCTATCCCTCTCTCTCCTTCCCTGTTCCTCCACTCCCCTCTATCCCTCTCTCTCCTTCCCTGTTCCTCCACTCCCCTCTATCCCTCTCTCTCCTAACCTGTTCCTCCACTCCCCTCTATCCCTCTCTCTCCTTACCTGTTCCTCCACTCCCCTCTATCCCTCTCTCTCCTTCCCTGTTCCTCCACTCCCCTCTATCCCTCTCTCTCCTTCCCTGTTCCTCCACTCCCCTCTATCCCTCTCTCTCCTTCCCTGTTCCTCCACTCCCCTCTATCCCTCTCTCTCCTTCGCCGTTCCTCCACTCCCCTCTATCCCTCTCTCTCCTTCCCTGTTCCTCCACTCCCCTCTATCCCTCTCTCCTTCCCTGTTCCTCCACTCCCCTCTATCCCTCTCTCTCCTTCCCTGTTCCTCCACTCCCCTCTATTCCTCTCTCTCCTTCCCTGTTCCTCTATTCCTCTCTCTCCTTCCCTGTTCCTCTATTCCTCTCTCCCCTTCCCTATTCCTCTCTCCCCTTCCCTGTTCCTCTATTCCTCTCTCTCCTTCCATGTTCCTCTATTCCTCTCTCTCCTTCCCTGTTCCTCTATTCCTCTCTCTCCTTCCCTGTTCCTCTATTCCTCTCTCTCCTTCCCTGTTCCTCTATTCCTCTCTCTCCTTCCCTGTTCCTCTATTCCTCTCTCTCCTTCCCTGTTCCTCTATTCCTCTCTCTCCTTCCCTGTTCCTCTATCCCTCGCTCTCCTTCCCTGTTCCTCTATTCCTCTCTCTCCTTCCCTGTTCCTCTATTCCTCTCTCTCCTTCCCTGTGCCTCTATTCCTCTCTCTCCTTCCCTGTTCCTCTATTCCTCTCTCTCCTTCCCTGTTCCTCTATTCCTCTCTCTCCTTCCCTGTTCCTCTATCCCTCTCCCTCCTTCCCTGTTCCTCCACTCCCCTCTATCCCTCTCTCTCCTTCCCTGTTCCTCCACTCCCCTCTATCCCTCTCTCTCCTTCCCTGTTCCTCCACTCCCCTCTATCCCTCTCTCTCCTTCCCTGTTCCTCCACTCCCCTCTATCCCTCTCTCTCCTTCCCTGTTCCTCCACTCCCCTCTATCCCTCTCTCTCCTTCCCTGTTCCTCCACTCCCCTCTATCCCTCTCTCTCCTAACCTGTTCCTCCACTCCCCTCTATCCCTCTCTCTCCTTCCCTGTTCCTCCACTCCCCTCTATCCCTCTCTCTCCTTCCCTGTTCCTCCACTCCCCTCTATCCCTCTCTCTCCTTCCCTGTTCCTCCACTCCCCTCTATCCCTCTCTCTCCTTCCCTGTTCCTCCACTCCCCTCTATCCCTCTCTCTCCTTCGCCGTTCCTCCACTCCCCTCTATCCCTCTCTCTCCTTCCCTGTTCCTCCACTCCCCTCTATCCCTCTCTCCTTCCCTGTTCCTCCACTCCCCTCTATCCCTCTCTCTCCTTCCCTGTTCCTCCACTCCCCTCTATTCCTCTCTCTCCTTCCCTGTTCCTCTATTCCTCTCTCTCCTTCCCTGTTCCTCTATTCCTCTCTCCCCTTCCCTGTTCCTCTATTCCTCTCTCCCCTTCCCTGTTCCTCTATTCCTCTCTCTCCTTCCATGTTCCTCTATTCCTCTCTCTCCTTCCCTGTTCCTCTATTCCTCTCTCTCCTTCCCTGTTCCTCTATTCCTCTCTCTCCTTCCCTGTTCCTCTATTCCTCTCTCTCCTTCCCTGTTCCTCTATTCCTCTCTCTCCTTCCCTGTTCCTCTATTCCTCTCTCTCCTTCCCTGTTCCTCTATCCCTCGCTCTCCTTCCCTGTTCCTCTATTCCTCTCTCTCCTTCCCTGTTCCTCTATTCCTCTCTCTCCTTCCCTGTGCCTCTATTCCTCTCTCTCCTTCCCTGTTCCTCTATTCCTCTCTCTCCTTCCCTGTTCCTCTATTCCTCTCTCTCCTTCCCTGTTCCTCTATCCCTCTCCCTCCTTCCCTGTTCCTCCACTCCCCTCTATCCCTCTCTCTCCTTCCCTGTTCCTCCACTCCCCTCTATCCCTCTCTCTCCTTCCCTGTTCCTCCACTCCCCTCTATCCCTCTCTCTCCTTCCCTGTTCCTCCACTCCCCTCTATCCCTCTCTCTCCTTCCCTGTTCCTCCACTCCCCTCTATCCCTCTCTCTCCTTCCCTGTTCCTCCACTCCCCTCTATCCCTCTCTCTCCTTCCCTGTTCCTCCACTCCCCTCTATCCCTCTCTCTCCTACGCTGTTCCTCCACTCCCCTCTATCCCTCTCTCCTACGCTGTTCCTCCACTCCCCTCTATCCCTCTCTCTCCTACGCTGTTCCTCCACTCCCCTCTATCCCTCTCTCTCCTACGCTGTTCCTCCACTCCCCTCTATCCCTCTCTCTCCTACGCTGTTCCTCCACTCCCCTCTATCCCTCTCTCTCCTACGCTGTTCCTCCACTCCCCTCTATCCCTCTCTCTCCTTCCCCGTTCCTCCACTCCCCTCTATCCCTCTCTCTCCTTCGCCGTTCCTCCACTCCCCTCTATCCCTCTCTCTCCTTCCCCGTTCCTCCACTCCCCTCTATCCCTCTCTCTCCTTCCCTGTTCCTCCACTCCCCTCTATCCCTCTCTCTCCTTCCCTGTTCCTCCACTCCCCTCTATCCCTCTCTCTCCTTCGCTGTTCCTCCACTCCCCTCTATCCCTCTCTCTCCTTCCCTGTTCCTCTATTCCTCTCTCTCCTTCCTTGTTCCTCTATTCCTCTCTCTCCTTCCCTGTTCCTCTATTCCTCTCTCTCCTTCCCTGTTCCTCCACTCCCCTCTATCCCTCGCTCTCCTTCCCTGTTCCTCTATTCCTCTCTCTCCTTCCCTGTTCCTCCACTCCCCTCTATCCCTCTCTCTCCTTCGCTGTTCCTCCACTCCCCTCTCTCTCCTTCCCTGTTCCTCCACTCCCCTCTATCCCTCTCTCTCCTTCGCTGTTCCTCCACTCCCCTCTATCCCTCTCTCTCCTTCCCTGTTCCTCCACTCCCCTCTATCCCTCTCTCTCCTTCCCTGTTCCTCCACTCCCCTCTATCCCTCTCTCTCCTTCCCTGTTCCTCCACTCCCCTCTATCCCTCTCTCTCCTTCCCTGTTCCTCCACTCCCCTCTATCCCTCTCCCTCCTTCGCCGTTCCTCCACTCCCCTCTATCCCTCTCCCTCCTTCGCCGTTCCTCCACTCCCCTCTATCCCTCTCTCTCCTACGCCGTTCCTCCACTCCCCTCTATCCCTCTCTCTCCTTCCCTGTTCCTCCACTCCCCTCTATCCCTCTCTCTCCTTCGCTGTTCCTCCACTCCCCTCTCTCTCCTTCCCTGTTCCTCCACTCCCCTCTATCCCTCTCTCTCCTTCGCTGTTCCTCCACTCCCCTCTATCCCTCTCTCTCCTTCCCTGTTCCTCCACTCCCCTCTATCCCTCTCTCTCCTTCCCTGTTCCTCCACTCCCCTCTATCCCTCTCTCCTTCCCTGTTCCTCCACTCCCCTCTATCCCTCTCTCTCCTTCCCTGTTCCTCCACTCCCCTCTATCCCTCTCTCTCCTTCGCCGTTCCTCCACTCCCCTCTATCCCTCTCTCTCCTTCGCCGTTCCTCCACTCCCCTCTATCCCTCTCTCTCCTTCGCCGTTCCTCCACTCCCCTCTATCCCTCTCTCTCCTTCCCTGTTCCTCCACTCCCCTCTATCCCTCTCCCTCCTTCGCCGTTCCTCCACTCCCCTCTATCCCTCTCCCTCCTTCGCCGTTCCTCCACTCCCCTCTATCCCTCTCCCTCCTTCCCTGTTCCTCCACTCCCCTCTATCCCTCTCCCTCCTTCGCCGTTCCTCCACTCCCCTCTATCCCTCTCCCTCCTTCGCCGTTCCTCCACTCCCCTCTATCCCTCTCTCTCCTACGCCGTTCCTCCACTCCCCTCTATCCCTCTCTCTCCTTCGCCGTTCCTCCACTCCCCTCTATCCCTCTCTCTCCTTCGCCGTTCCTCCACTCCCCTCTATCCCTCTCTCTCCTTCGCCGTTCCTCCACTCCCCTCTATCCCTCTCTCTCCTTCGCCGTTCCTCCACTCCCCTCTATCCCTCTCTCTCCTGCGCCGTTCCTCCACTCCCCTCTATCCCTCTCTCCTTCGCCGTTCCTCCACTCCCCTCTATCCCTCTCTCTCCTTCCCTGTTCCTCCACTCCCCTCTATCCCTCTCTCTCCTTCCCTGTTCCTCCACTCCCCTCTATCCCTCTCTCTCCTTCCCTGTTCCTCCACTCACCTCTATCCCTCTCTCTCCTTCCCTGTTCCTCCACTCCCCTCTACCCCTCTCTCTCCTTCCCTGTTCCTCCACTCCCCTCTATCCCTCTCTCTCCTTCCCTGTTCCTCCACTCCCCTCTATCCCTCTCTCTCCTACGCTGTTCCTCCACTCCCCTCTATCCCTCTCTCTCCTACGCTGTTCCTCCACTCCCCTCTATCCCTCTCTCTCCTACGCTGTTCCTCCACTCCCCTCTATCCCTCTCTCTCCTACGCTGTTCCTCCACTCCCCTCTATCCCTCTCTCTCCTACGCTGTTCCTCCACTCCCCTCTATCCCTCTCTCTCCTACGCTGTTCCTCCACTCCCCTCTATCCCTCTCTCTCCTTCCCTGTTCCTCCACTCCCCTCTATCCCTCTCTCTCCTTCGCTGTTCCTCCACTCCCCTCTATCCCTCTCTCTCCTTCCCTCTTCATCCACTCCCCTCTATCCCTCTCTCTCCTTCCCTGTTCTTCCACTCCCCTCTATCCCTCTCTCTCCTTCCCTGTTCCTCCACTCCCCTCTATCCCTCTCTCTCCTTCGCCGTTCCTCCACTCCCCTCTATCCCTCTCTCTCCTTCGCCGTTCCTCCACTCCCCTCTATCCCTCTCTCTCCTTCCCTGTTCCTCCACTCCCCTCTATCCCTCTCTCTCCTTCCCTGTTCCTCCACTCCCCTCTATCCCTCTCTCTCCTTCCCTGTTCCTCTATTCCTCTATCTCCTTCCCTGTTCCTCTATTCCTCTCTCCCCTTCCCTGTTCCTCTATTCCTCTCTCTCCTTCCCTGTTCCTCTATTCCTCTCTCTCCTTCCCTGTTCCTCTATTCCTCTCTCTCCTTCCCTGTTCCTCTATTCCTCTCTCTCCTTCCCTGTTCCTCTATTCCTCTCTCTCCTTCCCTGTTCCTCTATTCCTCTCTCTCCTTCCCTGTTCCTCTATCCCTCTCTCTCCTTCCCTGTTCCTCTATCCCTCTCTCTCCTTCCCTGTTCCTCTATCCCTCTCTCTCCTTCCCTGTTCCTCTATTCCTCTCTCTCCTTCCTTGTTCCTCTATTCCTCTCTCTCCTTCCCTGTTCCTCTATTCCTCTCTCTCCTTCCCTGTTCCTCTATTCCTCTCTCTCCTTCCCTGTTCCTCTATTCCTCTCTCTCCTTCCCTGTTCCTCTCTCTCCTTCCCTGTTCCTCTATTCCTCTCTCTCCTTCCCTGTTCCTCTATTCCTCTCTCTCCTTCCCTGTTCCTCTCTCTCCTTCCCTGTTCCTCTCTCTCCTTCCCTGTTCCTCTCTCTCCTTCCCTGTTCCTCTCTCTCCTTCCCTGTTCCTCTATCCCTCTCCCTCCTTCCCCGTTCCTCCACTCCCCTCTATCCCTCTCTCTCCTTCGCCGTTCCTCTATTCCTCTCTCTCCTTCCCTGTTCCTCTGTTCCTCTCTCTCCTTCCCTGTTCCTCTCTCTCCTTCCCTGTTCCTCTCTCTCCTTCCCTGTTCCTCTCTCTCCTTCCCTGTTCCTCTCTCTCCTTCCCTGTTCCTCTCTCTCCTTCCCTGTTCCTCTCTCTCCTTCCCTGTTCCTCTCTTTCCTTCCCTGTTCCTCTCTTTCCTTCCCTGTTCCTCTCTTTCCTTCCCTGTTCCTCTCTCTCCTTCCCTGTTCCTCTCTCTCCTTCCCTGTTCCTCTCTCTCCTTCCCTGTTCCTCTCTCTCCTTCCCTGTTCCTCTCTCTCCTTCCCTGTTCCTCTCTCTCCTTCCCTGTTCCTCTCTCTCCTTCCCCGTTCCTCTATTCCTCTCTCTCCTTCCCCGTTCCTCTATTCCTCTCTCTCCTTCCCCGTTCCTCTATTCCTCTCTCTCCTTCCCCGTTCCTCTATTCCTCTCTCCTTCCCCGTTCCTCTATCCCTCTCCCTCCTTCCCCGTTCCTCCACTCCCCTCTATCCCTCTCTCTCCTTCCCTGTTCCTCCACTCCCCTCTATCCCTCTCTCTCCTTCCCTGTTCCTCCACTCCCCTCTATGCCTCTCTCTCCTTCCCTGTTCCTCCACTCCCCTCTATCCCTCTCTCTCCTACGCCGTTCCTCCACTCCCCTCTATCCCTCTCTCTCCTACGCCGTTCCTCCACTCCCCTCTATCCCTCTCTCTCCTTCCCCGTTCCTCCACTCCCCTCTATCCCTCTCTCCTTCCCCGTTCCTCCACTCCCCTCTATCCCTCTCTCTCCTTCGCTGTTCCTCTATTCCTCTCTCTCCTTCCCTGTTCCTCTATTCCTCTCTCTCCTTCCCTGTTCCTCCACTCCCCTCTATCCCTCGCTCTCCTTCCCTGTTCCTCTATTCCTCTCTCTCCTTCCCCGTTCCTCCACTCCCCTCTATCCCTCTCTCTCCTTCGCCGTTCCTCCACTCCCCTCTATCCCTCTCTCTCCTTCGCCGTTCCTCCACTCCCCTCTATCCCTCTCTCTCCTTCCCTGTTCCTCCACTCCCCTCTATCCCTCTCTCTCCTTCCCTGTTCCTCCACTCCCCTCTATCCCTCTCTCTCCTTCCCTGTTCCTCCACTCCCCTCTATCCCTCTCTCTCCTTCGCTGTTCCTCCACTCCCCTCTATCCCTCTCTCTCCTTCCCTGTTCCTCTTTTCCTCTCTCTCCTTCCCTGTTCCTCTATTCCTCTCACTCCTTCCCTGTTCCTCTATTCCTCTCTCTCCTTCCCTGTTCCTCCACTCCCCTCTATCCCTCGCTCTCCTTCTCTGTTCCTCCACTCCCCTCTATCCCTCGCTCTCCTTCCCTGTTCCTCCACTCCCCTCTATTCCTCTCTCCCCTTCCCTGTTCCTCTATTCCTCTCTCTCCTTCGCCGTTCCTCCACTCCCCTCTCTCTCCTTCCCTGTTCCTCCACTCCCCTCTATCCCTCTCTCTCCTTCGCTGTTCCTCCACTCCCCTCTATCCCTCTCTCTCATTCGCCGATCCTCCACTCCCCTCTATCCCTCTCTCTCCTACGCTGTTCCTCCACTCCCCTCTATCCCTCTCTCTCCTACGCTGTTCCTCCACTCCCCTCTATCCCTCTCTCTCCTACTCTGTTCCTCCACTCCCCTCTATCCCTCTCTCTCCTTCCCCGTTCCTCCACTCCCCTCTATCCCTCTCTCTCCTTCGCTGTTCCTCCACTCCCCTCTATCCCTCTCTCTCCTTCCCCGTTCCTCCATTCCCCTCTATCCCTCTCTCTCCTTCCCCGTTCCTCCACTCCCCTCTATCCCTCTCTCTCCTTCCCTGTTCCTCCACTCCCCTCTATCCCTCTCTCTCCTTCGCTGTTCCTCCACTCCCCTCTACCCCTCTCTCTCCTTCCCTGTTCCTCTATTCCTCTCTCTCCTTCCCTGTTCCTCTATTCCTCTCTCTCCTTCCCTGTTCCTCTATTCCTCTCTCTCCTTCCCTGTTCCTCCACTCCCCTCTATCCCTCGCTCTCCTTCCCTGTTCCTCTATTCCTCTCTCTCCTTCCCTGTTCCTCTATTCCTCTCTCTCCTTCCCTGTTCCTCTATTCCTCTCTCTCCTTCCCTGTTCCTCTATTCCTCTCTCTCCTTCCCTGTTCCTCCACTCCCCTCTATCCCTCTCTCTCCTTCGCTGTTCCTCCACTCCCCTCTCTCTCCTTCCCTGTTCCTCCACTCCCCTCTATCCCTCTCTCTCCTTCGCTGTTCCTCCACTCCCGTCTATCCCTCTCTCTCCTTCGCCGTTCCTCCACTCCCCTCTATCCCTCTCTCTCCTTCCCTGTTCCTCCACTCCCCTCTATCCCTCTCTCTCCTTCGCTGTTCCTCCACTCCCCTCTATCCCTCTCTCTCCTTCCCTGTTCCTCCACTCCCCTCTATCCCTCTCTCTCCTTCCCTGTTCCCCCACTCCCCTCTATCCCTCTCTCTCCTTCCCTGTTCCTCCACTCCCCTCTATCCCTCTCTCTCCTTCCCTGTTCCTCCACTCCCCTCTATCCCTCTCTCTCCTTCCCTGTTCCTCCACTCCCCTCTATCCCTCTCTCTCCTTCGCCGTTCCTCCACTCCCCTCTATCCCTCTCTCTCCTTCGCCGTTCCTCCACTCCCCTCTATCCCTCTCCCTCCTTTGCCGTTCCTCCACTCCCCTCTATCCCTCTCTCTCCTACGCCGTTCCTCCACTCCCCTCTATCCCTCTCTCTCCTTCGCCGTTCCTCCACTCCCCTCTATCCCTCTCTCTCCTTCGCCGTTCCTCCACTCCCCTCTATCCCTCTCTCTCCTTCGCCGTTCCTCCACTCCCCTCTATCCCTCTCTCTCCTTCGCCGTTCCTCCACTCCACTCTATCCCTGTCTCTCCTTCGCCGTTCCTCCACTCCCCTCTATCCCTGTCTCTCCTTCCCCGTTCCTCCACTCCCCTCTATCCCTCTCTCTCCTTCCCTGTTCCTCCACTCACCTCTATCCCTCTCTCTCCTTCCCTGTTCCTCCACTCACCTCTATCCCTCTCTCACTCCTTCCCTGTTCCTCCACTCACCTCTATCCCTCTCTCTCCTACGCTGTTCCTCCACTCCCCTCTATCCCTCCCTCTCCTACGCTGTTCCTCCACTCCCCTCTATCCCTCTCTCTCCTACGCTGTTCCTCCACTCCCCTCTATCCCTCTCTCTCCTACGCTGTTCCTCCACTCCCCTCTATCCCTCTCTCTCCTACGCTGTTCCTCCACTCCCCTCTATCCCTCTCTCTCCTACGCTGTTCCTCCACTCCCCTCTATCCCTCTCTCTCCTACGCTGTTCTTCCACTCCCCTCTATCCCTCTCTCTCCTACGCTGTTCCTCCACTCCCCTCTATCCCTCTCTCTCCTTCCCTGTTCCTCCACTCCCCTCTATCCCTCTCTCTCCTTCGCTGTTTCTCCACTCCCCTCTATCCCGCTCTCTCCTTTCCTGTTCCTCCACTCCCCTCTATCCCTCTCTCTCATTCCCTGTTCCTCCACTCCCCTCTATCCTTCTCTCTCCTTCCCTGTTCCTCCACTCCCCTCTATCCCTCTCTCTCCTTCCCTGTTCCTCCACTCCCCTCTATCCCTCTCTCTCCTTCCCTGTTCCTCCACTCCCCTCTATCCCTCTCTCTCCTTCCCTGTTCCTCCACTCCCCTCTATCCCTCTCTCTCCTTCCCTGTTCCTCCACTCCCCTCTATCCCTCTCTCTCCTTCGCCGTTCCTCCACTCCCCTCTATCCCTCTCTCTCCTTCGCCGTTCCTCCACTCCCCTCTATCCCTCTCTCTCCTTCCCTGTTCCTCCACTCCCCTCTATCCCTCTCTCTCCTTCCCTGTTCCTCCACTCCCCTCTGTCCCTCTCTCTCCTTCCCTGTTCCTCCACTCCCCTCTATCCCTCTCTCTCCTTCCCTGTTCCTCCACTCCCCTCTATCCCTCTCTCTCCTTCCCTGTTCCTCCACTCCCCTCTATCCCTCTCTCTCCTACGCTGTTCCTCCACTCCCCTCTATCCCTCTCTCTCCTACGCTGTTCCTCCACTCCCCTCTATCCCTCTCTCTCCTACCCTGTTCCTCCACTCCCCTCTATCCCTCTCTCTCCTTCGCCGTTCCTCCACTCCCCTCTATCCCTCTCTCTCCTTCGCCGTTCCTCCACTCCCCTCTATCCCTCTCTCTCCTTCCCCGTTCCTCCACTCCCCTCTATCCCTCTCTCTCCTTCGCTGTTCCTCCACTCCCCTCTATCCCTCTCTCTCCTTCCCCGTTCCTCCATTCCCCTCTATCCCTCTCTCTCCTTCCCCGTTCCTCCACTCCCCTCTATCCCTCTCTCTCCTTCCCTGTTCCTCCACTCCCCTCTATCCCTCTCTCTCCTTCGCTGTTCCTCCACTCCCCTCTACCCCTCTCTCTCCTTCCCTGTTCCTCTATTCCTCTCTCTCCTTCCCTGTTCCTCTATTCCTCTCTCTCCTTCCCTGTTCCTCTATTCCTCTCTCTCCTTCCCTGTTCCTCCACTCCCCTCTATCCCTCGCTCTCCTTCCCTGTTCCTCTATTCCTCTCTCTCCTTCCCTGTTCCTCTATTCCTCTCTCTCCTTCCCTGTTCCTCTATTCCTCTCTCTCCTTCCCTGTTCCTCTATTCCTCTCTCTCCTTCCCTGTTCCTCCACTCCCCTCTATCCCTCTCTCTCCTTCGCTGTTCCTCCACTCCCCTCTCTCTCCTTCCCTGTTCCTCCACTCCCCTCTATCCCTCTCTCTCCTTCGCTGTTCCTCCACTCCCGTCTATCCCTCTCTCTCCTTCGCCGTTCCTCCACTCCCCTCTATCCCTCTCTCTCCTTCCCTGTTCCTCCACTCCCCTCTATCCCTCTCTCTCCTTCGCTGTTCCTCCACTCCCCTCTATCCCTCTCTCTCCTTCCCTGTTCCTCCACTCCCCTCTATCCCTCTCTCTCCTTCCCTGTTCCCCCACTCCCCTCTATCCCTCTCTCTCCTTCCCTGTTCCTCCACTCCCCTCTATCCCTCTCTCTCCTTCCCTGTTCCTCCACTCCCCTCTATCCCTCTCTCTCCTTCCCTGTTCCTCCACTCCCCTCTATCCCTCTCTCTCCTTCGCCGTTCCTCCACTCCCCTCTATCCCTCTCTCTCCTTCGCCGTTCCTCCACTCCCCTCTATCCCTCTCCCTCCTTTGCCGTTCCTCCACTCCCCTCTATCCCTCTCTCTCCTACGCCGTTCCTCCACTCCCCTCTATCCCTCTCTCTCCTTCGCCGTTCCTCCACTCCCCTCTATCCCTCTCTCTCCTTCGCCGTTCCTCCACTCCCCTCTATCCCTCTCTCTCCTTCGCCGTTCCTCCACTCCCCTCTATCCCTCTCTCTCCTTCGCCGTTCCTCCACTCCACTCTATCCCTGTCTCTCCTTCGCCGTTCCTCCACTCCCCTCTATCCCTGTCTCTCCTTCCCCGTTCCTCCACTCCCCTCTATCCCTCTCTCTCCTTCCCTGTTCCTCCACTCACCTCTATCCCTCTCTCTCCTTCCCTGTTCCTCCACTCACCTCTATCCCTCTCTCACTCCTTCCCTGTTCCTCCACTCACCTCTATCCCTCTCTCTCCTACGCTGTTCCTCCACTCCCCTCTATCCCTCCCTCTCCTACGCTGTTCCTCCACTCCCCTCTATCCCTCTCTCTCCTACGCTGTTCCTCCACTCCCCTCTATCCCTCTCTCTCCTACGCTGTTCCTCCACTCCCCTCTATCCCTCTCTCTCCTACGCTGTTCCTCCACTCCCCTCTATCCCTCTCTCTCCTACGCTGTTCCTCCACTCCCCTCTATCCCTCTCTCTCCTACGCTGTTCTTCCACTCCCCTCTATCCCTCTCTCTCCTACGCTGTTCCTCCACTCCCCTCTATCCCTCTCTCTCCTTCCCTGTTCCTCCACTCCCCTCTATCCCTCTCTCTCCTTCGCTGTTTCTCCACTCCCCTCTATCCCGCTCTCTCCTTTCCTGTTCCTCCACTCCCCTCTATCCCTCTCTCTCATTCCCTGTTCCTCCACTCCCCTCTATCCTTCTCTCTCCTTCCCTGTTCCTCCACTCCCCTCTATCCCTCTCTCTCCTTCCCTGTTCCTCCACTCCCCTCTATCCCTCTCTCTCCTTCCCTGTTCCTCCACTCCCCTCTATCCCTCTCTCTCCTTCCCTGTTCCTCCACTCCCCTCTATCCCTCTCTCTCCTTCCCTGTTCCTCCACTCCCCTCTATCCCTCTCTCTCCTTCGCCGTTCCTCCACTCCCCTCTATCCCTCTCTCTCCTTCGCCGTTCCTCCACTCCCCTCTATCCCTCTCTCTCCTTCCCTGTTCCTCCACTCCCCTCTATCCCTCTCTCTCCTTCCCTGTTCCTCCACTCCCCTCTGTCCCTCTCTCTCCTTCCCTGTTCCTCCACTCCCCTCTATCCCTCTCTCTCCTTCCCTGTTCCTCCACTCCCCTCTATCCCTCTCTCTCCTTCCCTGTTCCTCCACTCCCCTCTATCCCTCTCTCTCCTACGCTGTTCCTCCACTCCCCTCTATCCCTCTCTCTCCTACGCTGTTCCTCCACTCCCCTCTATCCCTCTCTCTCCTACCCTGTTCCTCCACTCCCCTCTATCCCTCTCTCTCCTTCCCTGTTCCTCCACTCCCCTCTATCCCTCTCTCTCCTTCGCCGTTCCTCCACTCCCCTCTATCCCTCTCTCTCCTTCGCCGTTCCTCCACTCCCCTCTATCCCTCTCTCTCCTTCCCTGTTCCTCCACTCCCCTCTATCCCTCTCTCTCCTTCCCTGTTCCTCCACTCCCCTCTATCCCTCTCTCTCCTTCCCTGTTCCTCCACTCCCCTCTATCCCTCTCTCTCCTTCCCTGTTCCTCCACTCCCCTCTATCCCTCTCTCTCCTTCCCTGTTCCTCCACTCCCCTCTATCCCTCTCTCTCCTTCCCTGTTCCTCCACTCCCCTCTATTCCTCTCTCTCCTAACCTGTTCCTCCACTCCCCTCTATCCCTCTCTCTCCTACGCTGTTCCTCCACTCCCCTCTATCCCTCTCTCTCCTACGCTGTTCCTCCACTCCCCTCTATCCCTCTCTCTCCTACGCTGTTCCTCCACTCCCCTCTATCCCTCTCTCTCCTACGCTGTTCCTCCACTCCCCTCTATCCCTCTCTCTCCTACGCTGTTCCTCCACTCCCCTCTATCCCTCGCTCTCCTTCCCTGTTCCTCTATTCCTTTCTCTCCTTCCCTGTTCCTCTATTCCTCTCTCTCCTTCCCTGTTCCTCCACTCCCCTCTATCCCTCTCTCTCCTTCGCCGTTCCTCCACTCCCCTCTATCCCTCTCTCTCCTTCCCTGTTCCTCCACTCCCCTCTATCCCTCTCTCTCCTTCGCTGTTCCTCCACTCCCCTCTATCCCTCTCTCTCCTTCCCTGTTCCTCCACTCCCCTCTATCCCTCTCTCTCCTTCCCTGTTCCTCCACTCACCTCTATCCCTCTCTCTCCTTCCCTGTTCCTCCACTCACCTCTATCCCTCTCTCTCCTTCCCTGTTCCTCCACTCCCCTCTATCCCTCTCTCTCCTACGCTGTTCCTCCACTCCCCTCTATCCCTCTCTCTCCTACGCTGTTCCTCCACTCCCCTCTATCCCTCTCTCTCCTACGCTGTTCCTCCACTCCCCTCTATCCCTCTCTCTCCTACGCTGTTCCTCCACTCCCCTCTATCCCTCTCTCTCCTACGCTGTTCCTCCACTCCCCTCTATCCCTCTCTCTCCTACGCTGTTCCTCCACTCCCCTCTATCCCTCTCTCTCCTACGCTGTTCTTCCACTCCCCTCTATCCCTCTCTCTCCTACGCTGTTCCTCCACTCCCCTCTATCCCTCTCTCTCCTACGCTGTTCCTCCACTCCCCTCTATCCCTCTCTCTCCTACGCTGTTCTTCCACTCCCCTCTATCCCTCTCTCTCCTACGCTGTTCCTCCACTCACCTCTATCCCTCTCTCTCCTTCCCTGTTCCTCCACTCCCCTCTATCCCTCTCTCTCCTTCGCTGTTCCTCCACTCCCCTCTATCCCGCTCTCTCCTTTCCTGTTCCTCCACTCCCCTCTATCCCTCTCTCTCATTCCCTGTTCCTCCACTCCCCTCTATCCTTCTCTCTCCTTCCCTGTTCCTCCACTCCCCTCTATCCCTCTCTCTCCTTCCCTGTTCCTCCACTCCCCTCTATCCCTCTCTCTCCTTCCCTGTTCCTCCACTCCCCTCTATCCCTCTCTCTCCTTCCCTGTTCCTCCACTCCCCTCTATCCCTCTCTCTCCTTCGCCGTTCCTCCACTCCCCTCTATCCCTCTCTCTCCTTCGCCGTTCCTCCACTCCCCTCTATCCCTCTCTCTCCTTCCCTGTTCCTCCACTCCCCTCTATCCCTCTCTCTCCTTCGCCGTTCCTCCACTCCCCTCTATCCCTCTCTCTCCTTCGCCGTTCCTCCACTCCCCTCTATCCCTCTCTCTCCTTCCCTGTTCCTCCACTCCCCTCTATCCCTCTCTCTCCTTCCCTGTTCCTCCACTCCCCTCTATCCCTCTCTCTCCTTCCCTGTTCCTCCACTCCCCTCTATCCCTCTCTCTCCTACGCTGTTCCTCCACTCCCCTCTATCCCTCTCTCTCCTACGCTGTTCCTCCACTCCCCTCTATCCCTCTCTCTCCTACGCTGTTCCTCCACTCCCCTCTATCCCTCTCTCTCCTACGCTGTTCCTCCACTCCCCTCTATCCCTCTCTCTCCTACGCTGTTCCTCCACTCCCCTCTATCCCTCTCTCTCCTTCGCCGTTCCTCCACTCCCCTCTATCCCTCTCTCTCCTTCGCCGTTCCTCCACTCCACTCTATCCCTGTCTCTCCTTCGCCGTTCCTCCACTCCCCTCTATCCCTGTCTCTCCTTCCCCGTTCCTCCACTCCCCTCTATCCCTCTCTCTCCTTCCCCGTTCCTCCACTCACCTCTATCCCTCTCTCTCCTTCCCTGTTCCTCCACTCACCTCTATCCCTCTCTCTCCTTCCCTGTTCCTCCACTCACCTCTATCCCTCTCTCTCCTACGCTGTTCCTCCACTCCCCTCTATCCCTCTCTCTCCTACGCTGTTCCTCCACTCCCCTCTATCCCTCTCTCTCCTACGCTGTTCCTCCACTCCCCTCTACCCCTCTCTCTCCTACGCTGTTCCTCCACTCCCCTCTATCCCTCTCTCTCCTACGCTGTTCCTCCACTCCCCTCTATCCCTCTCTCTCCTACGCTGTTCCTCCACTCCCCTCTATCCCTCTCTCTCCTACGCTGTTCCTCCACTCCCCTCTATCCCTCTCTCTCCTACGCTGTTCCTCCACTCCCCTCTATCCCTCTCTCTCCTACGCTGTTCCTCCACTCCCCTCTATCCCTCTCTCTCCTACGCTGTTCCTCCACTCCCCTCTGTCCCTCTCTCTCCTACGCTGTTCCTCCACTCCCCTCTATCCCTCTTTCTCCTTCCCTGTTCCTCCACTCCCCTCTATCCCTCTCTCTCCTTCGCTGTTCCTCCACTCCCCTCTATCCCGCTCTCTCCTTTCCTGTTCCTCCACTCCCCTCTATCCCTCTCTCTCATTCCCTGTTCCTCCACTCCCCTCTATCCTTCTCTCTCCTTCCCTGTTCCTCCACTCCCCTCTATCCCTCTCTCTCCTTCCCTGTTCCTCCACTCCCCTCTATCCCTCTCTCTCCTTCCCTGTTCCTCCACTCCCCTCTATCCCTCTCTCTCCTTCCCTGTTCCTCCACTCCCCTCTATCCCTCTCTCTCCTTCGCCGTTCCTCCACTCCCCTCTATCCCTCTCTCTCCTTCCCTGTTCCTCCACTCCCCTCTATCCCTCTCTCTCCTTCCCTGTTCCTCCACTCCCCTCTATCCCTCTCTCTCCTTCCCTGTTCCTCCACTCCCCTCTATCCCTCTCTCTCCTTCCCTGTTCCTCCACTCCCCTCTATCCCTCTCTCTCCTTCCCTGTTCCTCCACTCCCCTCTATCCCTCTCTCTCCTACGCTGTTCCTCCACTCCCCTCTATCCCTCTCTCTCCTACGCTGTTCCTCCACTCCCCTCTATCCCTCTCTCTCCTACGCTGTTCCTCCACTCCCCTCTATCCCTCTCTCTCCTACGCTGTTCCTCCACTCCCCTCTATCCCTCTCTCTCCTACGCTGTTCCTCCACTCCCCTCTATCCCTCTCTCTCCTACGCTGTTCCTCCACTCCCCTCTATCCCTCTCTCTCCTACGCTGTTCCTCCACTCCCCTCTATCCCTCGCTCTCCTTCCCTGTTCCTCTATTCCTTTCTCTCCTTCCCTGTTCCTCTATTCCTCTCTCTCCTTCCCTGTTCCTCCACTCCCCTCTATCCCTCTCTCTCATTCGCCGTTCCTCCACTCCCCTCTATCCCTCTCTCTCCTTCCCTGTTCCTCCACTCCCCTCTATCCCTCTCTCTCCTTCGCCGTTCCTCCACTCCCCTCTATCCCTCTCTCTCCTTCCCTGTTCCTCCACTCCCCTCTATCCCTCTCTCTCCTTCGCTGTTCCTCCACTCCCCTCTATCCCTCTCTCTCCTTCGCTGTTCCTCCACTCCCCTCTATCCCTCTCTCTCCTTCCCTGTTCCTCCACTCCCCTCTATCCCTCTCTCTCCTTCCCTGTTCCTCCACTCCCCTCTATCCCTCTCTCTCCTTCCCTGTTCCTCCACTCCCCTCTATCCCTCTCTCTCCTTCCCTGTTCCTCCACTCCCCTCTATCCCTCTCTCTCCTTCCCTGTTCCTCCACTCCCCTCTATCCCTCTCCCTCCTTCGCCGTTCCTCCACTCCCCTCTATCCCTCTCTCTCCTACGCCGTTCCTCCCCTCCCCTCTATCCCTCTCTCTCCTTCGCCGTTCCTCCACTCCCTCTATCCCTCTCTCTCCTTCCCCGTTCCTCCACTCCCCTCTATCCCTCTCTCTCCTTCGCCGTTCCTCCACTCCCCTCTATCCCTCTCTCTCCTTCGCCGTTCCTCCACTCCCCTCTATCCCTCTCTCTCCTTCGCCGTTCCTCCACTCCCCTCTATCCCTCTCTCTCCTTCGCCGTTCCTCCACTCCCCTCTATCCCTCTCTCTCCTTCCCTGTTCCTCCACTCCCCTCTATCCCTCTCTCTCCTTCCCTGTTCCTCCACTCCCCTCTATCCCTCTCTCTCCTTCCCTGTTCCTCCACTCACCTCTATCCCTCTCTCTCCTTCCCTGTTCCTCCACTCCCCTCTATCCCTCTCTCTCCTTCCCTGTTCCTCCACTCCCCTCTATCCCTCTCTCTCCTACGCTGTTCCTCCACTCCCCTCTATCCCTCTCTCTCCTACGCTGTTCCTCCACTCCCCTCTATCCCTCTCTCTCCTACGCTGTTCCTCCACTCCCCTCTATCCCTCTCTCTCCTACGCTGTTCCTCCACTCCCCTCTATCCCTCTCTCTCCTACGCTGTTCCTCCACTCCCCTCTATCCCTCTCTCTCCTACGCTGTTCCTCCACTCCCCTCTATCCCTCTCTCTCCTACGCTGTTCCTCCACTCCCCTCTATCCCTCTCTCTCCTACGCTGTTCCTCCACTCCCCTCTATCCCTCTCTCTCCTACGCTGTTCCTCCACTCCCCTCTATCCCTCTCTCTCCTACGCTGTTCCTCCACTCCCCTCTATCCCTCTCTCTCCTACGCTGTTCCTCCACTCCCCTCTATCCCTCTCTCTCCTACGCTGTTCTTCCACTCCCCTCTATCCCTCTCTCTCCTACGCTGTTCTTCCACTCCCCTCTATCCCTCTCTCTCCTACGCTGTTCCTCCACTCCCCTCTATCCCTCTCTCTCCTTCCCTGTTCCTCCACTCCCCTCTATCCCTCTCTCTCCTTCGCTGTTCCTCCACTCCCCTCTATCCTTCTCTCTCCTTCCCTGTTCCTCCACTCCCCTCTATCCCTCTCTCTCCTTCCCTGTTCCTCCACTCCCCTCTATCCCTCTCTCTCCTTCCCTGTTCCTCCACTCCCCTCTATCCCTCTCTCTCCTTCGCTGTTCCTCCACTCCCCTCTATCCCTCTCTCTCCTTCGCTGTTCCTCCACTCCCCTCTATCCCTCTCTCTCCTTCGCTGTTCCTCCACTCCCCTCTATCCCTCTCTCTCCTTCGCTGTTCCTCCACTCCCCTCTATCCCTCTCTCTCCTTCGCTGTTCCTCCACTCCCCTCTATCCCTCTCTCTCCTTCGCTGTTCCTCCACTCCCCTCTATCCCTCTCTCTCCTACGCTGTTCCTCCACTCCCCTCTATCCCGCTCTCTCCTACGCTGTTCCTCCACTCCCCTCTATCCCGCTCTCTCCTTCCCCGTTCCTCCACTCCCCTCTATCCCGCTCTCTCCTTCCCCGTTCCTCCACTCCCCTCTATCCCTCTCTCTCCTTCGCTGTTCCTCCACTCCCCTCTATCCCTCTCTCTCCTCCCCTGTTCCTCCACTCCCCTCTATCCCTCTCTCTCCTTCCCTGTTCCTCCACTCCCCTCTATCCCTCTCTCTCCTACGCTGTTCCTCCACTCCCCTCTATCCCGCTCTCTCCTTCCCCGTTCCTCCACTCCCCTCTATCCCTCTCTCTCCTTCCCCGTTCCTCCACTCCCCTCTATCCCTCTCTCTCCTTCGCTGTTCCTCCACTCCCCTCTATCCCTCTCTCTCCTCCCCTGTTCCTCCACTCCCCTCTATCCCTCTCTCTCCTTCCCTGTTCCTCCACTCCCCTCTATCCCTCTCTCTCCTTCGCCGTTCCTCCACTCCCCTCTATCCCTCTCTCTCCTTTGCCGTTCCTCCACTCCCCTCTATCCCTCTCTCTCCTTCGCCGTTCCTCCACTCCCCTCTATCCCTCTCTCTCCTTCCCTGTTCCTCCACTCCCCTCTATCCCTCTCTCTCCTTCCCTGTTCCTCCACTCCCCTCTATCCCTCTCTCTCCTTCCCTGTTCCTCCACTCACCTCTATCCCTCTCTCTCCTTCCCTGTTCCTCCACTCCCCTCTATCCCTCTCTCTCCTACGCTGTTCCTCCACTCCCCTCTATCCCTCTCTCTCCTACGCTGTTCCTCCACTCCCCTCTACCCCTCTCTCTCCTACGCTGTTCCTCCACTCCCCTCTATCCCTCTCTCTCCTACGCTGTTCCTCCACTCCCCTCTATCCCTCTCTCTCCTACGCTGTTCCTCCACTCCCCTCTATCCCTCTCTCTCCTACGCTGTTCCTCCACTCCCCTCTATCCCTCTCTCTCCTACGCTGTTCTTCCACTCCCCTCTATCCCTCTCTCTCCTACGCTGTTCTTCCACTCCCCTCTATCCCTCTCTCTCCTACGCTGTTCCTCCACTCCCCTCTATCCCTCTCTCTCCTACGCTGTTCCTCCACTCCCCTCTATCCCTCTCTCTCCTTCCCTGTTCCTCCACTCCCTGATTTCCCCTGTAGTGTGTAACTGATAGCAGCTTTATCATCCTGTGCTGATTTGAATCAGAGGTGCAGACTCCCACAAGTGTACTATAGCTCTAGGATACCACCGGAGCTGCCTGAATGACTGACAGGGATATGCGTACTGTACATTCTGCTCAACTATACTGGCACACACAACACTACAGGGGTACAGTGCTTCTGTGGTGCTGCTTTTTGTTCCACCCCAGCTACAACACACCTGATTAAACTGATCTGCCTACACAGAGCTGCCGACACATGTAGGTCCAACATGACTGGTTAAACTGACCAGCCTGCAGAGAACAGCCCACCCCAGCTCCAACACGGATGGTTAAACTGACCAGCCTGCAGAGAACAGCCCACCCCAGCTCCAACACGGATGGTTAAACTGACCAGCCTGCAGAGAACAGCCCACCCCAGCTCCAACACGGATGGTTAAACTGACCTGCCTGCAGAGAACAGCCCACCCCAGCTCCAACACGGATGGTTAAACTGACCTGCCTCCTAATAGTTTAGATGCAAAACAAAAGTAGTTTTAGGAACTTATTCAGGAAAGATCTGGTTTCATTTATCTAAAAAAACGGAGTAATTGGACGGAGATGGTCAATGCCTGAAAGCCTTCATTCAGAGCCCCGTCGATCAGAGCTGGTGCAACACACCTTAAACATAAGAAATGCAACCAAAAAGAACCTACAGAAAATAGTTAAATGATGGAGAAATAATTTTCTCACCCAAGGATATTTTGAATGAAGAAGCAAAATGTATTAACCATTTGTTTTCCCTTTCAAGTTCCTCCAACTTAAAGGTTAAACTATCTGCAACACACAAACATTTTTGTGAAGGATAAATTGTGCAGGACGAACTACGGTTGACAATTGACTCCTGACTGGCAATTGACTGGCATTCCAATAGAGATCTACCTGGCGGGAGGTAGCCTAGTGGTTAGAGCATTGGACTTGTAACAGAGCGGTTGCAAGATCAAATCCCTGAACTGACAAGGCAAAAATCTGTCGTTCTGCCCCTGAACAAGGCAGTTAACCCACTGTTCCTAGGCCGTCATTGAAAATAAGAATTTGTTCTTAAAACTTGTTTGGGATAGGGGGCAGCATTTTCACTTTTGGATGAATAGCATGCCAAGAGTGAACTGCCTCTTACTCAGTCCCAGATGCTAATATATGCATATTGTTATTAGTATTGGATAGAAAACACACGGAAGTTTATAAAACTGTTTGAATGATGTCTGTGAGTATAACAGAACTCGTATGGCAGGCAAAAACCTGAGAAAAAATCCAAACAGGAAGTGGGAGATCTGAGGTTTGTAGTTTTTGAACTCACCCCTATCGAATTCACAGTGGGATATGGGTTATTTTTCACTTTCTAAGGCTTCCACTAGATGTCAACCATCTTAAGAATGTGGTTTCAGGCTTCTCATGTGAAGGGGGGCCGGATGGGAGCTGTTTTACTAAGGGGTCTGCCTACAGCCTCGTTCTCAGTCACGCACTTTCACTTGAGAGGTTGCTCTCATTCCAGTGCATTTGTACAGACAATGGAATTCTCCGGTTGGAACAGTATTGAACTTTTATGATAACATCCTAAAGATTGATTCTATACTTAGTTTGACAAGTTTCTTCGACCTGTAATATAACTTTGTGAACGTTTCGTCCGAATTGACCAGATCGCGCTTTTGGAATGTTTACCAAACGCTCTAACAAAAGAAGCTATTGGACATAAATGGACATAAAGGATGGACATTATCGAACAAAACAAGCATTTATTGTGGAACTGCGATTCCTGGGAGTGCATTCTGATGAAGATCATCAAAGGTAAGTGAATATTTATATATGAATAATGTTGACTACCCAACATGGCGTATATTTCTCTGGCTGGTTTGGGCTCTGAGTGCCGTTCTCAGATGATGCT
Organism: Salvelinus fontinalis; assembly: GCF_029448725.1. Classification (NCBI taxonomy): domain Eukaryota; kingdom Metazoa; phylum Chordata; class Actinopteri; order Salmoniformes; family Salmonidae; genus Salvelinus; species Salvelinus fontinalis. The sequence goes on from NC_074696.1 coordinate 19,946,803, forward strand.
TTTTCCGTAATATTTTTTTTTATCTGACACAGCGGTTGCATTAAGGAGAAGTGTATCTAAAGTTTCATGTATAATAGCTGTATTTTCATCAACATTTATTATGAGTATTTCTGTAAATTCATGTGGCTCTCTGCAATATCACTGCATGTTTTGGAACTACTGAATCTAACGCGCCAATGTAAAATAAGATTTTTGGATATAAATATGAACTTTACCGAACAAAACATACATGCATTTTTATTTTTATTTTATTTTATTTCACCTTTATTTAACCAGGTAGGCTAGTTGAGAACAAGTTCTCATTTGCAACTGCGACCTGGCCAAGATAAAGCATAGCAGTGTGAACAGACAACACAGAGTTACACATGGAGTAAACAATAAACAAGTCAATAACATGGTAGAAAAAAGAGAATCTATGTACAATGTGTGCAAAAGGCATGAGGTAGGCAATAAATCGAATAATTACAATTTAGCAGATTAACACTGGAGTGATAAATCATCAGATGAACATGTGCAAGAAGAGATACTGGTGTGCAAAAGAGCAGAAAAGTAAATAAATAAAAGCAGTATGGGGGGTGAGGTAGGTAAATTGGGTGGGTAGTTTACAGATGGACTATGTACAGCTGCAGTGATCGGTTAGCTGCTCGGATAGCAGATTTTTAAAGTTGTTGAGGGAGATAAAAGTCTCCAACTTCAGAGATTTTTGCAATTCGTTCCAGTCGCAGGCAGCAGAGAACTGGAAGGAAAGGCGTCCAAATGAGGTTTTAGCTTTAGGGATGATCAGTGAGATACACCTGCTGGAGCGCGTGCTGCGGGTGGGTGTAGCCATCGTGACCAGTGAACTGAGATAAGGCGGCACTTTACCTAGCATAGCCTTGTAGATGACCTGGAGCCAGTGGGTCTGACGACGAACATGTAGCGAGGGCCAGCCGACTAGGGCATACAGGTTGCAGTGGTGGGTCGTATAAGGTGCTTTAGTAACAAAACGAATGGCACTGTGATAAACTGCGTCCAGTTTGCTGAGTAGAGTGTTGGAAGCTATTTTGTAGATGACATCGCCGAAGTCGAGGATCGGTAGGATAGTCAGTTTTACTAGGGTAAGTTTGGCGGCGTGAGTGAAGGAGGCTTTGTTGCGGAATAGAAAGCCGATTCTTGATTTGATTTTGGATTGGAGATGTTTGATATGAGTCTGGAAGGAGAGTTTGCAGTCTAGCCAGACACCTAGGTACTTATAGATGTCCACATATTCTAGGTCGGAACCGTCCAGGGTGGTGATGCTAGTCGGGCGTGCGGGTGCAGGCAGCGAACGGTTGAAAAGCATGCATTTGGTTTTACTAGCGTTTAAGAGCAGTTGGAGGCCACGGAAGGAGTGTTGTATGGCATTGAAGCTCGTTTGGAGGTTAGATAGCACAGTGTCCAAGGAAGGGCCGGAAGTATATAGAATGGTGTCGTCTGCGTAGAGGTGGATTAGGGAATCGCCCGCAGCAAGAGCAACATCATTGATGTATACAGAGAAAAGAGTCGGCCCGAGAATTGAACCCTGTGGTACCCCCATAGAGACTGCCAGAGGACCGGACAACATGCCCTCCGATTTGACACACTGAACTCTGTCTGCAAAGTAGTTGGTGAACCAGGCAAGGCAGTCATTAGAAAAACCGAGGCTACCGAGTCTGCCGATAAGAATATGGTGATTGACAGAGTCGAAAGCCTTGGCCAGGTCGATGAAGACGGCTGCACAGTAATGTCTTTTATCGATGGCGGTTATGATGTCGTTTAGTACCTTGAGCGTGGCTGAGGTGCACCCGTGACCGGCTCGGAAACCGGATTGCACAGCGGAGAAGGTACGGTGGGATTCGAGATGGTCAGTGATCTGTTTGTTGACTTGGCTTTCGAAGACCTTAGATAGGCAGGGCAGGATGGATATAGGTCTGTAACAGTTTGGGTCCAGGGTGTCTCCCCCTTTGAAGAGGGGGATGACCGCGGCAGCTTTCCAATCCTTGGGGATCTCAGATGATACGAAGGAGAGGTTGAACAGGCTGGTGATAGGGGGTGCGACAATGGCGGCGGACAGTTTCAGGAATAGGGGGTCCAGATTGTCAAGCCCAGCTGATTTGTATGGGTCCAGGTTTTCCAGCTCTTTCAGAACATCTGCTATCTGGATTTGGGTAAAGGAGAAGCTGGGGAGGCTTGGGCGAGTAGCAGCGGGGGGGGCGGGGCTGTTGGCCAAGGTTGGAGTCGCCAGGAGGAAGGCATGGCCAGCCATTGAGAAATGCTTGTTGAAGTCTTCGATTATCACGGATTTATCGGTGGTGACCGTGTTACCTAGCCTCAGTGCAGTGGGCAGCTGGGAGGAGGTGCTCTTGTTCTCCATGGACTTTACAGTATCCCAGAACTTTTTGGAGTTAGAGCTACAGGATGCGAATTTCTGCTTGAAAAAGCTGGCCTTTGCTTTCCTGACTGACTGCGTGTATTGGTTCCTGACTTCCCTGAACAGTTGCATATCGCGGGGGCTCTTCGATGCTATTGCAGTTCGCCACAGGATGTTTTTGTGCTGGTCGAGGGCAGTCAGGTCTGGAGTGAACCAAGGGCTATATCTGTTTTTGGTTCTGCATTTTTTGAACGGAGCATGCTTGTCTAATATGGTGAGGAAGTAACATTTAAAGAATGACCAGGCATCCTCAATTGACGGGATGAGGTCAATATCCTTCCAGGGTACCCGGGCCAGGTCGATTAGAAAGGCCTGCTCGCAGAAGTGTTTTAGGGAGCGTTTGACAGTGATGAGGGGTGGTCGTTTGACCGCGGACCCGTGGCGGATACAGGCAATGAGGCAGTGATCGCTGAGATCTTGATTGAAGACAGCAGAGGTGTATTTGGAGGGCAGGTTGGTCAGGATAATGTCTATTAGGGTGCCCATGTTTACGGATTTAGGGTTGTACCTGGTGGGTTCCTTGATGATTTGTGTGAGATTGAGGGCATCAAGCTTGGATTGTAGGACTGCCGGGGTGTTAAGCATATCCCAGTTTAGGTCACCTAACAGAACAAACTCTGAAGCTAGATGGGGAGCGATCAATTCACAGATGGTGTCCAGGGCACAGCTGGGAGCTGAGGGGGGTCGGTAGCAGGCGGCAACAGTGAGAGACTTATTTCTGGAGAGATTAATTTTTAAAATTAGAAGTTCGAACTGTTTGGGCATAGACCTGGAAAGTATGACAGAACTTTGCAGGCTATCTCTGCAGTAGATTGCAACTCCTCCCCCTTTGGCAGTTCTATCTTGACGGAAAGTGTTATAGTTGGGTATGGAAATCTCAGAATTTTTGGTGGCCTTCCTAAGCCAGGATTCGGACACGGCAAGGACATCAGGATTGGCAGAGTGTGCTAAAGCGGTGAGTAAGGCAAACTTAGGGAGGAGGCTTCTGATGTTGACATGCATGAGGCCAAGGCTTTTTCGATCGCAGAAGTCAACAAATGAGGGTGACTGGGGACATGCAGGGCCTGGGTTTACCTCCACATCACCCGAGGAACAGAGGAGTAGTAGGATGAGGGTGCGGCTAAAGGCTATCAAAACTGGTCGCCTAGAGCGTTGGGGACAAAGAATAAAAGGAGCAGATTTATGGGCGTGGTAGAATAGATTCTGGGCATAATGTGCAGACAGGGGTATGGAGGGGCGCGGGTACAGCGGAGGCAAGCCCAGGCACTGGGTGATGATAAGAGAGGTTGTATCTCTGGACATGCTGGTCTCAATGGGTGAGGTCACCGCATGTGTGGGGGGTGGGACAAAGGGGGTATCAGAGGTACGGAGAGTGGAACTACAGGGTCCATTGCAAACCAAAACAATGATAATGAAAACTAGCCTGAACAACAGTATGCAAGGCATATTGATATTTGAGAGAGACATACAATAAGGCATAAAGTGATTGCAGGTCTTGATTGGGAGAGCTAGCTAAAACAACAGGTAAGATAACAGCAGCAATAACAGGGTGTTAGTCTAACACAGCAACAACAGGTAAAAATGGCGACGACTAGGCAGAGAGGGTCGGATTAACTACACACAGATCCTGAGTTAAAGTACAGAGCCGACAGGTAAAGCACAAATAAACAGAATGGAGTACCGTGAATTAATGGACAGTCAAGCATGCATCAGCTATGTAGCCAAGTGATCATAGTGTCCAGGGGGCAGCCGTAGATGGAGCAGAGGAGGCCTCCACTAAGCTAGCACGCGGCGTATAAAGTTAGTAGCCCGGGGGGTGGTCTGCTCAGACGGAGGGGGTCTGGCGCAGTGGCGCTAGCGCTAGCTCTTCAGCTAGCCGGCAGATGGGCCTAGCTCGAGGCTAGCTCAAGGCTAACTGGTGCTTGCTTCGGGACAGTGGTGTTAGCCAGTAGTAGCCACTCGGTTGCAGCTAGCTAGCTGTGATGATACGGTGTAATTGTCCAGAGCTTGCGTCAGGAATCCGGTGATGTGGTAGAGAGAAAGCAGTCCTATATGCTCTGGGTTGATATCGCGCTTGCAGCTAGCCGGCAGATGGGCCTAGCTCGAGGCTAGCTCAAGGCTAACTGGTGCTTGCTTCGGGACAGAGGTGTTAGCCAGTAGTAGCCACTCGGTTGCAGCTAGCTAGCTGTGATGATACGGTGTAATTGTCCAGAGCTTGCGTCAGGAATCCGGTGATGTGGTAGAGAAAAAGCAGTCCTATATGCTCTCGGTTGATATCGCGCTTGCAGACTGGCAGGTATTGGCCCGGTATTGAAGCTGGCTGTGTCCGAGTTGAGGGTGAAGACCGCAGCAGTGGCTAACTGACTACTAGCTAGTAGCTAGTTATCTGGCTAGCTTCAGCTTGGGGTTACGGTTCTAAAGTATAAAAAAAAATAGCAGGTCCGTACCACATTGGGTGAGGCGGAATGTAGGAATGTATATTCAGTTCCTAGATGGAAAGTGAAATTAAAATATATACGAAATGTATACGAAAAATACGAAGACTATTTACTATTTACTATTTACACGCTACAGGACAATACAGGACAATACAAACACACGTCCGACTGCTACGCCATCTTGGAACACCTAGTTGTATTGTGTAACATGAAGTCCTATGAGTGTCATCTGATGAATATCATCAAAGGTTAGGGATTCATTTTATCTATTTGTGCTTTTTGTGACTCCTCTCTTTGGCGGGAAAAATGGCTGGGCTTATCTGTGTTAGGTGGGGACCTAACATAATCGTTTGGAGCTTTCGCTGTAAAGCATTTTTGAAATCAGACACTGTGGCTGGATTTAAACTAAACGTTTAAAAATGTTGACTGTCACCTTGATGGCGGTAATTTGTTTTCATTATTTGTCAGCTAACTAGGCTCCCAGTTAGCTTTTACCCCCCCCCCCCCCCCCCCCCCCCCACACACACACACACCCTTTCAAGCGTAGCTAGCTAGCTAGCCCTACTTACTGCTGCTGGCCAAATTATATATTTTATTCATAAATAAAACCTCTCAAATGACCTACTTACTTTAGCATGAACTTCTTTTGAGATATTTTCTGACAACCATCTCACTTGTTTCTCCAGTTGTCAGTTCGACCACACACCCGTTTACACACTAATTTGTGATACCCAAACTCAAAAAGGACAGTTGATCAAAAAGAAAATGTGAATCTTGTTGCTAGGCTACCAGTTCGTGCTTTTAGCTTGCGGTTTGCATGCACCTTTATCCAGAGGGAATACGAAGGGAAAGTGGATACCTAGTCAACAATTATAGCTAGTGTTTGAAAAAATGATAAGGATTTAATATTTGTCATTTGTTGAGCATGTCCTCCACTCAAATAAGCTTCAGAAATGTTCCTTATTTAGCATATCAAGATCTTGATATGGACCTCAGTCAAGAGCATATGCCTTGGTACGTTTTCTCAGCACATACATGTAGGTCTACTATTTGTCATTGTATACAGAAAATAAGATGTCCACATAGGCCTATCTCAGGATATCTAGTAAGTCAATATCCGGTCTTAAGTGTATGATATCCGGAGGCAATCCATAAATGCTTTCTTTGTGCATGAAAGAAAAATATGTATTTCATATTTGTCAATTGAGCATGTGTTGAACTCAGAAATTATCCTTATTGGCAGCATATCAAATCAAACTTTATTTGTCACATGCGCCGAATAAAATATGTGTAAACCTTAACGTGAAATGCTTACTTACAAGCCCTTAACCAACAGTGTAGTTCAAGAAAGAGTTAAGAAAAAATGACCAAATAAACTAAGGTAAAAAATAATAAAGTAACACAATAAGGAGGTATATACAGGGAGTACCGGTACGGAGTCAATGTGTGGGGGTACAGGTTAGTCGAGGGCATTTGTGCATGTACTGTAGGTAGGGGTGGAGTGACTATGCATAGATTAAAAAGCATATCAAGATCCGGATATGGACCTCAGCCAAGAGAAACATATCTGAAATCAATATAGCTTGAATATGCTGAGAACCCAGATATGTGATGTATACAGTCGGTAATTGTCATGAAGAGAGAAAATAGGATGTCCCATATCTCAGGATATTGAATGAGTTCATATCCGACCATAGGAAATGTCTATGTGTAATATTCAGAGTAATCCCAACATCATATACACTACCGTTCAAAAGTTTGGGGTCACTTAGAACGGTCCTTGTTTTCCATGAAAACATACATGAAATTAGTTGCAAAATGAATAGGAAATATAGTCAAGACGTTGACAAGGTTATAAATAATTATTTTTAATTGAAATAATAATTGTGTCCTTCAAACTTTTGCTTTTGTCAAAATCTTCAATTTGCAGAAATTACAGCCTTGCAGACCTTTGGCATTCTAGTTGTCAGTTTGTTGAGTTAATCTGAAGAGATTTCACCCCATGGTTTCTGAAGCACGTCACACAAGTTGGATTGGCTTGATGGGCACTTTTTTTTTTTTTTTTTTTTAACCTTTATTTAACTAGGCAAGTCAGTTAAGAACAAATTCTTATTTTCAATGACGGCCTAGGAACAGTGGGTTAACTGCCTGTTCAGGGGCAGAACGACAGATTTGTACCTTGTCAGTTCGGGGATTTGAACTTGCAACCTTCCGGTTACTAGTCCAACGCTCTAACCACTAGGCTACGCTGCCGCCCCACTTCTTATGTACCATACGGCCAAGCTGCTCCTATAACAGCTCAATAGGGTTTACATCCAGTGACTGTGCAGGCCACTCCATTATAGACAGGATACCCACTGACTGCTTCTTCCCTAAATAGTTATTGCATAGTTTGGAGCTGTGCTTTGGGTCATTGTCCTGTTGTAGGAGGAAATTGGCTCCAATTAAGCGCTGTCCACAGGGTATGGCATGGCATTGCAAAATGGAGTGATAGCCTTCCTTCTTCAAGATCCCTTTAACCCTGTACAAATCTCCTACTTTACCACCACCAAAGCACCCCCAGACCCTCACATTGCCTCCACCATGCTTGACAGATGGCGTCAAGCACTCCTCCAGCATCTTTTCATTTTTTCTGCGTTTCACGAATGTTCTTTGTGATCCGAACACCTCAAACTTATTTGTCTGTCCATAACACTTTTTTTCCAATCTTCCTCTGTCCAGTGTCTGTGTTCTTTTTCCCAACGTAATCTTTTCTTTTCATTGGCCAGTCTGAGATATGGCTTTTTCTTTGCAACTCTGGCTAGAAGGCCAGCATCCCAGAGTCGCCTCTTCACTGTTGACATTGAGACTGGTGTTTTACAGGTACTATTTAATGAAGCTGCCAGTTGAGGACTTGTGAGGCATTTGTTTCTCAAACTAGGCACACTAATGTACTTGTCCTCTTGCGCAGTTGTGCACCGGGGCCTCCCACTCATTATATTCTGGTTGGAGACAGTTTGCACTGTTCTGTGAAGGGAGTTGTACACAGCGTTGTATAAGATCTTCAGTTTATTGGTAATTTCTCGCATGGAATAGCCTTCTTTTCTCAGAACAAGAATAGACTGCCAAGTTTTAGAAGAAAGTTATTTGTTTCTGGCCATTTTGAGCCTGTAATCGAACCCACAAATGCTGGTTCTCCAGATACTCAACTAGTCTAAAGACAGCCAGTTTTATTGCTTCTTTAATCAGAACAACAGTTTTCAGCTGTGATAAGATGATTGCAAAAGGGTTTTCTAATGATCAATTAGCCTTTTTAAAATGATTAACTTGGATTAACTAACACAACGTGCCATTGGAACACAGAATTGATGGTTGCTGATAATGGGCCTCTGTACACCTATGTAGATATTCCATAACAAATCAGCCGTTTACTGCTACAATAGTCATTCACAACATTAACAATGCCTATACTGTATTTCTGATCAATTTGATATTATTTTAATGGACAATTCTTTTTTGCTTTTCTTTAAAAAACAAGTACATTTCTAAATGACCCCAGACTTTTTTGAACGGTAGTGTATGTCTAAAAGACACATGAATTCAGAATGTCAGGATTTGGTGCATATCCACAAAACTCCAAATATATACATTGGACATGGTCTGTATTCTCTAGAATATCAAAAACCAGTCATGTAAAGATATTGACCCCAGTCGGTGGGGATGTGATTATTGTATGTTTTGCATTTAGTTGTGTTTTTGATTTTGGTTCCACATTGTGAGCGGTATGTGTGCTGGTCCTGGTGGTTATGGGTGCGCTCGCAACCATGCCTGACCGGGCATCGGGCTGGGCTTTCCCTCCCTTGGAAAATGTCTTTGGGGCTTTGCCATGCCGGCGTCTGAGGTTGGGTGGGTGCAAGCGGTTGTTTTAATTGAATGAATAAATAAATAAACACTGATGGCATGGTGACAGATGGTTAAAAAAATCCATTGTGCCTGTTTTTTTTTTTTTTCATTCCTATACTATAAAGGCCTCGGGATTCAAGTAAAGTCCATTTTTTTATTGCACTTGCAGTATGCATTTTCAAGAACATTTATAGTAGTAGGTCAAGGCACTTACAAACAAAATGCCCATCCTAAATTCTATTAAAAGCCTACTTCCATGAAAAGTAATGTAGCTCAGAATGCTTCACCAAAAATGGCAGTCCATTCCCTATATAGTGCACGATGTTTCCTACTGTTGCTCAAAATGAAAGAGGCCTATTCTGGCTGTTTATTTGGACCAGGCTGTGTTTTCTGGCTGTTTATTTGGATCAGGCTGTGTTTTTGTGTAGCTGGACAGAGAGGTACTGTCTGTTTACAACTAGCTTGAATTTCAAAGAAACTTCAAATATACACAAGACACAACAGTGTTGGATTTGAAGACATGTTTCCTTGCAGAGAGCCAAATGCTGCTGGAGAAGTCTCCTGTTTTTTTTCTCAGTCTGTAGTAAGAAACAGTGGTCAAACCAACCTAGAGTTGAGGTGTAGCTGAAAGGCAAGATTCCCATTGTTTTGTTAATGTGGTGAATAGATACTGTGTCTGTATACACACTGCTCAAAAAAATAGAGGGAACACTAAAATAACACATCCTAGATCTGAATGAATGAAATATTCTTATTAAATACTTATTTCTTTACATAGTTGAATGTGCTGACAACAAAATCACACAAAAATTATCAATGGAAATCAAATTTATCAACCCATGGAGGTCTGGATTTGGAGTCACACTCAAAATTAAAGTGAAAAACCACACTACAGGCTGATCCAACTTTGATGTAATGTCCTTAAGTCAAAATGAGGCTCAGTAGTGTGTGTGGCCTCCACGTGCCTGTATGACCTCCCTACAACGCCTGGGCATGCTCCTGATGAGGTGGCGGATGGTCTCCTGAGGGATCTCCTTTCAGACCTGGACTAAAGCATCCGCCAACTCCTGGACAGTCTGTGGTGCAACGTGGCGTTGGTGGATGGAGCGAGACATGATGTCAAAGATGTGCTCAATTGGATTCAGGTCTGGGGAACGGGCGGGCCAGTCCATAGCATCAATGCCTTCCTCTTGCAGCAACTGCTGACACACTCCAGCCACATGAGGTCTAGCATTGTCTTGCATTAGGAGGAACCCAGGGCCAACCTCACCAGTATATGGTCTCACAAGGGGTCTGAGGATCTCATCTCGGTACCTAATGGCAGTCAGGCTACCTCTGGCGAGCACATGGAGGGCCGTGCGGCCCCCCAAAGAAATGCCACCCCACACCATGACTGACCCACCGCCAAACCGGTCAAGCTGGAGGATGTTGCAGGCAGCAGAACATTCTCCACAGCGTCTCCAGACTCTGTCACGTCTGTCACGTGCTCAGTGAACCTGCTTTCATCTGTGAAGAGCACAGGGCGCCAGTGGCGAATTTGCCAATCTTGGTGTTCTCTGGCAAATGCCAAACGTCCTGCACGGTGTTGGGCTGTAAGCACAACCCCCACCTGTGGACGTCGGGCCCTCATACCACCGTCATGGAGTCTGTTTCTGACCGTTTGAGCAGACACATGCACATTTGTGGCCTGCTGGAGGTCATTTTGCAGGGCTCTGGCAGTGCTCCTCCTGCTCCTCCTTGCACAAAGGCGGAGGTAGAGGTCCTGCTGCTGGGTTTTTGCCCTCCTACGGCCTCCTCCACGTCTCCTGATGTACTGGCCTGTCTCCTGGTAGCGCCTCCATGCTCTGGACACTACGCTGACAGACACAGCAAACCTTCTTGCCACAGCTCGCATTGATGTGCCATCCTGGATGAGCTGCACTACCTGAGCCACTTGTGTGGGTTGTAGACTCCGTCTCATGCTACCACTAGAGTGAAAGCACCGCCAGCATTCAAAAGTGACCAAAACATCAGCCAGGAAGCATAGGAACTGAGAAGTGGTCTGTGGTCACTACCTGCAGAACCACTCCTTTATTGGGGGTGTCTTGCTAATTGCCTATAATTTCCACCTGTTGTCTATTCCATTTGCACAACAGCATGTGAAATGTGTTGTCAATCGGTGTTGCTTCCTAAGTGGACAGTTTGATTTCACAGAAGTGTGATTGACTTGGAGTTACATTGTGTTGTTTAAGTGTTCCCTTTATTTTTTTGAGCAGTGTATATGCAAGCCACTTGCTAATGTATATTCTACCAGACATTTATCCCATAGTGTATTTGTGGCTTGTCATCCCATTTAGGATGGTTTGGTTTGTGTCCCGTTCTCACTCAGGCTACAAATATCCCCTCTCCTGGACTGGCTACATCGGTTGGCTGGGTTTGCTCTTGTAGTGGGGTGTCAGATGGGGAAAAAATCCTGCGGTTCAGAATGTCTCCTCACCCCCAGGTTCATTGGCAGAGGGTCACAGCAGGCCATACAGGGTGACCGATCCAATGACCAGTCCTACAGTAGGTGTTTACGGGTGGAAGGGAGAAGGCAGGGACCCCCAGAGCAGGCCCAAATTGTGTCCGTTCAGAGAGTGCAACAGCTGGGATGAGAGAGAGGGAGACACACACACGTACACACACGTACACACACACGCACACACGCACACACGTACACACAGAGAGAGACACACACAGAGGGAGAGATTTCAATTGTATACTCCTTACGTCTGCTCTCCTCGTCTCCTTCTCAATACCCATTGGAGTAGGTCAGAAGGGAGGGACCTCTGGCTTTCTTATCCAATGGGTTTTTATGAGGAGAGCGGATGTAAGGAGTATGCAATTGAGATCTTCCCATAGAGGTACAGAGAGAGTTTCCAGAAGGCCAGAAGGTGGTATTGCTTCTGACCAAATGCTTTTACCTGTCATGGCCAGTCTGATAATACAGTAATAAAAAGTAATCATTTTTCATTCATCTGGCCTGTTTTTGAGGAAAACTGATAAGGATTGATGCAGGGAAATGGAAAATGACAAAAGCCTTAAGGGCCTATGCAAAAAATGACATTAAGTGCTTACTGGTACGTGTTTAACCATGTTTCTTCTCATATAGTCATCAATACAGTATAATTTCTCTCAATTTTAATTGTGACTCTCATTACCTTGTGAGACAGTGTTATTGACATAGTTTAGTCTGATATCAGTTTGTTTATATGGAAACCAAAAACCACCCGGGAGGAGCCATACAGCAGATTATACTCCATTCGACCTCCTCAGAGACAAAAGAGACTGTGCTGATTTGGTGGATTTTCTACTGATGCGCCTCCTTAATTGACATTTCTCTGAAGGGAGCTGGAGAAGGGTGGGGGGGTGTTGTGGCTAAAACTGTTCCCTCAGCTGAAATGTTGAAATGCGACCTCCCGCACATGGACAATGCATGGTCTATATATCATACGTTTTTACCGTTATCATTTTTCTGACCTCCAGGATTTTGAGGCAACGAACAACTAAGCAGATTTTGGTGGATTTTTTTGCCCCAATGTTTCCAGTTAATTGCTGATGCACAAAGGGGGTGTTGTCTTTCAGACCTGGGCCAGGTTTCCTGATAGCGATGGAACTCAGGCTAAAGCGTGTTTTTAAGGATGCATCTTAAAAATAATGTCCTAAAAGATGTCACACCCGTTTCCCGAAACACCGCGCAGTGCTCTCGTTACAAAGGGAAACTCAACTGTGTTACAGGCGCTGTCCCGTGCTGAACATAATTCAAGAATATACTGTACACAATACAGTGCTCCCTTAAAGAGAATACATTTTCTGTAGCCTATTATGTATTATGTTTGCCATGTGTTATGTATTATTTGTGTTTTCTCCTGCTATTTTGTATGTTATGTTTGATATTTGTTTTCAGTTTGTGTAAACTGTGAGCATGAATGAATAAAGCCCAAGTCAGTCGCTTGTTCCATCGTCCGCTATAGAACATAAACGTCAGTCGCTTGTTCCCTCGTCCGCTATAGAACATAAACGTCAGTCGCTTGTTCCATCGTCCGCTATAGAACATAAACGTCAGTCGCTTGTTCCCTCGTCCGCTATAGAACATAAACGTCAGTCGCTTGTTCCATCGTCCGCTATAGAACATAAACGTCATTCGCTTTGTACGCTATAGAACATAAACGTCAGTCGCTTGTTCCCTCGTCCGCTATAGAACATAAACGTCAGTCGCTTGTTCCCTCGTCCGCTATAGAACATAAACGTCAGTCGCTTGTTCCCTCGTCCGCTATAGAACATAAACGTCAGTCGCTTGTTCCCTCGTCCGCTATAGAACATAAACGTCAGTCGCTTGTTCCCTCGTCCGCTATAGAACATAAACGTCAGTCGCTTGTTCCCTCGTCCGCTATAGAACATAAACGTCAGTCGCTTGTTCCCTCGTCCGCTATAGAACATAAACGTCAGTCGCTTGTTCCCTCGTCCGCTATAGAACATAAACGTCAGTCGCTTGTTCCCTCGTCCGCTATAGAACATAAACGTCAGTCGCTTGTTCCCTCGTCCGCTATAGAACATAAACGTCAGTCGCTTGTTCCATCGTCCGCTATAGAACATAAACGTCAGTCGCTTGTTCCATCGTCCGCTATAGAACATAAACGTCAGTCGCTTGTTCCATCGTCCGCTATAGAACCTAAAGGTCAGTCGCTTGTTCCATCGTCCGCTATAGAACATAAAGGTCAGTCGCTTGTTCCATCGTCCGCTATAGAACATAAACGTCAGTCGCTTGTTCCATCGTCCGCTATAGAACATAAACGTCAGTCGCTTGTTCCATCGTCCGCTATAGAACATAAACGTCAGTCGCTTGTTCCCTCGTCCGCTATAGAACATAAACGTCAGTCGCTTGTTCCCTCGTCCGCTATAGAACATAAACGTCAGTCGCTTGTTCCCTCGTCCGCTATAGAACATAAACGTCAGTCGCTTGTTCCCTCGTCCGCTATAGAACATAAACGTCAGTCGCTTGTTCCCTCGTCCGCTATAGAACATAAACGTCAGTCGCTTGTTCCCTCGTCCGCTATAGAACATAAACGTCAGTCGCTTGTTCCCTCGTCCGCTATAGAACATAAACGTCAGTCGCTTGTTCCCTCGTCCGCTATAGAACATAAACGTCAGTCGCTTGTTCCCTCGTCCGCTATAGAACATAAACGTCAGTCGCTTGTTCCCTCGTCCGCTATAGAACATAAACGTCAGTCGCTTGTTCCCTCGTCCGCTATAGAACATAAACGTCAGTCGCTTGTTCCCTCGTCCGCTATAGAACATAAACGTCAGTCGCTTGTTCCCTCGTCCGCTATAGAACATAAACGTCAGTCGCTTGTTCCCTCGTCCGCTATAGAACATAAACGTCAGTCGCTTGTTCCCTCGTCCGCTATAGAACATAAACGTCAGTCGCTTGTTCCCTCGTCCGCTATAGAACATAAACGTCAGTCGCTTGTTCCCTCGTCCGCTATAGAACATAAACGTCAGTCGCTTGTTCCCTCGTCCGCTATAGAACATAAACGTCAGTCGCTTGTTCCCTCGTCCGCTATAGAACATAAACGTCAGTCGCTTGTTCCCTCGTCCGCTATAGAACATAAACGTCAGTCGCTTGTTCCCTCGTCCGCTATAGAACATAAACGTCAGTCGCTTGTTCCCTCGTCCGCTATAGAACATAAACGTCAGTCGCTTGTTCCCTCGTCCGCTATAGAACATAAACGTCAGTCGCTTGTTCCCTCGTCCGCTATAGAACATAAACGTCAGTCGCTTGTTCCCTCGTCCGCTATAGAACATAAACGTCAGTCGCTTGTTCCCTCGTCCGCTATAGAACATAAACGTGACCTAAAAATAGGATATGTTGACAAAGGTTTTTGTTAATGTTCAACAAGTCATTGTAGCTTAATGGCAGGCAGGAATTGCACTTCAAGTAAGCCTACAGATATTCTACAATTTAAAGTAATTCAACATGAAGTTAAGCGACATTGCCATAGACCTAATATATGTTGACCCCACGGTTATTGGTTAGGCTACAGGGAAATACGTGAGCTTTTAGATATAGGCCTAATATATACGAATATTGAAGCGCCACAAATGGAGCATAATGGCTTAATACTAGGTAGGTCTATCGATTACACATACATTAATGTGATGTCAATATTAACCAAATGATATAATAGCTAGATTGTTATAACATTGTAAACGTAGGCTATTTATATGAAACTGTGATGATTTCTGTGGTCACAGAGAGACCGATGAGCATCTTCATTGTATGTTTGGCTGAGTTTTTCTGCGAGTTAAGTGATGCTGGAGGGCAAACGGTAGTCTAACTACGCACTTAGCTCTTCTACTAGTGGTCTGAGGTGATTTCAAATGCAAAGTTAATAAAGACTGTTTTGGGAAATGGTTTGGAAATTTAAAGCTGCAATATGTAACTTTGTTGGGCAACCTGACAAAATTCACATAGAAATGTGTGTTATCGATCGTTCTATTGAAAGGAAGTCTAGGAAGCAATATCTGTTCTCTGTGCGCGATTTCTATGCTTCCCCTTAAGTTATATATATTTTTAATCTTTTCGGTTTTGTACACAAGCTTCAAACAGCAGAAAATACAATATTTTTGGTTATGGAGAATATATTTCACTGTGGTTTAGATGGTACAATGATTATATACACTATACTCGCTTGTTTTGTCACAAACTGAAATTAGGCGAACTATTAGAATATTAGCAATCAGGAAATGATGGCGCGATTTCTGCGTAGTGCATCTTTCAAAAGGCTCTTTATTAAGAGGGTTCTAAAGATTAACTTTGTCTTAAGATACTTTTGGGAAAGCGGGCCCTGGTGTACAGTTCTCAGACCTGTTTAATTTAACTATTATAATATGACCCATGCAGACTGGTGTCGTATTCATTATGGCACACCATAGCAAAAAAAATTGCAGCGGAGAACTTAAGTGTTTTTCACTCTGCAAGTTCAGCTAGTTCCTCCCTTTTTAAGTCCCTTTTCTACCTTTTTTAGGAGGTCCTAAAGATGAAGCAAATGTATGCTTTCCATTTTGATTTGTGGGTTAATTAATGACAATTGAAGGAAGCGGTGGCCAGAGAATAATATGAGGTAGTAATGTTTTATTGGATGCGTTTTATGCCCAAGCGGCACAGTAGTGGCTGCCGCTGCGCGAAATGGGGCAGGCCGGCACAGTGGTGGCTTGTGTTTTGACGCGCTAGAATAACATGTGGTATAAGGCTTTGCACCCACCGGATCATATCCACAAGAAGTTATCTTTTGAATTACGTCCTATTCATCTATTCACAGAAGTGTTTGATCAGGCGAGGCACACACACACACACACACACACACACACACACACACACACACACACACACACACACACACACACACACACACACACACACACACACACACACACAAATATAGTAATTTGAGGGCGTTTGTTTATTCATTCATGCTCAGACATTAAGCTCTGCCCATGCCTCTGGTTACACTGTCAAACTCTGTGTTTTCTGCATTATAGTTGTTTTCCAGACAAAGACACATAAAACACATAAACACTACTGTGTTGTCACAAAAAACTTATAGTATGGAAAGTCACTCCTCAGACTAAGAGGTCACTCCTTCACTATGCACTGTGTGCTGGGGTTTCTGGTGAGTCAGTTTATTGTTCTGAGATTCACTATGCACTGTGTGCTGGGGTTTCTGGTGAGTCAGTTTATTGTTCTGAGATTCACTATGCACTGTGTGCTGGGGTTTCTGGTGAGTCAGTTTATTGTTCTGAGATTCACTATGCACTGTGTGCTGGGGTTTCTGGTGAGTCAGTTTATTGTTCTGAGATTCACTATGCACTGTGTGCTGGGGTTTCTGGTGAGTCAGTTTATTGTTCTGAGATTCACTATGCACTGTGTGCTGGGGTTTCTGGTGAGTCAGTTTATTGTTCTGAGATTCACTATGCACTGTGTGCTGGGGTTTCTGGTGAGTCAGTTTATTGTTCTGAGATTCACTATGCACTGTGTGCTGGGGTTTCTGGTGAGTCAGTGTATTGTGCTGAGATTCAATCTTTATTTCAAGTGGTTCTAGATTTTAGGGACTGACTGGAATTCTTTAAATCTATAGACTTTTGTCTCTTTTCCTATCCTTGCTTAGTTCAACCTGGGGTTGAACTATTAAAACAATATAACCCAGAGGTGGATGTCGACAATCCTCTATAAAAACAATATAACCCGGGGGTGGACGTGAACAATCCTCTATAAAAACAATATAACCCGGGGGTGGACGTGGACAATCCTCTAAAACAATATTACCCGGGGGTGGACGTGGACAATCCTCTAAAACAATATTACCCGGGGGTGGACGTGGACAATCCTCTAAAACAATATAACCCGGGGGTGGACGTGGACAATCCTCTAAAACAATATTACCCGGGGGTGGACGTGGACAATCCTCTAAAACAATATAACCCGGGGTTGGACGTGGACAATCCTCTAAAACAATATTACCGGGGGTGGACGTGGACAATCCTCTAAAACAATATTACCCGGGGGTGGACGTGGACAAACCTCTATTGAAAATGTTTGTCTCAGGGGTGGACGTGAACAATCCTCTATTAAAATTGTTTAAACTGGAGGTGGACGTGGACAGTCCTCTATTAAAAAGGTTTAACCCAGGGGTGGACGTTGACAATCCTCTATTAAAACAATATAACCTAAGATCAGTTTAGCCTTTTAGATCACAATGAGTTAGATTACAAGGACGGGGGAAGTTGCACATCCTAGATCAGCACTCCTCTGAGATGCATGATACATACGTCTCCTGGTGTATTCTCTCCCTGGTTGACATTCCTCCCAACTGACCGTCTGAACTGTCCGGAGGATCTGTCAGATCTCTACGGCATATGTGTCTTGAGTTCCTTTCTTCCTGTTGCCCTAAATGGTGGGGTCAGTCCTGTTGCCCTAAAGGGTGGGGTCAATCCTGTTGTAGCTACTACAGTGTGTCTGACTCTGACATTGGGTTGTTGTCAGATCCTCTGGGATTCCATCCCTGGTCACCCACACCAGTCAGTCATCCTCTTCCTTCCTTCATTTACAATGATCATCTGTGGTTGTGTGTGTGTGTGAGAGTCTGGAAGGAAATGGTTCTCCCCTATCTCCCTCTGTGTCCTTTCTCCCCTGTTTACTGTAAAGAGAAGGCAATGACTGGATGGATCGACTGTAGTAGACTCTTGTAGTGTGTGTGTTAGAGATGGAGATAGTGGATAAGGACAGGGAGTTCTCTGTCCACTCTGTGTCTTATTACTCTTTCTCTTTATTGTTTAAAAAAAGTCAAGTTTCAAGGTTATTTGCCACATATTTGAATACAGTGGACATCTTACTCACCAGAGCTGAACAACATTATCACTTTGTCATTCATTACAGTGTTACCATCACCCTTGTTGTCCAACAGACTAAACATAATCACAATTATGGCTTTGTTGCCACACATTCCGTTAAACACTAACCAGTGTGATTGTCATTCCTTCAGTGATGACCCATCTATATCCACTTAGTGTGATTGCTCCATTCATACAGTAGTGTATCTTAGGTTAGATTGTTGTTGTCATAATAGAGGGTTTTAGCAGTCATGGCCTTCGTTAGCTCTCACCAGAGATTAGAGAGAATGTGCGTGAAAGAAAGAGGGAGAGGAGGGGGGAGTGTGATGGAGAATGTGTGTGATTGTGAGCAGGAGACTGTTTGGGGTTGTGAGAAGTGTTCTCATACTGTGAGACCTGGCCTCTACCCCAGCAGCATACTGTGAGACCTGGCCTCTACCCCAGCAGCTGCCACCTGGCTAATCCTACTGTGCTCCCAGAATATTCACATGAGAGAGGGAAAAAAAACTCCACTGGAATCACCTGGAATGGAGTTGGGGCAACGGCACTGCTCCAACTGTCAAAGAACCTTGTGCGTTCCAAAAGTACTGGTATTGTAATCAAATTGTCTTAGTCACATGCACCGAATACAACCTTACAGTGAATGCTTACTTACGAGCCCCTAACTAACAATGCAGTTAAAAAAAAAAAACGGATAAGAAATGAAAGTAACAAGTAATTGAAGAACAGCAGTAAAATAACAGTGGGACTATAATCAGGGGGTACTGGTACAGAGTCAGTGTGCGGGGGCACCGGTTAGTTGAGGTAGTATGTAGGTGGAGTTAAAGTGACTATGCATAGATGATAACAACAGAGAGTAGCAGCGGTGTAATTGTCTGGGTAGCTATTTGATTAGCTGTCCAGGCGTTTTATGGCTTTGGGGTAGAAGCTGTTTAGAAGCCTCTTGGACCTAGACTTGGCGCTCCAGTACCTCTTGGCATGAGAGGTAGCAGAGAGAACAGTCTATGACTAGGGTGGCTGGAGTCTTTGACAATTTTTAGGGCCTTCCTCTGACCCTGCCTGGTGTAGAGGTCCTGGATGGCAGGAAGCTTGGCCACGGTGATGTACTGGGGCATTCGCACTACCCTCTGTAGTGCCTTGCGGTTGGAGGCCGAGCAGTTGCCATACCAGGCAGTGATGCAACCAGTCAGGATGCTCTCGATGGTGCAGCTGTAGAACCTTTTGAGGATCTGAGGACCCATGCCAAATCTTTTCAGTCCCCTGAGGTGGAATAGGCTTTTTCGTGCCCTCTTCACAACTGTCTTGGTGTGCTTGGACCATGTTAGCTTATTGGTGATGTGGACACCAAGGAACTTGAAGCTCTCAACCTGCTCCACTGCAGCCCCGTCGATGAGACTGGGGGCGTGCTAGGTCCTCTTTTTCCTGTTATCCACAATCATCTAATTTGTCTTGATCACGTTGAGGGAGAGGTTGTTGTCCTTGCACCACACAGCCAGGTCTCTGACCTCCTCCCTATAGGCTGTCTCATCGTTGTCAATGATCAGGCCTACCACTGTTGTCATCGGTAAACTTAATGATGGTGTTGGTGTCATACCTGGCCATGCAGTCATGAGTGAACAGGGAGTACAGGAGGGGACTGAGCACACACCCCTGAGGGGCCCCTGTGTTGAGGATCAGAGTGGCGGATGTGTTGTTACCTACCCTTACCACCTGGGGGCGGCCCGTCGGGAAGTCAAGGATCCAGTTGCAGAGGGAGGTGTTTAGTCCCAGGATCCTTAGCTTAGTGATGAGCTTTGAGGGCACTAGGGTGTTGAACGCTGAGCTGTAGTCAATGAATAGCATTCTCACATCGGTATTCCTTTTGTCCAGGTGGGAAAGGGCAGTGTGGAGGGCAGTAGAGATTAAATCATCAGTGGATCTGTTGGGGTGGTATGCAAATTGGAGTGGGTTTAGGGTTTCTGGGATAATGGTGTTGTGAGAATGTGTGTCCACTCAGCATGCCAGACATTCTGTGCAGAGTACAACACCATAACTGTAATTGTCAAATACATCTACTGTGGACACAATGCAAGGCTGGATGAATGTGTGACATTGTCCCACAGAAGTAACCAGTGTCCATTGTTCCGCACACTCACGTTAATAATCTATACTAGAGGACAATGAACTACAATGAAAAAAGAAAACCATTTTTATCTAATAGCCATGGTCTGTTTCTCCCTCTCTCACCATATAAACACTTGTCTGCCTAATATCTATTTTTGTGTCTGTCTAAGCATTTGGCTATGTTTAGAGTGTATGTTGACCGGTCTGTGTGTGTGTTACAGTTCCTGCTGGTGTTCAGCTGTCTGGTTCTGTCTGTGTGTGTGTTACAGTTTCCTGCTGGTGTTCAGCTGTCTGGTTCTGTCTGTGTTCTCCACCATACCAGACCATCAAAAGATGGCCAACGAAGGCCTCTTCATCCTGGTAAGCCGTCAGCCCCTGTCTCCTATCCACCATACACCCAGCTCCAGGGGCCAGGTGTACCAAGTGTCTCAGTGTAGGAGGGCTGATTTGGGATCATTAAAAAAATCTATATATATATTTTATTTTTTACACTAACAGTACAAATTGCCCCTGCCAAGTGCCAACCCACCTTAACACGAGTTTAAATCAGTAATGTGTTAGCCTGAGTACCCGTCTGGTTTTGCTTTCAACATCACTATATCATTGCCTTGTTTGGCAAGACAACAACAGGTTGGAGAAAGCAGAGGCAGACTGGAACCTACAGTAGCTAAGTTGATATACTGTTAGTGTAAACACTGGTTATCACACTGAATCTTCCTCTCCATTTATCTGACTAGCCCAGAATTGCCCAGGCATTGCTCCTAAGTGGTAGGATGGTTTAGGGGCAGCTATATAAACCATATACTGTAACATCATTTTTCACACCTCGGTTCAAATACTATTTGAAATCTTTCAAATACTTTGAATGTTTACTCTAGCCTGCCTGGAGTGCCATATGGGTGGGGTTTGTAGTTTTGGGACTGTTCTGTTGGTTCCATTGTGCCAGGCAAGCTCAATTAAGCTTAGCTAAAGTATTTGAAATGATTCCGAATAGTAATCGAATCCAGGTCTGCCAATTCCTGGACCGTGTGTGTACTGCATTTGTCTGAGTGTGTTTACAACATCATACCGGGGAAGACCTACAGAGTGTCTGATTCTGCGTCCTGTCACACCTGCCGCTGAGTGTGTGTGTGTTCCGCGGAGGAATGGCAATGTAAGAAACGGTGGTGTAAGCAGGCGGGAGGACTCAGGTGTTTGTTGAGTATACAGGAAATCCCAGACATGAACCAGTAATCCAAACAGCCATAATCACTACTTCCTCTTTCATCTTTAGGAGGATGGCTTTCTGTTTTTACTCTCTGCCTCTTCCACCTGTTTAATTTCCCTCCCTTCCTTTCCCTTTTTCTTCTTTTACACTCTGCCTCTCCTTTTACTCTCTCTCCCTCGTCCCCCCTTTCTCCCTTTCTCTTTTTCTCTCGTTCTCCCAATCTTTCTTGCTCGGTTTCTCTCTCCTGTTTGCCCTCCCCTCTAACTGTTAATTAATGGTCAAACTTGTATTTTATGATTCTACATAATGACATTCACTCTTTGAATGAATCTTTTAGCCATTATTGAGCTTTGCTTATGTGAACATTACTGTAATGGAAGATTGAGCCAATTTACCCGCTAATGCAAATTAAATATGGGAAATGGAACAGAGATAGACAAACATGAATTCATTACTATATACAGTTGAAGTTGGAAGTTTACATACATCTTAGCCAAATATATTTAAACTCAGTTTTTCATGCTTCCTGACATTTAATCCTAGTAAAAATTCCCTGTTTTAGGTCAATTATGATCACCACTTTATTTTAAGAATGTGAAATGTCAGAATAATAGTTGAGAGAATTTGTTATTTCAGCTTTTATTTCTTTCATCACATTCCCAGTGGGACAGAAGTTTACATGCACTCAGTATTTGGTAGCATTGCCTTTAAATTGTTTAACTTAACTGCCTCATTCTTCCTGACAGAGCTGGTTTAACTGAGTCAAGTTTGTAGGCCTCCTTGCTTGCACACACTTTATCAGTTCTGCCCACAAATTTTTGTGAAATACCTTGACTTTGTTGTCCTTAAGCCATTTTGGCACAACTTTGGAAGTATGCTTGGAGGAAAACGGGGGATGCATGCAAGCCGAAGAACACGATCCCAACCGTGAAGCACGGGGGGGGGGGGGGGGGAGATCATCTTGTGGGGGTGCTTTGCTGCAGGAGGGACTGGTGCACTTCACAAATTAGATGGGATCATGAGATAGGAAAATGATGTGGATATATTGAAGCAACATCTCAAGACATCAGTCAGGAAGTTAAAGCTTGGTCGCAAATGTGTCTTCCAAATGGACAATGACCCCAAGCATACTTCCAAAGTTGTGGCAAAATGGCTTAAGGACAATGAAGTCAAGGTATTGGAGTGGACATCACAAAGCCCTGACCTCAATCTTATAGAAAATTTGTGGGCAGAACTGAAAAAGTGTGTGCGAGCAAGGAGGCCTACGAATCTGACTCAGTTACACCAGCTCTTTCAGGAGGAATGGGCCAAAATTCACCCAACTTATTGTGGGAAGCTTGTGGAGGCTACCTGAAACGTTTGACCCAAGTTAAACAATTTAAAGGCAATGCTACCAAATACTAATTGAGTGTATGTAAACTTCTGACCCACTGGGAATGTGATGAAATAATAAAAGCTGAAATAAATAATTCTCTCTTCTATTATTCTGACATTTCACGTTCTTAAAATAAAGTGGTGATCCTAACTGACCTAAAACATGGAATTTTTACTTGGATTAAGTGTCAGGAATTGTGAAAAACTGAGTTTAAATGTATTTGGCTAAGGTGTATGTAAACTTCCGACTTCAACTGTATATTTTGATTTGTTTAACACTTTTTTGGTTACTACATGATTGTGTTATTTTATAGTTTTAATGTCTTCGCTATTATTCTATTCTGGTAAAAATAAAGAAAAACCCTTGAATAAGTAGGTGTGTCCAAACTTTTGACTCGTACTATATATAGCACCATTCTCTTTTCTTTGTCCTTCTCTAACTCTTTGTCCATTGTCTCAGATTATCATTTTGTAAACAGATGGCGAGCTTCTCTAACTGACCTTGCTGTGACCCTATGCTGATCTGTGGTGTTAAGTTGGTTTCCTCATAATGACCCATGACTGACCCTCTCCCTCTGACCCTCCCCCTAGATGAGGTTGTAATGATCATGGTGTTGTCTCTGTCTCCCCCTACAGGAGGTTGCAATGATCGTGTTGTTCTCTGTCTCCCCCTACAGGAGTTTGTGATGATCGTGGTGTTTGGTCTGGAATACGTTGTGAGGGTTTGGGCGTCCGGCTGCTGCTGTCGCTACAGAGGATGGCAGGGGAGACTACGCTTCGCCAGGAAACCCTTCTGTGTCATAGGCAAGACGCTGTCTCTCTCTGTCTCTCTCTCCCTGTCTGTGTGTGTGTGTTTATTCACCGACAAGATAATGTGTAAGTATACAGTCGTGGCCAAAAGTTTTGAGAATGACATATACATTTTCACAAAGTTTGCTGCTTCAGTGTCTTTAGATATTTTTGTCAGATGTTACAATGGAATACGGAATTATAATTACAAGCATTTCATAAGTGTCAAAGGCTTTTTGACAATTACATGAAGTTGATGCAAAGAGTCAATATTTGCAGTGTTGACCCTTTTTCAAAACCTCTGCAATCCGCCCTGGCATGCTGTCAATTAACTTCTGGGCCACATCCTGACTGATGGCAGTCCAGTCTTGTATAATCAATGCTTGGAGTTTGTCAGAATTTGTGGGTTGTTGTTTGTCCACCCGCCTCTTGAGGATTGACCACAGGTTCTCAATGGGATTAAGGTCTGGGGAGTTTCCTGGCCATGGACCCAAAATATCGATGTTTTTTTCCCCGAGCCACTTAGTTATCACTTTTGCCTTATGGCAAGGTGCTCCATCATGCTGGAAAAGGCATTGTTTGTCACCAAACTGTTCCTGGATGGTTGGGAGTAGTTGCTCTTGGAGGATGTGTTGGTACCATTCTTTATTCATGGCTGTGTTCTTAGGCAAAAGTGTGAGTGAGCCCACTCCCTTGGCTGAGAAGAAACCCCACACATGAATGGTCTCAGGATGCTTTACTGTTGGCATGACACAGGACTGATGGTAGCGCTCACCTTGTCTTCCCGGACAAGCTTTTTTCCGGATGCCCCAAACAATCAGAAAATGGATTCATCAGAGAAAATGACTTCACCCCAGTCCTCAGCAGTCCAATCCCTGTACCTTTTGCAGAAATCAGTCTGTCCCTGATGTTTTTGCTGGAGAGAAGTGGCTTCTTTGCTGCCCTTCTTGACACCAGGCCATCCTCCAAGTCTTTGCCTTACTGTGCGTGCAGATGCACTCACACCT
This sequence comes from Salvelinus fontinalis, assembly GCF_029448725.1. NCBI lineage: Eukaryota > Metazoa > Chordata > Actinopteri > Salmoniformes > Salmonidae > Salvelinus > Salvelinus fontinalis. The sequence goes on from NC_074696.1 coordinate 19,971,439, forward strand.
GCCTACTGTCATTCCTGAGCAAGCTCTGTACTGGTGGTGCCCTGATTTTGCAGCTGAATCAACTTTAGGAGACGGTCCTGGCGCTTGCTGGACTTTCTTGTGCACCCTGAAGCCTTCTTCACAACAATTGAACCGCTCTCCTTGAAGTTCTTGATGATCCGATAAATGGTTGATTTACAGTGGGGAGAACAAGTATTTGATACACTGCCGATTTTGCAGGTTTTCCTACTTACAAAGCATGTAGAGGTCTGTCATTTTTATCATAGGTACACTTCAACTGTGAGAGACGGAATCAAACAAAATAAATCTAGAAAATCCCATTGTATGATTAAGTAATTTTATTGCATGACATAAGTATTTGATCACCTACCAATCAGTAAGAATTCCGTCTCTCACAGACCTGTTAGTTTTTCTTTAAGAAGCCCTCCTGTTCTCCACTCATTACCTGTTAACTGCACCTGTTTGAACTCGTTACCTGTTTAAAAGACACCTGTCCACACACTCAAACAGACTCCAACCTCTCCACAATGGCCAAGACCAGAGAGCTGTGTAAGGACATCAGGGATAAAATTGTAGACCTGCACAAGGCTGGGATGGGCTACAGGACAATGGGCAAGCAGCTTGGTGAGAAGGCAACAACTGTTGGCGCAATTATTAGAAAATGGAAGAAGTTCAAGATGACGGTCAATCACCCTCGGTCTGGGGCTCCATGCAAGATCTCACCTCGTGGGGCATCAATGATCATGAGGAGGGTGAAGGGTCAGCCCAGAACTACACAGCAGGACCTGGTCAATGACCTGAAGAGAGCTGGGACCACAGTCTCAAAGAAAACCATTAGTAACACACTACGCCATCATGGATTAAAATCCTGCAGCGCACGCAAGGTCCCCCTGCTCAAGCCAGCGCATGTCCAGGCCCGTCTGAAGTTTGCCAATGACCATCTGGATGATCCAGAGGAGGAATGGGAGAAGGTCATGTGGTCTGATGAGACAATAGAGCTTTTTGGTCTAAACTCCACTCGCCGTGTTTGGAGGAAGAAGTATGAGTACAACCCCAAGAACACCATCCCAACCGTGAAGCATGGAGGTGGAAACATCATTCTTTGGGGATGCTTTTCTGCAAAGGGGACAGGACGACTGCACCGTATTGAGGGGAGGATGGATGGGGCCATGAATCGTGAGATCTTGGCCAACAACCTCCTTCCCTCAGTAAGAGCATTGAAGATGGGTCGTGGCTGGGTCTTCCAGCATGACAACGACCCGAAACACACAGCCAGGGCAACTAAGGAGTGGCTCCGTAAGAAGCATCAAGGTCCTGGAGTGGCCTAGCCATTCTCCAGACCTGAACCCAATAGAAAATCTCTGGAGGGTGCTGAAAGTCCGTATTGCCCAGCGACAGCCCCGAAACCTGAAGGATCTGGAGAAGGTCTGTATGGAGGAGTGGACCAAAATCCCTGCTGCAGTGTGTGCAAACCTGGTCAAAAACTACAGGAAACGTATGATCTCTAATTGCAAACAAAGGTTTCTGTACCAAATATTAAGTTCTGCTTTTCTGATGTATCAAATACTTATGTCATGCAATAAAATGCAAATGAATTACTTAAAAATCATACAATGTGATGTGAGCGGACCAAGTAATTGGGCGTCATTCCAAAGCATGAAGGTGGAACAAACGAGTCAGGAGTAGGTTTTCTTGATTGAACATAGTTCTATATTGAGGGCATTTGGTCAACACAAACACTCCAACGTAATCAATAAATCTCCCAAAGGAAAAAGAAAACATATCTTCTCCAGATCAAAACAGGAACACAATATGATTGTCTTTAAACTACAACAAAAAGTCACGGCATTGTCACCGTCTTAATGGTTCTTCATAGATAGCTCCTCTGTCTCGGTGGCCATCTTCCAGAGATAGTTCCCCCTTCTGCTGGTTCCATACTCTCTCTTAGAGGGGAAGGAGAATCTCATTAGTAGTGTCAGCTGTGCTTAATTAATGCTTGTTGGGCTACCATCCGTGAGCCCAGCCTGCCCTCTGGTGGTCCTTCCACAGTGATTTTCTGGATTTTTGTTTTAGATTCCGTCTCTCACAGTTGAAGTGTACCTATGATAAAAAATTACAGACCTCTACATGCTTTGTAAGTAGGAAAACCTGCAAAATCGGCAGTGTATCAAATACTTGTTCTCCCCACTGTAGGTGCAATCTTACTGGCAGCAATATCATTGCCTGTGAAGCCCTTTTTGTGCAAAGCAATGATGACGGCATGTGTTTCCTTGCAGATAACCATGATTCGAAGCACCACCCTCCTTTTGAAGCTTCCAGTCTGTTATTTGAACTCAATCAGCATGACAGAGTGATCTCCAGCCCTGTCCTCGTCAACACTCACACCTGTGTTTAATGAGAGAATCACTGACATGATGTCAGCTGGTCCTTTTGTGGCAGGGCTGAAATGCAGTGGAAATGTTTTTTGGGAATTCAGTTCATTTGCATGGCAAAGAGGGACTTTGCAATTAATTGCAATTCATCTGATCACTCTTCATAACATTCTGGAGTATATGCAAATTGCCATCATACAAACTGAGGCAGCAGACTTTGTGAAAATTAATATTTGTCATTCTCAAAACTTTTGGCCACGACTGTACTTACGATACATGTACGGAGTAGCATTTACATACATGGTTTCCAAAGAGCAGTAGCAAATGCATAGTTAATGATCTATTGATATGTGTCTGAGCTTACTGGGACTGAGTGTGTGTACTGGATGTGCATTGTGCAGCTCTCTTTCTCTTAGCCCATCTCTCTCCTCTTTCTCCTCATCTCTTCTCCTTTCACCTCCTCTCTTTCTTCCCCCTCTTTCTCCATAGACTTCATAGTGTTTGTGGCGTCGTTGGCGGTGATCGCAGCGGGTACCCAGGGGAACATCTTTGCCACCTCTGCCCTGCGCAGCATGCGGTTCCTCCAGATCCTCCGGATGGTACGCATGGACAGACGAGGAGGCACCTGGAAACTACTGGGCTCTGTGGTCTACGCCCACAGCAAGGTGGACACACACACACACGCACACACACACACACAGTGGATGATGAAACGACTAGTATTAGTGATATGTGGTCAAAGCAAAATGAAGGTGGGTGTCATGCCAACCACAACACACCCACAGATACTGTACACATACTGAAAGGTTAGGGTCACGGACCTCAGAAACTATATCTACCTTAGACTGGTAGTTAGGATGACCACTCTGAAAAGTTACAGCCAAATACACTGCACACAAACACTCAGGGATGTCAGGTGATGGTGGTGATTATAGTGTTGTCAGGTGATGATTATAGTGTTGTCAGGTGATGATTATACTGTTGTCAGGTGATGGTGATTATAGTGTTGTCAGGTGATGGTGATTATAGTGTTGTCAGGTGATGGTGATTATAGTGTTGTCAGGTGATGGTGATTATAGTGTTGTCAGGTGATGGTGATTATAGTGTTGTCAGGTTATGGTGATTATAGTGTTGTCAGGTGGTGATGATTATAGTGTTGTCAGGTGGTGGTGGTGATGATTATAGTGTTGTCAGGTGATGGTGGTGATGATTATAGTGTTGTCAGGTGATGGTGGTGATGATTATAGTGTTGTCAGGTGATGGTGGTGGTGATTATAGTGTTGTCAGGTGGTGGTGGTTATGATTATAGTGTTGTCAGGTGATGCTGGTTATGATTATAGTGTTGTCAGGTGATGCTGGTTATGATTATAGTGTTGTCAGGTGATGCTGGTTATAGTGTTGTCAAGTGATGGTGATTATAGTGTTGTCAGGTGGTGATTATAGTGTTGTCAGGTGGTGGTGATTATAGTGTTGTCAGGTGATGATTATAGTGTTGTCAGGTGGTGGTGATTATAGTGTTGTCAGGTGATGGTGATTATAGTGTTGTCAGGTGGTGATGATTATAGTGTTGTCAGGTGGTGATGATTATAGTGTTGTCAGGTGATGGTGATTATAGTGTTGTCAGGTGGTGGTGATTATAGTGTTGTCAGGTGGTGGTGATTATAGTGTTGTCAGGTGGTGGTGATTATAGTGTTGTCAGGTGGTGGTGATTATAGTGTTGTCAGGTGGTGGTGATTATAGTGTTGTCAGGTGGTGGTGATTATAGTGTTGTCAGGTGGTGGTGATTATAGTGTTGTCAGGTGGTGGTGATTATAGTGTTGTCAGGTGGTGATGATTATAGTGTTGTCAGGTGGTGGTGATTATAGTGTTGTCAGGTGGTGGTGATTATAGTGTTGTCAGGTGGTGATGATTATAGTGTTGTCAGGTGGTGATGATTATAGTGTTGTCAGGTGGTGGTGATTATAGTGTTGTCAGGTGGTGATGATTATAGTGTTGTCAGGTGGTGGTGATTATAGTGTTGTCAGGTGGTGGTGATTATAGTGTTGTCAGGTGGTGATGATTATAGTGTTGTCAGGTGGTGATGATTATAGTGTTGTCAGGTGGTGGTGATTATAGTGTTGTCAGGTGGTGGTGATTATAGTGTTGTCAGGTGGTGATGATTATAGTGTTGTCAGGTGGTGGTGATTATAGTGTTGTCAGGTGGTGATGATTATAGTGTTGTCAGGTGGTGGTGATTATAGTGTTGTCAGGTGGTGGTGATTATAGTGTTGTCAGGTGGTGGTGATTATAGTGTTGTCAAGTGATGGTGATTATAGTGTTGTCAGGTGGTGGTGATTATAGTGTTGTCAGGTGGTGGTGATTATAGTGTTGTCAGGTGATGATTATAGTGTTGTCAGGTGGTGGTGATTATAGTGTTGTCAGGTGATGGTGATTATAGTGTTGTCAGGTGGTGATGATTATAGTGTTGTCAGGTGGTGGTGATTATAGTGTTGTCAAGTGATGATTATAGTGTTGTCAGGTGATGATTATAGTGTTGTCAGGTGATGGTGATTATAGTGTTGTCAGGTGGTGGTGATTATAGTGTTGTCAAGTGATGATTATAGTGTTGTCAGGTGATGATTATAGTGTTGTCAGGTGATGGTGATTATAGTGTTGTCAGGTGGTGATGATTATAGTGTTGTCAGGTGGTGATGATTATAGTGTTGTCAAGTGATGGTGATTATAGTGTTGTCAGGTGATGGTGATTATAGTGTTGTCAGGTGGTGGTGATTATAGTGTTGTCAGGTGGTGGTGATTATAGTGTTGTCAGGTGATGCTGGTTATGATTATAGTGTTGTCAGGTGGTGGTGGTGGTGATTATAGTGTTGTCAGGTGATGGTGTTAGTTATAGTGTTATCAGGTCACTGTGGTGATTTATAGTGTTGTCAGGTGGTGGTGGTGGTGGTGATTATAGTGTTGTCAGGTGATGGTGATTATAGTGTTGTCAGGTGGTGGTGGTGATTATAGTGTTGTCAGGTGATGGTGATTATAGTGTTGTCAGGTGGTGGTGGTGGTGGTGATTATAGTGTTGTCAGGTGATGGTGATTATAGTGTTGTCAGGTGATGGTGGTGATGAATATAGTGTTGTCAGGTGATGGTGGTGATGATTATAGTGTTGTCAGGTGATGGTGGTGGTGATTATAGTGTTGTCAGGTGATGGTGGTGATGATTATAGTGTTGTCAGGTGATGGTGGTGATGATTATAGTGTTGTCAGGTGATGGTGGTGGTGATTAGTGTTGTCAGGTGGTGATTATAGTGTTGTCAGGTGATGGTGGTGATGGTTATAGTGTTGTCAGGTGATGGTGGTGATGATTATAGTGCTGTCAGGTGATGGTGGTGATGATTATAGTGTTGTCAGGTGATGGTGGTGATGATTATAGTGTTGTCAGGTGATGGTGGTGATGATTATAGTGTTGTCAGGTGATGGTGGTGATGATTATAGTGTTGTCAGGTGATGGTGATGATTATAGTGCTGTCAGGTGATGGTGGTGGTGATTAGTGTTGTCAGGTGATGATTATAGTGTTGTCAGGTGATGGTGGTGATGATTATAGTGTTGTCAGGTGATGGTGATGATTATAGTGCTGTCAGGTGATGGTGGTGATGATTATAGTGTTGTCAGGTGATGATTGTGTTGACTGGTGGTGGTGATTGGCAGGTGTCTTCACTAACATTTTCAACATGTCCCTGATTTGAGTCTGTAATACCAACATGTTTCAAGCAGACCACCATAGTCCCTGTGCCCAAGAACACAAAGGCAACCTGCCTAAATGACTACAGACCCGTAGCACTCACGTCTGTAGCCATGAAGTGCTTTGAAAGGCTGGTAATGGCTCACATCAACACCATTATCCCAGAAACCCTAGACCCACTCAAATTTTCATACTGCCCAAACAGATCCACAGATGATGCAATCTCTATTGCAATCCACACTGCCCTTTCCCATCTGGACAAAAGGAACACTTATGTGAGAATGCTATTCATTGACTACAGCTCAGCATTCAACACCATAGTACCCTCAAAGCTCATCACTAAACTAAGGAACCTGGGACTAAACACCTCCCTCTGCAACTGGATCCTGGACTTCCTGACGGGTCGCCCCCAGGTGGTAAGGGTAGGTAGCAACACATCTGCCACACTGATCCTCAACACTGGAGCTCCCCATGGGTGCGTGCTCAGTCCCCTCCTGTACTCCCTGTTCACCCACGACTGCATGGCCAGGCACGAGTCCAACACCATCATTAAGTTTGCAGATGACACAACAGTGGTAGGCCTGATCAACGACGAGACAGCCTATAGGGAGGAGGTCAGAGACCTGGCCGGGTCGTGCCAGAATAACAACCTATCCCTCAACGTAACCAAGACCAAGGAGATGATTGTGGACTACAGGAAAAGGAGCACCGAGCATGTCCCCATTCTCATCGACGGGGCTGTAGTGGAGCAGGTTGAGAGCTTCAAATTCCTTGGTGTCCACATCAACAACAACCTAGAATGGTCCAAACACACCAAGACAGTCGTGAAGAGGGCACGACAAAGCCTATTCCCCCTCAGGAAACGAAAAAGATTTGGCATGGGTCCTGAGATCCTCAAAAGGTTCTACAGCTGCAACATCAAGAGCATCCTGACCGGTTGCCTCACTGCCTGCCTGGCCTCTGACCGCAAGACACTTCAGAGGGTAGTGCGCACGGCCCAATACATCACTGGGGCAAAGCTGCCTGCCGTCCAGGACCTCTACACCAGGCGGTGTCAGAGGAAGGCCCTAAAAATTGTCAGACTCCAGCCACCCCAGTCATAGACTGTTCTCTCTGCTACCGCATGGCAAGCGGTACCGGAGTGCCAAGTCTAGGACAAAAAGGCTTCTCAACAGTTTTTACCCCCAAGCTATAAGACTTCTGAACAGGTAACCAATGGTTACCCGGACTATTTACATTGTGTGCCCCCCTCCCAACCCCTCTTTTACGCTGCTGCTACTCTATGTTTATCTTATATGCATAGTCACTTTAACCATACATCCATGTACATACTACCTCAATTGGCCTGACCAACCAGTGCTCCCGCACATTGGCTAACTGGGCTATCTGCATTGTGTCCCGCCAACCCCTCCTTTTATGCTACTGCTACTCTCTGTTTATCATATATGCATAGTCACTTTAACCATACCTACATGTACATACTACCTCAATAAGCCTGATTAACCAGTGTCTGTATATAGCCTTGCTACTCTTATTTTCAAATGTATTTTTACTGTTTTATTTCTTTACTTACCTACACACACACACACACACACACACACACACATACCTTTTTTTTCTCGCACCATTGGTTAGTGCCTGTAAGTAAGCATTTCACTGTAAGGTCTACACCTGTTGTCGTCAGCGCACGCTACAAATAAACTTTGATATGATTGTGTTGTCAGGTGGTGGTGGTGGTGGTGGTTTATAGTGTTGCCAGGTGACGGTGGTGATGATTATAGTGTTGTCAGGTGGTGGTTATGATTATAGTGTTGTCAGGTGATGGTGGTGATGATTATAGTGTTGTCAGGTGGTGGTGGTGATTATAGTGTTGTCAGGTGATTATAGTGTTGTCAAGTGATGGTGGTGATGTCAGGTGTTGGTGGTGATGATTATAGTGTTGTCAGGTGTTGGTGGTGATGATTATAGTGTTGTCAGGTGTTGGTAGTGATGATTATAGTGTTGTCTGGTGGTGGTGATTGTGTTGGCACGTGATGGTGTTGATTGTGTTGTCAGGTGATGGTGGGGATTGTGTTGTCAGGTGATGGTGGGGATTGTGTTGTCAGGTGATGGTGTTGATTGTGTTGTCAGGTGATGGTGTTGATTGTGTTGTCAGGTGATGGTGTTGATTGTGTTGTCAGGTGATGGTGTTGATTGTGTTGTCAGGTGATGGTGGGGATTGTGTTGTCAGGTGGTGGTGGGGATTGTGTTGTCAGGTGGTGGTGGGGATTATAGTGATGGTGGGGATTATAGTGTTGTCAGGTGATGGTGTTGTCAGGTGATGGTGGGGATTATAGTGTTGTCAGGTGATGGTGGGGATTGTGTTGTCAGGTGATGGTGGGGATTGTGTTGTCAGGTGATGGTGAGGATTGTGTTGTCAGGTGATGGTGAGGATTGTGTTGTCAGGTGATGGTGAGGATTGTGTTGTCAGGTGATGGTGAGGATTGTGTTGTCAGGTGATGGTGGGGATTGTGTTGTCAGGTGATGGTGGGGGATTGTGTTGTCAGGTGATGGTGGGGATTATAGTGTTGCAAGGTGATGGTGGGGATTGTGTTGTCAGGTGATGGTGAGGATTGTGTTGTCATGGGGTTGGTGGTGATTGTGTTGTCAGGTGATGGTGGGGATTATAGTGTTGCCAGGTGATGGTGGGGATTATAGTGTTGCCAGGTGATGGTGGGGATTATAGTGTTGCCAGGTGATGGTGGGGGATTGTGTTGTCAGGTGATGGTGGGGACTGGGTTGTCAGGTGATGGTGGGGACTGGGTTGTCAGGTGATGGTGGGGATTGGGTTGTCAGGTGATGGTGGGGATTGTGTTGTCAGGTGATGGTGGGGATTGTGTTGTCAGGTGATGGGGGGGATTGTGTTGTCAGGTGATGGGGGGGATTGTGTTGTCAGGTGATGGTGGGGATTATAGTGTTGTCAGGTGATGGTGGGGATTGTGTTGTCAGGTGATGGTGGGGATTATAGTGTTGTCAGGTGGTGGTGGGGATTATAGTGTTGTCAGGTGATGGTGGGGATTATAGTGTTGCCAGGTGATGGTGGGGATTATAGTGTTGCCAGGTGATGGTGGGGATTATAGTAGTGTCAGGTGATGATGATTATAGTGTTAGGTGGTGGTGATTGTGTTGTCAGGTGGGGGTGGTGGTGATTGTGTTGTCAGGTGGTGGTGGTGATTGTGTTGTCAGGTGGGGGTGGTGGTGGTGATTGTGTTGTCAGGTGGGGGTGGTGGTGGTGATTGTGTTGTCAGGTGGGGGTGGTGGTGGTGATTGTGTTGTCAGGTGGGGGTGGTGGTGGTGATTGTGTTGTCAGGTGGGGGTGGTGGTGGTGATTGTGTTGTCAGGTGGGGGTGGTGGTGGTGATTGTGTTGTCAGGTGGGGGTGGTGGTGATTGTGTTGTCAGGTGATGGTGGTGATTGTGTTGTCAGGTGATGGTGGTGATTGTGTTGTCAGGTGATGGTGGTGATTGTGTTGTCAGGTGATGGTGGTGATTGTGTTGTCAGGTGATGGTGGTGATTGTGTTGTCAGGTGGTGATTGTGTTGTCAGGTGATGGTGGTGATTGGGTTGTCTGGTGATGATGGTGATTGGGTTGTCTGGTGGTGGTGATTGTGTTGTCAGGTGATGGTGATGATTATAGTGTTGTCAGGTGATGATTATAGTGTTGTCAGGTGGTGGTGGTGATTGTCTTGTCAGTTGATGATGATTATAGTGTTGTCAGGTGGTGGTGGTGATTGTGTTGTCAGGTGATGATGATTATAGTGTTGTCAGGTGGTGGTGGTGATTGTGTTGTCAGGTGATGATGATTATAGTGTTGTCAGGTGGTGGTGATTATAGTGTTGTCATTTGATTACTGTGATTATTATTATTTTACCATGCTGGTCATTTATGAACATTTGAACATCTTGGCCATGTTCTGTTATAATCTCCACCCGGCACAGCCAGAAGAGGACTGGCCACCCCTCATAGCCTGCTTCCTCTCTAGGTTTCTTCCTAGGTTTTGGCCTTTCTAGGGCGTTTTTCCTAGCCACCGTGCTTCTACACCTGCATTGCTTGCTGTTTGGGGTTTTAGGCTGGGTTTCTGTACAGCACTTTGAGATATCAGCTGATGTAAGGAGGGCTATATAAATACATTTGATTTGATTTGTTGGCAGGTGATTGTGGTGGTGATTGTGTTGTCGGGTGACGATTGTGATGATTATAGTGTTGTCAGGTGATGGTGGTGATGATTATAGTGTTGTCAGGTGATGGTGGTGATGATTATAGTGTTGTCAGGTGATGGTGGTGGTGATTATAGTGTTGTCAGGTGATTATAGTGTTGTCAAGTGATGGTGGTGATGGTGGTGATGTCAGGTTTTGGTGGTGATGATTATAGTGTTGTCAGGTGTTGGCACGTGATGGAGTTGATTGTGTTGTCAGGTGATGGTGTTGATTGTGTTGTCAGGTGATGGTGTTGATTGTGTTGTCAGGTGATGGTGTTGATTGTGTTGTCAGGTGATGGTGGGGATTATAGTGTTGCCAGGTGATGGTGGGGATTGTGTTGTCAGGTGATGGTGGGGACTGGGTCGTCAGGTGATGGTGGGGATTGTGTTGTCAGGTGATGGTGGGGATTGTGTTGTCAGGTGATGGTGGGGACTGGGTTGTCAGGTGATGGTGGGGATTGTGTTGTCAGGTGATGGTGGGGATTGTGTTGTCAGGTGGTGGTGGGGATTATAGTGTTGTCAGGTGATGGTGGGGATTGTGTTGTCAGGTGATGGTGTTGTCAGGTGATGGTGGGGATTGTGTTGTCGGGTGATGATTGTGTTAGGTGATTGTGGTCGTGGTGATTATTGTGTTGTCAGGTGAATGTGGTGATTATTGTGTTGTCAGGTGAATGTGGTGGTGATTGTGTTGTCAGGTGATGTTGATGGGTTTGCTCTTTAATGTTTGGCATATATTGATTGATGTTCATTTATTATGATTTTGATGATGTTATGATAATGACTACGCGCCCCTCCCCCCTCTTTCTCGGTCTCAGGAGCTCATTACAGCGTGGTACATTGGTTTCCTGGTATTGATCTTTGCCTCCTTCCTGGTTTACCTGGCAGAGAAGGACGTCAACACAGAGTTCAACACCTACGCAGACTCCCTCTGGTGGGGAACGGTCAGTACCAGGAAAGATTACATTGCATTGGATAGCAGCCGTCTTCTGGGCTCCTGACCAATTCTGCTATTGTTGGAAAAGGACCCGTACGCATTTCACAGTTAGCCTACACCTGTTGTTTACGAAGCATGTGACAAATAACATTTGATTTGACACACACCCACTGTCTTGGGTATAAATTGCCCTTTCTCCAGATCTTGGATGAGACTGACCACTAGACAATAAGGTCTCTCTAGTACCATGCTGTTTTACTAGTATAGCTCTGTATAGTATTTACCACTGGAAGACTTCTTCTGACACTCTGTGTGTGTTTCTATGCCCAGATTACTCTCACCACCATCGGCTATGGTGACAAGACACCCCGCACCTGGTTGGGCCGACTTCTAGCTGCCGGCTTCGCGCTCCTGGGTGTGTCCTTCTTCGCCCTTCCTGCTGTGAGTCTCTCTCATTGGTGTACATCACTGTCAGTTCCCCTCCCAGCCAATCGGAACTCATGCATTTGGCCCTGCCTCTGACCCGCTCCTTCTGACCCCTCTCTCAGGGTATCCTGGGGTCAGGCTTTGCCCTGAAGGTGCAGGAGCAGCACAGACAGAAGCACTTTGAGAAGAGGAGGACTCCTGCTGCCAACCTTATACAGGTGACCACAGATGGCTCAGGTATCATCCACTCAATCAACAGACTAGGTCATAAGGGGTGACGGGTAGCATAGTGGTTAGAGCGTTGGACCAGTAACCGGAATGTTGCGCGATCGAATCCCCGAGCTGACAAAGTAAAGATCTGTCGTTCGTCCCCTGAACAAGGCAGTTAACCCACTGTTCCTAGGCTGTCATTGTAAATATGAGTTTGTTCTTAACTGACTTGCCTAGTTAAATAAAGTTTAAATAAAAAAATAATAATAACTGAACCCAGCAACAAATTGCTGTATGATTGGATCATTTTTCTTTAGTGGCTTAACGTGTTCCTGCATGTTCCTGTGTGCCTGCGTGTGTGTGTGTGTGTGTGTTCCAGGCTGCGTGGCGTCTGTACTCTACTGATGCTCAGCACTCCTACCTGACAGCCACTTGGTACTTCTATGACAGCATGCTTCCATCCTTCAGGTAGATACTCCCTTCTGCTCTCCAATAATGCCGTGGTTGTGTGGTTGTGTGGTTGTGTGGTTGTGTGGTTGTGTGTTGGTGCTGGTCGACCCATGAATGTAACCATCCCCACTGTACATGAAATTAAAAGGACAAAATGTTTGTACAGGTAGATTTGACTTAGGTGTGACTTGGAGTAGCAAGCGTGTCTCACCTATCCTAAAATAATGTGGTTTTGAAAGCCAGCTGACACTGCTAACCGGTTGAACGTTGAGAGAGCATTGTAGGGAGATGAGGAGAGGCTGTACAGATGAATTATAGGAGCTAGGAAGAGAACCTAAATGTAACTTGCACCTACATATAATTAACATGACACACACATGAACGTACAGAAATATACAACAATTATCAATATCCCAGCAATTGAGTTGCTTTTACCAGTGGTGACCGTGGGGATTCTATCTTCCTGATCTAAAACGGTGGGGTGCACTTTCATTCATTTTCATTCTCCCTTTTTAAGTTATTACAGGTTTCTTCAGGCCTCCAAAATGTGACTACCACCATTGTTTATCTGTTTATTTCTTAAGATTGTATTCTCTTATTTAATTTAAGTATTTACATATTAATTTGACTCATTTAGTTTGTTTAAAAAGAGGGGGACTTTTATGACGGACATATACCTTTTTTTGCCTCTTAGCTCTGTGTCCAGTAACAAGCAAAGTGTGTTGATGGTGCCATCAATATTTGTCATACTTCATTTTGATAAATTACATATGAATTATCCCCGTCTTTTTTATGTTTTGACCCTTAATTTGACATCCTTTTTGTTTTTATTTTTTTTGTCGTTTCTTGCTTTCTTTGTTTTTTTGTGCACATGGGGTCAGAGAACTGACACTACTGTTCAGTCACCTTCAGCGACGGCGTAGCGTCAAGAATGTCCTTCACAACTCCCACAACACCCTGCTGTCCGGGCTACGGCCCTACAGCTCCCCCTACCTGTCAGGGGACAGGTACGCACCACCACCACACACACACACACACACACACACACACACACACACACACACACACACAGATAAACGACAGACCGATATATAGATGCACACCGACATATACACACGCAAGAAAAGATCACCGTGACACATGCACTCATTTGTATCAAACAATCTATCACCAGAGGATGCCGCAGGTTTTACTCCTTATAGCAGCGAGCTGGTTTAGAAAGAAATGCTTGCTGTTCCCTGGTCTGTGGTTCCTGTGTGGATGTACTGTTGTGTATCTTAACCACCTGTCACTAATACTGATTCCAGACCCGTGTGTAATTAACAGCTCCGCCTGCTCCATCTCTGTCTGCCTCTCATTCACTTTCCTCGTCTGATTAATCTTCATGTCAACTCCATCACCCTCATCCTTTCATCCCCTCTTTCTCTCCTTTTTGTCCCGCTCTCTCTCTCTCTCTCTCTCCTGTCATCCACTTCTTTTCCATGTCATCCCTCCATCAACCCTGTTCTCAGGAAGGCAGAAGTCCCTTGCAGGTTTGTTTTTGTCTTCTGAACATATGTGTCTCTGCATTCTCTCTCTGACAAATCCAGTTAGGAAGTGGTCCTCCATGGTAATGGGAAAAACAATGGGATACAACCCAGCATGACAGATGCATACAATAACATGCCATGTTTTCCAAGGTATATGTTTGGTCTTGAAGCCATACAGTTGATTGAATAGTACTGCATGTACAGAAAGACATTAATAACACATTAATGGCAGTGTGTCTCCCAATCAAGAAGACAATGGTTAGGTGTGGAGCTAATTATTTCGACCTTCTGGAACGGGGGCTGCAGTCATATTATGGATATACTCCGGTGAACTGCTTCCTCTGCAGACTCTCCTGCTGCCTACAGTACACCCCCAACTCAACACCTCCCTCCTCCATGGGTGTGTGTCAATACATTGTCAAACCTTCAATGTGAAAGGAGACTAGGAAAAGAAGCCATTTAAGACGTTTGAGTTGCAGTAGTGGGCTTACCCCTCCACTTCACCCTCTCCTTCTCTCCTTTTCACCTCCCTCAGCCCCTCACCTTTTATGATCTCACTGCCTGCGTACCCTGCCTCTGCTCTCCTTTTTCCTCCTCCTCTTTCTCCTATCTTCCAATTCTCCTTTCCTCCTCTCTCCTCTCCCCTTCTAGCCCCCCATCCCCTCTTCTTCTTCTCACCTCTTCCGCTTCTCCTCCTATTCTCCTCACCCTCCCTCTGCCTTGTGTGTCTCCTCAGTCAACTTGTTTCTAAAAAGCGGTCTCTTCTGGATTCACGCTGGCCGCAAGCAGCAGAGGTATCCACGGTGACAAGCCTGTGCATGGGGCACGCCACCCCCCCCTCCCATCCGCCCTTACTCACACACTACCCCCTTCTCACTCTGCCTGAGGGTCCCAAAGCCTTCTGGCCCAGTGCAGTGGGTGTGTCTCTGTACATTTTCTCCTTCAAATAAGGAGTTGTCCCCTTAAAATATCCCACTTTCAATAAGGAGTTGGTCCCCTTGAAATATCCCACTTTCAATAAGGAGTTGGTCCCCTTGAAATATCCCACTTTCAATAAGGAGTTGGTCCCCTTGAAATATCCCACTTTCAATAAGGAGTTGGTCCCCTTGAAATATCCCACTTTCAATAAGGAGTTGGTCCCCTTGAAATATCCCACTTTCAATAAGGAGTTGGTCCCCTCGAAATATCCCACTTTCAATAAGGAGTTGGTCCCCTCGAAATATCCCACTTTCAATAAGGAGTTGGTCCCCTTGAAATATCCCACTTTCAATAAGGAGTTGGTCCCCTTGAAATATCCCACTTTCAATAAGGAGTTGGTCCCCTTGAAATATCCCACTTTCAATAAGGAGTTGGTCCCCTCGAAATATCCCACTTTCAATAAGGAGTTGGTCCCCTCGAAATATCCCACTTTCAATAAGGAGTTGGTCCCCTTGAAATATCCCACTTTCAATAAGGAGTTGGTCCCCTTGAAATATCCCACTTTCAATAAGGAGTTGGTCCCCTTGAAATATCCCACTTTCAATAAGGAGTTGGTCCCCTCGAAATATCCCACTTTCAATAAGGAGTTGGTCCCCTCGAAATATCCCACTTTCAATAAGGAGTTGGTTTTAGTCTCTTAATTTAGCATAGTGTGAAGACACTTGTCATTGAGGATGGTCATCAGGCTAAAAATGGCTGAAATTTGTTTGGTTGTAAATTGCACATTTGATATTCACATTTTGGAATTGATCTTTGAGAATGGGAAACACTCTGCACTGGTGTAGAAATCTTTGACTGAGCCTTTATTGTGTGAGAAGAATGACAGGGTGTTCTGTTTAAAGGATAGCTCTGTTGTAAACCACTTTCTTTCAGTGAACAGGATGACACAATAAACCATGCATTCTTTATTGGAAAACAAAGGAATTTGTTTCATGGTTTATGTGGATCTAATGTCAGCATTGGCCTCCTCACACACTTACAGATTTTACAGCATATTTAAAATTTTGTACAGAAGTTTGTGACAAATAAAAAATAAAAGTTTTCTGAAAAGGTCAAATAGTTAGGAAGTCACGCATGCTGTTTTCTTAATACTTTTGCATGACCGTTACTTGTTAATTGTACACATTATTCATGCATGCGTTCTTTGATCACTTCTGCTCTGTAGTGAATTATGGAGAAAGGGTTCAAATGATCCTGCATGCAATGCAACCATATGCTTGTTGTACTTTTGCGACTCGTTCCCACTCAATAAAAAACCCCTTCCCTCCCCTGATAGATGTTTCCCTTTTGTCTGCTAAAATGTTTCTCTTCAAGTCCTGTGCTCAGTATACCGTGCATGTCTTTGGAGGATTCAGCTGTATTTTTAACCCTACTATATCCCTTTTTTCTTTTATTTCCTTTCCAATGGAATGCAAAGGGCTAACAGTAATTCAACATCTTACTCTGTCCACCCACCCTTCTAAGTCAACCTGAGCATTTCAGCTCCGGCGTATGAAATGCCGTTTCCCCTAATGCTTTTCCAGCTATTTAAATATTAATTTAAATGTCAGGCCAGCGCACAAACAAGGATTATATCAGCGTAAACAACATGTCTCTAATCGTTCTCTGGTGCGTGACGTTTGAAATGCTTTGTGACTTTGTAACATGTAAGTGGTCACAGAGTGTACGTCACAATTTGCTCCCTATTCCCTATATATACCTATACCCAGCCAGTCAGTTAATCAGCCAGTCAGTCAATAAACCAGCCAGTCAGTCATGCCTGTGTGAAATCTCCGTCTGAATGTCTGTCTCTGTTCTCTCTGTGCTTTGTTGGTCATTGAGAATGCTGTGTGTGACTGTTTTAATGGGAGTCAGTAGCTACACACTATCTAGTGTACTGCTGTGTGTACCTGCTAACTACCTGGGTCTGCTCCTCTGCTGATTGGCTAAACTCAGTGTCTTAAGCAACTGGATCGTCCACTGGACACTATGGACCTATAGTTAATGAGGAAAATCACACAACAGAACTCTAAGGATGTCCTAAGTGGCAGATAAACACGTGGACACAAGATCATTTCCTTCGTTGTTCCAGCAGCAGCAAAATGGGATTCCGGGACAGGATGCGGCTGAACAACTCCCGTTCATCCCAGGCAAGCCGGAATAAGGCGTCCCAGCTGCCTCCCGGGATGAGTGTCCGCCAGTCGCCCAGTACGGAGAACGTCCCAGAAGCCACCAGTCCCGGAAAGGTGCAGAAGAGCTGGAGCTTCAACGACCGCACGCGGTTCCGCACCTCCCTGCGACTCAAACCCAGACCTCCTGCAGACGGTGGGAACTGGGACTTGACTCACTCACACAAACACACACTCGCTACATTTACATACACACTTAAACAGTACATACTCACATACTGTCTCACGTATGTTCTTGTACTCACTCACTCCCTCTCACGTTTAACTATATCGTTGCTGTCCTGTCTCCAGTGGAAGGAGTAGGGGAGGACAGTGTTGAAGACAAACCATATTGTGATGTTGCCATGGAGGAGGTGATCCCAGCAGTGAAGACCTTGATACGGGCTGTTAGGTGAGTCCTACAGCACCCCTACATGTACCCACAGAGTACCTACTGGTCTACATCATGATGGAACCAGGTCACCTGTCTCCTCTCTGGTCCTATTGTCGCAATAGGCCCTAGTATTATATTTGGGCCTACAGTACTTCCTGTTATGGTGGATGGAGTAAGATGAATGGTTGGCTCCTCCAGTGGACTCTGGCCGTATGCAGTTTCGGCTGATGGTAGGGAAATGTCCTCTTTAGTGTGATAACTGATCCTTCCTGCCGCAGGCCAGCTGCTCGGCTCTGACCTTGTCTCAGTCAATCATTCAGGGCCTGGAGGGCAGCTGGCAGAGCCGTGATCATGGAGAGTCTATTGCAGAGCTCCATGTTAGTGATACACTGTGTGTTTTAGTGATCACTCCCTGGCCGCCAAAAATAGACAAACATGACATCGTCACTATACTAGTCTGTATTGTACAGTTATTTTGTCTCGTCTTACTTTGATGGAATTGATCATAAGAATTTGTTGACCAAAGTCTTCATATAACATTGTTTTACAGGTAAGGTTGTGCATGCTGTCGTGTACATAGACCACCTTTCTATGCCCACAAGGAAACTTCCAATATTAGGAAAAACTAGCTACGATATAAGGAATGGAGAAAGAATGGTGTGAAGGAATGAGACAAATGCCTAGCTGGCAAAATTATGCACTAATTAACGGCTCCATGTGTTCAGGGGGGAAAAACACGACCCCTTGAGGTTTCTCTGTGCTTAACCATGTAAATATCCTGGAGGGATACCTTCATCCCTCTACACACACGGACGCACGCACATGCAAAACTTATTCCACTGAGGGAGGCAGAAAAACACTACAATTGCCAGTCAATGAGGCAGGTATGTTGGTCTGTGGGTAGTTGGTGTGAGTGGATTGTATTGAACCACTACTGGCAGATCCCAAGGGTCAGCCATATAGACACAGCATCTTTCATGTTGCATCAGACTATGTGTGTGTGTTTCCACAGTATGCTATAAGTATGAGGGGTTATGTGAGTGCGTGTGTTTATATGAAAGGGATAGTGGATTGGGTCTGGATTCATTTGAGTGTAGGCTCTATTAGCTACCATACTGAAACGTGAATATTCTTTGTCGACACGTGTATATACATCACTGTTGAAACACTGGAATCTTATGTAAGACACACTTAAGATTGATGTCTTTTAAGAAACAGGTAGATATTAGCAGCGACTGTATTGCTGAGGTTTCACTATAGGAAGGCTACTGTAGTTAATCAGCCTGCCTACTTGCCTGTGTAAATGTGTGGTGTTTGGGATATGTAGGGATGGTGAGAGGAAGAGAGAGGAGGAGAGAGAGAGATCTGCATACTCATTGTAGTACTCAATCTAATCAAGTTGTGCTAAAGCCACTAGTAGTCAATTTCTGTATTTCTGCACAGTTGTGAACATTTTATATTTTTGAAACTGTTTTATCCAGAGTTTGTAAAGTCAACAATTTGCCTATTGTTTGATCATCCGTGTTAAGGGTTTTAAAGAAGTGATAGTTCCATTCCTCTGCTTTTAAAGTTAGAAGCTGTTGATTGAGCTCATGTAAGCAGGAGTTCCTCTTTTGGTGTTAGACAGCAGGTAGCCTAACGGTTTGAGCATTGGCCCAGTAACTGAAATGTCGCTGTTTTGAACACCGGAAGAAGACTCTTGAGCCAACAAGGTGTAAAATCTGTCTATGTGCCCTTGAGCAAGGCACTTAAACCTCATTTGCTCCAATGGCGCTGTACTTACTATGGCTGACCCTATAAAACAACACAAACTGCACCTGTCCTCCATCACAACTCACTTCACTGCTGTTGCCATGAGTCATTCACATAAAACCAAACCAAAAACGACCGAATGCTGACTTGAATATGTTTGGTCCAGATCTCAATAACTTGTTGGTACTGATTCCCTACCAGAGCCTCTGAGTCTGTAGCTAATGATTTAGTGCACCCAGTGCCAACTATGCCTCTATACCAGGTAGCTGCTGTGGGAATACTTCAGGCAGCCAATGCATTAATACGATCATACCACTCGATGAAGAGAGAGACTCAGCGCTTTGAAGAACCCCTTAGAGGATGGAAATAAAATTATATTTCTTTCTTTTTCTTGTTCATTCCTTTCTACTTTTCCTTACTCTTTCTTTTACCCACACCTGAGACCCACCCGGACAGAAAAAAATATGCATCTACCTGCAAAATAAAAAAAATACATCTTGCCAAAATATTTTTGAAAAACTCCGTAGTCATCAAGAGCGCACTGTGAGGAGGAGGAAGGAGGAAGGGTGCGCTGACTGCCTCTGTGGTACCAGCTGTCGACCACCACCCCTCTTTTTCTACTTTCTCTCTCTCTCTCCTGCAGAGCAGAAGAAAGAAAAGCGAGAAAGAGGGAAAGGGGGATAAAGAGGAAGAGCGTGTGTTTGCCATCAACACACTAGCGTTGCAGCACAGCGTAGCAGCACATAGCACTAAACTGCCATTGCACATGCTAGTTGTTCAGTCGCCAACAATGGTTAACACGTTTCCACGTTACATTGTGTTCCACATCCCTGCTGTGATGTGTGTGTGTGTCTGTTTCACCAAACCACCACCACTACATATGTAATGTGTGTGTCCTCCCCCTGACAGAACACACTGATATTAAAGAGGTCTTAGCCCGTCTGTGTGTGTGAGATAATGTTTCCTCATAAAACAGCCCCCCCCCCCCCCCCCTCTGTGCTCACTCCGACTCATGGAGCAATCCATCACGGCTTGGGATGACAGGTTAAGTGCGTCTGTTTTGCTACGCTAACATTTGGTGTGTCCTGTATTCTGCAGAGCCAGCACCTCAGTGTCCGGGCCGCTGACTACTCTCCTATAGTGTGACAAGCAGCCAGAACTCTGCCCAGTATATGTTCAACACTCTACAGCCCCAACACACTCTTTACTTCTCTCTAGGAAAGGCCAACGATTGGTGGAGTGTGGATGTGAATATAATTAGCTTTGTACACTGGGAGTCAGAGCATCTGTCTCTGTCCTCTAACTGTGGGGTCACCACACACACACAACACACACAGCTGTCTCGCTGAGAGGAGGTAGACTAGACACACACAGGGGTCCACCTCGTGTGTGTGTGAGAGAGAGAGGCTGACTAAGCAGAGGGCCAGGGTGTGCAGAAAACCGAGTGTGTCCCTCTCTCCTTACACAGTGCACCGGAACAAGGGTGTCTTATATGCACAGTGCTTTGGGAACGTATTCAGACCCCTTGACTTTTTCCAAATTGTATTAGGTTACAGCCTTAATTCTAAAATGGATTACATTTTTTTATTTTTTTATCCTCAGCAATCTACATATAATACCCCATAATGACAAAGTGAAAACGGGTTTTTAGACATTTTTGCAAATGTATTAAAAATAAAAAACAGAAACCTTATTTACATAAGTATTCAGACCCTTTGCTATGAGACTCGAAATTGAGCTCAGGTGCATCCTGTTTCCATTGATCATCCTTGAGATGTTTCTACAACTTAATTGGAGTCCCACTGTGGTAAATTCTATTGATTTGGACATGATTTGGAAAGGCACACACCTGTCGATATAAGGTCCCACAGTTGACAGTGCATGTCAGAGCAAAAACCAAGCCATTAGGTCAAAGGAATTGTCCGTAGAGCTCAGAGACAGGATTGTGTTGAGTCTCAGATCTGGGGAAGGGAACCAAAACATTTCTGAAGCATTGAAGGTCCCCAAAAACAGTGGCCTCCATCATTCTTAAATGGAAGAAGTTTGGAACCAACAAGACTCTTCCTAGAGCTGGCCGCCCGGCCAAACTTAGCAATCAGGGGAGAAGGGCCTTGGTTAGGGAGGTGACCAAGAACCCGATGGTCACTCTGACAGAGCTCTAGAGTTCCTCTGTGGAGTTCCTCTGCAGCACTCCATCAATCAGGCCTTTTATGGTAGAGTAAACAGACGGATGCCACTCCTCAGTAAAAGGCACATGACAGCCCGCTTGGAGTTTGCCAAAAGGCACCTAAAGACTCTCAAACCATGAGAAACAAGATTCTCTGGTCCGATGAAACCAAGATTGAACTCTTTGGCCTGAATGCCAAGCGTCACGTCTGGAGGAAACCTGGCACCATCTCTACGGTGAAGCATGGTTGTGGCAGCATCATGCTGTGGGGATGTTTTCCAGCGGCAGGGACTGAGACTAGTCAGGATCGAGGCAAAGATGAACGGAGCAAAGTACAGAGAAATCCTTGATGGAAACTTGCTCCACAGCGCTCAAGACCTCAGACTGGGGTGAAGTTTCATCTTCCAACAGACAATGATCCGAAGCACACAGCCAAGATGATGCAGGAGTGGCTTTGGGACAAGTCTCTGAATTTCCTTGAGTGGTCCAGCCAGAGCCCGGACCCAATCGAATATCTCTGGAGAGACCTGAAAATAGCTGTGCAGTGATGCTGCCCATCCAACCTGACAGAGCTTGAGAGGATCTGCAGAGAAGAATGGGAGAAACTCCCCAAATACAGATATTACAAGCTTTTAGCGTCATGCCCAAGAAGACTCGATGCTTTTAACCGCTGCCAAAGGTGCTTCAACAAAGTACTGATTAAAGGATCTGAATACTTACAAAACTGAAATATCACATTTATGTATTTAAAAAAAAAAGAAAATTGCAAACATTTCTAAAAAACTGTTTTTGCTTTGTCATTGAGGTATTGTGTGTAGATTGATAAGAAAAATACATATTTGATCAATTTTAGGATAAGACTGTAACGTAACAAAATGTGAAGAAAGTGAAGGGGTCTGAATACTTTCTGAAGGCACTGTATACAGTCAGTGTTCTATACATGGCTCTACATATGTCATTGGTAATACAGAACCAATGCCATTGTCAAAGTCCACAACAAAGCGGAATCCCTGCAGTACTCCAGTGGTTTCCTTTTAATGAGGCCATTTGTGAATAATATTGAGAAGGTCACTTTGGCTGCAAATCCCACTTAATCACACCTACGTAGTTGCATTGATGAAGTGCATGACTTGTTTCATGGTTTAACACTTTTGCAGTATTCACTGGTTTTATTCTGCAGTGTGAAGCACCCACAAGCAACACATCCTAGTAGATCTCTACTAATGTGTGTGTGTGTGTGTGTGTGTGTGTGTGTGTGTGTGTGTGTGTGTAGGATTCTGAAGTTCCTGGTGGCCAAGCGGAAGTTTAAGGAGACTCTGCGTCCATACGACGTGAAGGATGTCATAGAGCAGTACTCTGCTGGACACCTGGACATGCTGGGGAGGATCAAGAGTCTACAAACCAGGTACACACACAAACACAAACACACACACACAACCTACAACATTTACATTTACATTTAAGTCATTTAGCAGACGCTCTTATCCAGAGCGACTTACAAATTGGTGCATTCACCTTATGACATCCAGTGGAACAGCCACTTTACAATAGTGCATATAGATCTTTTAAGGGGGGGGGGGGGGGGGGGCAGAAGGATTGCTTTATCCTATCCTAGGTATTCCTTGAAGAGGTGGGGTTTCAGGTGTCTCCGGAAGGTGGTGATTGACTCCGCTGTCCTGGCGTCGTGAGGGAGTTGGTTCCACCATTGGGGTGCCAGAGCAGCGAACAGTTTTGACTGGGCTGAGCGGGAACTGTACTTACTCAGTGGTAGGGAGGCGAGCAGGCCAGAGGTGGATGAACGCAGTGCCCTTGTTTGGGTGTAGGGCCTGATCAGAGCCTGAAGGTACTGAGGTGCCGTTCCCCTCACAGCTCCGTAGGCAAGCACCATGGTCTTGTAGCGGATGCGAGCTTCAACTGGAAGCCAGTGGAGAGAGCGGAGGAGCGGGGTGACGTGAGAGAACTTGGGAAGGTTGAACACCAGACGGGCTGCGGCGTTCTGGATGAGTTGTAGGGGTTTAATGGCACAGGCCGGGAGCCCAGCCAACAGCGAGTTGCAGTAATCCAGACGGGAGATGACAAGTGCCTGGATTAGGACCTGCGCCGCTTCCTGTGTGAGGCAGGGTCGTACTCTGCGGATGTTGTAGAGCATGAACCTACAGGAACGGGCCACCGCCTTGATGTTAGTTGAGAACGACAGGGTGTTGTCCAGGATCACGCCAAGGTTCTTAGCGCTCTGGGAGGAGGACACAATGGAGTTGTCAACCGTGATGGCGAGATCATGGAACGGGCAGTCCTTCCCCGGGAGGAAGAGCAGCTCCGTCTTGCCGAGGTTCAGCTTGAGGTGGTGATCCGTCATCCACACTGATATGTCTGCCAGACATGCAGAGATGCGATTCGCCACCTGGTCATCAGAAGGGGGAAAGGAGAAGATTAATTGTGTGTCGTCTGCATAGCAATGATAGGAGAGACCATGTGAGGTTATGACAGAGCCAAGTGACTTGGTGTATAGCGAGAATAGGAGAGGGCCTAGAACAGAGCCCTGGGGGACACCAGTGGTGAGAGCGCGTGGTGAGGAGACAGATTCTCGCCACGCCACCTGGTAGGACCTGTCAGGTAGGACGCAATCCAAGCGTGGGCCGCGCCGGAGATGCCCAACTCGGAGAGGGTGGAGAGGAGGATCTGATGGTTCACAGTATCGAAGGCAGCCGATAGGTCTAGAAGGATGAGAGCAGAGGAGAGAGAGTTAGCTTTAGCAGTGCGGAGCGCCTCCGTGATACAGAGAAGAGCAGTCTCAGTTGAGTGACTAGTCTTGAAACCTGACTGATTTGGATCAAGAAGGTCATTCTGAGAGAGATAGCAGGAGAGCTGGCCAAGGACGGCACGTTCAAGAGTTTTGGAGAGAAAAGAAAGAAGGGATACTGGTCTGTAGTTGTTGACATCGGAGGGATCGAGTGTAGGTTTTTTCAGAAGGGGTGCAACTCTCGCTCTCTTGAAGACGGAAGGGACGTAGCCAGCGGTCAAGGATGAGTTGATGAGCGAGGTGAGGTAAGGGAGAAGGTCTCCGGAAATGGTCTGGAGAAGAGAGGAGGGGATAGGGTCAAGCGGGCAGGTTGTTGGGCGGCCGGCCGTCACAAGACGCGAGATTTCATCTGGAGAGAGAGGGGAGAAAGAGGTCAGAGCACAGGGTAGGGCAGTGTGAGCAGAACCAGCGGTGTCGTTTGACTTAGCAAACGAGGATCGGATGTCGTCGACCTTCTTTTCGAAATGGTTGACGAAGTCGTCTGCAGAGAGGGAGGAGGGGGGGGGGGGAGGGGGAGGAGGATTCAGGAGGGAGGAGAAGGTGGCAAAGAGCTTCCTAGGGTTAGAGGCAGATGCTTGGAATTTAGAGTGGTAGAAAGTGGCTTTAGCAGCAGAGACAGAAGAGGAAAATGTAGAGAGGAGGGAGTGAAAGGATGCCAGGTCCGCAGGGAGGCGAGTTTTCCTCCATTTCCGCTCGGCTGCCCGGAGCCCTGTTCTGTGAGCTCGCAATGAGTCGTCGAGCCACGGAGCGGGAGGGGAGGACCGAGCCGGCCTGGAGGATAGGGGACATAGAGAGTCAAAGGATGCAGAAAGGGGGGAGAGGAGGGTTGAGGAGGCAGAATCAGGAGATAGGTTGGAGAAGGTTTGGGCAGAGGGAAGAGATGATAGGATGGAAGAGGAGAGAGTAGCGGGGGAGAGAGAGCGAAGGTTGGGACGGCGTGATACCATCCGAGTAGGGGCAGTGTGGGAAGTGTTGGATGAGAGCGAGAGGGAAAAGGATACAAGGTAGTGGTCGGAGACTTGGAGGGGAGTTGCAATGAGGTTAGTGGAAGAACAGCATCTAGTAAAGATGAGGTCAAGCGTATTGCCTGCCTTGTGAGTAGGGGGGGAAGGTGAGAGGGTGAGGTCAAAAGAGGAGAGGAGTGGAAAGAAGGAGGCAGAGAGGAATGAGTCAAAGGTAGACATGGGGAGGTTAAAGTCACCCAGAACTGTGAGAGGTGAGCCGTCCTCAGGAAAGGAGCTTATCAAGGCATCAATCTCATTGATGAACTCTCCAAGGGAACCTGGAGGGCGATAAATGATAAGGATGTTAAGCTTGAAAGGGCTGGTAACTGTGACAGCATGGAATTCAAAGGAGGCGATAGACAGATGGGTAAGGGGAGAAAGAGAGAATGACCACTTGGGAGAGATGAGGATCCCGGTGCCACCACCCCGCTGACCAGAAGCTCTCGGGGTGTGCGAGAACACGTGGGCAGACGAAGAGAGAGCAGTAGGAGTAGCAGTGTTATCTGTGGTGAGCCATGTTTCCGTCAGTGCCAAGAAGTCGAGGGACTGGAGGGACGCATAGGCTGAGATGAGCTCTGCCTTGTTGGCCGCAGATCGGCAGTTCCAGAGGCTACCGGAGACCTGGAACTCCACGTGGGTCGTGCGGGCTGGGACCACCAGGTTAGGGTGGGCGCGGCCACGCGGTGTGAAGCGTTTGTATGGTCTGTGCAGAGAGGAGAGAACAGGGATAGACAGACACATAGTTGACAGGCTACAGAAGAGGCTACGCTAATGCAAAGGAGATTAGAATGACAAGTGGACTACACGTCTCGAATGTTCAGAAAGTTAAGCTTACGTTGCAAAAAATAAATAAAATAAAAGATCTTATTGACTAAAATGATATAGTACTGCTGGCTGGTGAAGTAGCCTGGCTAGCAGTGGCTGCGTTGTTGAAAGTGAAGCTGGCTAGGTAACCTCGACAATTTCTCTAAATTTCTCTAAACTACACAATTATCATGGATACAAGGACAGCAAAGACAACTAGCTAACACTACGCTAATCAAGTCGTTCCGTTGTAATGTAAGTTTCTACAGTGCTGCTATTCGGTAGAAGTTGGCTAGCTAGCAGTGTTAGCTAGCAGTGTTGGCTAGGTGGGAGGACGGCAGCGCGGCAGGCGAAAATAGCCGGCTAGCTAACCGATAATTACTCAAAGCTACACAATTATCTTAGATACAAAGATAGCAAGGAAAACTATGTAGCTAGCTAACACTACACAAATCAAGTCGTTCCGTTGCAATGCAATCGTTTCTACAG
The DNA here is from genome assembly GCF_029448725.1 of Salvelinus fontinalis. Lineage (NCBI taxonomy): Eukaryota > Metazoa > Chordata > Actinopteri > Salmoniformes > Salmonidae > Salvelinus > Salvelinus fontinalis. The sequence goes on from NC_074696.1 coordinate 19,997,861, forward strand.
TGCTGCTAATCGGTGGCTAGCTGGCTAGCTAGCAGGGTTGACTACGTTACGTTACGACGAGAATACCTGGCTAGCGAACCTCAGCGAACCTCGATAACTACACAATTATCTTTGATACAAAGACGGCTATGTAGCCAGCTAAGTAGCTAGCTAAGATCAAACAAATCAAAGATAGCAAAGACAACTGTGTAGCCAGCTAACACTACACTAATCAAGTCGTTCCGTTGTAATGCACTCGTTTCTACAATGCTGCTATTCGGTGGCTAGCTGGCTAGCTAGCAGTGTTGGCTACGTTACGTTAGGGCGAAAATAGCTGGCTAGCGAACCTGAATAACTACACAATTATGTTTGATACAAAGACGGCTATGTAGCTAGCTAAGATCAAACAAATCAAACCGTTGTACTGTAATGAAAATGAAAATCAAACCGTTGTACTATAATGAAATGAATGAAAAGTTATACTACTATTCGGTAGACGGTGGACGTTTGCTAGCTGGCTGCTGGGCAGATAGCAGTGTGGACTACGATAGACGACGAAACACGATATTTACGCAATTATCTTTGATACACAGACGGCTATGTAGCTAGCTAAGAAGAAATTGCTAAGGTTAGACAAATCAAACCGTTGTACTATAATGAAATGTAATGAAAATGTAATAAAGTTATACTACCTGCGGAGCGAATGCAAATGCGACCGCTCGCTCCAAACCGGACCCAACAGTTGGAGACACAGTGGATTCGTTCCACACACACTCTATCAGTAGTAACCATAACACCACTAAATGAATCATTTTGATAATGATTGTTTATTGTTGTGTGTTGTCCTGGTCCTCCTCAGAGTGGATCAGATAGTGGGTCGTGGATCGTCCTACCAGCCAGATAATAAGAAGGTGAGGACTGAGAAGGGAGAAAAGACCCCTCCAGAACTGGACCTTATGGACGAGCTCAGTATGATGGGACGTGTCATCAAGGTGGAGAAACAGGTACAGAGCTCCAGTACAGTAGGTTGATCATCATGTTAACGCACGGCCACTGCCACGGCCACCACTTTAAGACAGGAAAAACCCTGACCCTCAATGCGTGGCTTTCCTGATTAGGCTAATATTCCATGTACACCGAGCAAAAATACAAACGCAACATTTAAAGTGCTGGTCCCATGTTTCATGAGCTGAAATAAAAGATTCCAGAAATTTTCCTTAAGCACAAAGTTAATTCATAATTTTTTTTGCTCGGTTGCCTTTTCCTGTAGTCCACAATAATCTCCTTAGTCTTGGTTACGTTGAGGGATAGGTTGTTATTCTGGCACCAACCCGGCCAGGTCTCTGACTTCCTCCCTATAGGCTGTCTAATCGTTGTCGGTGATCAGGCCTACCACTGTTGTGTCGTCTGCAAACTTAATGATGGTGTTGGAGTCATGCCTGGCCATGCAGTCGTGGGTGAACAGGGAGTACAGGAGGGGACTAGGCACGCAACCCTGGGGAGCTCCAGGGTTGAGGATCAGTGTGGCAGATGTGTTGCTACCTACCCCCAGCACCTGGGGGGGCGGCCTGTCAGGAAGTCCAATATTCAGTTGCAGAGGGAGGTGTTTAATCCCAGGATCCTTAGCTTAGTGATCAGCTTTGAGGGTACTATGGTGTTGAACGCTGAGCTGTAGTCAATGAATAGCATTCTCACATAAGTGTTCCTTTTGTCCAGGTGGGAAAGGGCAGTGTGGATTGCAATAGAGATTGCATAATCTGTGGATCTGTTTTGGGCGGTATGCAAATTTGAGTGGGTCTAGGGTTTCTGGGATAATGGTGTTGATGTGAGCCATTACCAACCTTTCAAAGCACTTCATGGCTACGGACGTGAGTGCTACGGGTCTGTTGTCATTCAGGCAGGTTACCTTTGTATTCCTGGGCACAGGGACTATGGTGGTCTGCTTGAAACATGTTGGTATTACAGACTCAATCAGGGACATGTTGAAAATGTCAGTGAAGACACCTGTCAGTTGGTAAGCACATGCCCGGCGCACACGCCCTGGTAATCCGTCTGGCCCCGCAGCCTTGTATGTTGACCTGTTTAGAGGTCTTACTCACGTCGGCTATGGAGAGCGTGATCACACAGTCGTCCGGAACAGCTGATGCTCTCATGCATGCCTCAGTGTTGCTTGCCTTGAAGCGAGCATAGAAGTGATTTAGCTCGTCTGGTAGGCTCGTGTCACTGGGTAGCTTGCGGCTGTGCTTCCCTTTGTAGTCTGTATTAGTTTGCAAGGCCTGCCACATAAGACGAGTGTCGGAGCCGTTGTAGTATGATTCAATTTTAGCCCTGTATTGACGTGTTGCCTGTTTGATGGTTCGTCGCAGGGTATAGCAGGATTTCTTGTAAGCTTCCGGGTTAGCGTTCCGCACCTTGAAAGCGGCAGCTCTACCCTTTAGCTCAGTGTGAATGTTGCCTTTAATGGTTGGGGTATGTACATACAGTCACTGTGGGGACGACGTCCTCAATGTACTTATTGATAAAGCCAGTGACTGATGTGGTGTACTCCTCAATGCCATTGGAAGAATCCCGGAACATATTCCAGTCTGTGCTAGCAAAACAGTCCTGTAGTTTAGCATCTGCTTCATCTGACACTTTTTTATAGACCGAGTCACTGGTGCTTCCTGCTTTAATTTTTGCTTGTAAGCAGGAATCAGGAGGATAGAGTTGTGGTCGGATTTACCAAATAGAGGGCGAGGGAGAGCTTTGCACGCATCTCTGTGTGTGGAGTACAGGTGATCTAGAATTGTTTTCCCTCTGGTTGCACATTTAACATGTTGATGGAAATTTGGTAGAACTGATTTACGTTTCCCTGCATTAAAGTCTCCGGCCACTAGGAGTGCCGCCTCTGGGTGAGTGGTTTGCTTATTTCTTTATACAGCTGACTGAGTGTGGTCTTAGTGCCAGCATATGTTTGTGGTGGAAAATAAACAGCCACGGAAAGTATAGCTGAAAACTCTCTAGGCAAGTAGTGTGGCCTGCAATTTTTCACAATATACTTCAGGCGAGCAAAATTTCGTGCACCAGCTGTTTACAAATATGCACTGACCGCCCCCCCCTTGTCTTACTTTGTGCTGTTCTATCTTGCCGGTGCAGTGTTTATCCAGCTAGCTGAATATCCATGTAGCATTCAGCCACGATTCCGTGAAACATAGGATATTACAGTTTTGATGTCCCGTTGGTAGGATATTTGATCGTACCTCGTCTAGTTCATTGTCCAATGATTGCACGTTGGCGAGTAGTATTGACGGTAGCGGCAGCTTTCCCACTCGCCTTTTTCGGGTCCTGACCAGGCATCCAGCTCTTTGTCCTCTGTACCTGCGTCGCTTCCTCTTGCAAATAACGGGGATTTCGGCCCTGCCGGGTGTTTGGAGAATGTCTTGTGCGGCTTGTATGTTGAAGAAAAAATCTTTGTCTAATCCGAGGTGAGTGATCGCTGTCCTGTTATCCAGAAGCTCTTTTTTTTGCCGTAAGATACGGTTGCAGAAACATTATGTACAAAATAAGTAACATTTTATCCTTTGTCAAGGTATTCCATCCACCTGACAGGTGTGGCATAGCAAGAAGCTGATTAAACAGCATGATCATTACACAGGTGTGCTGGGGACAATAAAAGGTCACTCTAAAATGTGCAGTTTTGTCACACAACACAATGCCACAGATGTCTCAAGTTTGACTGCAGGAATGTCCACCAGAGCTGTTGCTAGAGAATTGAATGTTCATTTCTCGACTATAAGCCGCCTCCAACGTCTTTTTAAATAATTGAGCAGGACGTCCAACCGGCCTCACAACCGCAGACCACGCAGCCCAGAACCTCCACATCCGGCTTTTTCACTTGCAGGATCATCAGGGGAGGTGGGGTGCTGAGGAGTATTTCTTTCTTCCAAGACGGCGTAGCAGTGTAGACGTCTTTGTCCTGTCGTGTCCCGTGTCCCTTGTATATATCTTTTTACATCTTTTTCTTCGCATATCTTTTAAAAATACTTTCTTAAACCTCAACTTCTAAATACTCTCCTGCAACCCGCCTCACCTAATGTGGCGTGGATCTGCTTTTTTCTAAAGTATTTCTATTTACTTCTGATCTGGAATCCATCTACTGAAGATAGCCAGCTAACTGCCTACCAGCTATCAGTTAGCAAACCATTGCTAGCGGTCATCAGCTAACCTTTAGCTCGGAAAGCTCTCGCTAGTTCGAACAACGTGACTAAAACCAGAGCATAACGGACCTATTTCTCTCCATATCCCCGGATTCCTACCGCAAACTCTGAACATTTTCATCTGGATCTTCGCAACTAGCTAACCACAACCCCGGGTGACCACTCCTGGCTAGCGTTTCCATCCCGGAGCAGGCACCAATTAGCCTGAAGCTAATTGGCTAGGGCTCCTGTGCTACCACTGAAGCCCACTCCTGGGCTACAAGACCCGGACCCATTTACTGCCGGTACGGAGCACGGAACCCCGCCTATCCTCTACGACTGGAATACCGACATAATCTGCCCGGGGACTCCAACAGGCCCCTCAGGCGTGACGCCCGCTGAAGGCCCATTCTGCTAACCTACTAGGCCTGTTAGCTACCTAGAGCTACCTGGAACCCTACTAATTCCACGACTGGTCTATCGACGTCACCGCACGAAGAGGCAAAAACAGACTTCCCCCCCCATCGCGACGTCCCCCAAAGGCTAACTTGCCTGCCCGGTCTGCTAACTGCTAGCTTATCTTGCAGCTAGCGCAGCCAGGAAGCTAGCACCAGTTAGCAAACACAATTCTACAATTCACAACCTCTCTTTCGCCATCGCTATCCGGCTTGGATTCTCTGTCGACACGACCACGTCTGGTTTGCAGACGTGCCCTCAACCGGTGCCCTCAACCGGCCTCCGTCTGAGCAGACCCCCTCTGTCTGAGCAGACCACCCCCCCGGGCTACTAACTTTAAACGCGTGCTAGCTTAGTGGAGGCCTCACTACTCCATCTACGGCTGCCCCCTGGACACTATGATCACTTGGCTACATAGCTGATGCCTGCTTGACTGTCCATTAATTCACGGTACTCCATTCTGTTTATTTGTGTTTTATCTGTCGGCTCTGTGCCTTAACTCAGGATCTGTGTGTAGTTAATCCGACCCTCTCTGCCCAGTCGTCGCCATTTTTACCTTCTGTTGCTGTGTTAGCTGACTAGCTGCTGTTATCTCACCTGCTGTTTTAGCTAGCTCTCCCAATCATGACCTGCAATCACTTTATGCCTTATTGTATGTCTCTCTCAAATATCAATATGCCTTGCATACTGTTGTTCAGGCTAGTTATCATTGTTTTGGTTTGCAATGGACCCCGTAGTTCCACTCTCAATGATAACTAGCCTGTTCTGTTTTCTCTGATACCTCCTTTGTCCCACCCCCCACACATGCGGTGACCTCACCCATTGAGACCAGCATGTCCAGAGATACAACCTCTCTTATCATCACCCAGTGCCTGGGCTTGCCTCCGCTGTACCCGTGCCCCACCATACCCTGGTCTTCACATTATGCCCAGAATCTATTCTACCACGCCCATAAATCTGCTCCTTTTATTCATTGTCCCCAACGCTCTAGGCGACCAGTTTTGATAGCCTTTACCCGCACCCTCATCCTACTACTCCTCTGTTCCTCGGGTGATGTGGAGGTAAACCCAGGCCCTGCATGTCCCCAGTCACCCTCATTTGTTGACTTCTGTGATCGAAAAAGCCTTGGTCTCATGCATGTCAACATCAGAAGCCTCCTCCCTAAGTTTGCCTTACTCACCGCTTTAGCACACTCTGCCAACCCTGATGTCCTTGCCGTGTCTGAATCCTGGCTTAGGAAGGCCACCAAAAACTCTGAGATTTCCATACCCAACTATAACACTTTCCGTCAAGATAGAACTGCCAAAGGGGGAGGAGTTGCAATCTACTGCAGAGATAGCCTGCAAAGTTCTGTCATACTTTCCAAGTCTATGCCCAAACAGTTCGAACTTCTAATTTTAAAAATTAATCTCTCCAGAAATAAGTCTCTCACTGTTGCCGCCTGCTACCGATCCCCCTCAGCTCCCAGCTGTGCCCTGGACACCATCTGTGAATTGTTGGCTCCCCATCTAGCTTCAGAGTTTGTTCTGTTAGGTGACCTAAACTGGGATATGCTTAACACCCCGGCAGTCCTACAATCTAAGCTTGATGCCCTCAATCTCACACAAATCATCAAGGAACCCACCAGGTACAACCCTAAATCCGTAAACATGGGCACCCTAATAGACATTATCCTGACCAACTTGCCCTCCAAATACACCTCTGCTGTCTTCAATCAAGATCTCAGCGATCACTGCCTCATTGCCTGTATCCGCCACGGGTCCACGGTCAAACGACCACCCCTCATCACTGTCAAACGCTCCCTGAAACACTTCTGCGAGCAGGCCTTTCTAATCGACCTGGCCCGGGTACCCTGGAAGGATATTGACCTCATCCCGTCAGTTGAGGATGCCTGGTCATTCTTTAAAAGTTACTTCCTCACCATATTAGACAAGCATGCTCCGTTCAAAAAATGCAGAACCAAGAACAGATATAGCCCTTGGTTCACTCCAGACCTGACTGCCCTCGACCAGCACAAAAACATCCTGTGGCGAACTGCAATAGCATCGAAGAGCCCCCGTGATATGCAACTGTTCAGGGAAGTCAGGAACCAATACACGCAGTCAGTCAGGAAAGCAAAGGCCAGCTTTTTCAAGCAGAAATTTGCATCCTGTAGCTCTAACTCCAAAAAGTTCTGGGATACTGTAAAATCCATGGAAAACAAGAGCACCTCCTCCCAGCTGCCCACTGCACTGAGGCTAGATAACACGGTCACCACTGATAAGTCCGTGATAATCGAAAACTTCAACAAACATTTCTCAATGGCTGGCCCTGCCTTCCACCTGGCGACTCCAACCTTGGCCAACAGCCCCGCCCCCCCCGCTGCTACTCGCCCAAGCCTCCCCAGCTTCTCCTTTACCCATATCCAGATAGCAGATGTTCTGAAAGAGCTGGAAAACCTGGACCCATACAAATCAGCTGGGCTTGACAATCTGGACCCCCTATTTCTGAAACTGTCCGCCGCCATTGTCGCACCCCCTATTACCAGCCTGTTCAACCTCTCCTTCGTATCATCTGAGATCCCCAAGGATTGGAAAGCTGCCGCTGTCATCCCCCTCTTCAAAGGGGGAGACACCCTGGACCCAAACTGTTACAGACCTATATCCATCCTGCCCTGCCTAGCTAAGGTCTTCGAAAGCCAAGTCAACAAACAGATCACTGACCATCTCGAATCCCACCGTACCTTCTCCGCTGTGCAATCCGGTTTCCGAGCCGGTCACGGGTGCACCTCAGCCACGCTCAAGGTACTAAACGATATCATAACCGCCATCGATAAAAGACATTACTGTGCAGCCGTCTTCATCGACCTGGCCAAGGCTTTCGACTCTGTCAATCACCATATTCTTATCGGCAGACTCAATAGCCTCGGTTTTTCTAATGACTGCCTTGCCTGGTTCACCAACTACTTTGCAGACAGAGTTCAGTGTGTCAAATCGGAGGGCATGTTGTCCGGTCCTCTGGCAGTCTCTATGGGGGTACCACAGGGTTCAATTCTCGGGCCGACTCTTTTCTCTGTATACATCAATGATGTTGCTCTTGCTGCGGGCGATTCCCTGATCCACCTCTACGCAGACGACACCATTCTGTATACTTCCGGCCCTTCCCTGGACACTGTGCTATCTATCTAACCTCCAAACGAGCTTCAATGCCATACAACACTCCTTCCGTGGCCTCCAACTGCTCTTAAACGCTAGTAAAACCAAATGCATGCTTTTCAACCGCTCGCTGCCTGCACCCGCACGCCCGACTAGCATCACCACCCTGGACGGTTCCGACCTAGAATATGTGGACATCTATAAGTACCTAGGTGTGTGGCTAGACTGCAAACTCTTCTTCCAGACTCATATCAAACATCTCCAATCCAAAATCAAATCTAGAGTCGGCTTTCTATTCCGGAACAAAGCCTCCTTCACTCACGCCGCCAAACTTACCCTAGTAAAACTGACTATCCTACCGATCCTCGACTTCGGCGATGTCATCTACAAAATAGCTTCCAATACTCTACTCAGCAAACTGGATGCAGTTTATCACAGTGCCATCCGTTTTGTTACTAAAGCACCTTATACGACCCACCACTGCGACCTGTATGCCCTAGTCGGCTGGCCCTCGCTACATGTTCGTCGTCAGACCCACTGGCTCCAGGTCATCTACAAGGCTATGCTAGGTAAAGTGCCGCCTTATCTCAGTTCACTGGTCACGATGGCTACACCCACCCGTAGCACGCGCTCCAGCAGGTGTATCTCACTGATCATCCCTAAAGCCAAAACCTCATTTGGACGCCTTTCCTTCCAGTTCTCTGCTGCCTGCGACTGGAACGAATTGCAAAAATCTCTGAAGTTGGAGACTTATCTCCCTCAACAACTTTAAAAATCTGCTATCCGAGCAGCTAACCGATCGCTGCAGCTGTACATAGTCCATCTGTAAACTACCCACCCAATTTACCTACCTCACCCCCATACTGCTTTTATTTATTTACTTTTCTGCTCTTTTGCACACCAGTATCTCTTCTTGCACATGATCATCTGATGATTTATCACTCCAGTGTTAATCTGCTAAATTGTAATTATTCGATTTATTGCCTACCTCATGCCTTTTGCACACATTGTATATAGATTCTCTTTTTTCTACCATGTTATTGACTTGTCTATTGTTTACTCCATGTGTAACTCTGTGTTGTTGTCTGTTCACACTGCTATGCTTTATCTTGGCCAGGTCGCAGTTGCAAATGAGAACTTGTTCTCAACTAGCCTCCCTGGTTAAATAAAGGTGGAAAAAAAAAAAAAAAAAAAAAAAAAAAAAAAATCTGTTTGTAATAAAGCCCTTTTGTGGGGAAAAACGCATTCTGATTGGCTTGGCCTGGCTCTCAAGTGGGTGCCGTCCCAGGCCCACCCATGGCTGCGCCCCTGTCCAGTCATGTGAAATCCATAGATCAGGACCTAATTTATTTCATTGACCGATTTCCTTATATGAACTGTAACTCAGCAAAATCTTTGAAATTGTTGCATGTTGCGGTTATATTTTTGTTCAGTATAATATAGGGGTGATGTGAGTGCATGATTTTAGAATTTATGCTTGTATTTGTCTAATGATAATTATTGGGTTAGTAGTACTATAACTGCCATTTAGCTTTGTAATTTATAATGAAATACCCAGTAAAAAAGCCTATCATAATCATTGCTCATTAATAATGTCATAAATAGATTTTAGTGCACAACAATAATTAGTGTGTGTTAATCTCTGTACAGGTGCAGTCGATAGAGAACAAGCTGGACCTCCTTCTTAACTTCTACACACAGTGTCTGAAGAAAGGCTCGTCCAACTTCACCTTGTCGTCCCTGTTAGAACCAGACCTGACGTCGGACTACCACAGCCCCACAGACCATCGTGACCTTTTCCCCTACGCCAACACACTCAACATCTCCCACTCAGAGTCCAGCAACATGGAGTGACTGGTATTGTACTCACTGACTGGGGCTGAGTCTCGGAATGAACTGGGTCCACCGCTAGACCCTCACCACAATGGCCCTGAGATGTCATGTCACTATACTGGACTGTAGCAGCACCCCTGGAGCAACCCACTATGCCAATAGCTCTTCCCACTAATCACCAAACCAATTTGATTCCTAACTTTGGAGGTCTGACTCCTTTAGGAATTCACAGTCCACACCTTAGGGCCCACACTTTTTACCATCGACTGATCCTCATCTTTAATCATTTCTCCCTCCACATACACTACATGGCCAAAAGTATGTGGTCAACCCTTCAAATTAGTGGATTCGGCTATTTCAGCCACACCCGTTACTGACAGGTGTATAAAATCGAGCACAAAGCCATGCAATCTCCATAGACAAACATTGGCAGTAGAATGACCTGTACCGAAGAGCTCAGTGACATTCAACGTGGCACCATCATAGGATGCCACCAAGTCAGTTCGTCATATTTCTGCCATGCTAGAGCTGCCCTGGTCAACTGTAAGTGCTGTTATTGTGAAGTGGAAAAGTCTAGGAGCAACAACGGCTCAGCCACGAGGTGGTATGCCACACAAGCTCACAGAACAGGACTGCCAAGTGCTAAAGCGTATAGCGTGTGTAAAAATCGTCTGTCCTCGGTTGCAACACTCACTACCAAGTTCCAAACTGCCTCTGGAAGCATTGCCAGCACAAGGACTGTTCGTTGGGAGCTTCATGAAATGGGTTTCCGTGGCCGAGCAGCTGCGCACAAGCCTAAGATCACAATGCGAGATGCCAAGCGTCGGCTGGAGTAGTGTAAAGCTCGCCACCATTGAAGCAGTGGAAATGCGTTCTCTGGAGTGATGAATCACGCAATGCATTCTGGCGATGACAGGAGAACGCTACCTGCCCGACTGCATATTGCCAACTGTGTAGTTTGGTGGAGGAGGAATAATGATCTGGGGCTGTTTTTCATTGTTTGGGCTAGGCCCTTAGTTCCAGTGAAGGGGAATCTTAACGCTACAGCATACAATGACATTCTAGAGGATTCTGTGCTTCCAACTTTGTGGCAACAGTTTGGGGAAGGCCCTTTCCTGTTTCAGCATGACAATAACCCCGTGCACCATGCGAGGTCCATACAGAAACGGTTTGTCGAGATCGGTGTGGAAGAACTTGACTGGCCTGCACAGAGCCTTGACTTCAACCCCATCGAACACCTTCTGGGATGAATTGGAACACCGACTGCGAGCAGAGCCTAATCGCCCAACATCAGTGCCCGACCTCACTAATGCTCTTGTGGCTGAATGGAAGCAAGTCCCTGCAGCAATGTTCCATCATATAATGGAAATCCTTCCCATAAGGGTGGAGGCTGTTATAGCAGCAAAGGAGGGACCAACTCCATATTAATACCCATGATTTTGGAATGAGATGTTTGACGAGAGGGTGATCACACACTTTTGGCCATGTGGTGTATTTTAAATCATCTGCTCCATTTTAGAGCCCCCACTAGTGGAGTCTTCATCATACTATTCTTTCTCTGTTTACGAACCAGCACCCATCAACCCTAACTACTCCTCACATGAAGCCCTTTCACTCACACCCTACCTCCACACCCTCCTTCCACACCCTCCTCCCTTAATCCTCTCCCATCATCTTCATCTGGCCATAGCCCTATCCAACCCTAACCCAGCCTCAAGTGAACCAGTGGAGTCCCTACTGAACATGCATACACTGGCCACCAGAGGGTACCATCTGAGCAGAGTCCTGGCCCGAAGCCGCTCTCCGCACACCCCTCTGTCTCAGTACCTATGGGAAGAAGAAGAAGAAGAAGAGAGAAAACAACACTACTACTTGACCACCTAACACTACTAACTGACCAGTTTCACTCACCAACCACATCATATATGCTGTATCTATCTATGCCTTTTCCTAAATATCAACCCAAGTTTGGGTTTTGTACATTTTTTACACGGTTTGGTGTTCTGTTATCCGCTCAGTTTTTTTTCCCTCTACTGATTTCCTAATTTGTAATCAATAGATTTCCAGATGAACCAATGAACTGCTGCAGCTCTCCAACAGTCAGAATAGCTTTGATTTGTTTGATTAGTTCTCTAATCTGTTGCTATAGGAGACGGACTGTCTCTAAGCTTCTGATGAATATACTGTGTGCGCCCTGTTCTGTCCCCTCCTCACCTCCTCTCATCCTCACCACACTGTCCACAGCTCAACTCAACTTCCTTTCTGAGGCACTGCAAAGACGTCATGTCCCCATCTACTCCACTGTGGGGATACCCAGACTGGAAAAAAAGCCCCAAAAATGGACGACTCGTCATGAATGGAAAGATTTCACCAAAACATCAGTTCTCTGACCTTGCCCTAAAGTCCAGGTTGTTACATGATTCTCGTTCTACCCTCGTCCTCATTAACAGTATGCTCTCCTGAAAAAAGAGGGACTAGGTTACGACAAGAGAAGAACTTAGGCCTCGTGTGTGACACTTGTTCCATCCCTCTTTGAAGTACATCCATGCCACTCCGATAGTCTCCCGACTCATGATTCTCTATACAAAAAGCCCTCTTTGCAAAAAAAGAAAAGAAAGTGACTCCTTGAATACAGCCAATATGGTATTACATAATAGTGAGAGAAATACTGGAAGGAGGCAGGCTCTAATTTCTAAATCAGTTTGGAATGGGGAATCTCTCTCTAGCATTGTTTCATGGCATTCTGAAGAGATTTTACACGTCTTCACAAAGGGTCAGGTGAAAGGGGATATTGTATGTTTTCTACCTGTTGATCCCTTTAAAAACCTCTGTCTTGCCGCCCACCCCTCAGACATGCGTGTTCCTCAGACCAGACCAAAGGGTAAGAAAACACTGACCCCAAGTCAGACTATAGAGGGTGATGTCCCTTCTCTTTGTATCAATACTCCTTCATTCTCACCCGTCTTTGTTGCATAGTATCTCACTTCTGTTTCATGTCAGCTGGTTTAGGCCGGCCAATCAGCTCATGTCTATGATGAGATGTATTCCAAACCAACCAACTATCACACCTTCTTAGGCTGCGTTCCAACATCAACACTAGCATACTACTTAGAATGCATGCATGAACCATACTAGCTTCAAAGCAGTGGGCTAGTGTGGATGTTGGACCAGAGCCTTAGTTTCTCTCATTGTCGATAGAGAAATCTTGTCTCGTTGATTCGCCCAACACACGCACCTTCTCATGATGCACGTCGCACATCGAGTGAACAGACTGAGTAATGTTGGTGTGATGTAGCCAGTCGTGTGAATGGTGAATGGTACAGTCAGGTGGTGGCTGATAAGATAATGCCTGGGAGGCATTCATCCATGTCAGAAGCATGATCTCTGGTACTGTAGCCTCTCCTATCTATGCATGCGTCTTAGCCAATAGCTTTATAACGACTTCTTTACTGCATCTAACCCTGGCAGGATTCAATGCAGACGTCCTCCTTGCAATATCTACAATAGAGGGTACACTTTAGCCATATGGTGTATGGTTGTTTATGGTTCGCTGACAGACCCTAAACAATGGTTTGTTCATAGAGGTAATGTTATGTAAAGATTTTCTAATGGACAGAACTGGAGAACACACACCCCAAAGTTGTTTTCTTGTACCCTTTGTAGTGTACATTATGGCACCTGAAGAGACTCCTGTAATAACTGTAATCAGAATACTTGTAAGTAGTCCTTTCTGTTTGTTCATACACTCCACCGCGTCTCCTCTGACAGCTAAAATTACATGGACCATTTCTGTGATTGTATTTTTGTGTTTTTTATTGTTTAAAGTGAATGTTAGATTTGAGTCCGTTATGAATGTGTCCCATTTTGTTTTTTGATATTGTTTCCTATAAAGTTGAATAAATGTAGCATTTTTGTCAAGTTGACGATGCATGACTGTTCTCAGACACTCCTATACTTCTCTCTCACACACACACACACACACACACACACACACACACACACACACACACACACACACACACACAGTCTCAGAGCTCAACGATTGATTTGACTGCTGTTAGCCATAATTGCATCCGGCCCTAACAATGGAGGACATTTTCTTTTTTTCAGAATCACAGTTCTCTGTTTTCAGCCAGTACAAGCAAGTCTCTGGCACCATGAGAGGCTTGTACTAATGAATTAGGTTCAATCAAGCCAACATTTAGTTGATTCAGGTGCATAAATGTACCATTCAAAGCGTCTGGAGATTCTGAAGCATTTTACGCTTGGGAGATCTGGTGTTTTTGTTGGTGCTATTGTCGAATCGACGACACGTGACTGTTCGGAGTTAGACAATGGCAAGACCACATTCAGTAGGGCCTAGAGATTCAGTTTGGCATTTCATTACGTATGTATCGTTGGATGGTAAATAGCTTTTTGTTATTGTCCTTAAATAGAAGCCATGCCAAATTATGTCCAATCAGGTCATTGTTCATTCACACTTCTCCATATTAGACTGATGTGTCGCTTTACATGCTTTAGTCTTTTTAGAGTTAAATATCTTGATCTGGGCCTCCCGAGTGGCGCAGCGGTCTAAGAGACTGCATCACAGTACTAAAGGCGTTACTACAGACCCGGGTTCATTCCCGGGCTGTGCCATAGGACGGCGCACAATTGGCCCAGCGTCGTCTGGGTGAGGGGAGAGTTTGGCCGGTGGGGCTTTACTTGGCTCATCGCGCTCTAGCGACTCCTTGTGGTGGGCCGGGTGACTGCGGGCTGACCCCAGTCACCAGTTGAACAGTTTCCTCTGACACATTGGTGTGGCTGGTTTCAGGGTTAAGATGGTGGGTGTTAAGGAGCGCGGTTAGGCGGATCATGTTTCGGAGGACACAGGATTCCACCTTCGCCTCTCCCGAGCACGTTGGGGAGTTGCAGTGGTGAGACATGATCGAAAAAGGGGGTCAAATAAAAAAATGTATCTTAATCTATTTGTTTCTTTGAGTGGATTCATGATCTGAACAGTGCCTTCTGAGTCCTACTTTCAATGGTGTTGAGTGGCTACAGCACAGTACAGAACGATACGCCTTACATTAACACAATATAACTTTGAGAAGGAAATCACAGAAAATGTATATTTTCATTGCAATCTCAGTCAAATACTACTCAACGACATACAGTAGCATGAACAAGCCCTTAAAGTTTTTTTCCACAAGACTGATTACAGAAACAACTGATTGGAATGAACGTATCAATTGCAAGTGTATAGTTTTAAAACTGAATCATTGCTCCTCTATTCAAATTCTGTCACATTTTAAGCTGGAACTGGAGGCATGACCTTTAGCATCACACAGTGACAGTACTGACCCAGCACGTCACCCTGACTTCCCTTTATACGCATTAGCTTCTATAGGAACTGAGATAAGCACATCTCTGATTTTCTAATCAACACGAAGGCTGAGCATTATTTAATCTTCTGCATGTTGTCTTACTGTCCCTTTCAAGATTCCATCACATCACTTCCTCTGTCTGCGTCCCAAAATGGCACCATATTCCCTATCTAGCGCACTGCTGTTGACGAGAGCCTGAAGGGCCCTTGGTCTAAAGTACTACACTATATAGGGAATAGGGTATCTTTTGAGATGGGCCCTCTGACTTGCTGCCATTCCAACATTCCATCCATCCTCCCTCACTTCTTTTAATCCCTGTAATGTATGGGATCTATTGTTATAACGAGAACTAGTACAAAGTCAAAGCAATAAACTAGTGTTAACAAAATGTCTTCCATGCAATTTCCATGATTTGATGAAGTTACCCGTTGGAATAATAACGATATTCAGTGTGTTTATTTTCTAATGCACACCTGATTTGGTTTCTAAAAGTGAAACCATAAAATGCTCAACACTTGTTGAGAATAACTCATTTTACTAATTTATTACTTTTTTCCAATAGTTATTTAATTGAATGTTATGCTGTCTCTCATTTGAGTAACGCAGAGTCTTCTTTGTCCTACCTGCTTTAGCCTATTGATGATGATGATGATGATGATCAACGATCCTAGTAGCATTTTTGGATCAAATCATCCTTTGTTGACTCAGTCCACTCTGGAAAGATTAGAAACTATGTTATTACCAACCACTTAACATTAACGTCGTAGCTTTATGAAATACCCAACGTAAGGGACCAATTCAAAGACTCCAGAGGTCTACAGATACTTAGATTCCCTGGATGTATCACATGAATGGCAGGAGTACACATTTTTGTTGTAGCACAGGAACAAACTCACCTGATTCAACTAATCAAGGTTTTGATGATTAGTTGACAAGTTGAATCAGGTGTGCTTGTCTGGGGCCACAACAAAAACGTGTACTGTTGAGGGTACTGGAGGACCGGAGTTGGGAAACACTGTTATAGTGGATGTGTGTGCGTGTTTAATTTCAGCGTGCAGCCTGTAATGTAGATAAGTCCATCATTCGCTCCACAGGAACTCTATCCAGATACAGAATGTCTGACTACCAAATGGCACCCTATTCCCTATATCAAGGGTAGTCAACTTTTACCCGCGAGGGCCGGAGCCTGTTGGTTTTCTGTTCTACCTGATAATTAATTGCACACACCTGTTTTCCCAGGTCTAAATCAGTCCCAAGTCTGTATAATTTTATGAAAAGTAATACACCTGCCTGACAAATTATACCAGTATGCTAAATTACAGGGTGATGAGAAATTATTTTTTAATTACCAAAAGGTTAATAGTGGTTGTGACATGGTTAATCCAGTCAAATGATAAGGCAGCATATCTTCTCAGTCCAGCCCAGCTCTCATTTGATTCAGTTTTGTTTAAGGTCTCTTCATCACCTTGTCAGTCCTATTAACCATACCCCCACATTCTTGGAAGACATATAATAACCTAAAGGTAAAGACACACATGGATGTTTTTGCACTTTGAGCCCAGACCAGACTGTCTCTAGTTACAGTGGAGAGCTACAATACATAGTAGTTTAGCTACAGGTGTTATTCTCATATTGTTTTCATTGTCTGGTTGATTTGAGGTAATTTCCTGATTCCGGCTTGTTACATGTTGGGGATAGGGTGGCAGGAAAGGGTGCAGGTGCGATGATGTAATTGTTGCGGAATGCAGGGACTTGGAATGCTAAAGGCATTGTGACTTCAGCTTTTGTTTTTGGCAAACCGCCACAACGTAAGGCTTGTCGATGGAACGCTCTCTCGCGCAGTCTCTCTCTCCATTTCTCTCTGTCTCCCTCACTCTGTTTCTCAATGCTCTCGCTCTGTTTCTCTCGCTCTCTGTTTCTCTCTCTCGCTCTGTTTCTCTCGCTCTCTCACTGACCACATTTACATGCGCACAGTATTCTGGATAGTACCTCATACTGTATCACCCTTAAGGTCTAATTCGGAATAAACTGTTTACATGCACCTTGATATTCCGCTCACGAGTTTCACTGTTTACATGAATAAACATAATATTCCTCATTTAAGTTCATATGGGTTCAATTAAATTGTAACTGAAATATGGACACTGACTGTAGGGCTGTAACTTCACATGTAGGATAATATAATGTTAACTCCTGCAGAATTATGCATTTTGGAACAGGGGTGGAGAAATGGTATTTCTTTCTTTCAGCATCTCTTATGAAAATGCATGTGTAATGTGTTATCTTTGACATGCAAGCAGACAGTATTTCAACCACATAAAATATGCACCCAAGATTTTGGGCTCCAGAGTGGCGCAGCAGTCTAAGGCACTGCCTCTCAGTGCTAGATGTGTCACTACAGACCTGGTTCAATTCCAGGCTGTATCACAACCATCTGTAATTGGGAGTCCCATAGGGCAGAGCACAATTGTCCCAGCGTCGTCCAGGTTAGTGCTTGGCCGTGGTAGGCCGTCATTGTAAATAAGAATTTGTTCTTGACTGACTTGCCTGGTTAAATAAAGGTTAAATAAACTGGGAGGCTTATCAGAATCGTTTTCTCAGCTATTCATTTCCTCAAAACCAGTCAAACTGATGACATTTGGACATTTTGCACAGGACCGATCTTTCCACTGTTTTGAAGTTATTGTGTAAGTCTCCCAGGTCCCTGAACTAAACAGACAACTTTACCGGTGTTAACTAGATTACTAATGCATTAATTCTATCAATGTAAGACATTATTCTGGTGAGTTCTACTTTATTTAGTTATAAAGGAGAGAAGCTGCATGTATAACGTATAGTGGTTTACCAAATGTCAGAAATTATCATTAGGCCTACCAAATGTCAGAAATTATCATTTGGCCTACCAAATGTCAGAAATTATAATATGGACTACCAAATGTCAGAAATTATAAGCAAAACGTTGTCTAAATTAGGGGTGGAAGTAACCAGTAGGCTTTATGTTCCAGTATGGAGTAACAGCAAAATGAATAATGGTGGATGGAACTGCACAGGTAGCTTACTTTTTGAAGTGATTTGTTTGACAATCAGATGAAAACATCATCACACAACACCCATGATATACTAAACTGAGCCTGCGCAGACCGGTAAAACAACAGTAGCCTGAATGGGATAAGATGTTTACATGCCACAGTAACCTGTCTAAGATCAGCATATCTCATAACCGGGATACAAGCCTTTTCAGGTAATTGTAAATGGGATATGTTTGTGTCATCTCAAAATCAGAATACTTGAGTGTCCCAAATAATAATGGCATATTGGTGTGCAAGTTAAAGGTGGTCACTGACTGCACAATAATGATATTGTATGAACATTGAGTGTCCACTAGAGAGCAGTCTTTCCCAACCCTGTGAGAGACTGAACAACATTGCACTGGCAGATTGAGGCAATGGGAGACTCAGTCAGTGGCCCTGTTCACATTCCAAGAAGGCAGTTATTGATTGCGTCTCTCATCCTAAATGACATTACTTGCTACAGTGCAGTGTCGACACTCGCAGTGTTCCCATTTCCCAAGTGTCAATCACCTCATTGGATTATGCTTCACTTGGCTCCAGTTTTGAACACCGTTTTTAACAACACCGCTCCTGCAGGTCTTTTAGGCACTCTCTAAGTGGCACAGACTGTTCTAGAGAAGTGTTCCTCGATCCTGGTCTTGGGGACACATGCTGTGCACTAATACACCAGATTCAACTAATGAACTTATCATCAAGCCTTGGGTAAGTTGAACTAGGGCTGGAACCAAAGCCTGCACACCCAGTTGGTCTCCACAACCAGAATAAATTAAATTGTTGTAGATGGTGAAAAACCTGTGGTTGGGCTATATCATTGGCTCACCATTAGGGACCTTTTTACTTGAAGAAACCTTTCCTTATGATGTCATCATTACTCTGTATTGATATTACATTCTGAAACCTTTCCTTATGTCGTCATCATTACTCTGTATTGATATTACATTCTGAAACCTTTCCTTATGTCGTCATCATTACTCTGTATTGATATTACATTCTGAAACCTTTCCTTATGATGTCATCATTACTCTGTATTGATATTACATTCTGAAACCTTTCCTTATGATGTCATCATTACTCTGTATTGATATTACATTCTGAAACCTTTCCTTATGATGTCATCATTACTCTGTATTGATATTACATTCTGAAACCTTTCCTTACGATGTCATCATTACTCTGTATTGATATTACATTCTGAAACCTTTCCTTATGATGTCATCATTACTCTGTATTGATATTACATTCTGAAACCTTTCCTTACGATGTCATAACCTTTTTTAGCACCTTCTGTGTTGATCCAGAAAAATTAAAACCAGACGTGTTTTATGTTGTAAGTGTGCTCTGCAATTGGGTGCATGTGGTGTTTGTGCTCAATTCCTCAGTGCAGTTTTTTTTTTTTACTTTGGCGTGTGATGATTAAAACCCACCAATGCCACCACTATTAGGGAACATCAGGAGGGACGTTGTTATGTCTTTCTCTTGGCTCGCTCCCCTCTTTTGGTTTTCTCTCCTTGAGATAGAGTATCTGAAGAATCCCGGGAATTCTAGACAGAGGGACCATGCAGGAACACGCCTGAGTAGGAATCAAGAATAGCATTGGGGAGGGGGAGAAGTGGGACAGGGGGAGCTGCACAGGTATGGCTGGACCAATCACAAAGCCTTCTCACCTTCATTTGGACTCCCTTTATTGTGTGTTAACTATGGGACGGAACAAAAGTCTGCACACCTCCCACTGGTCTACTGAGTCTAAGAGACATGGGGTATCCTCATTGCTGTACTGATCAGACCTCAATGCCACTTATTAGTTTTCTACCCATTGATACTCCCCCTTAACCCAATGCTTTCAAAGGCTAAACAAGTTCAGACATATCAATGGGAAGAAAAGCAGGTGCTGTTGCTGAGTATTGATGGCCTCAGCAAGGATCGATGGTATTGACAGGGAGGGCCTTTTAAAGGGAGTTTCAGGGGTGAGATGACTGGTGGGGCGTGGAGATGACTGGCGGGCCAGGGAGTTTCAAGAGTAGAGATGACTGGCGGGCCAGGGAGTTTCAGGAGTGGAGATGACTGGCGGGCCAGGGAGTTTCAGGAGTGGAGATGACTGGCGGGCCAGGGAGTTTCAAGAGTGGAGATGACTGGCGGGCCAGGGAGTTTCAAGAGTGGAGATGACTGGCGGGCCAGGGAGTTTCAGGAGTAGAGATGACTGGCGGGCCAGGGAGTTTCAGGAGTAGAGATGACTGGCGGGCCAGGGAGTTTCAGGAGTGGAGATCACTGGCGGGCCAGGGAGTTTCAGGAGTAGAGATCACTGGCGGGCCAGGGAGTTTCAGGAGTAGAGATGGCTGGCGGGCCAGGGAGTTTCAGGAGTAGAGATGGCTGGCGGGCCAGGGAGTTTCAGGAGTAGAGATGGCTGGCGGGCCAGGGAGTTTCAGGAGTAGAGATGGCTGGCGGGCCAGGGAGTTTCAGGAGTAGAGATGACTGGTGAGCCAGGGAGTTTCAGGAGTAGAGATGACTGGCGGGCCAGGGAGTTTCAGGAGTAGAGATGGCTGGCGGGCCAGGGAGTTTCAGGAGTAGAGATGGCTGGCGGGCCAGGGAGTTTCAGGAGTGGAGATGACTGGCGGGCCAGGAGTTTCAGGAGTGGAGATGACTGGCGGGCCAGGGAGTTTCAAGAGTGGAGATGACTGGCGGGCCAGGGAGTTTCAAGAGTGGAGATGACTGGCGGGCCAGGGAGTTTCAGGAGTGGAGATCACTGGCGGGCCAGGGAGTTTCAGGAGTAGAGATCACTGGCGGGCCAGGGAGTTTCAGGAGTAGAGATCACTGGCGGGCCAGGGAGTTTCAGGAGTAGAGATGGCTGGCGGGCCAGGGAGTTTCAGGAGTAGAGATGGCTGGCGGGCCAGGGAGTTTCAGGAGTAGAGATGACTGGCGAGCCAGGGAGTTTTAGGAGTAGAGATGACTGGCGAGCCAGGGAGTTTCAGGAGTAGAGATGACTGGCGAGCCAGGGAGTTTCAGGAGTAGAGATGACTGGCGAGCCAGGGAGTTTCAGGAGTAGAGATGACTGGCGGGCCAGGGAGTTTCAGGAGTAGAGATGAGCCACCACATTCCACTGTTGTCGCCTTAATGCAAATGTAGTTAGACATATTATCTCTACAGGGGTTACATTGGGAATTTGAAGATGAGGGAGGCCTACAGTATTTGGGGGGGATTAGGGGTATGATTATGGTTGAGCCGGGGTGCGGACATGAAGCTAGGGGAAGGGTTGTGCTATGGCTGACCCGTATGTTCAACCCTAACATTGTCCTTAATCCTAAACCTTGACCCTTTCCATAGCCTTATAATCAACCTTAACCCTAATCTTGGTTTATCATACTACTATCATTCTTTTCTCTTTGGACGTATAAGGTCCTGTAGCTCGGCTCCTCCTCATCTTCATTTGACCCAAGGTGCAGGATCCCGCTTCCAGGTAGCTCCGGTTTAACCACTGCCAAGTGGAAAGCCACTTTGCGCTAGCCGAGTGATTGGTTAGATGTGTATATATACTTTTTGGGGTATCTAAATATGTGTACATTGTGTATGATTGAATGTATGGCACAGCGTGCCCATGTCACTTGTTTTGCCCTGCAGCCACTTGCCTACCAATAGAGGACCACAATGGAAACAAGTCAGACTTCTTGTGTGTATAATCCAATTTTGGTACATGTATTGGTTGCCTGGTGTGGCTTCTTTAGGTATTTCAAATCAAACTCTAGTCCACACCACAGTTTAATCTCTGTCAGATGTGTGGAGGAGGAAGGACATCCTGTTGCAAGGCCCAGTTGGCTCCCATAATGTAGGCTGTGGTTCTCATCTTACCAGGTAGGAGGCTGGGACCATGACACAAGAGTCATGGGTCTAGAATAAAATCATGAATCTGCTTTTTTGAAGACTGGTATTCAAGATTCAGCCATTTGTTAGCTAAATGTTTTGATGATTTGATATTTAATATATTTTAAATGTATTTCAAAGAGACTGATTAGACTGTAATTAGACTTTAAACATCTCATTTTCACCTTGTGTTAATGCCTCTAGTTCCTATTGGACTTGATTATGTGACGACTGCTGAACACAGGCTTACAGGCCTTTTAGCCTCTCATCAACTTATTAAACCCCTGTTATACAGTCCCATCCCTTCTCAGTCACTCATTAAACCCCTTTTATCAGGAACATTCTGTTTGTAGCTAGTCCCCATGGCAACCTGACATGGAACATGGCACTGGATGTTCCACAATCAAACATGTTCAGCACCAGCCTGCCAGAGTTCCTGACTGTGACAATTCTGCTCCTGTGACACTGCTGGCCTGAAAACAAGGAATGTAGTCTACAGAGCACAACTCCAGCTGCCACCTCTTGAACCCAACTGGGGGGGAACACAACTCCTGGACTGAACCAAGGGATCTAAGATGGGGGAAACACCTCTCATGGATTGAACCAAGTGGTCTAAGATGGGGGGAAATAAAACACTCAAATGTCCCGCTGCTTAGGAACACAAACACTAAAGAATAGTAAAGTGGTGGGTCATCAAATTCTTGGATGAGAGAGTGAGCGGGAGAAAACGAGAGACAGAAAAAAGAAAGATTGCGTTACCAGGGATTTTATTTTTTTATTTTATTTTACCAGGTAAGTTGACTGAGAACACATTCTCATTTGCAGCAACGACCTGGGGAGTAGTTACAGGGGAGAGGAGGGGGATGAATGAGCCAATTGTAAACTGGGGATTATTAGGTGACCATGATGGTTTGAGGGCCAGATTGGGAATTTAGCCAGGACACCGGGGTTAACACCCCTACTCTTACGATAAGTGCCATGGGATCTTTAATGACCTCAGAGAGTCAGGACACCCGTTTAACGTCCCATCCGAAAGACAGCACCCTACACAGGGCAGTGTCCCCAATCACTGCCCTGGGGCATTGGGATATTTTTTAGACCAGAGGAAAGAGTGCCTCCTACTGGCCCTCCAACACCACTTCCAGCAGCATCTGGTCTCCCATCCAGGGACTGACCAGGACCAACCCTGCTTAGCTTCAGAAGCAAGCCAGCAGTGGTATGCAGGGTGGTATGCTGCTGAGGATGTATGCCTTAAACAATCATGACTGACAGAATACCTACTCTTCATATACTAATAAATTGTACCCTTTACTGATCCTCATATAAGCATTTTCCCCATCACTAGTTTATTGTAGACTTAATTTAAGAGTCAGTTGTTTGTATCACAATTAGAGTTAGTATGGAAAACCCAGGCCTAAAGGATGCTGCCTCCGCTGCTGCTGCCACCCCCAGATTTTCCCCACTTGTCCCAAAACATCCATAGTCCATAGGTTGACCAGGGTCCATAGGTTGACCAGGGCCCATAGGCCCAAAAATGGAAAGTGGTGCGAGCAAATGTATTCACCCCTTTGTTATGAAGCTCCTAAATAAGATCTGGTGCAACCAATTACCTTTATAAGTCACATAATTAGTTAGATTGCACACAGGTGGAGTTTATTTAAGTGTCACATGATCTCAGTATATATACACCTGTTCTGAAAGGCCCCAGAGTTTGCAACACCACTAAGCAAGGGGCACCATGAAGACCAAGGCGCTCTCCAAACAGGTCATGGACAAAGTTGTGGAGAAGTACAGATCAGGGTTGGGTTATAAAAAAATATCCGAAACTTTGAACATCCCACGGAGCACCATTAAATCCATTATAAAAAAGGGAAAGAATATGGCACCACAACAAACCTGTCAAGAGCGGGCCACCTACCAAAACTCACAGACCAGGCAAGGAGGGCATTAATCAGAGGCACAACAAAGATACCAAATATAACCCTGAAGGAGCTGCAAAGCTCCACAGCGGAGATTGGAGTATCTGTCCATAGAACCGCTTTAAGCCGTACACTCCACAGAGCTGGGCTTTATGGAATGGACAGAAAAAAAGCCATTGCTTAAAGAAAAAAATAAGCATACACGTTTGGTGTTCGCCAAAAGGCATGTGGGAGACTCCCCTAACATATGAAAGATGGTACTTTGGTCAGATGAGACTAAAATGTAGCTTTTTGGCCATCAAGGAAAACGCTACGTCTGGCGCAAACCCAACGCCTCATCACCCCGAGAACGCCATCCCCACAGTGAAGTGTGGTGGCAGCATCATGCTGTGGGGAAGGTTTTCATCGGCAGGGACTGGGAAACTGGCCAGAATTGTGGGAATGATGGATGGAGCTAATTACAGGAAAATTCTTGAGGGAAACCTCTTTCAGTCCTCCAGATATTTGAGACTGGGACGGAGGTTCACCTTCCAGCAGGACAATGACCCGAAGCATACTGCTAAAGCAACACTAAAGAAACACTCATCTAGCCACTGGGCAAAAATCCCAGTGGCTAGATGTGCCAAGCTTATAGAGACATACCCCAAGAGACTTGCAGCTGTAATTGCTGTAAAAGTTGGCTCTACAAAGTATTTGTAGATTTTAGGGGGGGTGAATAGTTATGCACGTTCAAGTTCTGTATTTTTTGTCTTATTTCTTGTTTATTTAACAATAAAACATATTTTGCATCTTCAAAGTGGTAGGCATGTTGTGTAAATCAAATGATACAACCCCCCCCCCCCCAAAATGTATTTTAATTCCAGGTTGTAAGGCAACAAAATAGGAAAAATGCCAAGGGGGTGAATACTTTTCCAAGCCACTGTATTGGTAAAAGGTGGCTTAGCACAAATACTGTAGCAATGTTTACGCAGTGTATTTTATTTACAATATTCATCCCGTGCCCACACACTTTTAATTCTGAAAAGTGAAAGTATACTTGTGAGGGTGGTCGCCCTGGTAGTAGTTGTAGGTTTTTATACAGTACCCAAGACCAATCCATGAGTTCATTTGACCATTGGAAAAGAGCTACTGCGTAATTACTGCAATGTGGGTTTGATTGAATTAAGCCCTAAGTTATTATCCAATCTTTCCTGAGATTAAATGAAAAGTCCTCAGTCAGCAGCCTCAGCCATCATAAAGTTGTCAGTCAGCAGCATCAGGCATCACAAGTCCTCAGACAGCAGCATCAGGCATCACAAGTCCTCAGTCAGCAGCCTCAGCCATCATAAAGTTGTCAGTCAGCAGCATCAGGCATCACAAGTCCTCAGTCAGCAGCCTCAGCCATCATAAAGTCCTCAGTCCGTAGCCTCAGCCATCATAAAGTTGTCAGTCAGCAGCGTCAGGCATCATAAAGTCCTCAGTCAGCAGCATCAGGCGTCATAAGTCCTCAGTCAGCAGCATCAGGCATCATAAAGTCCTTAGTCAGCAGTGTCAGGCATCATAAAAGTGTCAGTCAGCATCCTCAGGCATCATAAAGTCCTCAGTCAGCAGCCTCAGGCATCATCAAAGTCCTCAGTCAGCAGCCTCAGGCATCAAAGTCCTCAGTCAGCAGCCTCAGCCATATTAGAAACAATAAGCTGATGATGAAAGTGCAAAGCTGGCCTCCTGAGTGGCACAGCGGTCTAAGGCACTGCATTGCAGTAGTCGTCTGGGTTAGGGGAGGGTTTGGCTGGGGGGCCGGGGGGGCTTTCATTCTTCGACACATTGATGCGGCTAGCTTTCGGAGGTGTTAAGAAGAGGGTAAAATTACACAAAAAGAAAGTGAAAAGTTTGACTCTGATGTTTACTCATAATATTTAACTTACTTAGCCTGAGAGTTTGAGACATTTTACATACATCACGCAGTGTGCAAAAGTAAGTAACAGCCGGTGAGTTATTCCGCCTTTATGACAACATACGTATCTGAGAAAGATTTACAAGATTGAGACATGGGGATGCTCTCAGGAGTCTAGTGAAGTGGGATGTTTTGGACTCCAGTGAGGGGAGGGAGGATGAGTAGATGACAGGTATTGAGCGATGGTGTGACAGACCACCAAGGCTGGGTCAGTCCCTGTGGAGGAGTGGATGGAGGGAGGAGAGGGCTGGTGTGAGCCACCTGAGACCCACTCTTTCAATACTCATCCAAAGATGAAAGGATGACATCCTTAGGGGACAGGGTGGCTGAAGGAGGAGACGGGAGGAGACTGTCTTCTTCCTTCCCTGTAGACACACTGAGTCACCAGAACATACATGTATCTGGCCACTCCTCTTCTGTCATCATAGGAGTTCATTTTTTGTCCCACTTCCCTCTTAAAGTTAAAACATCCCTTCTCTCCCCAAAAGGGACCAACCATCTGTCTTCAAGACTCAATGTTGTGTATTGAATTACATGTGATTCATGTAGCTCTTTTCACACATTCAAAGCACTGTACATTACATTGGTGTCCACAGAAAACGTAGACCGTGTAGTTTGTATTCACTTTGGTTATTGTGGCTGAGCATTATGTTGTTGTGTAATTGCAATATAGCCAAACCCCAAGGCAGAAAGTGCTCTCCCGCTCACAGCGTCAACAAACCATTACCACACACACACACATACAGTATCAACCAGTGGTGTAAAGTACTTAAGTAAAAAATACTTTAGTAGTTTTTTTTCTCCCTGTACTTTACTATTTATATTTTTGACTACTTTTACTCCACTACATTCCTAAAGAAAATAATGTACTTTCTACTCCATACCCAAAAGTACTCGTTACATTTTGAAAGCTTAGGAGGACAGGAAAATGGTCTAATTCACACTCTTAAAGAGAAATTCCTGTTCATCCCTACTGCATCTTATTTGGCTTTGCTTAAAATAAGGAATTTGAAATTATTTATACTTTTACTTTCACTTTTGATACTTAAGTATATTTTAGCAATTACATTTACTTTTGATACTTAAGTATATTTACATGTAAAACCAAATAATTTTTTACTTTTACTCAAGTAGAATTTTACTGGGTGACTTGGGTACTTTTTCCACCACTGGCATCAACAAAGCGCATTACAACAAAATGAAGGAGCTGCCTGCCATAGAGACTAAGTGTAATCAGAGACTTGAAGCCTGAGTGCTGTGATCAAACATGAAGGTAATATCAAACGAGCAGCAGGTCTCTACACGCCAGACAATATATTTTCTGGTACTATGAGTCTGTATTGTACTGCTCTCACAAAACATAGGACAGGAAAATACTTTTAAACACACACAGAATGAATGAGTTAATCTCTGGCACCTATCCATTAACTGTAATATAAGGGAAATTCAGAGTGAAAAGAGAAAAGCCTTTATATTTAGTTTGGTCACATTCTACCTTCAACAACTGATGGTTGACCAGTCTTCCAGTCACACTGGTTGAAACGTTTGAACATGTCAAAATGTAGGGATGCTGCTGTTATTGTAGTCGTGTTTTGTACGTTAGAACTATGTTGAGTGTTGCATGAGTTACTCTATGCAGACAAATAAAACTGCTTGAATGGATCTGATTGTTATGGGAGGGAGAGGTTGGTGTAGCAGGGCAGGGCAGGGCAGGGGGGGTGTGTGTGGTGTGTGGGGTGTGGGGTGTGTGGTGTGTGTGTGTGTGTGTGTGTGTGTGTGTGTGTGTGTGTGTGTGTGTGTGTGGAGTCCTCCCATTCCCCGTTCTGAGTGATGGGAGAAAGGAGAGTATGAGTCTGCTTGCACTTAGATGACCAATAGAGTCCGACAGACCCAAAAATACCTTGAGGGAGTGTGTGTACGGGGCCTGTCTGCCATTACAGTGTTGGGACAATAAACTGTCATTTTTTTTGTTACACAGTAATTACTATCTCATTCACAAGTCATTTTTAAAGTCCCTTTAAACATATGCCAGGATAGTGTCACATGGAATTCTATAGACAGATACAGCTGATCTAGGGATATTTTCTCTTTAGCAAAGCAGAGGCTGATTCACACTCACCACTTTGGTTTCTTGCTGACAGAGGAGGTAGCAATCTGTGGTTCCTCAATCAATGGAAATAGTATGTCAGACACATGAGACATGTGAGAGGCAAAGGTGACAGAGGATTGTTCTGAGAGAGTTTGCTGAATGTTCTGTGATCTTGTCAGGGTTAGTAGGCTAAGTAAAGGAATCAGTAAAAGTACTGGTTTTAAACGATTAAGTTGTTCCTCCATTTTCTGACATATAAGATGAAAGAGAGAGCTGTGAAGTAAATATCTAACATAAGTAAATATCTAACATGTCCTGTACAGCACCTTCACTATCTCCGACACCCTCACTATCTGCCCTTCATATGGAGACAGAGTGATCGAGGTGTTTTGTCTGTGGCTCTACATCAGCCTGCTATCAAAGCCAGGTGTGGTTCAATGGATAAGGAGGGAGACAGAGAGGTAAAGAGAGAGATAAAAAGAGAGTTCATGTTCCTGGCATTAGATATAATACACCAGAGGAATGGAGTGCACTATATAAAGAATATGGTGCCATTTGGGACATTTGGGGTCGGCAGGTAGCCTATTGGTTAGAGCGTTGGACTAGTAACCGAAAGGTTGCCAGATCGAATCCCAGAGTTGAGAAGGTCAAAATCTGTCGTTCTGCCCCTGAACAAGGCAGTTAACCCACTGTTCCTAGGCCGTCATTGAAAATACTTGCCTAGTTAAATGAAGGTTAATAAAAAATAAATGAATAAAACTGTACGATTTGTGATGGAAATTGAGTAAATAGTATGCTTATTGGTCATAGTACGGATATAGTTAGTATGCCAAAATGTCCCGGATGTCATACTACATTAGCCAAAATAGGAAGTATACAAGCAGTGGACACTATTTCCGTGATTTTCGGGCCCATAATGCAATTCTTCCAAAAATGGGCCTGGCTTCACATTGTTTTCAGATTTCAAGAAAATGGAGGAAAATATGCAGCCGAAGTCCAACGAGAGCGGATACAAATTCATCGCTTTAACTAATTATGACAAATGTTACAAAAATGCTGAGCAATGTAATAAAGTAAAGACTTTTCAAACAAGTTACCTTACACATTATGCTGGCTGACAATTTGTTAGCTACGCTATCCTTATGAACCACATGACATATCATTACAGCAGTATGTACCGGTATGTTAGCTAGGTATTTTAGCTAAAATGTTAGATTAAATGGAGCTGAAGGATAGGGCTGCCGTGCATCTAGCTCTTAGGAAACTTTGCAATATTTAGTTTTTTTGTGTGTTACTTACATTATCAGGCCAGGAAATGTTTTGTGTTATTACATTAAGCCGGGAAGAACTTTTGGATATCAGAGCAGCGGTAACTGACCAGCGTTCCCTGCATTATGACCAGGAATATGACTTTCCCAAATCGTCTCCTTTGTTCGCTGTTCCAAAACACCGCCGGCGGAAAAGAGGTACTCCGAGTGGACTTTTATTCCGACTCAGGATGCGTGCACACCACCCACCGCTTCCGAGTATATTACTCACTAATGTTCAGTCTCTGAATTATAAAGTTGACGAGCTCAGTGAGAGGATTTCCTTGCAGAGAGACATCATGGATTGTAACATACTCTGTTTCACGGAAACATGGCTCTCTCTGGATATACTGTCTGTGTTCGTACAGCCAGTTGAGTTCTCAGTTCATTGCGCAGACAGGAATATATATCTCTTCAGGAAGTAGAAGGGCGGAGGTGTATGTTTCATGATTAACAACTCATGGTGTGATTGTGATAACCTACAGGAACTCAAGTCCTTTTGTTCACCTGACCTAGAATACCTCACAATCAAATGACGACCGTATTACCTCCCAAGAGAATTCTCTTTGGTTATTGTCACAGCTGTGTATATTCCTCCTCAAGCCGATACCACAACGGCCCTCGAAGAACTTCACTGGACTTTATGCAACCTGGAAACCACATATTCTGAGGCCGCATTAATTGTAGCTGGGGATTTTAACAAAGCAAATTTGAGGAAAACGTTACTGAAGTTCTATCAACACATTGACTGTATTACACGGGCTGCTATAACACTTGACCACTGCTACTCCAACTTCTGGGATTCCCACAAAACCCTTCCCCACCAACCCTTCGGTAAGTCTGATCACTACTCCATTTTGCTCCTCCCTTCCTAAAGGCAGAAACTCAAACGGGAAGTACCCGCACTAAGGACTATTCAACGCTGGTCTGACCAATCAGAATCCATGCTTCAAGATTGTTTTGATCACGCGGACTGGGATATGTTCTGGATAGCCTCCGAGAACAACATAAACTCATTCACCGTATCAGTGTATTTGTCTATCAGGAAGTCTATCAGACGGCATCCCTAGCCGTGTCCTCAGAGCACGCGCAGACCAGCTGGCTGGAGAGTTTACCGACATATTCAATCTCTCCCTATCCCAGTCTGTTGTCCCCACATGCTTCAAGATGTCCACCATTGTTCCTGTACCCAAGAAAGCAAAGGTAACTGAACAAAATTACTATTGCCCCATAGCACTCACTTCTGTCATCATGAAGTATCATATCACCTCTACCTTACCTTACCTGAAACCCTAGACCAACTGCAATTTGTTTACCGCGCCAATAGATCCACAGACGATGCAATCACCATCACACTGCACACTGCCCTATCCCATCTGGACAAGAGGAATACCTATGTTAGAATGCTGTTCATTGGCTATAGCTCAGCATTCAACACCATAGTACCTTCCAAACTCATCATTAAGCTCAAAGCCCTGGGTCTGAACCCTGCCCTTTGCAACTGGGTCTTGGACTTCCTGATGGGCCGACCCCAGGTGGTGAAGATAAGAAACAACAACTCCACTTCGCTGATCCGCAACACTGGGGGCCACGCACGCCTCCAACGCAATCATCAAGTTTGCAGATGACACAACAGTAGAATGCCTGATTACCAACAATGAGACGGCCTACAGGGAGGAAGTGAGGGCCCTGGGAGTGTGGTGCCAGGAAAATAACCTCTCACCCAACGTCAACAAAACAAAGGAACTGATCGTGGACTTCAGGAAACAGCAGAGAGAGCACCCCCATCCACATTGTTGGGACTGCAGTGGAGAAGATAGAAAGCTTCAAGTTCTTCAGCGTACACATCACTGACAAGCTGAAATGGTCCACCCACACAGACAGTGTGGTGAAGAAGGCGCAACAGCACCTCTTCAACCTCAGGAGGCTGAAAAAAATGTGGCTCGGCACCTAAAATCCTCAAACTTTTGCAGATTTACAATTGAGAGCATCCTGTTGGGCTGTATCATCGCCTGGTATGGCAACTGCACCCCCTGCAACAGCAAGGCTCTCCAGAGGGTGGTGCGGTCTGCCCAACGCATCACCGGGGGCAAACTACCTGCCCTTCAGGACACCTACAGCACCCAATGTCACAGGAAGGCCCAAAAGATAATCAAGGACAACAACCACCCGAGCCACTGCCTGTTCACCCCACTATCATCCAGAAGGCGAGGTCAGTACAGGTGCATCAAAGCTGGGACCGATAGACTTCTATCTGAAGGCCATCAGACTGTTAAATAGCCATCACTAGCACATTAGAAGCTGCTACCCTATATACATGGACTTGAAATCCCTGGCCACTTTCATAATTGGATCACTAGTCACTTTAATAATGTTTACATATTTTGCATATACTGTATTCTATCCTATTCTACTGTATCTTAGTCTATGCCGCACTGACATTGCTCATCCAAATATTTATATATTCTTAATTCCATTCCTTTACTTTAGATTGTGTGTATTGTTAGATATTACTTGTTAGATATTACTGCACTGTTGGAGCTAGAAACACAAGCATTTCGCTACACCCGCAATAACATCTGCTAAACACATGTACGAGACAAATACAATTTGATTTGAGCTACCTAATGTTAGTTGGCTACTAATACATCAAACTTGCCAGTATATTAACCAGTTAGCTTGGGTGTTTGACTGCCGTTGTGAGGTCAGAACGCTTGGATCAACCCTACTCCTCGGCCAGTGTGTCCGAGAGCTAAACACTCTGAATTTACTAACGGACAATCTGACAACGCTCTGAATTTACGAACACCCAGAAGGCGCTCTTAGTGCACTCTGGCACTCCAGATTGAATTTACTAATGCACCCTACTCCTCCAGATTGAATTTACTAATGCACCCTACTCCTCCAGATTGAATTTACTAATGCACCCTACTCCTCCAGATTGAATTTACTAATGCACCCTACTCCTCCAGATTGAATTTACTAATGCACCCTACTCCTCCAGATTGAATTTACTAATGCACCCTACTCCTCGGCCAGAGCGTCCAGTGTGCGCTCTGAACGCCCCGAGAGCGAAACACTCTGAATGTACAAACAGACAATCTGACAATGCTCTGAATCTACAAACACTCAGAGCACACTCTGGCACTCCAGATTGAATTTAAGAACACGCCCGAAGTCGTATAAATTCTAGCTACTAATTTGTTATGCTAAGAAGCTAGGAAGAGGTTGCAGAGTCGTTTCTGAAATGAAAACCGGGGACATTTCCAGTTCGGTGGTCAATATATAATTAAAATAGCCAATGTTATATTATCTATGAAATAAAAAAGGGGGACATTTCCGGTTTCATGTATTTAGTCTAACAGGCACACTGTGATAGACAGAGAAAACAACTATATTACAGAAACGCTACAGACGAGACAGAACTGTCCAACCTGAACAGCCATTCAGTGGTCCTGGTAGAATAAGAGCAGAAGAGAACATGAGCAATATTGAAAAAACAGACAACAGTATATGTGAAATACTTACCAACATAATAAAGAAATAAGACGATGATGAGATTGGTAAATACATAATATACTTATACCTCCCTAATCGGTATATTTCTCAGAAGAATGTATTTTCTTCAGGATTGCTCTGTCTTTGGCCAGCTTCTCCACGAACTCCTGGCAGGGGAGGTTGAAGTTTGTCTTCACAATAAGCATGGCCTTGATGGCAGGAACAGTGAACCTATTTCTTGCTGCTGTCCATAAATCATTCATTTGGGAGAACACTCTCGACTGGTGCATTACTTCCAGGTAAGCACATGACAACAGACGCTAAGCTAGCCAGGTTAGTGTGTGGGATGTCATTCTCTTTGAAGTGGGTAACCACCGTGCTCCATCTCTGACTAAGCGGTGTCTCAGATGTTTTCCATTCTTCAAGCGATCCCCCTTTAGGAACTCTTGCAGGCCAGTAACCTCGTCACACAATGCATCCTCATTGATGGTCACATTGGGACATTTTTCCTGCAGTGTGCCTGCTGCCTTCTCTCTTCACGCAGAGCTTGCCTTTTTAAAAGGAGACAATGTAAATCTTTTAGATTATCTGTGTGCTTTCCCCATGCTTGCAAGTAGTTCACAGCCATAGTGAAGAATGATTGTGATGTTTTGAGAAAGCTCTCTTTAGACATGGCTCCATTTTCCTCCAGCTCTCTCAGAAGTCGTCTGACCAAAACTGGAATGAAGTTGTCATCACGTCTTGCAGTGAATATTGCCTCAATGTTTCTCAGAATTGCAGCTGACTCCACAGCACAGCGGTCCTGGCCTTCAAGCATCTTGATCGTGTCACTGAATACGGTCAAGTTTCCATGGACAAAGGCCAGCTAAAGTTCAGTCAGTGGATCTTCGAACATTGTTCACAGGACAACAGGGCATTTGTCTTCAGAAATAAAAAAGGATTTCAATGGCACATACATTTCCATCATTCTTTCTAGAGCAGGGAGCATGGACATCCAGCTGTGGACATCCAGCGAACATGGCTGTGTACTAAAATGTTATGGTACTCCTGGCCAACAAACTCACAAAAGCCCCTCAGTCTTTCTACTCTGACGGTGAAAATATGAACATATCCAAATATCTTTGTGAGCAGGTACTCAACATCATATCCAAAGCTTTTCTGGCCGTGTTATGAATGATGCGGGCAGGACAACCTAAGCCAATCACCTCCCGCTGCAGAGCATTTTTAACTTTGGTATGGACATTGACCCTCCCCAGGCTATTCAGTCCTCCAAAGTTGTTATTTGTTGTCGGCAGAGAATGTTTTCCAGGTTACATTTTTAGATGACCACCAGGACCTCACCTGCAATCTCCTCTGCTGTTTTTCCATTCAATTCAACAAAATCAAGCAGTTTTAGTTTTAGTGTGGGATGCAAAGACACACACACACACACACACACACACACACACACACACACACACACACACACACACACACACACACACACACACACACACACACAAACGAAAGTCTTGTGAAACGTATAGCTCCCCCTTTCACAACTCGTCTTGTTTGTACATTCAGTGATTCCTCCTCGGTTCCTCTGCTGACGCATATTTTGTGAATCACACCAATCGTGTGACTTCCTCCTCTGATTCAGGGGCCTAATTCGGGGGAGGTTATCGGAGGCCCCTTGGGACACACCCGGGCCCTCACGTGTGGCTACAATCACTCTCCTTTACTGAAAGAATGTCACTACTGTATTGTATTACATTGATGACTCACTGCGACCCCATATTATAGAGAAATGCATAAGTGTGACTGGGTATGAATCAGTGTTCACTGGAAACAAAACTCCTGATATATGGATAATTTACTAGACCCCTGATGACTGACACATTGAACAGGTTGAAAATGTGACATTTGACATAGATGACTTGCGCCAGACATTGTGTTTTCCTTGATGGCCAAAAAGCTACATTTTAGTCTCATCTGACCAGAGTACCATCTTCCACGTTTGGGGAGTCTCCCACATGCCTATTGGCGAACACCAAACGTGTTTGCTTATTTTTTTCTCTAAGCAATGGCTTTTTTTGGCCACTCTTCCATAAAGCCCAGCCCTGTGGAGTGTATGGCTTAAAGTGGTCCTATGGACAGATACTCCAATCTCAATTGTGGTGCTTTGCAGATCCTTCAGGGTTATCTTTGGTCTCCTTGTTGCCTCTGATTAATGCCCTCCTTGCCTGGTCTGTGAGTTTTGGTAGGTGGCCTTCTCTTGGCAGGTTTGTTGTGGTGCCATATTCTTTCCATTTTTTTATAATGGATTTAATGTTGCTCCGTGGGATGTTCAAAGTTTCTGATATTTTTTTATAACCCAACCCTGATCTGTACTTCTCCACAACTTTATCCCTGACCTGTTTGGAGAGCTCCTTGGTCTTCATGGTGTCACTTGCTTGGTGGTGCCCCTTGCTTAGTGGTGTTGCAAACTCTGGGGCCTTTCAGAACAGGTGTATATATACAGAGATCATGTGACAGATCATGTGACACTTAGATTGCACACAGGTGGACTTTGTTTAACTAATTATGTGACTTCTGAAGGTAATTGTTTGCACCAGATCTTATTTAGGGGTTATATAGCAAAGGGGGTGAATACATATGCACGCACCACTTTTCCATTTATATTTAATTTAGAATTTTTTGAAACAGTTTGGACTATTTTGTGTGTGTGTCCATTACATGAAATCCAAATAAAAATCTATTTAAATGGCAGGTTGTAATGCAACAAAATAGGAAAAACGCCAAATGGAATTAATATTTTTGCAAGGCACTGTATCTAGTAGTGTACTGTTTATTTAGAAAAGTGGGTTGGGACATTCCTTGTGTGTTGAAATTGCAGTTTCAACATACGTTTTTTCTTTTATCAGTTTACCTTTCTTTGAATTCAGTTTTCGTGGCACTGCCTCTAACTTGTGTTATCACTCTATCGGGGATAGCCCTCTCCCCCTGCTGTGTGTGGTATTGATTGTGTCTTTAACAATACTTATTGGTTACACTAGGCGGCAACTACGGAAACATCTGTGTGTCTGGAGATCTCTCTCTCTCTCTCTCCTCTCTCTGTCTGATCCTTTGTCACCTCCAATATACCGTCTTCACTGACAGACCTCTGCTCCACCCATCTCAAGCTGGGGACAGATTTTTGGATCAGTGATGTTTTGGGGTGACGAAGCTACCTAGGAACTACTATAGAGAAGAGATGAAAAGTAAACCATTTAGATAGTGGACATATTGTAAAGGTGTGTTCATTTTGCCTGGCTACCCAGACTCCTTGCTCTGACCAAACGCTACACCATGCCAACGGACGTTAGTTTAGCGAACGACAGAGCAGTGGAATAATTTTGTAACAGTAATGCTACTGTTTTTACTGCAGCTGTGCTAACCACGGTACAGGTGAGTCTTTTCAAACCACCCTTTCAAGTTTTTCTAGTGACCACTAGGGGGTAGCGAGGTGGTCACTGTGCCAAAGGGAAACAAGTGGATGACCCCGTGGTGATGTCACAAACTAAAAAAGCTAAATCATAGGGACAAAATAGAAAGAAAGAGCTAAATGGCAGTTGCTTTTGAAAATAACTGTTTTAGGTTTATTCAAGAGAGAGAGAGAGAGAAAAGAAGGATTAGGCTAGGAGTGAGGGGGATAGGGCAGAGAGAGTGTGAAGGAGGGAGTGGGAGGAGTGGTTTGTTCATACTTAGCGGCTGTGCAGTATATATAACTCCGTTGTTTAGCCTGACAGTGCAGTGAATGAGAAGAGAGTGAGGGAGAAAGGGAGACAAACTTTCTCTCTGTGTATGAATTACCGAGAAAGCAGCAGAAAATAATATCATCTTTTACAGGACTGGGTTTTTCTATTGGATTACAAACAAGAAGAGAGATTTCCACAGAACACACATACAAGGTAAAATGGATTACCTCTTTCCCTCTCTCTGAACCAGATCAGACAGGTCCAGGATTCACATTATTATCAACATTTTTTAACAAACATTTTGGAAATAGTTTTGATGGTAAACAACAAAATAAATAAAGCTAGTTAGATTTCCTTGGCTATGCTAGTTTTGTTATAATGTGATTGTAATTAGCATTTACTGTGACTAGTTTTAGTTATGTTCAGGCTTCCTAATCAGATTCTTAGGAAAGTTTGTTTTCAGAGTTTGACTAGTTTTCTAGTTAAATAAAGGTTTAATAAAAAAAACAATTATTTAACCCACATATAATACTACGAAATTAGACTTGATATGTGGAACAAGTGACATAAAAATGTCTGAAAGTGTAGTGTACATCTTGTTATGTATTCTAGATACTAAGATTATTGCTCATTTTGTTTTTGTACTGTGTCTCCTGTTTTATACCAAGGTAGGTTTGTGTGACACCTGTAAAATAAATGGTAGCTTTTTTTAGTGTATCCTTGAGATGAGAATAAAAGTAAACAGAACTCAAGGACTCCATGACACACTCTTAGAACTCTCTAGAAATATCTCACTCCATTGAAATGCTTTTAGACTGATTCTGACTGAGTGATTGAGTTACCTAGTGGGTTGTGAAGCAATGTTTCAAAGTTCAGCTGATCCTATTTGTCTGTATGTGAAGAGAGGTGAGAGAGAAAAGAGAGTGTGTGGTGTGTGCGTCTATGCGTGTGTGTGTGTGTGTGTGTGTGTGTGTGTGTGTGTGTGTGTGTGTGTGTGTTTGCTTGCGTGCATGTGTTTGTTTGTCTGGCTGTCTCAGCACAGGTGAATAATACTACCCAGGTGAGATGAAACCAGGGTGTGTTGTGCTTGTTCAGTGTTCTACCCTCATGACTCCATACAATATGAGGCAGACAGGCAGCCGGCAATGGACTCTGGAAGTTGTTGAGCAGCTGGTTCTAGGGCACTGCATCCCTCTGATTTGCAGTTGTTATGGGTTATAATAACTGTGGAATGTCTATAAGTTGGTTGTGCGATGAGGCTATGGTGGCTTGCATATGCATGTTTTACTGTGCTGGAGGGATCAACAGCAAGGCTACAGCTGACAACAGTACTGTGCCATTCTGTATGTCTGAGGCGCTACCATGGAACCAAAGCAAGGCTACAGCTGACTACAGTACTGTGCCATTCTGTATGTCTGAGGCGTTACCATGGAACCAAAGCAAGGCTACAGCTGACTACAGTACTGTGCCATTCTGTATGTCTGAGGCGTTACCATGGAACCAAAGCAAGGCTACAGCTGACTACAGTACTGTGCCATTCTGTATGTCTGAGGCGCTACCATGGAACCAAAGCAAGGCTACAGCTGACTACAGTACTGTGCCATTCTGTATGTCTGAGGCGTTACCATGGAACCAAAGCAAGGCTACAGCTGACTACAGTACTGTGCCATTCTGTATGTCTGAGGCGCTACCATGGAACCAAAGCAAGGCTACAGCTGACTACAGTACTGTGCCATTCTGTATGTCTGAGGCGTTACCATGGAACCAAAGCAAGGCTACAGCTGACTACAGTACTGTGCCATTCTGTATGTCTGAGGCGTTACCATGGAACCAAAGCAAGGCTACAGCTGACTACAGTACTGTGCCATTCTGTATGTCTGAGGCGCTACCATGGAACCAAAGCAAGGCTACAGCTGACTACAGTACTGTGCCATTCTGTATGTCTGAGGCGCTACCATGGAACCAAAGCAAGGCTACAGCTGACTACAGTACTGTGCCATTCTGTATGTCTGAGGCGCTACCATGGAACCAAAGCAAGGCTACAGCTGACTACAGTACTGTGCCATTCTGTATGTCTGAGGCGCTACCATGGAACCAAAGCAAGGCTACAGCTGACTACAGTACTGTGCCATTCTGTATGTCTGAGGCGCTACCATGGAACCAAAGCAAGGCTACAGCTGACTACAGTACTGTGCCATTCTGTATGTCTGAGGCGTTACCGTGGAACCAAAGCAAGGCTACAGCTGACTACAGTACTGTGCCATTCTGTATGTCTGAGGCGTTACCGTGGAACCAAAGCAAGGCTACAGCTGACTACAGTACTGTGCCATTCTGTATGTCTGAGGCGTTACCATGGAACCAAACTGGAACGAGACTGGACCCAGCAGGCCGTATCATATTCACAGGGATTAGATTTTAATTGCACCTTTATTTAACTAGGCAAGTCAGTGAAGAACAAATTCTTATTTTGGTTAACTGCCTTGTTCAGGGGCAGAGCAACAGATTTTTACCTTGTCAGCTCGGGGATTCGATCTAGCAACCTTTCGATAGTTGGTGATGGTGTTTGGTCATGGTGTTGTTGATGATGGTGTTTGGTCATGGTGTTGACGGTGGTGTTAATGGTAGTTGGTCATGGTGTTGATGGTGGTGTTAATGGTAGTTGATCATGGTGTTAATGGTGGTGTTAATGGTAGTTGGTCATGGTGTTAATGGTAGTTGGTCAGGGTGTTAATGGTGGTGTTAATGGTAGTTGGTCAGGGTGTTAATGGTGGTGTTAATGGTAGTTCGTCATGGTGTTGATGGTGGTGTTAATGGTAGTTGATGATGGTGTTTGGTCATGGTGTTGATGGTGGTGTTAATGGTAGTTGGTCATGGTGTTAATGGTAGTTGATGATGGTGTTTGGTCATGGTGTTGATGGTGTTGTTAATGGTAGTTGATGATGGTGTTTGGTCATGGTGTTGATGGTGGTGTTAATGGTAGTTGGTCATGGTGTTAATGGTGGTGTTAATGGGACTTGGTCATCGTGTTGATGGTGGTGTTAATGGTAGTTGGTGATGGTGCTTGGTCATGGTGTTGATGGTGGTGTTAATGGTAGTTGATGATGGTGTTTGGTCATGGTGTTGATGGTGTTGTTAATGGTAGTTGATGATGGTGTTTGGTCATGGTGTTGATGGTGGTGTTAATGGTAGTTGGTCATGGTGTTAATGGTGGTGTTAATGGGACTTGGTCATCGTGTTGATGGTGGTGTTAATGGTAGTTGATGATGGTGTTTGGTCATGGTGTTGATGGTGGTGTTAATGGTAGTTGGTGATGGTGTTAATGGTGGTGTTAATGGGACTTGGTCATCGTGTTGATGGTAATGTTAATGGTAGTTGGTGATGGTGTTAATGGTGGTGTTAATGGGACTTGGTCATCGTGTTGATGGTGGTGTTAATGGTAGTTGATGATGGTGTTTGGTCATCGTGTTGATGGTGGTGTTAATGGTAGTTGATGATGGTGTTTGGTCATGGTGTGAATGGTGGTGTTAATGGTAGTTGGTCATGGTGTTAATGGTGGTGTTAATGGTAGTTGGTCATGGTGTTAATGGTAGTTGATGATGGTGTTTGGTCATGGTGTTAATGGTAGTGTTAATGGTAGTTGGTCATGGTGTTGATGGTGGTGTTATTGGTAGTTGGTGATGGTGTTTGGTCATGGTGTTGATGGTAGTGTTAATGGTAGTTGGTGATGGTGCTTGGTCATGGTGGAGGTTGGTAATGGTGTTAATGGTTTATGGCGATGTGTTGATGGTTTTTGGTCATGGTGGTGATGGTGTTTGGGGCTGGTGATGGTAGTTGGTGATGGTTGATGATGGTGGTGATGATATTTGGTGCTGATGGTGGTTAGTGGTTGGTGCTGATGGTGGTTGGTAATGGTGTTTGTAATGGTGGTGTTGATGATACACACACACACAAACACACACAATAAGATGTGGCTGGGGGCCATTGTATGTCCGTCCCATGGCTGTGCAGAGAGTGAGAGTTCACACACCAGCTAAAAAACGTGGCAATCAGGGATAGCAAATATATACATATATATGTGGCATTGACTAAAATACAATAAAATAGAATACAGTATAAACATATGAAATGAGTAAAGCAGTATATTCATAAACAGTATTAAAGTGACCAGGGATTCTATGTATATGTACAGTGCCTTTGGAAAGTATTCAGACTCCTTGACTTTTTCCACATTTTGTTACGTTAGAGCCTTATTCCAAAATGTATCTATTAAATAAAAATCCTCAGTAATCTACACACAATACCCCATACTGACAAAGCAAAAACATTTTTTTTTAAACATTTTTTGCAAATGTATTAAAAATACAAAACAGAAATATCTTATTAACATAAGAATTCAGACCTTTTGTTATTAGACTCGAAATTGAGCTCAGGTGCATCCTGTTTACATTGATCATCATTGAGATGTTTCTACAACTTGATTGGAGTCTACCTGTGCTAAATTCAATTGATTGGACATGATTTGGAAAGGCACCAAACCGACTATATATGGTCCCACGGTTGACCAAGGCCCTTCTTGGTCAACCGTGCATGTCAGAGCAAAAACCAAGCCATGAGGTCGAAGGAATTGTCCGTAGAGCTCTGAGACAGGATGTGTCGAGGCACAGATCTGGGGAAGGGAACCAAAACATGTCTGCAGCATTGAATGTCACCAAGAACACAGTGGCCTCCATCATTCTTAAATGGAAGAAGTTTGGAACCACCAAGACTCTTCCTAGAGCTGGCCGCCCGGCCAAATTGAGCAATCAGGGGAGAAGGGCCTTGGTCAGGCAGGTGACCAAGAACCCGATGGTCACTCTGACAGAGCTCTAGAGTTCCTCTATGGAGATGGGAGAACCTTCCAGAGGACAACCATCTCTGGAGCGCTCCACCAATCAGGCCTTTATGGTAGAATGGCCAAACGGAAGCCACTCCTCAGTAAAAGGCACATGACAGTCTACTTGGAGTTTGCCAAAAAGGGACCGAAAGACTCTCAGACCATGAGAAACCAGATTCTCTGGTCTGATGAAACCAAGATTGAACTCTTTGGCCTGAATGCCAAGCGTCACATCTGGAGGAAACCTGGCAACATTTCCCAGGACATAGACATGTCTGATATTGGCAGAAAGCTTAAATTCTTGTTAATCTACCTGAATTGTCCAATTTACAGTAACTGTTACAGTTAAAGAATATCATGCTATTGTTTGAGGAGAGTGCACAATTTTTAACATGAAAAGTTATTAATAAACAAATTCGGCATATTTGGGCAGTCTTGGCACAAAATTTTGAACAGAAATCAATGGTTCATTCAATCAGTCTAAAACTTTTCACAAACAATGATGCCATCTAGTGGCCCAAAACGTAATTTTTCAGGACCCTGTCTTTCAAAGAAAATTCGTAAAAATCCAAATAGCTTCACAGATCTTCATTGTAAAGGGTTTAAACACTGTTTCCCATGCTTGTTCAATGACCCATAAACAATTAATTAATGGTCGTTAATACACTAACAGCTTACAGACGGTAGGCAATTAAGGTCACAGTTATGAAAACTTAGGACACTAAAGAGGCCTTTCTACTGACTCTGAAAAACACCAAAAGAAAGATGCCGAGGGTCCCTGCTCATCTGCGTGAACGTGCCTTAGGCATGCCGCAAGGAGGCATGAGGACTGCAGATGTGGCCAGGTCAATAAATTGCAATGTCCGTACTGTGAGACGCCTAAGACAGTGGCAGACCACGTGTAACAACACCTGCACAGGATCGGTTCATCCGAACATCACACCTGCGGGACAGGTACAGGATGGCAACAACAACAGCCCGAGTTACAGCAGGAATGCCCAATCCCTCCATCAGTGCTCAGACTGTCTGCAATAGGCTGAGAGAGGCTGGACTGAGGGCTTGTAGGCCTGTTGTAAGGCAGGTCCTCAGCAGACATCACCGGCAACAATGTTGCCTTTGGGCACAAACCCACCGCTGCTGTACCAGACAGGACTGGCAAAAACTGC
Organism: Salvelinus fontinalis; assembly: GCF_029448725.1. NCBI lineage: Eukaryota > Metazoa > Chordata > Actinopteri > Salmoniformes > Salmonidae > Salvelinus > Salvelinus fontinalis. The sequence goes on from NC_074696.1 coordinate 20,040,228, forward strand.
TCTTCACTGACGAGTTGTGGTTTTGTCTCACCAGGGGTGGTGGTCGGATTCGCGTTTATCGTCAAAGGAATGAGCCTTACACTGAGGCCTGTACTCTGGAGGTGGAGGGTCTGTATGGTGGAGGGTCCGTTATGATCTGGGGTGGTGTGTCACAGCATCATTGGACTGAGCTTGTTGTCATTGCAGATAATCTCAATACTGTGCGTTTCAGGGAAGACATCCTCCTCCCTCACGTGGTACCCTTCCTGCAGGCTCATCCTGACGGGACCCTCCAGCATGACAATGCCACCAGCCATACTGCGCGTGATTTCCTGCAAGACAGGAATGTCAGTGATCTGCCATGGCCAGTGAAAAGCCCGGATCTCAATCCCATTAAGCACGTCCGGGACCTGTTGGATCGGAGGGTGAGGGCTAGGGCCATTCCCCACAGAAATGTCCGGGAACTTGCAGGTGCCTTGGTGGAAGAGCGGGTTAACATCTCACGGCAAGAACTGGCAAATCTGATGCAGTCCATGAGGAGGAGATGCACTGCAGTACTTAATGCAGCTGGTGGCCACACCAGATACTGACTGTTACTTGTGATTTTGACCCCCCCTTTGTTCAGGGACACAATATTCCATTTCTGTTGGTCCCATGTCTGTGGAACTTGTTCAGTTTATGTCTCAGTTGTTGAATCTTGTTATGTTCATACACATATTTACACATGTTAAGTTTGCTGAGAATAAACACAGTTGACATTGAGAGGACGTTTCTTTTTCTGCTGACTTTACATTATGGCCTTTCTCTTGCATTTCAAAGATGATGGTACAAAAAAACAGAAAAGAACGGTTGTTTTTTTCTTTGTATTATCTTTTACCAGATATATACTGTGTGATATTCTACTACATTCCTTTCACATTTCCATAAACGTGAAAGTGTTTCCTTTCAAATGGTACAAAGAATATGCATATCCTTGCTTCAGGGCCTGAGCTACTGTCACGCCCTGACCTTAGTTATCTATGTTTTCTTTATTATTTTGGTTAGGTCAGGGTGTGACGAGGGTGGGTATGCTTGTTTTGTATTGTCTAGGGGTTTTGTATGTCATGGGGTGTTTGTAAGTCTAGGCATATGTAGGTCTATGGTGGCCTGAATTGGTTCCCAATCAGAGGAAGCTGTTTATCGTTGTCTCTGATTGGGGACCATATTTAGGTTGCCATTTTCCCTTGGGTATTTGTGGGTTCTTGTCTATGTCTTGTCTATGCCTGTTCAGCACTCTTTGTTTAGCGGTTCGGTTTTTTGTTTTGTTCAGGTTTCATTCTTATAATAAAGAGAATGTACGCATACCACGCTGCGCCTTGGTCTCCTCCCTACGACGGCCGTGACAGCTACAGGCAGTTAGATTTGGGTATGTCATTTTAGGTGAAAATTGAAGAAATGGGCTAATCCTTAAGAGGTTTTAATGTGGTTCTTCAATACTTGTTGGATGCTGATTTGTTGACTGTCGAGCTGTTTAATTATACTGTGATATTTTCACACATGATCATCTGATCCAGGTAGGAATTTTCCAAATAACAGCCAAGTGACTGTTGTGATAGCGCATGCAATGCAACAACAGTCCAAGTGCTGGACAAAAGGTGTCTTATTAGCAGTGGTGGAAAAAGTACTCAATTGTCATACTTGAGTAAAAGTAAAGATACCTTAATAGAAAATAACTCAAGTAAAAGTGAAAGTCACCCAGTAAATAAACAATTTAAAGGCAATGTTACCAAATACTAATTGAGGGTATGGGAACGTTTGACCCACTGGGAATGTGATGAAACAAATAAAAGCTGAAATAAATCATCCTCTCTACTATTATTCTGACATTTCACATTCTTAAAATAAAGTGGTGATCCTAATTGACCTAAGACAGGGAATTTTTACTTGGATTAAATGTCAGGAATTGTGAAAAACTGAGTTTAAATGTATTTGGCTAAGGTGTATGTAAACTTCCGACTTCAACTGTATATATAGTACATGTGCTCTGTAGGACATGATAGAGAGAGGCGTTGTCTGTAGGACAGGATAGAAAGGGAGGCCTGGTTTGTAGGACAGGATAGAGAGGGAGGCCTGGTTTGTAGGACAGGATAGAGGCCTGGTCTGTAGGACAGGATGGAGAGAGGTGTGGTCTGTAGGACAGGATAGAGAGAGAGGCGTGGTCTGTAGGACAGGATAGAGAGAGGCGTGGTCTGTAGGACAGGATAGAGAGAGAGGCGTGGTTTGTAGGACAGGATAGAGAGAGGCATGGTTTGTAGGACAGGATGGAGAGAGAGGCCTGGTCTGTAGGACAAGATGGAGAGAGGTGTGGTCTGTAGGACAGGATAGAGAGAGAGGCGTGGTCTGTAGGACAGGATAGAGAGAGAGGCGTGGTTTGTAGGACAGGATAGAGAGAGGCATGGTTTGTAGGACAGGATGGAGAGAGAGGCCTGGTCTGTAGGACAGGATGGAGAGAGAGGCCTGGTCTGTAGGACAAGATGGAGAGAGAGGCCTGGTCTGTAGGACAGGATGGAGAGAGAGGCCTGGTCTGTAGGACAGGATAGAGAGAGGTGTGGTCTGTAGGACAGGATAGAGAGAGGCATGGTCTATATAGGACAGGATGGAGAGAGAGGCCTGGTCTGTAGGACAGGATAAAGAGAGGTGTGGTCTGTAGGATAGGATAGAGAGAGGTGTGGTTTGTAGGACAGGATGGAGAGAGGCGTGGTCTGTATAGGACAGGATGGAGAGAGAGAGAAAGAGGCATGCTCTTTGGGACGTTTCCTGAAGCGTGACAGATTATCTCTGACAGACAGCAGGAAGTTTTTTCCATGATAACGTGATAGCCTTATACTCTCATGTTGATGATAATAATGTCACAACCCCTGTTTTTGACTGAGCGGTGGTGGAATGTCCCTTTTTTAATAAACAGTGAAGTATTGCATTGAGTGCTATTTTAGTGTGGCCGTATCGAACAACGTATTATGCAAAGAGACCCCAGAGGGCCATATTTATAGCACTTACAGGCTTTGTCCCATATGTAACCCTATTCTCTACATAGTGCACTACTTTTGACCAGGGCTGCACCCTATTCCCTATAAAGTGCACTACTTTTGACCAGGGCTGCACCCTATTCCCTATAAAGTGCACTACTTTTGACCAGAGTACTATGGTCCCTGGTCAAAAGTAATGCACTTTATAGGGAAAAAGGTGTCATTTGGGACATTGACACAGTCTAGTCTCAGAGCTGAAACCATTGAAATACAGTAACAGTATTGGGCAGTTCAATCTTTGCAGCTTTACCTTTCTCTTCATCAAAAGTATAGATTTGCACTGTTCAAATACAGTAGAACATTCTGTGAATGCTATAGAGTTCTTTGAAGAGTAGCGTAAGGCTTTGTGGAGAGGTCCCTTAAAATCTTGACCTAACCTGTTAGATGTAAACGCCCCAATTTCGAAAGTGAGTAAACACCTCAACAATTTATAGCTATTTTTACCAGAAAGGTGAGATTTTATTCTGTTTTGGAGTATGCAGCATTCCTAGTTATTGTTGATGGCCCTCTCATTACCTTTGGGTATGTCTATTTAGGCGAAAATCTACATTTTGCCATCATCATCCAAGGTATGTCAAAACTACATAATATACAAAGTGATATGTTCCATACTTCTTGATTATAAACGCTTATTACATAAAAAGGTGCTATGTTACTATTCTTACTAGTTATGTTGAAATAATCTAAACCCAAATGACAGGCCGTATTAAAGTTCTGAAACGAGAGGTATTCTGTTGTCTTGAGACCTCTCATAGGAAGCGGTTTAAACAAATACAGTACTTTAATCATCAGTTGCTTACGCTAGGTTCACCCTTTAAATCAAATCACATTTATGTTTGTATGTTATTACAGTTAGTTGATGCTTTTGATACACTGTATGACCCTGTTGAAGGTTGTGAGTGGATTGTTTCATAAAGGAACCAGATGAACGTGGGTGTTATCACGGGTTGATATTTCAGTCAGAGTCCACTGTGAAGGGAAACCTTGCAGAGTAGGCATGCAGCTCAGGCTTCCTCCTCCTTCTCCTCATCCTCCAGCTCCTCCTCCTCCTCCCCCTCCTCCTCCTTCTCCTCATCCTCCTCCTCCTCCTTCTCCATCTTCTTCTCCAGCTCCTCCTCCTTCCATCTTCCTAAGAACTCTCTCCAGCTGGTAAATGACCCACTGAGTATGACTTTTGGGCTTGCTGTTAGATTTGAATATATTCTCCTACTGTTAGACCTACATATCTCACTTGTTGATCTCTAAACAGGACTAGGCCTGTCATCTTATTCCAAAATAATCTATTAGGATTTTGACAAATGTCTGACCTGACACTCCATCAGTGTCTACATAACAACTTCTGACCTGCTCACAGCATCCTAACAGATGTTCTTCTTTGTCCCTTCTGTCAGGGTAGAAATGAAGCTTCTAGCGGCCATAGCAGTGGTGCTCCTCCTGGTGGTGGCGGAGAGTATGGTGGCCAGAGGCGCATCCAGGAGGACCAAGAGGGAACTGATGAGCCCGCTGCACATGGGGGGAATCAGGGACCCGTTTGGGTCGTACTGCGAGCGGAGAGGGGGCTGCTGCCCGGGCCGGGACGACCAGTGTACGGTGCCCTACCTGGACACCATCTGTTACTGTGACCTGTTCTGTAACCGCACCGTCTCCGACTGCTGCCCTGACTTCTGGGGCCACTGTCTGGGCATCTCACCCCCTTTCATTGGTAAGTGAGAGGGTGTGTGTGGGGAGGAGGGTGTGAGGCGGCGGCGGGGGGGGGTTGTATGGTGTGTGTATGGGCCTGCCACTTAGGATTCAAACAGAAAGGCCCAGTACAGTGGCAGACCTGTAGAGTAGCCAAAGTATACAGGTCCCACACTGAGTGGCTAGTATGGGACTACTGAATGAATGACAACTACCAACTGCTAATCCTACGCACAGGCAAAGTTATGTGTTCAACTGTCACAGTACATTAGGTAGGAGGTCCCATTGGCCTGTGAAACCTTAGCACACTGTGGTAAAATAAAATGTTATTTGTCACATGCTTCACAAACAACAGGTGTAGACTAACCGGGAAGTGCTTACGGACGCTTCCCAAAAATGCAGAAAGAAAAATTAACTCTATTAACTCAAAGAATAAATACACATGAGTAACGATAACTTGGCTATATACACAGGGGACCAGTACCGAGTCGATGTGCAGGGGTACGAGGTAATTAAGGTAGATGTGTACATAGGTATGGTACATAGGTATGGATAAAGTGACTAGTTAACAGGATAGACAATAGACAGTAGCAGCAGTGTATGTGATGAGTCAAAAGAGATTAGCGCAACAAGGGTTCACTGGTTCCCTTTCTCTGCTTTCACAGTATAAACATGCTTCACATGCACTATAACTCTGCTAGTTGTTGTGGAGGTGTAAAATGTTCTGCTGGCAGCAGGGCCCAACCTGAGAAAAGACCAGGAACTACAGTAGTCTTCTTATTTGTCTGAGACAGAGGGAGGGGGGAGGTCAGGAGAAAGGATGCACACTATGCAGAGAGAGGGAGAGATAGGCGACAGGAGGTAGGGAGAGGTCGAGGTAGGTATGTGCTCGCTAGATGACAGGGAGGTTGCGTTTCCCAAAAGAGATTAACACACCTTAGCCTATGGGAGATGGGGGAAAGAGAAAGGAGTGACACCTTAATTTCTCACTCTCTACCTCACTTTCTCTTTCCCATCTCTCAGCTCACCTTATCAGAGAGCAGCTCAGACAAACTGTAGGATAAATTCCAAAACCTATTCATTCAAATCAAGACAAATCATACACTCACCCCCTTTTGACCTCCTCCTTTTCTGCAGCAACAAGTGATCCGGGTCAACAGCATCAATGTAACAGTATAGCTTCCGTCCCTCTCCTCGCCACGAAGCATCGTTACCCATCGCGCCACAAAAGCTGCGGCTCTTGCAGAGCAAGGGAAACAACTACTTCAAGGTCTCAGAGCGAGTGACGTCACCGATTGAAACGCTATTAGCGCGCACCACAGCTAACTAGCTAGCCATTTCACATCGGTTACACTAATTCCCACTCCACAGAACCATTAGCTTAAGGGTTAGGTTTAGGGTTAGGTTCACCTCTCCTAGGTCCAACTCCACAGAACCATTAGCTGAAGTTAAGGATTAGGGTTCGGTTTAGGTTCACCTCTCCTAGTTCCCACTCCACAGAACCTCTATGGAGTAGTGATGGAGTTAAGAAGAGTTTATCGATACACTCGTGAGTTAATATACTGTAAGAAACATAATAAAAAAATCCCCATCAAAATCCATTCAGTTTAAGCTAGAGATATCTATTTTTTATATGGGCTGCGTCTCAATCCACCACATCTGCCGATGTCGGCCCACCGTATCTGCAGCTACGGCTGTGTTTGTCAGACTATGAGACATCCCGAAAATTGTTCTTCTCACGAAAACGTCTATAGTGTCATGGGACTCGTCTGAAGTCGGTAACGCTGATGTGCCAACTGTCTGTACTGTAGCGTCTGAAACCATGTAGGCTACAAACCAATATTTGAATCTACGTGCCACGGGACTCGTCTGGAGGTAACCCATACAAATGAATGGAAGTATGGAGGTCGTTTTGTGCCAACAGAAATAAAGGGTTAAATGTGTCCCAAAAAAATACAATATTTTCTGAGCTTTCTTATGTCTCCTAGATATAGGACAGACACTTCAAAACCTTTTGTTAACTTACTCACTACACCACAAAGCCAGGGTGTTACTGTTAACTCTCTCACTACACACCTCACAGCCAGGGTGTTACTGTTAACTCTCTCACTACACACCTCACAGCCAGGATGTTACTGTTAACTCTCTCACTACACACCTCACAGCCAGGGTGTTACTGTTAACTCTCTCACTACACCTCACAGCCAGGGTGTTACTGTTAACTCTCTCACTACACACCTCACAGCCAGGATGTTACTGTTAACTCTCTCACTACACACCTCACAGCCAGGGTGTTACTGTTAACTCTCACTACACACCTCACAGCCAGGATGTTACTGTTAACTCTCTCACTACACACCTCACAGCCAGGATGTTAATGTTAACTCTCTCACTACACACCTCACAGCCAGGATGTTACTGTTAACTCTCTCACTACACACCTCACAGCCAGGGTGTTACTGTTAACTCTCTCACTACACACCTCACAGACAGGATGTTACTGTTAACTCTCTCACTACACCTCACAGCCAGGATGTTACTGTTAACTCTCTCACTACACACCTCACAGCCAGGATGTTACTGTTAACTCTCTCACTACACACCTCACAGCCAGAGTGTTACTGTTAACTCTCTCACTACACCTCACAGCCAGGATGTTACTGTTAACTCTCTCACTACACACCTCACAGCCAGGATGTTACTGTTAACTCTCTCACTACACACCTCACAGCCAGGGTGTTACTGTTAACTCTCTCACTACACACCTCACAGCCAGGATGTTACTGTTAACTCTCTCACTACACACCTCACAGCCAGGATGTTAATGTTAACTCTCTCACTACACACCTCACAGCCAGAGTGTTACTGTTAACTCTCTCACTACACACCTCACAGCCAGGGTGTTACTGTTAACTCTCTCTCTTAACTCTCTGTGTGTTTATGGACACGTGGGTGCCTACATGGCCGGTAGCTTGGGTGCTTTCCCTCTCCTGCTGGCTTTTGAGCACGCCTGTGTGTGCCCCTGATGCCTGCGTGCCTTTGTGTGTCTGTATCTGGAGTGTGTAGTGTAAATGAGCCATGGTATCACCATCTTAAAATAATTCCATATGTTAGCACCCCCCCCCCCCCCCCCCCCCCCAACGGCTTAGACTTTTAGAGGTAATGAGACAGACAGACAGACAGACAGACAGACAGACAGACAGACAGACAGCTAGATGAAGGAGGAGTAGCTGCTGGAGTGTTACTGTGTTACTACCATAAATCACACAGCAGTCTCCTGCAGGGCACGGGCCAACACAGTGTTAGCTTCTGACCCTTCTGCTACACAAGGGGAGTGTTAGAGGGAAGAGGTCAGCAGAGATGGTGTAGATATCTGTCCCAGTCAGTCCAGGACTTCAACTGAACATTGGAATGACCCTGTAAACCTTTGAAAATGACTAAAGACATTGGAAAGGAAATAGTGCTGAGAAAACTTTGAAAAAAGGACCATGAGGATAATACATGGATTATACATTTTTGATTCAAACTCCATGGAATGTCTAATCCTATACTGATGAGGTCTAGATGGAATTTAAATTGACCCCACCCCCGGAGGCCACACGGGTGTGTGTGGTTTTGTCTTTGCCCAGTGAGGGGTGGGATGTGTGAGGTAGAGTGGCGCCCCTGTCCCCTGGAACCCCCTGGAGGTGGCAGGGTTTTCATTAAGTGTGTGTGTAATTAAGCTTGTTAAGGCATGATGAGGACCTGTTAGCCCTGGGAAACAGAGGACAGAAGCCAACAGGACATTCCAACAGAAGATTACTGCAGTTCAGGGTTCCCCAGACCCCACACAGCACTACACCTCACAGCCAGGATGTTACTGTTAACTCTCTCACTACACACCTCACAGCCAGGATGTTACTGTTAACTCTCTCACTACACACCTCACAGCCAGGGTGTTACTGTTAACTCTCTCACTACACACCTCACAGCCAGGATGTTACTGTTAACTCTCTCACTACACACATCACAGCCAGGATGTTACTGTTAACTCTCTCACTACACACCTCACAGCCAGGGTGTTACTGTTAACTCTCTCACTACACCTCACAGCCAGGGTGTTACTGTTAACTCTCTCACTACACACCTCACAGCCAGGATGTTACTGTTAACTCTCTCACTACACACCTCACAGCCAGGATGTTACTGTTAACTCTCTCACTACACACCTCACAGCCAGGGTGTTACTGTTAACTCTCTCACTACACACCTCACAGCCAGGATGTTACTGTTAACTCTCTCACTACACACCTCACAGCCAGGGTGTTACTGTTAACTCTCTCACTACACACCTCACAGCCAGGGTGTTACTGTTAACTCTCTCACTACACACCTCACAGCCAGGGTGTTACTGTTAACTCTCTCACTACACACCTCACAGCCAGGGTGTTACTGTTAACTCTCTCACTACACACCTCACAGCCAGGGTGTTACTGTTAACTCTCTCACTACACACCTCACAGCCAGGATGTTACTGTTAACTCTCTCACTACACACCTCACAGCCAGGATGTTACTGTTAACTCTCTCACTACACACCTCACAGCCAGGATGTTACTGTTAACTCTCTCACTACACACCTCACAGCCAGGATGTTACTGTTAACTCTCTCACTACACCTCACAGCCAGGGTGTTACTGTTAACTCTCTCACTACACACCTCACAGCCAGGATGTTACTGTTAACTCTCTCACTACACACCTCACAGCCAGGGTGTTACTGTTAACTCTCTCACTACACCTCACAGCCAGGGTGTTACTGTTAACTCTCTCACTACACACCTCACAGCCAGGGTGTTACTGTTAACTCTCTCACTACACACCTCACAGACAGGATGTTACTGTTAACTCTCTCACTACACACCTCACAGCCAGGATGTTACTGTTAACTCTCTCACTACACACCTCACAGCCAGGATGTTACTGTTAACTCTCTCACTACACACCTCACAGCCAGGATGTTACTGTTAACTCTCTCACTACACACCTCACAGCCAGGATGTTACTGTTAACTCTCTCACTACACACCTCACAGCCAGGATGTTACTGTTAACTCTCTCACTACACACCTCACAGCCAGGGTGTTACTGTTAACTCTCTCACTACACACCTCACAGCCAGGGTGTTACTGTTAACTCTCTCACTACACCTCACAGCCAGGGTGTTACTGTTAACTCTCTCACTACACACCTCACAGCCAGGGTGTTACTGTTAACTCTCTCACTACACACCTCACAGACAGGATGTTACTGTTAACTCTCTCACTACACACCTCACAGCCAGGGTGTTACTGTTAACTCTCTCACTACACACCTCACAGCCAGGATGTTACTGTTAACTCTCTCACTACACACCTCACAGCCAGGGTGTTACTGTTAACTCTCTCACTACACACCTCACAGCCAGGGTGTTACTGTTAACTCTCTCACTACACACCTCACAGCCAGGGTGTTACTGTTAACTCTCTCACTACACACCTCACAGCCAGGGTGTTACTGTTAACTCTCTCACTACACACCTCACAGCCAGGGTGTTACTGTTAACTCTCTCACTACACACCTCACAGCCAGGATGTTACTGTTAACTCTCTCACTACACACCTCACAGCCAGGATGTTACTGTTAACTCTCTCACTACACACCTCACAGCCAGGATGTTACTGTTAACTCTCTCACTACACACCTCACAGCCAGGATGTTACTGTTAACTCTCTCACTACACCTCACAGCCAGGGTGTTACTGTTAACTCTCTCACTACACACCTCACAGCCAGGATGTTACTGTTAACTCTCTCACTACACACCTCACAGCCAGGGTGTTACTGTTAACTCTCTCACTACACCTCACAGCCAGGGTGTTACTGTTAACTCTCTCACTACACACCTCACAGCCAGGGTGTTACTGTTAACTCTCTCACTACACACCTCACAGACAGGATGTTACTGTTAACTCTCTCACTACACACCTCACAGCCAGGATGTTACTGTTAACTCTCTCACTACACACCTCACAGCCAGGATGTTACTGTTAACTCTCTCACTACACACCTCACAGCCAGGATGTTACTGTTAACTCTCTCACTACACACCTCACAGCCAGGATGTTACTGTTAACTCTCTCACTACACACCTCACAGCCAGGATGTTACTGTTAACTCTCTCACTACACACCTCACAGCCAGGGTGTTACTGTTAACTCTCTCACTACACACCTCACAGCCAGGGTGTTACTGTTAACTCTCTCACTACACCTCACAGCCAGGGTGTTACTGTTAACTCTCTCACTACACACCTCACAGCCAGGATGTTACTGTTAACTCTCTCACTACACACCTCACAGCCAGGATGTTACTGTTAACTCTCTCACTACACACCTCACAGCCAGGATGTTACTGTTAACTCTCTCACTACACACCTCACAGCCAGGGTGTTACTGTTAACTCTCTCACTACACACCTCACAGCCAGGGTGTTACTGTTAACTCTCTCACTACACCTCACAGCCAGGGTGTTACTGTTAACTCTCTCACTACACACCTCACAGCCAGGGTGTTACTGTTAACTCTCTCACTACACACCTCACAGCCAGGATGTTACTGTTAACTCTCTCACTACACACCTCACAGCCAGGGTGTTACTGTTAACTCTCTCACTACACACCTCACAGCCAGGATGTTACTGTTAACTCTCTCACTACACACCTCACAGCCAGGGTGTTACTGTTAACTCTCTCACTACACACCTCACAGCCAGGGTGTTACTGTTAACTCTCTCACTACACACCTCACAGCCAGGGTGTTACTGTTAACTCTCTCACTACACACCTCACAGCCAGGGTGTTACTGTTAACTCTCTCACTACACACCTCACAGCCAGGGTGTTACTGTTAACTCTCTCACTACACACCTCACAGCCAGGATGTTACTGTTAACTCTCTCACTACACACCTCACAGCCAGGATGTTACTGTTAACTCTCTCACTACACACCTCACAGCCAGGATGTTACTGTTAACTCTCTCACTACACACCTCACAGCCAGGATGTTACTGTTAACTCTCTCACTACACCTCACAGCCAGGGTGTTACTGTTAACTCTCTCACTACACACCTCACAGCCAGGATGTTACTGTTAACTCTCTCACTACACACCTCACAGCCAGGGTGTTACTGTTAACTCTCTCACTACACCTCACAGCCAGGGTGTTACTGTTAACTCTCTCACTACACACCTCACAGCCAGGGTGTTACTGTTAACTCTCTCACTACACACCTCACAGACAGGATGTTACTGTTAACTCTCTCACTACACACCTCACAGCCAGGATGTTACTGTTAACTCTCTCACTACACACCTCACAGCCAGGATGTTACTGTTAACTCTCTCACTACACACCTCACAGCCAGGATGTTACTGTTAACTCTCTCACTACACACCTCACAGCCAGGATGTTACTGTTAACTCTCTCACTACACACCTCACAGCCAGGATGTTACTGTTAACTCTCTCACTACACACCTCACAGCCAGGGTGTTACTGTTAACTCTCTCACTACACACCTCACAGCCAGGGTGTTACTGTTAACTCTCTCACTACACCTCACAGCCAGGGTGTTACTGTTAACTCTCTCACTACACACCTCACAGCCAGGGTGTTACTGTTAACTCTCTCACTACACACCTCACAGACAGGATGTTACTGTTAACTCTCTCACTACACACCTCACAGCCAGGATGTTACTGTTAACTCTCTCACTACACACCTCACAGCCAGGATGTTACTGTTAACTCTCTCACTACACACCTCACAGCCAGGATGTTACTGTTAACTCTCTCACTACACACCTCACAGACAGGGTGTTACTGTTAACTCTCTCACTACACACCTCACAGCCAGGGTGTTACTGTTAACTCTCTCACTACACCTCACAGACAGGATGTTACTGTTAACTCTCTCACTACACACCTCACAGCCAGGGTGTTACTGTTAACTCTCTCACTACACACCTCACAGCCAGGATGTTACTGTTAACTCTCTCACTACACACCTCACAGCCAGGATGTTACTGTTAACTCTCTCACTACACACCTCACAGCCAGGGTGTTACTGTTAACTCTCTCACTACACACCTCACAGCCAGGATGTTACTGTTAACTCTCTCACTACACACCTCACAGCCAGGCTGGTAGCTTGGGTGCTTTCCCTCTCCCGCTAGCGTTTCAGCATGCCCGTGTGTGCCCCTCATGCCTGCGTGCCTTTGTGTGTCTGGAGTGTGAAGTGTGTGTCTGTGTCTGGAGTGTAGAGTGTGTGTCTGTGTCTGGAGTGTAGAGTCTGTGTCTGGAGTGTAGAGTCTGTGTCTGGAGTGTAGAGTCTGTGTCTGGAGTGTAGAGTCTGTGTCTGTGTCTGGACTGTAGAGTGTGTGCCTGTGTCTGGAGTGTGGAGTCTGTGTCTGGAGTGTAGAGTGTGTGTCTGTGTCTGGAGTGTAGAGTGTGTGTCTGTGTCTGGACTGTAGAGTGTGTGTCTGTGTCTGGAGTGTAGAGTGTGTGTCTGTCTGGACTGTAGAGTGTGTGTCTGTGTCTGGAGTGTAGAGTGTGTGTCTGTGTCTGGACTGTAGAGTGTGTGTCTGTGTCTGGAGTGTGGAGTGTGTGTCTGTGTCTGGAGTGTGGAGTGTGTGTCTGTGTCTGGAGTGTGTGTCTGTGTCTGGAGTGTAGAGTGTGTGTCTGTGTCTGGACTGTAGAGCGTGTGTCTGTGTCTGGACTGTAGAGTGTGTGTCTGTGTCTGGAGTGTAGAGTGTGTGTCTGTGTCTGGAGTGTGGAGTGTGTGTCTGTGTCTGGACTGTAGAGCGTGTGTCTGTGTCTGGACTGTAGAGTGTGTGTCTGTGTCTGGAGTGTGGAGTGTGTGTCTGGAGTGTGGAGTGTGGAGTGTGTGTCTGTGTCTGGAGTGTGGAGTGTGTGTCTGTGTCTGGAGTGTAGAGTGTGTGTCTGGAGTGTAGAGTGTGTGTCTGGAGTGTAGAGTGTGTGTCTGGAGTGTGGAGTCTGTGTCTGGAGTGTAGAGTGTGTGTCTGTGTCTGGAGTGTAGAGTGTGGGTCTGTGTCTATAGTGTGGAGTGTGGGTCTGTGCCTGGAGTGTATGTGTCTGGAGTGTAGAGTGTGTGTCTGTGCCTGGAGTGTATTTGTCTGTGTCTGGAGTGTAGAGTGTGTGTCTGTGTCTGGAGTGTAGTGTGTGTCTGTGTCTGGAGTGTAGTGTGTGTCTGTGTCTGGAGTGTAGAGTGTGTGTCTGTGCCTGGAGTTTAGAGTGTGTGTCTGTGTCTGGACTGTAGAGTGTGTGTCTGTGCCTGGAGTGTATGTGTCTGTGTCTGGAGTGTAGAGTGTGTGTCTGTGTCTGGAGTGTAGAGTGTGTGTCTGTGTCTGGAGTGTAGAGTGTGTGTCTGTGTCTGGACTGTAGAGTGTGTGTCTGTGCCTGGAGTGTATGTGTCTGTGTCTGGAGTGTAGAGTGTGTGTCTGTGCCTGGAGTGTGTGTGTCTGTGTCTGGAGTGTAGAGTGTGTGTCTGTGTCTGGAGTGTAGAGTGTGTGTCTGTGCCTGGAGTGTACAGTGTGTCTGTTTGGAGTGTCTGCGTCTGTGTCTATAGTGTGGAGTGTGTGTCTGTGTGTGTCTGTGTGTGTCTGTGTGTGTTTTTGTCTATGAAAATGTATCCACTCACTACTAAAATTACATTTTAAAAAGTGTGTGTGTTTGTAGTGTGTAATGTAGAGTGTGTCTCTGTAGTGTAGTGTAGAGTGTGTGTGTGTATACATGGGAGTGTTGTGAGAAGATATAGTGGAGTAATCTGTATGAGTCAGCCTCTCAGATATTCCGCCACAACTGGACCAAAAAGTTATCATTAATGTGATCCTATCGGCTGTCAGCATCTTTTTGAATTTCCTCCCTTTGTTTCCTTCCAGGCACCTGTGAAAGAAACAGCCACAAATTCCTCTCAGGACAAACATACAAAGAGAACTGCAACTTATGGTACGTGTCTCTAACCTCTTCCTCTCTTTTCTCCCTGTACAGTACATTCAGACCCCTAAAACAGAAATACATTCTTTAAATAAGTATTCAGACCCTTTGCTATGAGACTCAAAATTGAGCTCAGGTGCATCCTGTTTCCATTGATCATCCTTGAAATGTTTCTACAACTTGATTGGAGTCCATCTGTGGTAAATTCAATTGATGTGGACATGATTTGGAAAGGCACACGCCTGTCTATATAAGGTCTCACAGCTGACAGTGCA
This sequence comes from Salvelinus fontinalis, assembly GCF_029448725.1. Classification (NCBI taxonomy): domain Eukaryota; kingdom Metazoa; phylum Chordata; class Actinopteri; order Salmoniformes; family Salmonidae; genus Salvelinus; species Salvelinus fontinalis. The sequence goes on from NC_074696.1 coordinate 20,055,256, forward strand.
TGTCAGAGCAAAAACCAAGCCATGAGGTTGAAGTAATTGTCCGTAGAGCTCCGAGACAGGATTATGTCAAAGCACAGATCTGGGGAAGGGTGCAAAAAAATTCTGCAGCATTGAAGGTCCCCAAGAACAGTGGCCTCCATCATTCTTAAATGGAAGAAGCTTGGAACCACCAAGACTCTTTCTAGATCTGGCCGCCTGGCCAACCTGAGCAATCGGGGGAGAAGGGCCTTGGTCAGGGAGGTGACCAAGAACCCGATGGTCACTCTGACAGATCTCCAGAGTTCCTCTGTGCAGATGGGAGAACCTTCCAGAAGGACAACCATCTTTGCAGCACTCCACCAATCAGGCCTTTATGGTAGAGTGGCCAGACAGAAGCCACTCCTCAGTAAAAGGCACATGACAGCCCGCTTGGAGTTTGCCAAAAGCCATCTAAAGACTCTGGTCTGATGAAACCAAGAATGCCAAGCGTCACGTCTGGAGGAAACCTGGCACCATCCCTACGGGGAAGCATGGTGGTGGCAGCATCATGCTGTGGGGATGTTTTTCAGCAGCAGTCAGGATGATGAAAAGATGAATGGATCAAAGTACAGAGAGATCCTTGATGAAAACCTACTCCAGAGCGCTCAGGACCTCAGACTGGGGCGATGGTTCACCTTCCAACAGGACAATGACCTTAAGCACACAGCCAAGACAACGCAGGAGTGGCTTCGGGACAAGTCTCTGAATGTCTTTCAGTGGCCCAGCCAGACCCCGGACTTGAACCCAATCGAACATCTCTGGAGAGACCTGAAAATAGCTGTCCAGCAATGCTCCCCATCCAGCCTGGCAGAGCTTGAGAGGATCTGCAGAGAAGAATGGGAGAAACTCCCCAAATACAGGTGTGGCAAGCTTGTAGCGTCATACCCAAGAAGACTCAATACTATAATCGCTGCCAAAGGTGCTTCAACAAAGTATTGACTAAAGGGTCTGAATACTTATGTGATATTTAAGTTTTTTATTTGTTATAAATTAGCAACAATTTCTAAAAACCTGTTTTTGCTTCGTCAGTATGGGTAAATGTGTGTAGATTGAGGGGTGAAAAAACGAATTTTAGAATAAGACTGTAAGGTAACAAAATGTGGAAAAAGTCAAGGGGTCTGAGTACTTTCCTTAGGCACTGTATATCTCTGTCTCTACCTCTCCCCTCTCACTCCCTTTCTTTACATCTCTCTGTCCAAACAGTGATCACTCCTTCAAACACTTTGATCTGATGACGTGACCTTTCTGGTTGTACCACAGACAGACCCACATTATCCATGGAGAGTTTTGGGAACCCATTCATTTGGTTTAATGTAGCTATCGCCTTCATGAAATTAAAGAGTCTTGCATCTTATCAAACAAGCAGCAGAAGAAAAGCAACAGCTACATATGGTTGCACATCACCCTGCAAAACAACACTGCACATTTGGCAATGTTGGGAAACATTGCACAATATTGGGTAACAGTGGGCCTTTTGGGGCTAGGGACAGGGGTAGGATGGGTTACCTCTACAAGGGCTAGATGGGAACAACACATTCAAATCCCCAGCAACTCTCCTCCTCTTCTCCTTCCTTCCTCCATCTGTTCCTCTCCTTCTGCTCTCCCAGTGTTGAGGAGTAGTGAACTACATGTAATAGTTCAGAAGCTTGGTGATAGTTATACAGATAGTAATGCCGGCTAAACTACAGTAACATCCCAGCTAGGATTTAGTTAACCAGTACAGGCTAAACTACAGTAACATCCCAGTTAGGATTTAGTTAACCAGTACAGGCTAAACTACAGTAACACCCCAGTTAGGATTTAGTTCATTAATACAGGCTAAACTACAGTAACATCCCAGTTAGGGTTTAGTTCATTAATACAGGCTAAACTACAGTAACATCCCAGTTAGGGTTTAGTTCATTAATACAGGCTAAACTACAGTAACATCCCAGCTAGGATTTAGTTAACCAGTACAGGCTAAACTACAGTAACATCCCAGCTAGGATTTAGTTAACTAATACAGGCTAAACTACAGTAACATCCCAGCTAGGATTTAGTTAACTAATACAGGCTAAACTACAGTAACATCCCAGTTAGGGTTTAGTTCATTAATACAGGCTAAACTACAGTAACATCCCAGTTAGGGTTTAGTTCATTAATACAGGCTAAACTACAGTAACATCCCAGCTAGGATTTAGTTAACCAGTACAGGCTAAACTACAGTAACATCCCAGTTAGGATTTAGTTAACCAGTACGGGCTAAACTACAGTAACACCCCAGCTAGGATTTAGTTAACCAGTACAGGCTAAACTACAGTAACATCCCAGTTAGGATTTAGTTCATTAATACAGGATAAACTACAGTAACATCCCAGCTAGGATTTAGTTAACCAGTACAGGATAAACTACAGTAACATCCCAGTTAGGATTTAGTTCATTAATACAGGATAAACTACAGTAACATCCCAGCTAGGATTTAGTTAACCAGTACAGGATAAACTACAGTAACATCCCAGCTAGGATTTAGTTAACCAGTACAGGCTAAACTACAGTAACACCCCAGTTAGGATTTAGTTCATTAATACAGGCTAAACTACAGTAACATCCCAGTTAGGGTTTAGTTCATTAATACAGGCTAAACTACAGTAACATCCCAGTTAGGGTTTAGTTCATTAATACAGGCTAAACTACAGTAACATCCCAGCTAGGATTTAGTTAACCAGTACAGGCTAAACTACAGTAACATCCCAGCTAGGATTTAGTTAACTAATACAGGCTAAACTACAGTAACATCCCAGCTAGGATTTAGTTAACTAATACAGGCTAAACTACAGTAACATCCCAGTTAGGGTTTAGTTCATTAATACAGGCTAAACTACAGTAACATCCCAGTTAGGGTTTAGTTCATTAATACAGGCTAAACTACAGTAACATCCCAGCTAGGATTTAGTTAACCAGTACAGGCTAAACTACAGTAACATCCCAGTTAGGATTTAGTTAACCAGTACGGGCTAAACTACAGTAACACCCCAGCTAGGATTTAGTTAACCAGTACGGGCTAAACTACAGTAACATCCCAGTTAGGGTTTAGTTAACTAATACAGGCTAAACTACAGTAACATCCCAGCTAGGATTTAGTTAACCAGTACAGGCTAAACTACAGTAACATCCCAGTTAGGATTTAGTTAACCAGTACGGGCTAAACTACAGTAACACCCCCAGCTAGGATTTAGTTAACTAATACAGGCTAAACTACAGTAACATCCCAGCTAGGATTTAGTTCATTAATACAGGCTAAACTACAGTAACATCCCAGCTAGGATTTAGTTAACTAATACAGGCTAAACTACAGTAACACCCCAGCTAGGATTTAGTTCATTAATACAGGCTAAACTACAGTAACACCCCAGCTAGGATTTAGTTAACTAATACAGGCTAAACTACAGTAGCATCCCAGTTAGGATTTAGTTAACCAGTACAGGCTAAACTACAGTAACATCCCAGTTAGGATTTAGTTAACCAGTACAGGCTAAACTACAGTAACATCCCAGTTAGGATTTAGTTCATTAATACAGGCTAAACTACAGTAACATCCCAGCTAGGATTTAGTTAACTAATACAGGCTAAACTACAGTAACATCCCAGCTAGGATTTAGTTAACCAGTACAGGATAAACTACAGTAACATCCCAGCTAGGATTTAGTTAACCAGTACAGGCTAAACTACAGTAACATCCCAGTTAGGATTTAGTTCATTAATACAGGATAAACTACAGTAACATCCCAGCTAGGATTTAGTTAACCAGTACAGGATAAACTACAGTAACATCCCAGTTAGGATTTAGTTCATTAATACAGGATAAACTACAGTAACATCCCAGCTAGGATTTAGTTAACCAGTACAGGATAAACTACAGTAACATCCCAGCTAGGATTTAGTTAACCAGTACAGGCTAAACTACAGTAACATCCCAGCTAGGATTTAGTTCATTAATACAGGCTAAACTACAGTAACATCCCAGCTAGGATTTAATTAACCAGTACAGGCTAAACTACAGTAACATCCCAGTTAGGATTTAGTTAACCAGTACAGGCTAAACTACAGTAACATCCCAGCTAGGATTTAGTTAACCAGTACGGGCTAAACTACAGTAACATCCCAGTTAGGGTTTAGTTAACTAATACAGGCTAAACTACAGTAACATCCCAGTTAGGATTTAGTTAACTAATACAGGCTAAACTACAGTAACATCCCAGTTAGGATGTAGTTAACCAGTACGGGCTAAACTACAGTAACATCCCAGTTAGGATTTAGTTAACCAGTACGGGCTAAACTACAGTAACATCCCAGTTAGGATTTAGTTAACCAGTACAGGCTAAACTACAGTAACATCCCAGTTAGGATTTAGTTAACCAGTACAGGCTAAACTACAGTAACATCCCAGTTAGGATTTAGTTAACCAGTACGGGCTAAACTACAGTAACACCCCCAGCTAGGATTTAGTTAACCAGTACTGGCTAAACTACAGTAACATCGCAGTTATGGTTTAGTTAACTAATTCAGGCTAAACTAAAATAACATCCCAGCTAATATTTAGTTAACCAATATACTGCACAGGCCAAGCCGAGTATGTTCATTCAGACTGGGGCGTATGTGTTTGATAGGCATTAGAGACCCAATGCTGTATAAACCTTACAGAAGATAATCAACGTTCAGCTGTGCATCACTCTAACCTAATGCTATAGCAGCACTGGTTGTGCCCTGTTAATCAAAAGTGTTGAAAAAACATGTCAATAATCAACTGAACTGGTTTTCTTGATGCCTATAGTACTCTCTCTGGTATGCAATCTGGTTTCTGCTCAGGTTATGGATGTGTCACTGCAACCTTAAAGGTCCTCAATGATGTCACTATTGCCATTCATTCTAAGCAATATTGTGTTGCTATTTTTATAGACTTGGCCAAAGATTTTCATACGGTAGACCATTCCATTCTTGTGGGCCGGCTAAGGAGTATTGGTGTCTCTGAGGGGTCTTTGGCCTGGTTTGCTAACTACCTCTCAAAAGAGTGCAGTGTATAAAGTCAGAACATCTGCTGTCTCAGCCACTGCCTGTCACCAAGGGAGTACCCCAATCCTAGGCCCCACGCTCTTCTCAATTTATATCAACAACATAACTCAGGCAGTAGGAAGCTCTCTCATCCATTTATATGCAGACGATACAGTCTTATACTCAGCTGGCCCCTCCCCGGATTTTGTATTAAACGCACTACAACAAAGCTTTCTTAGTGTCCAACAAGCTTTCTCTACCCTTAACCTTGTTCTGAACACCTCCAAAACAAAGCCGGTGTTACTATCAATCAATCAATCAAATGTATTTATAAAGCCCTTCTTACATCAGCTGATGTCACAAAGTGCTGTACAGAAACCCAGCCTAAAACACCAAACAGCAAGCAATGCAGGTGTAGAAGCATGGTGGCTAGGAAAAACTCCCTAGAAAGGCCAGAACCTAGGAAGAAACCTAGAGAGGAACCAGGCTATGATGGGTGGCCAGTCCTCTTCTGGCTGTGACGGGTGGAGATTATAACAGAACATGGCCAAGATGTTCAAATGTTCATAGATGACCAGCAGGGTCAAATAATAATAATCACAGTGGTTGTCGAGGGTGCAACAGGTCAGCACCTCAGGAGTAAATGTTAGTTGGCTTTTCATAGCCGATCATTCAGAGTATCTCTTCCGCTCCTGCTACTACCTCTGAGGGTTTAGAGTTTGAGGTAGTCACCTCATACAAGTACTTGGGAGTATGGCTAGACGGTGCACTGTCCTTCTCTCAGCACATATCAAAGCTGCAGGCTAAAGTTAAATCTAGACTTGGTTTCCTCTATCAAAATTGCTCCTCTTTCACCCCAGCTGCCAAACTAACCCTGATTCAGAAGACCATCCTACCCATGCTAGATTACGGAGACATAATATATAGATAGGCAGGTAAGGGTGCCCTCGAGCGGCTAGACGATCTTTATAGGACACATCACTGCACTCTATACTCCTCTGTAAACTGGTCATCGCTGTATACACGTCGCAAGACCCACTGGTTGATGCTTATTTATAAAACCTTCTTAGGCCTCACTCCCTCCTATCTTAGATATCTACTGCAGCCCTCATCCTCCATATACAACACCCGTTCTGCCAGTCACATTCTGTTAAAGGTCCCCAAAGCGCACACATCCCTGGGTCGCTCGTCTTTTCAGTTCGCTGCTAGTGACTGGAACGAGCTGCAACAAACACTCAAACTGGACTGTTTTTTCTCAATCTCTTCATTCAAAGACTCAATCATGGACACTTACTGACAGTTGTGACTGCTTTGTGTGATGTACTGTTGTCTCTACCTTCTTGACCTTTGTGCTGTTGACTGTGCCCAATAATGTTTGTACCATGTTTTGTGCTGCTACCATGTTGTGTTGCTACCATGTTGTTGTTATGTTGTGTTGCTACCATGCTGTGTTGTCATGTGTTGCTGCCTTGTGTCGTGTCTTTGGCTATGCCGGATTAAGTGACATAACATGCTATTCCATAAAATCCTTTCTCTGTAATTAATATTACCTGATTGAGCTAATCATGTAGATGTAATTAACTAGAAAGTCCTGGCACCACGAAATAATATTTATAGAGCAGTTATCTTCTGAATTAACTCTTGAAGACCCAGTAATATTTTACATCAATAGCAGTCAATATTAATCGTGACCTTATTTCAGTCTCATCCGAAAGTTGTAAATTCTTGGTTATCTTCACGAACCCTGGCTAACAAGTTGAATCAGCAATACAAAATTGGGTTTAATTATTTATTTACTAAATACCTAACTAATCACACAGAATTACATATACACAGAACGAATCATACCTTGATTACAAATGACGTCATAAAGGAAAACATTCCTAGCGGACGGAACAGATATGGCAGCTGGTTACACAAAAGAAAAGGGGGCTGGGTTCGAGTGAAAGAGCGGGAAGACTTAAGGAACAAAGGGAGAAGCCATGCTCTCGTAAATACAGTATCTTATGCATTCTAAATTACCGCCCATTTGGAAAAGGAAAATGCCATAAATATTTACTCTGAGCTGCGTTTCAATAGGTTGGTGGTAGATGGAAGGCCGTGTTGCCCAACAGAGTCCTTTGTCCTTTGAAGAATGTCTCTGCTGGTAAATTGGATGCGTTGTAGTAACGTCATTGAGTGGTAGACGGGATACTATGTGTGTTCTTTCCTAGCCCACGTTTGCAGCTGCTGTTGCTAACTCAACGGCTAGGAGGTATCACTTCTGTAGGGAATAAGAGTTCAAAGTTCCTACCATTCGCAACCAAAGCTCACGCTGAGGTTGGCTTCGTTCTGTATTTATTATCTGAACCATTCTGACATCGGAACATCATCCTAATGTACCCGAAACAGGAGGTTACATTTTCGTCAAGGCTTTATTTAGTGGAGGGAGAAGGGTGTGTTTTCATAGTTTATAACCCATGTTTCTTCACAGGGGCGGGCCACTGATTGAGCAGAGCCCTAATCTTATGAAAACCCAAATCTCTCATTTGGAAGCTAAAATTACATTTAATCTTTTCACCAATAATTTTATATTCAAACATTTCAATTGCCCAACAATTCCATGTGAATCTGATAACTCTAATGTGTAGACTTTCCACGGTAGAGTTTGTCATCCTATCATTAATGAGAATGTCTCAGATGACAACCGAACTGACATCATATTCATTAAGTACCAACCCATATGTTCAACTGGTCGGATTACCAAAATATGGTTAATTTCCCCCCACCTTCTGATGTTCCCAGAATCTCTATGTTAACCAAGGGATTTTCAAATGTCACATCAGTAGGGTAGAGAGAGGAAAAAGGGGGGGAGAGGTATTTATAACTGTCATAAACCTAACCCCAGGCCAACGTCATGACACTTGCTATGTTGTTGTCTTAGGTCTCTCTTTATGTAGTGTTGAATTGTCTCTCTTGTTGTGACGTGTGTTTTGTCCTATATTTATATTGTATTTATTTATTTATTTTAATCCCAGTCCCATGTCTCCGCAGGAGGCCTTTTGCCTTTTGGTAGGCCTTCATTGTAAATAAGAATTTGTTCTTAACTGAAGGTAAAAAAAAAAGTAAAATTATTCAGGGTTTTGTTCTTGTTTCTAGAAAATATATTTCTATATGCCAGAGCAGAAATATAGTTGACCTTATTGATAAATCACTCGAAATAGATCTAAAAAGACCAAAATGAGATATTCCACTAGGTTATATCTAGAGCATAGACCTAGTGGAATATCTCATTCTAGTCTTTTTGGTTCTGTTTTAGTACCACCTTACTACTACTACTATACTCTGTTCTATTGATAGCAGAATACCTGTAGGTTGGTCTGTGATACAGATTAAGACTGAAGACAATTTGGCTCTTGAATAGCAGCATGACATACAGTTGACAGTTTATTTGGCCCAGGCCCCATAGTGTGTGTGTGTGTGTGTGTGTGTGTGTGTGTGTGTGTGTGTGTGTGTGTGTGTGTGTGTGTGTGTGTGTGTGTGTGTGTGTGTGTGTGTGTGTGTGTGTCTCCACACACAAGCTCTCCAACAGTGTCTCCACACCACCCACTGAGTAAGACGGCTGAAATGAAAGATAATTGGGACAGAAATTCCTTTAACTGCCCAAGTGTGCAGGAACTTTGATCTACAAAATCATGTCTAGTACACAAATACACCTGATAACCTCTTTCTAACACAAGAATATGTAGAACGACAATGCCAGGCTATCTCACAGACCCCTAACTCTTTGATTTGACTTATACATTGTCTTCTTCTCACCTGTAGCTTTTCAATTGGACTAAATAATTGCATTGAGCGATCTTCATTATTAGCGTTAGGCTTTTTGTGTTACGAGATGGACTATTCAAGTCCTGATCACTTTTGTATGTATGGTATGGATGGTTTTCCTGTCTGGGGGATGTACAGTAGCTGAAAATAACAGAGGAGGTAGTGGGCTGAGGGTGAGGGCTCGAGGACAGTTTCCGTGATGAAGGGAGGTAGAATTCCTCACCTATCTGCCAGAACGGTTTCTCACACCCCCACCATGGATTGTTTCTCAGAGAGGGTCTGTGCTTCTGTGCTTAGTGCTTAGTGTGCTTAGTGTGCTTAGTGTGCTTAGTGTGCTTAGTGTGCTTAGTGTGCTTAGTGTGCTTAGTGTGCTTAGTGTGCTTAGTGTGCTTAGTGTGTGTGTGCTTAGTGTGCTTAGTGTGTGTGCTTAGTGCTTAGTGTGCTTAGTGCTTAGTGTGCTTAGTGTGCTTAGTGTGCTTAGTGTGCTTAGTGTGCTTAGTGTGCTTAGTGTGCTTAGTGTGTGTGCTTAGTGCTTAGTGTGCTTAGTGTGTGTGCTTAGTGTGCTTAGTGTGCTTAGTGTGCTTAGTGTGCTTAGTGTGCTTAGTGTGCTTAGTGTGCTTAGTGTGCTTAGTGTGCTTAGTGTGCTTAGTGTGCTTAGTGTGCTTAGTGTGTGTGCTTAGTGTGCTTAGTGTGTGTGCTTAGTGTGCTTAGTGTGTGTGCTTAGTGTGTGTGCTTAGTGTGTGCGCTTAGTGTGCTTAGTGCGCTTAGTGTGCTTAGTGCGCTTAGTGTGCTTAGTGCGCTTAGTGTGCTTAGTGTGCTTAGTGTGCTTAGTGTGCTTAGTGTGCTTAGTGCTTAGTGTGCTTAGTGTGCTTAGTGTGCTTAGTGTGCTTAGTGTGCTTAGTGTGCTTAGTGTGCTTAGTGTGCTTAGTGTGCTTAGTGTGCTTAGTGTGCTTAGTGTGCATAGTGTGCTTAGTGCTTAGTGTGCTTAGTGTGCTTAGTGTGCTTAGTGTGCTTAGTGTGCTTAGTGCTTAGTGTGCTTAGTGTGCTTAGTGTGCTTAGTGTGCTTAGTGTGCTTAGTGTGCTTAGTGTGCTTAGTGTGCTTAGTGTGCTTAGTGTGCTTAGTGCTTAGTGTGCTTAGTGCTTAGTGTGCTTAGTGTGCTTAGTGCTTAGTGTGCTTAGTGTGCTTAGTGTGCTTAGTGTGCTTAGTGCTTAGTGTGCTTAGTGTGCTTAGTGTGCTTAGTGTGCTTAGTGTGCTTAGTGTGCTTAGTGTGCTTAGTGTGCTTAGTATGTGTGTGCTTAGTGTGCTTAGTGTGTGTGCTTAGTGTGCTTAGTGTGTGTGCTTAGTGTGCTTAGTGTGTGTGCTTAGTGTGTGTGCTTAGTGTGCTTAGTGTGCTTAGTGTGCTTAGTGTGCTTAGTGTGCTTAGTGTGCTTAGTGTGCTTAGTGTGCTTAGTGTGCTTAGTATGTGTGTGCTTAGTGTGCTTAGTGTGTGTGCTTAGTGTGCTTAGTGTGTGTGCTTAGTGTGTGTGCTTAGTGTGCTTAGTGTGTGTGCTTAGTGTGCTTAGTGTGCTTAGTGTGCTTAGTGTGCTTAGTGTGCTTAGTGTGCTTAGTGTGCTTAGTGTGCTTAGTGTGCTTAGTGTGCTTAGTGTGTGTGCTTAGTGTGCTTAGTGTGTGTGCTTAGTGTGTGTGCTTAGTGTGCTTAGTGTGCTTAGTGTGCTTAGTGTGCTTAGTGTGCTTAGTGTGCTTAGTGTGCTTAGTGTGCTTAGTGTGTGTGCTTAGTGCTTAGTGTGCTTAGTGTGTGTGCTTAGTGCGCTTAGTGTGTGTGCTTAGTGCTTAGTGTGCTTAGTGTGCTTAGTGCGCTTAGTGTGCTTAGTGTGCTTAGTGTGCTTAGTGCTTAGTGTGCTTAGTGCTTAGTCTGCTTAGTGTGCTTAGTGTGCTTAGTGTGCTTAGTGTGCTTAGTGTGCTTAGTGTGCTTAGTGTGCTTAGTGCTTAGTGTGCTTAGTGTGCTTAGTGTGCTTAGTGTGCTTAGTGTGCTTAGTGCTTAGTGTGCTTAGTGTGCTTAGTGTGCTTAGTGTGTGTGCTTAGTGCTTAGTGTGCTTAGTGTGTGTGCTTAGTGTGCTTAGTGTGCTTAGTGTGCTTAGTGTGCTTAGTGTGCTTAGTGTGTGTGCTTAGTGTGCTTAGTGTGCTTAGTGTGCTTAGTGTGCTTAGTGTGTGTGCTTAGTGCTTAGTGTGCTTAGTGTGCTTAGTGTGCTTAGTGTGTGTGCTTAGTGCTTAGTGTGCTTAGTGTGCTTAGTGCGCTTAGTGCGCTTAGTGCGCTTAGTGCGCTTAGTGCGCTTAGTGCGCTTAGTGCGCTTAGTGCGCTTAGTGCGCTTAGTGCGCTTAGTCCGCTTAGTGCGCTTAGTGCGCTTAGTGTGCTTAGTGTGCTTAGTGCTTAGTGCGCTTAGTGTGCTTAGTGTGCTTAGTGTGCTTAGTGCGCTTAGTGTGCTTAGTGTGCTTAGTGCTTAGTGTGCTTAGTGCTTAGTGTGCTTAGTGTGCTTAGTGTGCTTAGTGTGCTTAGTGTGCTTAGTGTGCTTAGTGCTTAGTGTGCTTAGTGTGCTTAGTGCTTAGTGCTTAGTGTGCTTAGTGTGCTTAGTGTGCTTAGTGTGCTTAGTGCTTAGTGTGCTTAGTGTGCTTAGTGTGCTTAGTGTGCTTAGTGTGCTTAGTGTGCTTAGTGCTTAGTGTGCTTAGTGTGCTTAGTGCTTAGTGTTTTTAGTGTGCTTAGTGTGCTTAGTGTGCTTAGTGTGCTTAGTGCTTAGTGCTTAGTGCTTAGTGTGCTTAGTGTGCTTAGTGTGCTTAGTGTGCTTAGTGTGCTTAGTGCTTAGTGCTTAGTGTGCTTAGTGCGCTTAGTGCGCTTAGTGCGCTTAGTGCGCTTAGTGCGCTTAGTGTGCTTAGTGCTTAGTGTGCTTAGTGTGCTTAGTGCTTAGTGTGCTTAGTGTGCTTAGTGTGCTTAGTGTGCTTAGTGTGCTTAGTGTGCTTAGTATGTGTGCTTAGTGTGCTTAGTGTGTGTGCTTAGTGTGCTTAGTGTGTGTGCTTAGTGTGTGTGCTTAGTGTGCTTAGTGTGTGTGCTTAGTGTGCTTAGTGTGCTTAGTGTGCTTAGTGTGCTTAGTGTGCTTAGTGTGCTTAGTGTGCTTAGTGTGCTTAGTGTGCTTAGTGCTTAGTGTGCTTAGTGTGCTTAGTGTGTGTGCTTAGTGTGCTTAGTGTGTGTGCTTAGTGTGTGTGCTTAGTGTGCTTAGTGTGCTTAGTGTGCTTAGTGTGCCTAGTGTGCTTAGTGTGCCTAGTGTGCTTAGTGTGCTTAGTGTGCTTAGTGTGCTTAGTGTGCTTAGTGTGCTTAGTGTGCTTAGTGTGTGTGTGCTTAGTGTGCTTAGTGTGTGTGCTTAGTGCTTAGTGCGCTTAGTGTGTGTGCTTAGTGCGCTTAGTGTGTGTGCTTAGTGCTTAGTGTGCTTAGTGTGCTTAGTGCGCTTAGTGTGCTTAGTGTGCTTAGTGTGCTTAGTGCTTAGTGTGCTTAGTGCTTAGTGTGCTTAGTGTGCTTAGTGTGCTTAGTGTGCTTAGTGTGCTTAGTGTGCTTAGTGTGCTTAGTGCTTAGTGTGCTTAGTGTGCTTAGTGTGTGTGCTTAGTGCTTAGTGTGCTTAGTGCTTAGTGTGCTTAGTGTGTGTGCTTAGTGTGCTTAGTGTGCTTAGTGTGCTTAGTGTGCTTAGTGTGCTTAGTGTGCTTAGTGCGTGTGCTTAGTGTGCTTAGTGTGCTTAGTGCTTAGTGTGCTTAGTGTGTGTGCTTAGTGCTTAGTGCGCTTAGTGTGCTTAGTGTGCTTAGTGTGCTTAGTGCTTAGTGTGCTTAGTGTGCTTAGTGTGCTTAGTGTGCTTAGTGTGCTTAGTGTGCTTAGTGTGCTTAGTGCTTAGTGTGCTTAGTGTGCTTAGTGTGCTTAGTGTGCTTAGTGTGCTTAGTGTGCTTAGTGTGCTTAGTGTGTGTGCTTAGTGCTTAGTGTGCTTAGTGTGCTTAGTGTGCTTAGTGTGCTTAGTGTGCTTAGTGCTTAGTGCTTAGTGTGCTTAGTGTGCTTAGTGCGCTTAGTGCGCTTAGTGCGCTTAGTGCGCTTAGTGCGCTTAGTGCGCTTAGTGTGCTTAGTGCTTAGTGTGCTTAGTGTGCTTAGTGCTTAGTGTGCTTAGTGTGCTTAGTGTGCTTAGTGTGCTTAGTGTGCTTAGTGTGCTTAGTATGTGTGTGCTTAGTGTGCTTAGTGTGTGTGCTTAGTGTGCTTAGTGTGTGTGCTTAGTGTGTGTGCTTAGTGTGCTTAGTGTGTGTGCTTAGTGTGCTTAGTGTGCTTAGTGTGCTTAGTGTGCTTAGTGTGCTTAGTGTGCTTAGTGTGCTTAGTGTGCTTAGTGCTTAGTGTGCTTAGTGTGCTTAGTGTGTGTGCTTAGTGTGCTTAGTGTGTGTGCTTAGTGTGTGTGCTTAGTGTGCTTAGTGTGCTTAGTGTGCTTAGTGTGCCTAGTGTGCTTAGTGTGCTTAGTGTGCTTAGTGTGCTTAGTGTGCTTAGTGTGTGTGTGCTTAGTGTGCTTAGTGTGTGTGCTTAGTGCTTAGTGCGCTTAGTGTGTGTGCTTAGTGCGCTTAGTGTGTGTGCTTAGTGCTTAGTGTGCTTAGTGTGCTTAGTGCGCTTAGTGTGCTTAGTGTGCTTAGTGTGCTTAGTGCTTAGTGTGCTTAGTGCTTAGTGTGCTTAGTGTGCTTAGTGTGCTTAGTGTGCTTAGTGTGCTTAGTGTGCTTAGTGTGCTTAGTGCTTAGTGTGCTTAGTGTGCTTAGTGTGCTTAGTGTGTGTGCTTAGTGCTTAGTGTGCTTAGTGCTTAGTGTGCTTAGTGTGTGTGCTTAGTGTGCTTAGTGTGCTTAGTGTGCTTAGTGTGCTTAGTGTGCTTAGTGTGCTTAGTGTGTGTGCTTAGTGTGCTTAGTGTGCTTAGTGCTTAGTGTGCTTAGTGTGTGTGCTTAGTGCTTAGTGCGCTTAGTGTGCTTAGTGTGCTTAGTGTGCTTAGTGCTTAGTGTGCTTAGTGTGCTTAGTGTGCTTAGTGTGCTTAGTGTGCTTAGTGTGCTTAGTGTGCTTAGTGCTTAGTGTGCTTAGTGTGCTTAGTGTGCTTAGTGTGCTTAGTGTGCTTAGTGTGTGTGCTTAGTGCTTAGTGTGCTTAGTGTGCTTAGTGTGCTTAGTGTGCTTAGTGTGCTTAGTGTGTGTGCTTAGTGCTTAGTGTGCTTAGTGTGCTTAGTGCGCTTAGTGCGCTTAGTGCGCTTAGTGCGCTTAGTGCGCTTAGTGCGCTTAGTGCGCTTAGTGCGCTTAGTGCGCTTAGTGCGCTTAGTGCGCTTAGTGCGCTTAGTGCGCTTAGTGCGCTTAGTGTGCTTAGTGCTTAGTGTGCTTAGTGTGCTTAGTGTGCTTAGTGTGCTTAGTGCTTAGTGTGCTTAGTGCTTAGTGTGCTTAGTGCTTAGTGTGCTTAGTGTGCTTAGTGTGCTTAGTGTGCTTAGTGTGCTTAGTGTGCTTAGTGCTTAGTGTGCTTAGTGCTTAGTGTGCTTAGTGTTTTTAGTGTGCTTAGTGTGCTTAGTGTGCTTAGTGTGCTTAGTGTGCTTAGTGTGCTTAGTGTGCTTAGTGTGCTTAGTGTGCTTAGTGTGCTTAGTGCTTAGTGCTTAGTGTGCTTAGTGTGCTTAGTGTGCTTAGTGTGCTTAGTGTGCTTAGTGTGCTTAGTGTGCTTAGTGCTTAGTGTGCTTAGTGTGCTTAGTGCTTAGTGCTTAGTGTGCTTAGTGCGCTTAGTGCGCTTAGTGCGCTTAGTGCGCTTAGTGCGCTTAGTGCGCTTAGTGCGCTTAGTGCGCTTAGTGCGCTTAGTGCGCTTAGTGCTTAGTGTGCTTAGTGCGCTTAGTGTGCTTAGTGTGCTTAGTGTGCTTAGTGTGTGTGTGTGTGTGTGTTTGTGTGTGTGTGTGTGTGTGTGTGTGTGTGTGTGTGTGTGTGTGTGTGTGTGTGTGTGTACTTGCGATGCAAAGGCGAGTGTCTGGTTGGCGTCTGCCACCATTCATGTATCCATATCATATTTATTTTCACACTCATGCAAAGTATCCTGTGGCTGTTTCTCTAATCCAGTCTAACTCCAGTCTATTCCTACTGACCTCTGATCTGGTCCATCCTGTAGGCTAAATAACACACCTGGGCTCAAATACTGGTACACATCTTTCAAAGACTTTGAGTGTTTGCTGTAGCCTGCCTGGAGTGGTGGATGAGTGTGGTGGAGACCTATGGGTCAGATAGGAGCAGAGTTAGTAAAGGGGAGCCTATAGATGTCCGGTCTAACCGGATGTGTTTCCCCCTCTCTTCCTCTCCTTTGAGAGAAACATTTGGAAGTTAAATAAACACAGCCATGGCAAAAATAGACCTTGCTTTCAGTACAGCATGGTGCAGCATTTAAAGTAAGTTTTCTTTTTTTACAAAGAAATATAATTTTTTGGGGAAAATGTATGGCATGTTATAGAAGGGTCCTGATGCCTTTTTGTGATTTCACTTGTTTTTGAAAACTTACCCCAAACAGCAAATCACTTCATCTTCGTTATGAATAATGAGGGCCCTGAAAAAACATGAACAAAGCTCCAAAAACACCCAGATACGTAATTTCAAACGGCAAAGCTCTCAGTATAGTGATGCAGGGCTTTAGATGTTGTACACCTAAATTGTGTCATTCTGAACTTATTCGCAACGTTATATTCCATTTTGCTGCGGCTCGAGCGATAGCTCTGTTCTACAGTTAACTACCAAAGTAAAGGAAACATTTGAGTAAATGAGGAAGTGATTTGCTGTCTAGGGTGTAATCATTAGTCCAACAGTTGCAAACGAGAGCTTCTATTGGATATATTCAGATATACTTATCCCTGTTTCGTTCCATTTGCTTCCGTTTAAGAAACGTTTTTCATCAGAATCGGCAGAATGAATACACCCCTGATCTCACGCAAACACAGTTCACTTTCAAAGCAGACACATACAAATAGCGTGATCCCTTTGATTGTTGTATAACTCCTTCTCGCATCTACGCTCTCTCCTCCTCTCAGAATTTCCCTTCACTTGTTGACTTCAATGCACAACACATCAGCTGTCTGATGTCTAAAGGAAGATAATGCAAAACCTTCATATCATGACAACTAACCGCTACACACAGCCTACATCGTTGTCACCATATTAGCTAACGATGTTAGTAACGTTATAGTTAACATAGCTACTAGAACTAACACATAAGTAAACCTGCTACAATCATGCAGTATATTGTACAGTCAGCAAGTAGTTTAGCAGTTACACCGGCGGGCCTCGTGGCAATAAATTAATAAAACTAAAGCTTATGTTGACATGGAAGAGTTCCAGTGTTGGACAGCCATAGCCAGCTAGCTAACATAACATCCCTCTCTGAGACGGGTGTTTGAGTAGGCTAAACTAGCTAGCTGCATTCACTAGCTAAGTGAGTGAAAGTGGAAAAAAAAAAATATATATAGACAGGGTTTGCTCTCTCTCTCTTTCTCTCTCGCTTCTTCATTTTTGAAAAAATAAATTTGTTCAAAACTGTTTAACTATTGCCTTTCTCTCTTTCTTTGAGTCAACTACTCACCACATTTTATGCACTACAGTTCTAACACGCATTCATTTTCATCAAGCCCGTCTTAAGCATTTGGCCTTAAATTCTCAATCACATCAAAGTGAATGTCCTCATTGTTCATCCACCGCGGGAAAAACCTTTTGGCATGGCGAATCCAAGCTTGACAATAGTCTGCATTGATGTCGTCGCATGCCTCATCCATGGCCAGAAGGAGGGTGACACGCTCATAGGGATGGCGATCGTACACCTTCCACCTCCATGCTGAAAACAAATCTCCAATAGGGTTGAGGAAAGGGGAGTATGAGGGCAGGTACAGGGTTACAAATTGGTGATGGGTCCGAAACCATGCCTGAACCACCTCTGCATGGTGGAACCTGACATTGTCCCACACAATTACATACTATAGATGACCCCTTCACTTTGACATGTCTGCTCAATTTCATTGAGAACACAATGAGGTGTGCAGCGTTGTAGGATCCAAGTAATGGCCTACGTCCTACCATACTATTCAGAGATAGCTGTGCACATGGAGATGTTTCCCCCCGTTGTCCAGGCGCTTGGACGGTCGCCCGTTGGCCGATGAGGTTCCATCCATGGTGCCGAGTTATTGCCAGATTGAAGCCTGCTTCATCAACGAAGATATACTTGTGATGGTTCACAGCATTATCAAGTACCATCACCCTCTAAAAATATATTTTGGGTAGTTGTTTTTGCAGTATAGTTCCGATATGATATTGTGAAGTAGCATGTGCATTAATAGTAACAGTAATACAGTATATAGTGCTGGAACTGAACATACTCAGCCTGCAATTGTTTCACCCGGTCGTTGTTTCTCTCAAAAGGCACCAGGTAAATGTGTTTCATAGATAGCTGGTGCCTCTTCAAAAGGTGTTGGCAGGCTGATGGGTGCCACATTGGCAAAGGTGTCATCATTCTCCTCAACGTCCTGCTTTCTTTCAGACAGACGTATGTCATTCCTGGCCCTCACCATTTCCACCACAGCCCACTCCTGCTGGTCAGTCAGCACACGGCCGCCACCATGGGGTCTTCTGAGGGTAGAACAGAGTCTACTGTCAATAGATCATACTGGAAAAATAGTGTAACATGTTTTGTGAATTTACATGCATTACAAAATGTCATTTACTGTAGATGTAATGGTAAAGCATAGTCCATATCCTGCAGACTTAACGGGTTTCTTGGCGAATTGACGCCAATTGAAGAAATTACAAGTGTTCACCCTAATTGTGGTTACCACTATGTGAAATCCATTAGCAATAACCAGTAGTCATTATGTATGGTTATCATGTATCATACATGTCATTTAGACGTTTATAATTTACAAACACACATTTTATTTATGTAGTTCTCAATATATAGTAGACAAACCAGTTAAAAACCTATAAGTTTACCAAACGGTTTAGTGAGTCAGCGCAGTTGGATTATTTGATTGTCAAATGTATTTAAATAAATGAGAAGAGAATTATGTGAAAAGTATTGTGAGCATTGCATTGTAAAAGACAATTACTTCATATGCAAGGTATTTATAGATGAAACACTGATTAGGTTTGGTGGAAATGTTACGGAGGGATTTTGATTGTTGATTGTTGTTTTCAGTTTTGTACTAAGATATTTTACCACATACTTGTGAAAATAGTACCGAAGTGATTAAAAAAACAGTAACACACAGGGTTTTGGGTGGAGGACAGTAATTCTGTTCCTAGATAACCAAACACTCTCCTTGTCCCTCTCCCTCAGTGTGCCCCCCTCTCCCCTCTCTGCTCTGGTCAGCCCCAACTGTCCTGATCTCTTCCTCCTCCCCATTGTGATCTCCTTACAACAGTAGGCTACTATATCATAGCAGTCATGGCTAACACCACAGTACTAACATGCAGTTCAACATCTGCTTGAGTATCTGCGAAAGCTTTGTCCGTGTGTAACAGCATAGCTTCCGTCCCTCTCCTCGCCCCGAACCAGGGACCCTCTGCACACATCAAGAACTGTCTCCCACGAAGCATCGTTACTCATCGCTTCACAAAAGCCACGGCCCTTGCAGAGCAAGGGGAACAACTACTTCAAGGTCTTAGAGCAAGTGACGTCACCAATTGAAATGCTATTAGCGAGCACCCCGCTAACTAGTTAGCCATTTCACATTGGTTACACGTGCATCCATTTGTTTTTCAATGTGTAAGTGTGTGTGATGTGTCTGTGGCACAGGTGGCTAGTGGCATCTTAACTGGGTAGGACAGGCTCATAGTAATTGTTAGAGCGGAATGACTGGAATGGTAAAACCATGTGTTTGATACCACTACATTTCAGCCATCATTATGAGACGTCCTACACTCACCAGCCGCCTGCGGTCTGTGAATATCTGCATGTGTGTTTGTTAATGTTTATTTATCTATCACCATGTGTGTGAGAAGCGTTCGTGTCTGATAAGTCCAGGCTTTTGTGGTCATGATAAGATCTGCTGCGGAGGCTTTGGGTAATTAAGCAGTTGGCCGTGATAACTCCTGATAACTCTTTGCCTAGTCGAGGCCATGTCTGTTGCTGACACTTCACTCTTTCAGTAGCTATCTCATTTATTTGGCTCTGGTGTTGTCTTCCTGTTGATCTGGCTGGAGTCGTCTTCCTATTTATCTGGCTGGGGTCGTCTTCCTATCGATCTGGCTGGGGTCGTCTTCCTATCGATCTGGCTGGGGTCGTCTTCCTATCGATCTGGCTGGGGTCGTCTTCCTATCGATCTGGCTGGGGTCGTCTTCCTATCGATCTGGCTGGGGTCGTCTTCCTATCGATCTGGCTGGGGTCGTCTTCCTATCGATCAGGCTGGGGTCGTCTTCCTATCGATCTGGCTGGGGTCGTCTTCCTATCGATCTGGCTGGGGTCGTCTTCCTATCGATCTGGCTGGGGTCGTCTTCCTATCGATCTGGCTGGGGTCGTCTTCCTATCGATCAGGCTGGGGTCGTCCTCCTATCGATCTAGCTGGGGTCGTCTTCCTATCGATCTGGCTGGGGTCGTCTTCCTATCGATCTGGCTGGGGTCGTCTTCCTATCGATCAGGCTGGGGTCGTCTTCCTATCGATCAGGCTGGGGTCGTCTTCCTGTAGATCTGGCTGGGGTCGTCTTCCTGTAGATCTGGCTGGGGTCGTCTTCCTATCGATCTGGCTGGGGTCGTCTTCCTATCGATCTGGCTGGGGTCGTCTTTCTGTAGATCTGGCTGGGGTCGTCTTGCTGTAGATCTGGCTGGGGTCGTCTTCCTGTATATCTGGCTGGGGTCGTCTTCTTGTTAATCTGGCTGGGGTCGTCTTCCTGTCAATCTGGCTGGGGTCATCTTCCTATCGATCTGGCTGGGGTCGTCTTCCTATTGATCTGGCTGGGGTCGTCTTCCTATCGATCTGGCTGGGGTCGTCTCATCGCTCTGTGTGTTTTGGTGGTTATTTTCTGTCTGACTGGGGCGTTGACAGGGAGTCCCTAAAACAGGACCACAGATACAGCAGACTCTCTGAGGTCTGAGGTTTATGGGTAGAGCTGTGTGAGAGAGACCAGTCATTAGGGTTCATAGTATCTCAGGTTGAGGATAAGAAGTTAAGTCATCATCTTCCTTTAGATAGCACTGTATGTGACCCACCTGTGTGATTATGTCACTCATTATGAATGCATAGATTGCTATAATGAATGTTTACAACAAGTCTTCTATTGAACTATGGCTGGCAGGCCCTAAACATATTATACACAGTTGGCTTAAAGAGGTGTTACCATGGCAATGTATAGCTACATCACACACCCTTCCATACAGTATGTTGTACAGTAGGCCTATCGGAATCTATGGCCCAAATGGCACCCTATTCCCTACATAGTGCACTACTTTTGACCAGAACTCTACGGACCAATAGTGAACTATATGGGGAATAGCGTGCCATTTGGGGCACAGCGTATTACTGTACTGTACTATGTGTGGCTGCTAGTTCTTTCTGGGGGTCTTGGCACACACACATATCCCCACAGCACAACACAGACAGTAGGAATGCTCTATATCAGTGGCTCTCAAACATTTTAATGTCGTCATGTTTTAATATCCACTTAACGAGTCCATTCAGACTGGTTAGTATTCACTTCCCCTGGTTCCTCCTGACTAAAAATGGATATGTTTCAGTGCTCTGTAGCCTTAAAAGGTCTCTTGTTCCTCCCCTTCATTCCCTTTCGCTCGCTCCTTCTGCCCCCCTCTCTCTCTCTCCTTCTGCCCCCCTCTCTCTCACTCCTTCTGCCCCCACCCTCTCTCGCTCTCTCTCTCACTCTCTCCTTCTGCCCCCATCTCTCTCTCTCCTTCTGCCCCCCTCTTTCTCTTTCTTTTCCCTTTCTCTTTGCCAAGACTCTTGTTCCACTTGTTCAGTCTCTCCCAGGGAATTAGAGTATACAGTATAACTTCTTACTTATTTGTTATTCTTCAAACGTTCTCTGTTGACTGTTGTCTTCCTTGTCCCTTTTGTAATTTAGACAAATTTCTTCACAACGGTGGACAACAATTAGTAAATTACATTGATCACTTGAACTTCAGTTTGTGCAGTACATTAATACACTTCCAATTATTATAATTAAGGCCAAAAAATGTGTCACCATTAGTCATGAATCTAAAGCAATGTTCTCAGTTCTGACCCCTGTCCATTCTAACTTTATATCTCCTGTATCCTCCCTCTGCTGCCCTCTTCTTTTATCTTCCCCCTCTTTATCTGCCCGTTTCTCTGTCCTTTTTATCTTTCGCTCTCTCTGTGTCTCTCTCGTTGTCTGTGTCTCTCTCGTTCTCTGTGTCTCTCTCGTTGTCTGTGTCTCTCTCATTGTCTGTGTCTCTGTGTCTCTCTCTGTGTCTATCTCTGTCTCTCTGTCTCTCTATCTCTCTTTCTCTCTCTGTCTCTCTCCGTGTCTCTCATCTCTGTCTCTCTCTCTGTGTCTGTTTTTCTCTCTCTCTGTCACACTCTCATTCTTCTTTCTATCTATTCCATTCCCATCTTTCCTCTCTCTCCCCCTCAACTCCTCTAACTCTCTGCTCTCTCCCCCTCCCCTCATCTACCTCTCTGCTCTTCTCCCCTCCCCTCCTCTACCTCTCTGCGCTCTATCCCTCCCCTCTACCTTTTCCCCATCCCTCCTCTACCTCTCTGCTCTCTCTCCCCCTCCTCTACCTCTCTGCTCTTCTCCCCTCCCCTCCTCTACCTCTCTGCTCTCTATCCCTCCCCTCTACCTTTTCCCCATCCATCCTCTACCTCTCTGCTCTCTCTCCCTCTCCCCTCCTCTACCTCTCTGCTCTCTCTCCCTCTCCCTCTCCCCTCCTCTACCTCTCTGTTCTTCTCCCACTCCCCTCCTCAACCTCTCTGCTCTCTCTCCCACTCTCCTCCTCTACCTTTCGGCTCTCTCTCCCCCTCCTCGACCTCTCTGTTCTCTCCCCCTCCTCTCCTCTCCCCCCCTCTACCGCTCTGCTCTCTCTCCCCCTCCTCTCCCCTCCTCTACCTCCCTGCTCTCTCTCCCCCTCCCCTCCTCTACCTCCCTGCTCTCTCTCCCCCTCCATCCTCTACCTCTCTGCTCTTCTCCCCCTCCTCTACCTCTCTGCTCTCTCTCCCTCTCCTTTTCTCCCCCTCCCTCCTCTACCTCCTACAGTACATGTGGAACAACTGGGCGTTGGGAGTGTGAGCAGCATGCCTGTCTGATAGAGAATGACATGATCCAGGCTGTCAACAGAGGAAATTATGGGTAAGAGCACTTAAACACACACACACGTATGCACACACACACAAACATACACATGCACGCTAGTGATGCACTGGTTGACTCATAACCTGCGGGCGTGTTTACGGTCATGAAATATTGTGTGGATCAAGGGCGGGTGGTTGGGGGCGGGTTGAATAAAGAGGTAACTCTTGTGCAATTTATATCTATAGTCTACAGTGATGTTTTTCCTTTATTATCTGGCATTAATGCGTAAGCCTAAACTTCAGGGCCTAACTGCACGAGTGTCAAATAGCCTACACGCCAATCGCCAAATGCTTTCGGGAATAGGCAGAAAAAGTTAACATCAATCCACGGAGGTACAAAGGACAATGTCAGAGTTGAATTCAATAAGGGAGAAGCTGCTAATTCGACTCTTGAACATAAATATAAGGAAGGCCAGAAAAGTACCTTTTTTACATTTGGAAGATGCTTTTCTCCAGAGACTGCAAGTCTTACTAGAGCATTTAGGGTTAAGTGCCTTGCTCAAAGGCACATCGGCAGATTTTTTTCACCTAGTCGGTTCGGTGATTCGAACCAGCGACCTTTCAGTTACTGGCCAAATGCTCTTAACCGCATTGCTACCTGCCACCCATGAGTGGTAATAGAGGATGATAGCAGTGCCGGTTATGTTATATGTGATCCAAATCAAATTTTATTGGTCACATACACATGGTTAGCAGATGTTAATGCAAGTGTAGCGAAATGCTTATGCTTCTAGTTCCAACTGTACAGTAATATCTAGCAAATGATGATTGTGAAGTGCCGTACAAGACGGGGACTTCAAATAGGCCTATGGCACATGAAGGGAACTGTAGCCTACTGTTCAGATGGGTTCAATGGAAACTGAAAACTGGACACTGACTGTAGGTCTATAACCTCTCACATAACCTTAATATTAACTCCTGCAGTAAAATGATACACCAATTGTAGGCTACATTTTTACTCAGGAACAAGAGTGGAGAAACATGATTTCTTTCTTTCAGCATCTTGAGAGAATGTGAATGTGCAGTTAGTCTTTATCAGGATCATAAAAGCTGATAGTATTTCAACCACATAAAATATGCATCCAAGCAGAACTGAAATCTTATCAGAAACATGTTGGGTCGTTTTCACAGCTTCCTATTTCCTTACAACCAGTCAAACTGATGTCATTTGGACATTTTGCACAGGAACTCTTTCCCTTAGTATTATTTGTTGTTGCTACATTCTTTCCCCGGTCCCTAAACTTCTTTGCTCCCTGAAAGAAGCAGAGATGACAGAGAAAACTTTGTCGATGTCAACTAGATTGAAGCATTCATTTAATCAATTCATTACATTATTCTAGTGAGCAAGGGTTTATTTCGGTCCTCCAGGGCAGCATACTGTATAATGACAGAAGAGAAGCTGCATGGGTCTAATTATAGACAAGTTGACTAACAAACAGCCTCAAGAAACCATTCCGCTGTCTGACTAGACAACTGTGCATTTTCTATGTTAGTGTTGGATGCAGGCCTCAGATTTTCACTTTCTCACATATAGCCGGGTGGTTGCGGATGGGTTATTAGCAATTGCGGGCGGGTGCAGGTAAACAAACAGCTGACCCGTTCACCACTCCCTCAATACTGCCCCTCAAGTCTGCGCAAGGAACTACACGTTGCGTTCCCAATTTCATGGGGCGTTCTTGTACGTACTACGTAAAAGGACACTGCAACACTCAGTCGGCTCCGTTTACGTAAACTGTTTGGCTGCCTTAATGCGCGCACACACACGTTTCTCACACTCACTGTTTGGACTTTCCTCTCCTCTGTGTCCCTAGCTGGCGGGCAGCAAACTACAGCCAGTTCTATGGCATGTCTCTGGATGAAGGCCTGAGATATCGCCTGGGGACTCAGAGGCCCTCCAGGACTATCATGAGCATGAACGAGATGCAGGTGAGGAGACCTGTCTGCTGGGTAGGGAAAGGGTTGGGCTGGGTGATTCATGGGATACATCTCGAATGGGAAATTATTCCTTATATAATGCACAACTTTTACCGGGGCCCATACATGGAATGCAGATATGCTGACACGGCCTTGAGAGTGAGGGACAGTCCAGTCTGCTTTTTAAATTGCGTGTGCATCAAGAGGGACACATGACATAACATTTTATATAAAGATTCTGCTGGCCTGGCCTGTGTCATTACTAGCTATGGCTACCAGGTGAAGCCTGTTATTGGTCTGTTGATAATTCTTTGTCTGACTGGATCTTGGAAGCCTACTCTCTGCTATGTGCCATCTTTAGCTTTGTTTACATCTAACCAGACAGATTACGTAAGAGCCAATCAGAGACAGGTTTAGGAGAGAGAGGACGGGAGATAGGATAGGGGTAGAAGATGCGGTAGAGGATAGAGGTGGAGGGGGAGTGGAGGGGATAGGATAGGGGTGGAGGAGAGAGGAGGATGGGGTGGAGGGGAGGATGGGGTGGAGGGTAGGGGAGGATGGGGTGGAGCCATCCTCATTTCAGACAACACAACTGACTGGCCTTCCTCTCTCCCCCTACCCTTCCCAGACACCATCCCCACCTCTCCCCCCTACATCCTCCAGACTTAACTCCCCCACTCCTCCTCCGTACAACTTGTTTCTTTCCAATCCCCCACTCCCCCAGCCCAACATGCCCCTACCTGTACCAGGAGCCAGATCTAAGCAGGAGAGCTTATTCATAGATCTCTCTGTCTGTTGTCTGTCTCCCAGCTCAGTCCCCACACGTCAAACAGTCATACTGGATAATGGATAGGCCCACTCCTAACTCCCTAACTCACTCCCACTCCACTCCTAAATCCTGGGGGGTTGGAGCCACACACACACATAGACATTAGCGGGGAGGAATGTGAGGAGGACATATCAGCCGCTGTGCTCTGTCTAAACAAAGATAGAGTTACATGCTAATGCTACACAACGGCAGGGTTAAGCATGCCTCCCACCTCCAGACCTGGCCTGTCTACGTCCCAAATTACACCATATTCCCTATATACTGTAGTGCTCTGGTGAAAAGTAGTTCACTATGTAGGGAATAGGGTTCAATTTGGGATGTAGCCCTTTTGGTCAGATGACTCATGACACATACAGCAGAACCTCTTGGACTGGTGAGGAATATGTGAGGCAGCATAGATATCCCCCCTCATGACTTAATGTGATAATCATTATGATAAGCTTGCTATACCAGGTATTTGTCTGAGGCATTATCAGAGTGATTTCATTCTGGAGTTGGAGGCTTCTCCAATGAGTCTATATTAGGCGTTTAAAGCCAGATCAGGCTCCCCTTTCAATCTCGGCTGTTTGTAGATTAATCACATAGTTGCATATTATTTCCAGTGAGAGCAGATATTTTTCCTTCCCCGCTTTCAATGTCTTTGTTACACTGAGGTTGTCTGTTAGTGTAGCTTCCCTCAGTCAGTTCAATCAGCTCTATGGTCTGGAGACTGATCAAAGATTCTGTTTCCATTCTAACTCATTGGGCCAAATGGTACTAATCATCTGTGAATAAGTCCTCTATTATAAAATAACTTAACAGACACTCTGATTAGGCCATCTCACTGTATTACATGCAATGTTCTATTGTGGATAAATAATCAACGTTGCACGTTCCGTACAAAAGTATCATTAGGAACTTGTTGCTGTTGGTTTGTCAGTCTCTTGCTGTTGGTTTGTCAGTCTCTTGCTGTTGGTTTGTCAGTCTCTTGCTGTTGATTTATCAGTCTCCTCTTGCTGTTGGTTTGTCAGTCTCCTCTTGCTGTTATTTTGTCAGTCTCCTCTTGCTGTTGGTTTGTCAGTCTCCTTTTGCTGTTGGTTTGTCAGTCTCCTCTTGCTGTTGGTTTGTCAGTCTCTTGCTGTTGGTTTGTCAGTCTCCTCTTGCTGTTGGTTTGTTGGTCTCCTCTTGCTGTTGGTTTGTCAGTCTCTTGCTGTTGGTTTGTCTGTCTCCTCTTGCTGTTGGTTTGTCTGTCTCCTCTTGCTGTTGGTTTGTCAGTCTCCTCTTGCTGTTGGTTTGTCAGTCTCCTCTTGCTGTTGGTTTGTCAGTCTCCTCTTGCTGTTGGTTTGTCAGTCTCCTCTTGCTGTTGGTTTGTCAGTCTCCTCTTGCTGTTGGTTTGTCAGTCTCCTCTTGCTGTTGGTTTGTCAGTCTCCTCTTGCTGCTGGTTTGTCAGTCTCCTCTTGCTGCTGGTTTGTCAGTCTCCTCTTGCTGTTGGTTTGTCAGTCTCCTCTTGCTGTTGGTTTGTCAGTCTCTTGCTGTTGGTTTGTCGGTCTCCTCTTGCTGTTGGTTTGTCGGTCTCCTCTTGCTGTTGGTTTGTCAGTCTCCTCTTGCTGTTGGTTTGTCAGTCTCCTCTTGCTGTTGGTTTGTCAGTCTCCTCTTGCTGTTGGTTTGTCAGTCTCCTCTTGCTGTTGGTTTGTCAGTCTCCTCTTGCTGTTGGTTTGTCAGTCTCCTCTTGCTGTTGGTTTGTCAGTCTCCTCTTGCTGTTGGTTTGTCAGTCTCCTCTTGCTGTTGGTTTGTCAGTCTCCTCTTGCTGTTGGTTTGTCAGTCTCCTCTTGCTGTTGGTTTGTCAGTCTCCTCTTGCTGTTGGTTTGTCTGTCTCCTCTTGCTGTTGGTTTGTCTGTCTCCTTTTGCTGTTGATTTATCAGTCTCCTCTTGCTGTTGGTTTGTCGGTCTCCTCTTGCTGTTGATTTGTCGGTCTCTTCTTGCTGTTGATTTGTCGGTCTCTTCTTGCTGTTGGTTTGTCAGTCTCCTCTTGCTGTTGGTTTGTCAGTCTCCTCTTGCTGTTGGTTTGTCAGTCTCCTCTTGCTGTTGGTTTGTCAGACTGCTCTTGCTGTTGGTTTGTCAGTCTCCTCTTGCTGTTGGTTTGTCAGACTCCTCTTGCTGTTGGTTTGTCAGTCTCCTCTTGCTGTTGGTTTGTCAGTCTCCTCTTGCTGTTGGTTTGTCAGACTCCTCTTGCTGTTGGTTTGTCAGTCTCCTCTTGCTGTTGGTTTGTCAGTCTCCTCTTGCTGTTGGTTTGTCTGTCTCCTCTTGCTGTTGGTTTGTCAGTCTCCTCTTGCTGTTGGTTTGTCAGTCTCCTCTTGCTGTCTGGCTGTTGGAACACCTACTGTGTGTTTTTGGGAGTAATAAGAAATTGTATTTGAATACTTCCAAATAAAATATCAAGGTGGTCAAGTACATTAAAACAGGATTGAAATTGTACAGTAGCTAATTCCTGTTTTCCTCCTTCTCTCTATCCCCCTGCTCAGCTGAATATGGACCCTCAGAATGATCGTCTGCCTCAGTACTTCAACGCAGCAGAGAAGTGGCCTGGAAAGATCCACGAACCTCTGGACCAGGGCAACTGCGCTGCCTCCTGGGCCTTCTCCACTGCAGGTGAGACACTACATGGTAGTAAAATACTGGCAGAATACTGGTAAAATACAGGTATTTTTATAAAGTACTGGCATTTTGGTAAAATACTGGTAAATGTGGGTTACATTTTTTCCCGCAATATTACAAATATTGAGAAAATTGTAAAATGCTTTCAAAACGACATTTCAGTACCAGAACATCCCCTTGTCATTTACGTACCAGAACGCCCCCTTATCATTTACGTACCAGAAATTCCCCTTATCATCTACGTACCAGAACGTCCCCTTATCATTTACATACCAGAACGCCCCCTTATCATTTACATACCACAACGTCCCCTTATCATTTACATACCAGAACGCCCCCTTATCATTTACATACCAGAAATTCCCCTTATCATTTACGTACCAGAACGTCCCCTTATCATTTACGTACCAAAACGTCCCCTTATCATTTACGTACCAGAACGTCCCCTTATCATTTACATACCAGAACGTCCCCTTATAATTTACATACCAGAACGTCCCCTAATCATTTAAGTACCAGAACGTCCCCTTATCATTTACATACCAGAACGTCCTCTTATCATTTACATACCAGAACGTCCCTTTATAATTTCTTTAACATCTCTTAGAACATTTCCCAGAAGTTCAATCTCTCTCTCTTTCGCTCCGTCTCTCATCTCTCTTTCCCTCCATCTCTCTTTCTCTCCATCTCTCTTTCTCTCCATCTCTCTTTCCCTCCATCTCTCTCTCTCCATCTCTATTTCCCTCCATCTTTTTTCCCTCATCTCTCTTTCCCTCCATCTCTCTTTCCCTCCATCTCTCTTTCCCTCCATCTCTCTTTCTCTCCATCTCTCTTTCCCTCCATCTCTATTTCCCTCGCTCAGCGGTGGCATCTGATCGAATCTCCATCCAGTCGATGGGTCACATGACCCCTCAACTGTCGCCCCAGAACCTAATTTCCTGTGATACACGCAACCAAGGGGGCTGTGCTGGAGGACGTATCGACGGAGCCTGGTGGTACATGAGGCGCATAGGGTAGGACATATTTTATTGCGACACCAGGCACAATATTAGGAGCTTTTTAAATGATCAAATGAATTGAGTGAATTTGAGTGAATTTTCGGTTCTTTAGCTGTGAATTGATGATTATCTGTACTCTCTCCTCTCCTCTCCTCTCCTCTCCTCTCCTCTCCTCTCCTCTCCTCTCCTCTCCTCTCCTCTCCTCTCCTCTCCTCTCCTCTCCTCTCCTCTCCTCTCCTCTCCTCTCCATCTCTCTCTCTCTACTCTCCATCTCTCTCTCTCTACTCTCCACCTCTCTCTCTCTCTACTCTCCATCTCTCTCTCTCTCTCTACTCTCCATCTCTCTCTCTCTTTCTGTCCTTCTCTCAGTGTGGTGACAGAAGAGTGCTACCCGTTCTCTGCCCCCCATCAGACACCAGCAGAGGTGGGCCGCTGTATGATGCAGAGTCGCTCTGTGGGCCGTGGAAAGAGACAGGCTACTGCACGCTGCCCCAGCACACACACCTACCACAATGACATCTACCAGTCTACACCTCCCTACAGGCTCTCATCAAACGTATGTACACACACATACACACACACATATACAGTTTTTTATCACTTTGGTACTATTTTACCAAGTAGGTGGTGAATTTTAAAAACTCTTTGTACAAAACTCCAAACTGGTAACAATTGTAACGCAGCCAGTATTACACTCAAAACCTTTCATTGTGCATTCATTTTGTTTGTCGACATTTTTCACCACACAATCATTGATCCAAAATATAACTTTGCTATGAAATATAATGAGTACATTGATTTAATCACCAAAACCCAACATAATGATGTGCTCCACAATTTACACATTTTAACAACCAGTCAATCCAATAGCAAGCATTTTTAGATACATGTTTCAAGATGTAGTATGCTACAGTACTGTATATTACAGTACATTACACTGTTTTCACATTAGGCAATACACTTGCACTACCCCCATTAAAATGTACTGATCATAAAATGTCCATCATTTCTATCCTATGTGTGATGAAAGGTGTAATAACTGAAGAAATCTTTCACAATGTAATCAAATGAAAGAAACATAACGTTTAGCCGACACTAGTTTGCATCAAACCGGTCTTGACTATTTGGACATAGGTTCTCATCCAAGTCGCAGTAAATATCCTCATTGTTCATGCACCTGGGGAAAAACCTTTTGACATGGTGAATCCCAGCCTGACATACAGTACCAGTCAAAAGTTTTTCTTTATTTTTACTATTTTCTACATTGTAGAATAATAGTGAAGACATCAACACTGTGAAATAACACCTATGGACTCATGTAGTAACCGAAAAAGTGTTAAACAAATCTAAATATATTTTATATTTGAGATTCGTCAAAGTAGCCACCCTTTGCCTTAATGACAGCTTTGCACAGACAGTTGTGAAGAGGGCACGACAAAGCCTATTCCCCCTCAGGAGACTGAAAAAATACTGCCTGGCAAGTTCAATGTATTAATAGCCAACTAAAGTTAGGTAACTAGCTAACATACCAGTACATACTGCTGTAATGCTATGCGGTTAGTAAGGATAGCGTAGCTAACAAACTTTTAGCCAACATAACGTGTAACGTAACTTATTTGAAAAGGCATTACTTTATTAAATTTTTCAACATTTTCTTAACATTTGTCATAATTAGTTAAAGCAATGAATTTGTATCCGCTTATGTCAGACTTTGGCTGCATATTTTCCGCAATTTTCATCAAATCTGAAAAGTTATGAAGCCACGCCCATTTTCGGAAGAATTGCATTATGGGCCCTAAAAGTACGGGAATATTGTCCACTGCTTGCATACATCGAATTTTGATGAATTTAGTACGTCATCCGGAAACTTTTAGCACACTAACTATATCCATACTATGACCAATAAGCATATGTAACGGATGTGAAATGGCTAGCTAGTTAGCGGTGGTGCGCGCTAATAGCCTTTCAATCGGTTACGTCACTTGCTCTGAGACCTTGAAGTAGTAGTTCCCCTTGCTCTGCAAGGGCCGCGGCCTTTGTGGAGCGATGGGTAACGATGCTTCGTGGGTGAATGTTGTTGATGTGTGCAAAAAGACAGAGAAAGTGGAGGGGATAGCAACATAAGTTCGCGCCCGGGTATGGGCGAGGGGACGGACGTAAAGTTAAACTGTTACACATACTACACTGCTCAAAAAAATAAAGGGAACACTTAAACAACACAATGTAACTCCAAGTCAATCACACTTCTGTGAAATAAAACTGTCCACTTAGGAAGCAACACTGATTGACAATAAATTTCACATGCTGTTGTGCAAATGGAATAGACAAAAGGTGGAAATTATAGGCAATTAGCAAGACACCCCCCAAAACAGGAGTGATTCTGCAGGTGGTGACCACAGACCACTTCTCAGTTCCTATGCTTCCTGGCTGATGTTTTGGTCACTTTTGAATGCTGGCGGTGCTCTCACTCTAGTGGTAGCATGAGACGGAGTCTACAACCCACACAAGTGGCTCAGGTAGTGCAGTTCATCCAGGATGGCACATCAATGCGAACTGTGGCAAAAAGGTTTGCTGTGTCTGTCAGCGTAGTGTCCAGAGCATGCAGGCGCTACCAGGAGACAGGCCAGTACATCAGGAGACGTGGAGGAGGCCGTAGGAGGGCAACAACCCAGCAGCAGGACCTCTACCTCCGCCTTTGTGCAAGGAGGTGCACTGCCAGAGCCCTGCAAAATGACCTCCAGCAGGCCACAAATGTGCATGTGTCAGCATATGGTCTCACAAGGGGTCTGAGGATCTCATCTCGGTACCTAATGGCAGTCAGGCTACCTCTGGCGAGCACATGGAGGGCTGTGCGGCCCCACAAAGAAATGCCATCCCACACCATGACTGACCCATCGCCAAACCGTTCATGCTGGAGGATGTTGCAGGCAGCAGAACGTTCTCCACGGCGTCTCCAGACTCTGTCACGTCTGTCACATGTGCTCATGTGCTCAGTGTGAACCTGCTTTCATCTGTGAAGAGCACAGGGCGCCAGTGGCGAATTTGCCAATCTTGGTGTTCTCTGGCAAATGCGAAACGTCCTGCACGGTGTTGGGCAGACACATGCACATTTGTGGCCTGCTGGAGGTCATTTTGCAGGGCTCTGGCAGTGCACCTCCTTGCACAAAGGCGGAGGTAGAGGTCCTGCTGCTGGGTTGTTGCCCTCCTACGGCCTCCTCCACGTCTCCTGATGTACTGGCCGGTCTCCTGGTAGCGCCTGCATGCTCTGGACACTACGCTGACAGACACAGCAAACCTTTTTGCCACAGTTCGCATTGATGTGCCATCCTGGATGAACTGCACTACCTGAGCCACTTGTGTGGGTTGTAGACTCCGTCTCATGCTACCACTAGAGTGAGAGCACCGCCAGCATTCAAAAGTGACCAAAACATCAGCCAGGAAGCAGGAACTGAGAAGTGGTCTGTGGTCACCACCTGCAGAATCACTCCTGTTTTGGGGGGTGTCTTGCTAATTGCCTATAATTTCCACCTTTTGTCTATTCCATTTGCACAACAGCATGTGAAATTTACTGTCAATCAGTGTTGCTTCCTAAGTGGCCAGTTTGATTTCACAGAAGTGTGATTGACTTGGAGTTACATTGTGTTGTTTAAGTGTTCCCTTTATTTTTTTGAGCAGTGTATATACTCAATTCACATCACAAATAGTACAGTTAGTATGAGTATTCGAACACAGCTAGGGTTTCCCAAACTTGGTCCTGGGGCTTCCTCTGGGTGCATGTTTTGATTTTTGACCTAGCACTACACTGCTGATTCAAATTACCAACTAGTCGTCAATCTTTGATTATTTGAATCAGCTGTCTAGAGCTAGGGAAGAAACAAAACGTGTACCCAGGGGCGGTCCCAGGACCGAGTTTGGGGAACCCTGATCTAAGACACAAGAGGGGGTAGCAGTAGAGAATGTTATAATTCCTTCTCTGAAGTAAGCTACAGTAGATCAACTGGAAAGCCTGTAGCTATTACATTAAGGTGGTGTCCCAAATGGCACCATTTTCCCTACAAAGTACACTACTTTTGACCAGAGCCCTATGGGCCCTAGTCAAACTAGTGCACTATATAAGGAATAGGGGACCATTTGGGACTCCCTTAACTATTTCCAGAGGCCATGAGCAGTAAGAGAATCCACATGCATCCACTTGTTTTATATCCTAATCAAAGGATACCCACTGAGTTACAGCGTAGGCTTTATTACCTCTTATTATCAAGCATTCTAAATGATGCTTAATGTTGGAAATCATTACAGCATGTCTATCTTCCTCTATAACCTCTCAAGTCACCAAGCCATGCATCTAGAGATGTGGAGCTGTTCTACAACATGGTCAAACAATTTATGTTGCTATCCCCTCCACTTTCTCTGTCCTTTTATTTAATCACAGTTCTGTCCATCTCTTTCCTTTCATCTAATCACAGTTCTGTCGTTCTCTTTCCTTTCATCTAATCACAGTTCTGTCGTTCTCTTTCCTTTTATTTAATCACAGTTCTGTCGTTCTCTTTCCTTTCATCTAATCACAGTTCTGTCGTTCTCTTTCCTTTCATCTAATCACAGTTCTGTCGTTCTCTTTCCTTTCATCTAATCACAGTTCTGTCGTTCTCTTTCCTTTCATCTAATCACAGTTCTGTCCATCTCTTTCCTTTCATCTAATCACAGTTCTGTCGTTCTCTGTCCTTTCATCTAATCACAGTTCTGTCGTTCTCTGTCCTTTCATCTAATCACAGTTCTGTCGTTCTCTGTCCTTTCATCTAATCAGTTCTGTCGTTCTCTTTCCTTTCATCTAATCACAGCTCTGCCGTTCTCTTTCCTTTCATCTAATCACAGTTCTGCCGTTCTCTTTCCTTTCATCTAATCACAGTTCTGTCCATCTCTTTCCTTTCATCTAATCACAGTTCTGTCGTTCTCTTTCCTTTTATTTAATCACAGTTCTGTCGTTCTCTTTCCTTTCATCTAATCACAGTTCTGTCGTTCTCTTTCCTTTCATCTAATCACAGTTCTGTCGTTCTCTTTCCTTTCATCTAATCACAGTTCTGTCGTTCTCTTTCCTTTCATCTAATCACAGTTCTGTCCATCTCTTTCCTTTCATCTAATCACAGTTCTGTCGTTCTCTGTCCTTTCATCTAATCACAGTTCTGTCGTTCTCTGTCCTTTCATCTAATCACAGTTCTGTCGTTCTCTGTCCTTTCATCTAATCAGTTCTGTCGTTCTCTTTCCTTTCATCTAATCACAGCTCTGCCGTTCTCTTTCCTTTCATCTAATCACAGTTCTGCCGTTCTCTTTCCTTTCATCTAATCACAGTTCTGTCGTTCTCTTTCCTTTCATCTAATCACAGTTCTGTCGTTCTCTTTCCTTTCATCTAATCACAGTTCTGTCGTTCTCTTTCCTTTCATCTAATCACAGTTCTGTCGTTTTCTTTCCTTTCATCTAATCGCAGTTCTGTCGTTCTCTTTCCTTTCATCTAATCACAGTTCTGTCGTTCTCTTTCCTTTCATCTAATCACAGTTCTGTCATTCTCTTTCCTTTCATCTAATCACAGTTCTGTCGTTCTCTTTCCTTTCATCTAATCACAGTTCTGTCCATCTCTTTCATTTCATCTAATCACAGTTCTGTACATTTTGTTTCTTCACAGGAGAAGGAGATCATGAAGGAGATTATGGATAACGGCCCAGTGCAAGGTAGGATGATTTAGATGATGTGTGTGCGTGTGTGTGTGTGTTATTGCCATCAGCAGCTGTAAAAGAATAAGCTACTGGAACCATGTGTGTTTGCTGTTGCGTTCAGAGCAATCTCTTGGTTTTAGGAATGAATTCAGAAGGGCAACAAAGCCTTGGGTTTTGCTTAAAGAGCAGGATTGGGTATGAGAGATCCTTTGCCAGTGATTGGGCGGAGGATCGGAGTCAGGTTATTATCACCAGGTTGGATACAGAACGTGTTTGATTTTATATTATAGTGGAATTTAATTAAGCAATAATGCCCGTGGAGGTATGGTCATTAAACCACGGCTAAGGGCTGTTCTTATGCACAACGCAACGCGGAGTGCCTGAATACAGCCCATCGCCTTGGTATATTGGCCATATACCACAAACCCAGAGGTGCCTTATTGCTATTATAAACTGTCAACCAACTTAATTAGAGCAGTACAAAGCAATGTTTTGTCATACCCGTGGTATACAGTCTGATATACCAAGGGTGTCAGTCAGTCAGCATTCAGGTCTCAAACCACCCAGTTTATAATATTATATATAGTATGATATATTAAATGTATTATATTTATGATTTCACTGAGGTCAGTGTTGGGGAGTAGTGAACTACATGTAGTTCAACTAGCAAAGGTCAACATCCCGGAGTCGCCTCTTTACTGTTGACGTTGAGACTGGTGTTTTGCGGGTACTATTTAATATAGCTGCCAGTTGAGGACTTGTGAGGCGTCTGTTTAAACGCGTGCTTCACGTTGTCTTCTAAACACGGGCTTCACGTTGTCTTCTAAACACGGGCTTCACGTTGTCTTCTAAACACGGGCTTCACGTTGTCTTCTAAACGCGGGCTTCACGTTGTCTTCTAAACCCGGGCTTCACGCTGTCTTCTAAACGCGTGCTTCACGTTGTCTTCTAAACACGGGCTTCACGTTGTCTTCTAAACACGGGCTTCACGTTGTCTCCTAAACACGGGCTTCACGTTGTCTCCTAAACACGGGCTTCACGTTGTCTCCTAAACACGGGCTTCACGTTGTCTTCTAAACACGGGCTTCACGTTGTCTCCTAAACACGGGCTTCACGTTGTCTCCTAAACACGGGCTTCACGTTGTCTTCTAAACACGGGCTTCACGTTGTCTTCTAAACACGGGCTTCACGTTGTCTCCTAAACACGGGCTTCACGTTGTCTTCTAAACACGGGCTTCACGTTGTCTTCTAAACACGGGCTTCACGTTGTCTTCTAAACACGGGCTTCACGTTGTCTTCTAAACACGGGCTTCACGTTGTCTTCTAAACACGGGCTTCACGTTGTCTTCTAAACACTCTCTCTCTATCTATATCTCTCTCTCTATCTCTCTCTCTCTCTCTGTCTCTGTCTCTGTCTCTCTCTCTCTCTCTCAGCTTTGCTGGCTTACATCATAGGCATACACCACAGACTTGTTCTGATCTGCTGTTGGAATATTTGAATATTGATTCTTGTTATGTTTGTATTATTATTTAGCAACGCTTATATATTAAGTCGTAGCTCATGTAATATTATTGTTAAGCGTTGTGTTGGCTACATATCTTAGATTGTTCTGTTAACTTTGCATGTGTTTAGCACTGTGTTTTCTCTCATGTTAATTGATAGGGCAATAAACGAACATGCTGCTGTTGCTCATTTTGCTGTTGTCTACCCTTGGCTTTTACATTGTTGGCGATACTTTTAGAGCCCGTTGATCTGTGGAGGAGGAAAAAAAACTCAGCAAAAAAAAACTCAGCAAAAAAAGAAACATCCTCTCACTGTCAACTTTTTCAGCAAACTTAACATGTGCAAATATTTGAATGAACATAAGATTCAACAACTGAGACATAAACTGAACAAGTTCCACAGACATGTGACCAACATAAATGGAATATTGTGTCCCTGAACAAAGGGGGGATCAAAATCACAAGTAACAGTCAGTATCTGGTGTGGCCACCAGCTGCATTAAGTACTGCAGTGCATCTCCTCCTCATGGACTGCACCAGTTTTGCCAGTTCTTGCTGTGAGATGTTACCCCACTCTTCCATCAAGGCACCTGCAAGTTCCCAGACATTTCTGGGGGAAATGGCCCTAGCCCTCACCCTCCGATCCAACAGGTCCGAGACGTGCTCAATGGGATTGAGATCTGGGCTCTTCGCTGGCCCTGGCAGAACATTGACATTCCTGTCTTGCAGGAAATCATGCACAGAACGAGCAGTATGGCTGGTGGCATTGTCATGCTGGAGGGTCATGTCAGGATGAGCCTGCAGGAAGGGTACCACATGAGGGAGGAGGATGTCTTCCCTGTAACGCACAGCGTTGAGATTGTCTGCAATGACAACAAGCTCAGTCCAATGATGCTGTGACACACCGCCCCAGACCATGACTGACCCTCCACCTCCAAATCGATCCCTCCACCTCCAAAGTACAGGACTCGGTGTAAGGTGCATTCCTTCGACAATAAAAACGAATCCGAGCATCACCCCTGGTGAGACAAAACCGCGACTTGTCAGTGAAGAGCACTTTTTGCCAGTCCTGTCTGGTCCAGCGACGGTGGGTTTGTGCCCATTGGTGATGTTGTTGCCGGTGAGGTCTGGTGAGGACCTGCCTTACAACAGGCCTACAAGCTCTCGTTCCAGCCTCTCTCAGCCTATTGAGGACAGTCTGAGCACTGATGGAGGGATTGTGTGTTCCTGCTGTAACTCGGGCAGTTGTTGTTGCCATCCTGTACCTGTCCCGCAAGTGTGATATTCAGGTGTACTGATCCTGTGCAGGTGTTGTTACACGTGGTCTGCCACTGCGAGGACGATCAGCTGTCCGTCCTGTCTCCCTGTAGGGCTGTCTTAGGCATCTCACAGTACGGACATTGCAATTTATTGCCCTGGCCACATTTGCAGTCCTCATGCCTCCTTGCAGCATGCCTAAGGCACGTTCACGCAGATGAGCAGGGACCCTCGGCATCTTTCTTTTGGTGTTTTTCAGAGTCAGTAGAAAGGCCTCTTTAGTGTCCTAAGTTTTCAAAACTGTGACCTTAATTGCCTACCGTCTGTAAGCTGTTAGTGTCTTAACGAACGTTCCACAGGTGCATGTTCATTAATTGTTTATGGTTCATTGAACAAGCATGGGAAACAGTGTTTAAAGCCTTTACAATGAAGATCTGTGAAGTTATTTGGATTTTTACGAATTGTCTTTGAAAGACAGGGTCCTGAAAAAGGGATGTTTCTTTTTTTGCTGAGTTTATGACTGTTTCTCCCTCGTGCCTTGGGAGAAACCACACGGTTGCTCTGTAAATTCACCCGAGAACTTTAAACATTTCTCCCAATCAACATGGGAGAAATCGGACTCTTCAGGACTGTTTTCTTGGTACTTAACCACGTCTCTAGACTTTACACATCTCCTGTAATATGTGGCATTAAAGACTCTGGTGACTGTGGATTGTCCTTCAAGTGCTGTCTGTCAATCCAGATGTTGTAACCCCCGATATAGACTTGCCATTATCTTGCTACTTCAACTGTTTGGAAATGTGCAATATAACCCAGGTCCTGACATTTTTACCCCAGCCCAATTAAGTAGTCAGAGAGGCCTGAAGTGTCTGCATATGAATGTAAGAAGTCTTCTGCTGAAGCTTGATTTTGTGAATATATGGATTATAACTGCCGACCCTGACATATTTATGCTTTTTGAAACCTGTTTCAAAAAATAGATTACAGACAAAAAAATTGGCATAAATGGTTACAATGTTTTTTGTGCAGATGGTCAATCTAAGGGGGTGGTGTTGCTATATACTTAAAAGACACATTTTCGGTTCTATGTATATTTGTCTTTGAACCTAAACCTCATCTTTAAATATTGTTGTATCTTGTTGTTATAGACCTCAATCTGCTAATGCTGGATCCCCGGGTTGTATTTTCGAATTGTTATCACAGCATGTCAACACTGAGATTGTCCTGAAGGGGGATCTGAATCAGGATTGGTTAACATCTCGCTCTGATCAACTCAAAATTATATTCAATACCTATAATCTCACTCAGATTGTCAACAGTGTAACGAGGTTGAATATAAAGTATCTTCTGAAATTCTCTTTGATTGATTCGATCTTAACCAATAGTCCTTATTCTGGTATTTTTGCAAATTACATAAGTGATCACTGTGCTATTGCCTGTGTAAGAGATGGTAAAATTCCTATGCGATCTCCACGTGTCATTACGAAAAGAAACTGGAAGCAGTTTGATATTAAGGGTTTTTTACATTATGTATTTAGCATCAAATGGAATAGAATTGAATTAATCCCTGATGTTGAATTAGCCTTTTCTTACTTCCACAACACATTCCGGGATGTATGCAATAGGCAGAGAGAACCCTTGGTTTACTGATGAACTTACTAAAATCATAAAGGAACTAAATGCTATGTGGGCCAAAGCAAGAGGGTCTGGTTCGGCGGATGATTGGATGGCTTTTAAATCTGGGTGTGGCTATTACCCCGAAAACTGAAAGCAGACCACTACCTTAAATCTACTTTGGATCATTTAAATAATCCCTCCAAATTGCTTTGGAGTGCAAAAAAGATACACAGCTTCCCAAACAATTGTTGGTAGACACACAGATTGTAGATGAGATAACCTCTATTCTGAAAGCCTGAAATCATAATTTTCTAGATGCAGGCAGTTTATTTGAAAAGGTTAAAGATATAAATGAGCCCCCTGTGAATTTACCTGAATTTATCAGTTGCCAGTTTCTCCTTCTCATCCTTCTCTGTTTCAGAAGTGTGCAAAGCCCTGAAAGAAATTGATAGAAAGGAAATCCGCTGGCCCTGATGAACTAGTCCTCCGTCTCCTACACCTAGCTGCAGACATCATTGCTTCCCCTTAACATGTATTTTTAACCTCACACTTGACGTTAAGGAGATCTCTGAAGTTATGGAAATCTGCTTTTGTACTGCCTCTCCTGAAAGGTGGAGATCCTTCGCTACTTGACAACTATCGACCCATATCAAAATTGTCTGTACTGTCAAAGGTACTAGAGTCCTTAGTTAGTAGGCAGCTAAAGGTCTACTTCCAAGAAAACAACATCTTAAATGGAATGCAATCAGGTTTTAGGTCTGGCTACGGCACTGTTTCAGCAACATTGAAGGTTTTAAATGACATCCACTGTGCTCTTGACAAGAAGTTATATTGTGTGTCTGTCTTTATTAATTTGTCGAAGGCATTTGACACAGTGGACCATGCTGTGTTGGTGCAAAGGTTAAAATGTTGTGGAATTGTTGGTCATGCTCTAGATTGGTTTATAAATTACCTTTCAAATCGTACACAATGTGTAATAGCAGATGGTTGTAAATCTGAGTCCATAGAGTTGTGCTCAGGTGTTCCGCAAGGTTCTATTTTGGGCCCACTGTTGTTCATTTTGTATATCAACAACATTGGGGATCATATTAAAACAGCGGCGGTTCATTTTTATGCAGATGATACTGTTCTTTATTCAAGTGGTAGCAGTTTGTCTTTATCTTTTGAAAATACCCAAAGAGCATTTAACATCATACAACATAATCTGTATTATTTGAAGCTGGTTCTGAATTCAGGTAAAACAAAATGCATGGTATTTTCAAATACCAGGCATGTTACTAATCATTGCTATATTGGATGGACATACTATAGAGCAAGTCAAAGTGTACAAATATTTGGGAGTGTGGGTGGATGACAAGCTGAGCTTCACTGTTCATATGGAGAGCTCAGGCTGAGAATAGGTTTTTATTACCGGCCTAAGGCTTGTTTTTCTCTGGAGGCCAGGAAGGAGCTGGTACGATGTACATTACTGGCGGCTTTAGATTTTAGTGATGTTATAAATATGCAGACCTCAACCACCACCCTGAGAGCACTTGATTCAGTATATCATGTGGCCCTCAGGTTGTGATCTCTACAGCGCCGTTGGCTGGTCGTCATTGACCTTGGATTGGCTTAAACGCTGGTATACACTGATTTATAAGGCCATATTGGGTAAAATGCCACTATCTCTGTTCTTTTTTTATCAGGTCAGTAAATAAATATAATTTCATTCTCATTTGCTTTTAACAGTACCAAGAATTAGAACAGGTCATGGTAGAAATAGTTTTAGCTACTCAGCGCTGTGGTCCTGGAATTCTCTCCGGAACATTTTAAAATTGTATGATCTAGTTACGTTGGTGGAGTTTTAACACTTGGTTGATGTAAATATCATAGAACAGTATAATTGTCTTTAGGACAGCTGTTTTTAGTTATGACATTTGTGTTTCTTTACGTAATATGTAATTGTTGTACTGTATGTGTGTTTATAGTTTTGTTCAATGTTGTGTATGTAAGTTGTTTTGTTTTATCACAATGAGAAAAACCTTTATAAATAAAGGTTAAATCAAATAAAAACTATATTTGTGTGTACGTGTGGTTGTGCAGAGACAGTCTGTGAGCCTGTGCCAGCCTTGTTGTATTGTTCCAAACAGCAGGACTGAAACATTGGCCTTGCGTCAAGTTTTCCTCATTTCTTCTCCCTTCAATTTCTGTCGTTACCTTTGCCAGAGAGCAGTGTGTGTCCTTGTTTGTCAGTAGGAGACAAAGAGAACGGTAGCCCAGTAAGAACAGGTAGTCCTTCCAAATGTGGAAATTACTCAGTGAGCGTTCCAGATTGTTTATCCCAGTTGGGTTGCTAATGAGAAAGTCACAGGGAGTTCAAGACACCATAAGACACCGGTTCAAAGTGGCCCAACACCACAGCTGCACTCTGATTTTTGGGTGTGTTCTTCTCAGGGGGAAATGGGAAACTGTGCTCGGAAAAAGTAAAGAAATTAGGAAATTGAATTAGCTTTTGAGTTAGTTTTTTCCTGGTGGTGTATTAATTTCAGTTTAGTGCAAGAAGGTAATTATATGGTTGAGCTCTCTTTGCTATCAGTCAAGCATAGAAACTCTTTGCCTGATGTACAAGGTTGGAGTCTAAATTGGTTACCTTCAAACTACAGCTATGCTTTATGGGCCCTATTCAGACTTGAGATAAGTAGACTTAACATGGAGTACATGTTGAGTCTCCTTATCTCAAATCTGAATTAGGCCCTACCTGACAAGGATTAATGGTCAAGTTGATTCTATCTATGTTTTTCAACAATATTGAGGCATGACACTGCCTTTGGTTGGTCCTTTTATTACCATCTGCAAAGCTATATATTGGTTTGGCTGTAAAAAGTGTGTGTATCTGTGTGTCAAGTTAATCTATAATCTGTTTTTCTTCTTGTGTATCCAGTCCACTGATAATGTTTTTT
Source organism: Salvelinus fontinalis (assembly GCF_029448725.1). Taxonomy (NCBI): domain Eukaryota; kingdom Metazoa; phylum Chordata; class Actinopteri; order Salmoniformes; family Salmonidae; genus Salvelinus; species Salvelinus fontinalis. Next base: position 20,096,865 of record NC_074696.1, read on the forward strand.
CCCCTGTGTTATCCTGCAGCCATCCTAGAGGTCCATGAGGACTTCTTCGTCTATAAGAGTGGAATCTACAAACACACAGACGTCAGCTTCACCAAACCACCACACTACCGCAAACACAACACACACTCCGTCAGGATCACAGGGTAAGGCTGTCAATCATCTCCCATCTGATAGAGCTTTGTAATGTCTTTTATCCATTGTACAGTATGTTAGAGGCAGCACTTATAGGAAAATGACTGTATCTCATGGATTCAGTGTTAACCTTTCTAAATTCTGGAATAAATCAATGCATTCATATTTTATTATATTTTAACATTTTTAGATGATCAATATCTAAGTCTAGTATTTGTTTACATATACCAAATGATCAAATAAAAAAAATCAACCCGTAAACATTCCCAGACCTGCATACTACCACAGGTGTGTTGTGTTCAGTGTGAGTAAGAGATTCCCTGTCTGGCGGTCTGTCAGTCGCTCTGAGACTCTGAGACACACCTTGGCTCCAGTCCTCTGTCACGCAGACAGACCGCAGAGACCACAAAAATGTAGGCTGGCAGACACTACACACCTGGATTGCCTAGCTACCCACCCCTCTCCTGCCCTATCTCCCCACCCCAATTCTTCTGGCTCCCCATCCCCACCCCCAATCCTTCTATTTCCTCACCCCCACCCTAATTCGTCTGGCTCCCCACCCACAATCCTTTTATCTCCCCACCCCCACCCCAACTCTTCTGTCTCCCTAGAAGGAGAATGAAGTTGTCCCTAGACGCTGATGAAAGGTCAGTTTAGATGTTTAGAGGTCAATAGATGTAAGGGTAGGTTTTGGGGAGGGTAAGCTGATCTTAGATCTGTGTCAAAGGGCAATTTCTATGAGGAGCGCCCACTTCCTCACAGACATTGTTCTCTCCATCTTCATTCATCCCTTTTCCCTCTTCCCAGCTCCTGCTGCTTCGCCCCGATCTCTGACTCCCAACCCCTCTGATTCCCAACCCCCAACACCCCATTTCTCTCTGACCCCCAACACCCCATCTCTCTCTGACCCCCAACCCCCAACACTCCTTCCCTCTGACCCCCAACCCCCAACACCCCATCCCTCTCTACCCCTCAACCCCCAACACCCCATCCCTCTCTAAATCCCAACCCTCAACCCCCAACACCCCATCCCTCTCTTACCCTCAGCCCTCAACCCCAACACCCCATCCCTCTCTCTCCCAACCCTCAACCCCCAACACCCCGTCCCTCTCTCTCCCAACCCTCAACACCCCATCCCTCTCTAAATCCCAACCCCCTACACCCCGTCCCAGCCAAATACTCTATTGTTTAGTCTACTCTGAGCCATCAGGTATTCGTTGAGTACTGTCTGACTGGGCTGTCTATTCTAGACATGAAAACATGTGTGACTAGGATTAGGAATGCTAAGGTTTATGAACACACCTTCCCCTTGTAAAGGCAGCAGGTAGCCTAGCGGTTAGAGCATTGGGCCAGTATCCCGGAAGGTCAGTGGTTTGAATACCTGAGCCTACAAAGTGAAAAATCTGTCAATGTGCCCTTGAGCAAGGCACTTAACCCTATTTATAATGCTAAAGCCACATAATAAAAACTGGAGTTGGAGGGTTTGCTGTCGTTGGCTTGAACAACTCTAAGCAGAGCTGCTGAGAGCTGTTATTGAGGCAGTTTATCTGATCGGCCATTGATCAAGAGAAACAGAGCAATGAGGGATCCACTTCCGGCCCTGTTCTTCTGGTTCAGTTTGGGTCTCATATGACAATGTGTGTGTTTGTCTGTGAGTATAAGGTCAAAGTGGAATTATGTTTTAGACATTTTTACAAATTAATAAAAAATGAAAAGCTGAAATGTCAATTGAGTCAATAAGTATTTAACCCCTTTGTTATGGGAAGTCTAAATAAGTTCACGAGTAAAAATGTACTTAACAAGTCACATAATAAGTTACATGGACTCACTCTGTGCAATAATAGTGTTTAACATGATTTTTTAATGGCTTCCTCATCTATGTACCCCACACATACCTGTAATTACCTGTAAGGTCCCTCAGTTGAGCAGTGAATTTCAAACGCATATTCAACCACAAACCCCAGGGAGGTTTTCCAATGCTTCTCAAAGAAGGGAACCTTGAATATCCCTTTGAGCATGATTAAGTTATTAATTACACTTTGGGTGGTGTATCAATAGACCCAGTCACTACAAAGATAGAGGCATCCTTCCAAACTTAGTTGGCGGAGTGGAAGGAAACCGCTCAGGGATTTCACCGAGGCGAATCGTGACTTTTAAACAGTTAGAGTTTAATGGCTGTGATAAGAGAAAACTGAGGATGGATCAACAACATTGTAGTTACTCCACAAGACTAACCTAAATGACAGAGTAAAAAGAAGTAAGCCTTTACAGAATAAAAATATTCCAAAACATGCATCCTGTTTGCAATAAGGCACTAAAGTAAAACTGCAAAAAATGTGGCAAAGAAATTAACTTTATGTCCTGAATACAAATACAACACAACACAACACTGAGTACCACTCAGTGGAGGCTGCATCATGTTAAGGGTATGCTTGTCTTCGGGAAGGACTAGGGTGTTTTTTAGGATAAAAATAAACAGAATAGAACTAAGCACAGGCAGAATCCTTGAGGAAAACCTGGTTCAGTTAGGTTCTGTCTGCTTTCCAACAGACACAGGGAGACAAATTCACCATTCAGCAGGACAATAACCTAAAACAGAAGGCCACATATACACTGGAGTTACTTACCAAGATAACATTGTATGTTCCTAAGTGGCCTTGTTACAGTTTAAATTTAAAGCGGCTTGAAAATCTATGGAAAAACCTGAAAATGTCTATCTAGTAATGATTTGACAGAGCTTGAAGAATTTTTTAAATAATAACGGGCACATATTGTACAATCGAGGTGTACAAAGCTCTTAGTGACTTACCCATTCTAACATGTATTGACTGAGGGATGTGAATACTTATGTAAATTATTTTCAATACATTTGAAAAAATTTCAAAAAACATGTTTTCACTTTCTCATTAATTGTTAATGGTGGGTTGTAAATGTATAATTATTTCATTAATTACTGTGATTTATTTGGCCAAGTGCAACTGTGCTCTCGGTTCAGTGCGCTCTCTGCTTAGCAGCGGTCTCTGCTCAGTTTGGCAGCTGCGCTAGTGGCAGAGGTGAAAGGTAGAGGGAGATGCCCGTGTGCTTTGCGGTTTACCGGATCTTTTTTCTGAAGTTTTGTTGATGATCACTCCACGACCCACACGCTGCATCGCTGTCGTTCAAGGCACTGCCTTGTTAGTCCCACTCGACATCATGAAGTGGATTTATGCTAGCCACAAATTCTGACTGAACTCAATCGTCATGAAACGCAAATACAGTGATTACTGTTCGTCTCTTTCATACAAACTTTGAGAAATAACGAGGGGCGCCCACAATGTGTTTTGTGTGGGGAAGTGCTTAGTAATGAGTCTCTCAAAACGAACAAATTAATAAAACGACACGTCCTGACCAAACATCCAGGCACAACATGATGGTAAACCAAGGGAGTTCTTTCAGAACAGGGCAGAATGCTTCAGGAAACTGCTTCGAAAGTGGAAAAGTAAGTCAACTAGAAGGCATTGTTGTCATTTTATAACAGGTGATGATATGCAGAAATAAGGGAGTACTATCTCTCACAGTAGTAGATGTGAAAGAGAAACTCAAACAATCCCCTGGCCTTGTAACGTTACACAGCTAATAGCTAACGTTAGCCAAAGCAAGTTAACTAGCTACTGATAGTGCAACCCTAAGAAACAGTACAGATGAAGATGAAAAATGATCAGGCCTACTGTACATTTTACTGTAGAAATTATTGTTAAACAAGTCTAGGTTGGAACTGTTGCTGTTAAAATACAAGTAATAATTTTTATTCTGAACTGGAATAAACTGATTGAAGCAAGATGTTTTTGAGGAAAACACACAGTTCTGGGTTGCTCATCTACAGCAGGAAGCAGTCTCCTGCCTGACTGAGAAAGCAGTAGATGTTCTGATCCAGTTTGGCACCACATACCTATGCATCTTGTTGTAAACTTCAACCAGCCACACACCTCTCATTAGGACTTTGTGTGGGTGTTTTTTTCTGGTCTACATCTGTGTGGTGTGATCAATCAGTTTATTCCAGTTCAGAATAAAAAATAAAAAAAAGTTTTTTAACAGCAACAGTTTCAACGTAGACTTTCTATCAACAATCATTTCTACAGTAAGATGTACAGTAAGATGTACAGTAGGCCTGAATTCATCTGTACTGTTACTTAGCGTTGCACAATCAAAAAGCCTGTGTGTGTGTGTTCTGTTGTACATCTGTGTGATGTGATCAATCAGTTTATTCCAGTTCAGAATGAAGTTATTTATTCTATTTCAACAGCAACAGTTCCAACTTAGGCAGGTATGTAAGAGTGTTTGTAATGGGGAAAAATAAACATGAAAATATATTTATGGATATTTCATTATTTGTTTTTGTCTATATTACATTTTTTAGGGGGCATAAAGACAATGAAATGTACCGATATTTACGTATAGTTGCATTTTTTCCTAAGCGTGGGTCCCAGGAAAACACCGAATTTCTAATTTGGGTCCCAGGCTGAAAAGGTTTAAGAACCCCTGGTCTAGGGTCTTGGTATATCGATGCCAATAGCATAAGGCTGAGTCCCAAATAGTACCATATCCCCTTTATAGGGTTTGGCACAAAAGTAGTACACTATATAGGGAATACATTGCCATTTGGGATGCACATTGAATCTGGTCTGTCCTGGCATACTGCTGGTGTCTGGTCTGTCCTGGCATACTGCTGGTGTCTGGTCTGTCCTGGCATACTGCTGGTGTCTGGTCTGTCCTGGCATACTGCTGGTGTCTGGTCTGTCCTGGCATACTGCTGGTGTCTGGTCTGTCCTGGCATACTGCTGGTGTCTGGTCTGTCCTGGCATACTGCTGGTGTCTGGTCTGTCCTGGCATACTGCTGGTGTCTGGTCTGTCCTGGCATACTGCTGGTGTCTGGTCTGTCCTGGCATACTGCTGGTGTCTGGTCTGTCCTGGCATACTGCTGGTGTCTGGTCTGTCCTGGCATACTGCTGGTGTCTGGTCTGTCCTGGCATACTGCTGGTGTCTGGTCTGTCCTGGCATACTGCTGGTGTCTGGTCTGTCCTGGCATACTGCTGGTGTCTGGTCTGTCCTGGCATACTGCTGGTGTCTGGTCTGTCCTGGCATACTGCTGGTGTCTGGTCTGTCCTGGCATACTGCTGGTGTCTGGTCTGTCCTGGCATACTGCTGGTGTCTGGTCTGTCCTGGCATACTGCTGGTGTCTGGTCTGTCCTGGCATACTGCTGGTGTCTGGTCTGTCCTGGCATACTGCTGGTGTCTGGTCTGTCCTGGCACACTGCTGGTGTCTGGTCTGTCCTGGCACACTGCTGGTGTCTGGTCTGTCCTGGCACACTGCTGGTGTCTGGTCTGTCCTGGCACACTGCTGGTGTCTGGTCTGTCCTGGCACACTGCTGGTGTCTGGTCTGTCCTGGCACACTGCTGGTGTCTGGTCTGTCCTGGCACACTGCTGGTGTCTGGTCTGTCCTGGCATACTGCTGGTGTCTGGTCTGTCCTGGCATACTGCTGGTGTCTGGTCTGTCCTGTCATACTGCTGGTGTCTGGTCTGTCCTGGCACGTTGCTGTGGTCTGGTCTGTCCTGGCACGTTGCTGTGGTCTGGTCTGTCCTGGCACGTTGCTGGTGTCTGGTCTGTCCTGGCACGTTGCTGGTGTCTGGTCTGTCCTGGCACGTTGCTGGTGTCTGGTCTGTCCTGGCACGTTGCTGGTGTCTGGTCTGTCCTGGCACGTTGCTGGTGTCTGGTCTGTCCTGGCACGTTGCTGGTGTCTGGTCTGTCCTGGCACGTTGCTGGTGTCTGGTCTGTCCTGGCACGTTGCTGGTGTCTGGTCTGTCCTGGCACGTTGCTGGTGTCTGGTCTGTCCTGGCACGTTGCTGGTGTCTGGTCTGTCCTGGCACGTTGCTGGTGTCTGGTCTGTCCTGGCACGTTGCTGGTGTCTGGTCTGTCCTGGCACGTTGCTGGTGTCTGGTCTGTCCTGGCACGTTGCTGGTGTCTGGTCTGTCCTGGCACGTTGCTGGTGTCTGGTCTGTCCTGGCACGTTGCTGGTGTCTGGTCTGTCCTGGCACGTTGCTGGTGTCTGGTCTGTCCTGGCACGTTGCTGGTGTCTGGTCTGTCCTGGGACGTTGCTGGTGTCTGGTCTGTCCTGGCACGTTGCTGGTGTCTGGTCTGTCCTGGCACGTTGCTGGTGTCTGGTCTGTCCTGGCACGTTGCTGGTGTCTGGTCTGTCCTGGCACGTTGCTGGTGTCTGGTCTGTCCTGGCACGTTGCTGGTGTCTGGTCTGTCCTGGCACGTTGCTGGTGTCTGGTCTGTCCTGGCACGTTGCTGGTGTCTGGTCTGTCCTGGCACGTTGCTGGTGTCTGGTCTGTCCTGGCACGTTGCTGGTGTCTGGTCTGTCCTGGCACGTTGCTGGTGTCTGGTCTGTCCTGGCACGTTGCTGGTGTCTGGTCTGTCCTGGCACGTTGCTGGTGTCTGGTCTGAGCAGCATGCTCCACTGATGATGATGACGGTTGAAGCTTGTCTCCCCCCTCCTCCGCTGACACTGCGGTTCTTTTGCTGGTTTGGGCTGCGAACGTGAGGCTCGGGGGGCACCGAGGGTATGGATTTAGGGATGGGCTGGGGGAAAGAAAGGAGGGCCAGGGTGCATAGAGCCTGACCATCACTCCAATCGCTGTTTTTACAGCCGAAATCCCGCTGCAGTGCATTCTATTAAGCCAAGGGCCTGGGAAAGTTTGTGTTTAGTGCATAGAGGTCCACTCTGGTGGAAAAGGCATTGTCTGGGGCGTGGATCCCAACTGTACGGGACAGAGAGAGGATCAGGCCCATGGAGGAGGTCAGGGGTAGGGGAGGGGAGGGCTGGTATGTCCCTCATTGTCCTGGAGGAGCAATGCTAACTGAGGGAGATAAGGGCTCCGTTGTGGTCCGTTTCTGTCTGACTCTCTGGCTTTGCCTGTATACACACACACAGAAGCACCCACACCCACAAGTAGGCGCATGCACGTGCACACACACACACACGCACACACACAGCCCCAAATCTTTGACCCTCAGTGTGTACAGGTGTTTGTATTTGCCTATTCAGAGCATGATGACCCTTGAACTCTTGTCCGAACCAGACTCGACTAATAAAGAAACTTGCTGATTGAAGGTTGGCATTATTCGCCAATGTTTTGGAAACGACTGAAAATATCACATCTCTTTCCCAGCATTCCTTTTCTTTTATAAAAGGACAAAGTCGCCCTTGGAGGCTCCTAGAGGCCCTAGGGCATGGTGTTCACAAAACAGGATGGGAATAGAACTGGAGTGAGGAAGAGGGGAGGGAAGGTCGGTCTGAGACGCTGGGCCGCCTCCAACTGGGGGTAACTACCAGATAGGACCAGAAGCTAAGGATGATGGGAATGTATGGGCCTTTGCCTTCTTGAGATCAAAGCATGCTGGTTAGGGAAGGAGTGAGAGAGACAGGGAGAGAGTAAGAGATTCCTCTGCAGGGGTAAGGTTTATTTATGAGCGCCTCGCTCGACCTTCAGCAATGTTGTTGTCTGTGAGATGACAGGAGTCGGGCGGTGACCACTTCCTCCCTGGCCGTCCCTCTCCTTCCTGTTTCCTGTGCTGCGAGGGGGAAGTGGCAGAGGGGGGAATTCCATGTGCTGCTGAGGAATCTGAATGATGTGGGATGCAGGGGAGACGTGTGTGTACGCGTGCATGTGTGTGGGTAATATAACTGCTCTGTTGTTTCTTAGACATGGTCATAAATAACCTCTTGTTTTCAGGATACTATTTAAGAGATGAAAATTGTTTTGTACATCAGCTCTACTTAGCTCTTCCTAGAATTCACAGTCAGTTGTGTCAAAACACTCTCAGGTTTAACATTCCTATGGGGTGGGATGTATTTAAAAAGCTATTTGTAAAAATACACAACATTTTAACTATATATGTAAAAAAAAAAAAAAAAAAAAAAATGGCATGATTGAAAATCAGTGCATGGGTCGTTCCATGAAATGAGTGCCTTTTGCGTCCCCTTCATATTTAAGTAGAAATTGTGCACTTGTATGACATTTTATATTAAATGAGTGCCCTTTAATATAGACCATATGGAAAATTGATATGTCCCTCTTTGCATCCCCTGTGTCTTCTACGCTCTTAGAAACAAAGTGCCATCTAGAACCTAAAAGGGTTCATTGGCTGTCCCATTTCCACAGAGGGTTCTACATTGGAATCCAAAAGGGTTCTGCCTGGAACCGAAAATAGTTCTACCTGGAACCAATGGTTCTCCTATGGAACAGCCAAAGAACCTTTTGGAACCCTTTTTTTCTTAGAGTGTAGAAAGATTTGAACCCACTTAACCCCAACATTTCACCATCATTGTGAAGCCCTACTTATTTTGATGCTTTCACAAAGTCATTTCTAAAGATTCATATTTATTTAATCTGATTAGTGACTCATTTTAAGGTAAAAAATAATAATAACCTGTCCCCTCATTTTAAGATCAACCACTTTACGTGAACTGAACTCTCATTTTTATAAAGTGAAACTATTCCTTTCTAAATCATTTTTTCAAAAGAAACATTAAACATCTAATAGTAAAATCATATTGTAAATGCAGGTGAGCTGGTTCTACTCTTTCTGACAATTTTCTGGTGTTTTGTGGTGGAAAACTGAGCGGGTCAAACATAACACGTCAACCCTGTTACCTATAGATAGACTAGAAATGTTTTCACAATTGTTTTTTTTTTGTGAAGCTTGTATTCAATTTCCCCTCCCTGTTCACACAAGAAACTTCCATTCCCCCTGTCACAAGGGGATTTATGGCGGATTTAAGATGCATTCGTCAACACTTTTACGGTCGACCCTGTTACTTTATTTTGCACTTAATGGGTACTTTCTATTGTCATTTTTTATTTAACCTCTTGAGATGGAAAAACTGTTTTTTAATGAAGTTAAACATGTGCTCTATATGACAAAATGTTAAAATTAGGTAAAATAAAAATAAATAAAAATACACTATTCAAAGGGCACCTAATTGGTGGAACAACCTGTATGCATATTATGAAGATCGAAGATAATATTTTTTCGTCCCCTTGTGTGTTTGTGTTCTCACACATCTTCATTGTCCGATTGTTTTTAGTTCCAGTTTGTGCCCTTTAGTGGAAAACAATCATGTCCGTAATCCATCTCTGTGTGTTCTGTTCCAGGTGGGGAGAGGAGAGGAACTATGATGGGACAACAAAGAAGTTCTGGGTAAGTAAGGACTCCTATCTCATCACATATTCTCTCTCTTGTCTATTATGTATCAACTATATCTACAGTACATTGTAACCCATGCACTCCTAATAACGCTTGACTTTTCCAGATCGCTGCCAACTCGTGGGGGAAGAACTGGGGGGAGAATGGCTACTTCCGTATCGCTCGCGGTGAGAACGAGTGTGAGATCGAGGCGTTCGTGATCGGCGCGTGGGGTAGGGTCACTATGGAAGACATGCAGAGCCACCATCACCGCCGACGCAAGTAGAGACATACACTCCAGGAACCCAGCACCCTCTGCCCCTACCCTGAGGGAGCAACTCAACTAGCCCCAGAGTGCCTACCCTTCATCCCATACCCTCTTCCCCCTCCCTACCCTGGGGGAGCAACCCAACCAGCCCCTGAGACCCTGCTCTTACTCCCTTCTACCACGCTAAACTTTGGGGGAAAACTCAACCAGTTCCCACTCTGACCTTTGGGGGAACCAGCAACAACTGCCCTAAGAACTCCAACTCTTAACCCCTTACCCCCTTGCACCCATATCCCCTTACGGCAGCCTAGGGGTTTTGAAACCCCAACCGCCCCCCAACCCAACTCAAAGTTGATGGCACCAAAACAGGCTCCAGGCCTGCAGGCTGAGAGAGGCTTCTCCATACAGCCTCCTCTGGCTTCAGGACACAGCAATAAGCACCTCAGGACTCATTAATCCAAAGACCATCCTTCCCAGACTCCTCGGCTTCGGGCTGGCATAGACTGTCTACTTTCTACTTCTGTTCTTAAGTCTTCACTTCCACTGCTATAATGATGAAAGAACTGTCTTAATCTGAACTCTCTCTCTCCTCTTTCTCATTGTGTAGCTCTTCATTTGGCTGCCATGACAGGTGGCTATCCATTTGGCTGCCATGACAGGTGGCTATCCATTTGGCTGCCATGACAGGTGGCTATCTATCTCTGGTCTTGGTTAACCCTCTCTGTGTTTCTCTGTTGTTGTGTATTTTGAAAGCCAACCCCTTAGGGACAGATTGGGATGGAGAGAACCAGAGAGATAGAGGGGTAGATGATACAGGCACCAGACTGGGCAGTTCCCACAACAAGAGACGAGAGAAACTAACAATCTACTACAGTTTAGTTTAATGTTATCACTAACTCTGTCTAGCTACTTACGTCGCTGATTAATGTATTTCTATTACTGTCAGCAGATCTAGTGCAGTTGCAGTAGCCACGCATATCTTCACATGTTCCAAAAATGCAGAATCTTACACTGGAAAGGGTGTTGGGATAGAAGCTTGGTGGTAGGTGGGGTTGAGGGTTTAGTGAGCTGTCCGTTTGACCAATAATTAATTTCCCTCATTTACCAAAAATTGCTGTTTTCTTTTTAGGTTAATTGCATTGAATGCACAGTACAGTATTGCATTTCAGCAAGCTCTGGAAGTGAAACTCAATGCCAAATTTCTCTTGAGGTTTCAGTACCACATAATCTATCGGTTTATGGAAGAGATGGTGTCAATCTTCCAATGATATCAAATCAACTTCAATCTCATGACCATGACAGCTCTAAACTGAAACTAACTGCTTGAACACAACTTTTCATTAGAAATAATATGTGTATCAGCCGTTTATAAATCTCCCTTATTATTACTATTTATACAGTATGTATAAAAGCAGAGATGAAGCATGTATAATATGTGTAGATGTGATTTGTAGCAAGTGCAGAGCTTAAAAAACAGCCTTTGAAAAACACATTCCATTTATTAAATCAACTGGTTGATAAAAACATATCTTGGAAAAATATGAGATTGATTGAAATAACAGTGTTGTCCTTTTGGTTTGAAGAAGGTGAAATGGTCACCACCAGATGAAGCCAGAGGAAGAGAGACACTTGACTCCCTCATTTGTTTCCGATCGGGGTAGAGCCACTCTGGGCTACTTATTGGCCCGTCTCACTTTTTCTGGTTGGGTGGGTGGGACGAGCAATAGTGGACACTAAGTAGACCAGAGCCAGCTCTGCCCTCGCTCACTTGAGCATGCCAGACATTATGGAGAAGCTGTGAGCTCACACAGGAAAGTATATTCACGCAAGAGAGGGAACCGTGACAATTTTTTTTCAATGGTTGACAGCCTGAGGAAACCATCTTAGTTATCCACTATCTTTGATGATGCTTCAACATGACAACCTTATGGGTTATCAAATGCCTTAATGAAATATATGCTTTTTTTTTTTAGGTCCTCTGGTTGAAAGATTAGACCCATTGTGTATTATAGTCTTAATCTATTTCATTCTGTGTATTTACATTTTATTCATTTAGAAGACGCTCTTATCCAGAGCAACTTATAGGAGCAATTAGGGTTAGGTGCCTTGCTCAAGGGCACACCGGCAGATTTTTCACGTCGCCGTGTTGGGGATTCGAACCGGCAGCCTTTCGGGTTACTGCCCAATGCTCTTAACCACTAGGCCTCCTGTACACAGTGTTATGGTTATGCTGAAAATATTCTTATTGTTGCTGTTGTGTATTAGTTGCTTTGAGAGATGTGTTTGTCTCGCACACAAACTCCCCCCTCCCCTGACCAGTTGCTTTAAAGCAGGGGTGTCAAACCCATTCCATAAGAGGCCATACTGTCTGCTGGTTTTTGTTTTTGTCTTTAAATAAAGACCTAGGTGACCAGGTGAGGGGAGTTCCTTACTAATTAGTGAACTTAATTAATCAATCAAGTACAAGGGAGGAGCTTTAAAGGGTGCTCAAGAGGTGCATATTCTTCTTTTGTAAGGTGAACACACACACATCAAAAGGTGAGGAGGAGGTCACACTCAGCTGCCAAAGTCTGTTCAGTGCTGTTTCATTGTAGTATTTTTGTCAGTTTGATGGTATTAGCCTAACACAACATGCCACTAACACTTCAGTATTTAACAATAGGCATGTGTAGGCATATACAGCAGACTCATTGTGACGTTTCAAAGGTTGTGCGTCTCCCCAAAACTTTTAAGTAGGTAGCTCAAGCCTCAACTGAAGCCAGTGAACACACAGGTTCTGATATACTGATTTAACTTGATATAACTACCTTATGTAATGTTGCCCTAGGTGCTCTTTTTTTATACTGTCTCTAATTTTGGCAATTTTGTTCAAATTTGAAATATAGTTTTGTCATTAGTTTTCAATGTATCAGTTTCCAGAGGCGCCAACTGTCCTTTGAGACCACATCATATACAGTCTCACTCCACAATAAACTGCATGGCTTCCTAGAAGTGATGTATTTTCAACTGTGCCACCGTTCCTATATGGCTTACAGTTGTTACATTGTTACTGTAACTCAGCCAAGGCTCCTATAAGCCTACACCATTTCATACATTTCAAGTAGGCCTTTAGTTTTAAACCCCCATTACAACCATCACCTCTGAGAAAAGGACAGAGACGCAAGAAAACAGACGTGTGGATGGACAAGCAATGTTCAATGTGGAGGAAGGTTAGGCTATAGGAGTAGGGCAGACATAGCCGCATGTTATGTGAACCATGCGGTCTACAGAATATTTACTTTCACCTCAAATGGAGCGAGAGAGGATGAGTATGATCAAATGGGGGGATGGTGAGGTGCATCATGGGTTCACGAGGCATGACAGTGCAGAAAGAATAGAGGTGGGGGTTGAGGGGGGGACTGGGGAGGGAGTCAACAGAGCTGAAAACGGATACGATGACATCGTGTTGTTTAGAAAAGAGTACAACAGAAAACTTTAGCACTATTTAGGGCTTTGTTAAGCCAGTATCGTTGAAGCGTTATAGAACGTGCCATTTTCTGCAATATGTATTGAATAGAGCCCTTGTGTTTTTCACTTGCTTTTTAATCCTTTATAGGTTCTAACCCCTGAGGCTTCAATAGTCACATGATGGACGGACTCATGCCAAACATAGCCACAGTTCACAGGAGGTTGGTGGCAACTTAGTTGGGGAGTACGGGCTTGTGGTAATGACTGAAGCGGAATCAGATGAATGGTATTAAATACAAACACATGGTTTCCAAGTGTTTGATGCCATTCTATTTGCGCCGTTCCTGCCATTATTATGAGCCGCTCTCCCCTCAGCAGCCTCAACTGCCATAGCTATGCAACAAATCAACAAGCGAAAGCTGATGTGCAACATCATTTAGTTTTTTGGTAGACATTACATCATTTTCTTGTGTTCATAAAATGTCACCCTTTTTGGTTTAATAAAAACAAATCAATTGTTAAAATTGCGTGAGTTCTAAAAGCAATACGAAAGGAATCTGCTAATGCGTTGCTAGGCGATAAAGAAGGCTACATGTCATTGTGTCATTTCTTACATTTTGCAAAATATTAACAAGTAGAATTGGGAGGTGTTTCCGCATTATTAATTTATTCTAGATTTTACATTAGCGTTATAAGCTACCATAACTGTTCATAGACCTAGTAGTTTATTGGTGCAAGTCAAATCAGTTTTATCCTTTAAAATAATGTTATAGTACTATCCCATTAGTCTGAGATACAGCTCCTAGCCAATGAAAAACCCCAGGGCTCTGTCCTAAATGATACCCTATTCCATATACAGTAGTGCACTACTTTGACCAGTGTCCTGGGACACAGCTAGGCCTACTGTATAAGGTTATTGTCAATCTGTTGGCTAATCAGATGGATCCTCATTCCCATGCAGTCATCCAGATAGTTATGTCCTTATAGGGATAAACCAGTGATAGACAGATAAGCCTGTTTGGATCAATGGGATGAGAGGAGAAGGCGATTGGATCCAAGTCATGCGGAGGAAAGGAATTTGGCCAAAGCTGGATCCAAGTTGGTCGGACTGTTCTTTTTGAGTTTGAGTGAATCCTGAGTGTGATTCACTGGGTTCCATCTTTAGTCTGCCCATTCAAGGTGCTAAGATCTGTAGAAGACACTCTCCAGTTGACAAACAATAAGAGTTTGGTCTGTCAGTCTTAGAAAACTATTTGGATGGTATTCAGGGGTTAAAGTTACTCTGACATTAAAGAGCCAATCACTCCCTCAACCAAACATGTATTTTATACTATAGGATTCCTTCAAAACCACAGAACCCCAGTCAGAAGTTGTGTATTCAAAGTCAAAGACCCACTTCATATTCATTGATACATAGACTTTATTTATGACAAGATGTATAAATGATATATTTTATTTTCTGTGCAATGTTTATTATTATTATGATCTGTCTCTTGTATTGTGTGCACTAAATGAAAACCCCCCCATAGTTTTTACCTGTGTGGCACAATAAAGTCTCTTAAAAAAAACATCCCTGTCTGACTCATTGTCTAATAATGGGAGACAATACCGAGATAATACAAAGGTGGGGGGGGGGGGGGGTGTATCGACACAGAGTGGCTCATGGGACGGGCGAGGGTGGGATGAGGACAGTTTGAATAGGACAGTGCTGTAGCAGCTCTTTCCACCACAGAGTCATAACTCAGACAGACAGGCCAAGGAACAGGGAACGAGGGTGTGAGTTCATTTGCATACACTACCAGTCAAACGTTTTAGAACACCTACTCATTCAAGGGTTTTTCTTTATTTTTACTATTTTGTACATTGTAGACTAATAGTGAAGACATCAAAACTATGAAATAACACGTATGGAATCATGTAGTAACCAACAAAGTGTTAAACAAATATTTGAGATTCTTCAAGTAGCCACCCTTTGCCTGATGACAGCTTTGCACACTTGAAATTCTCTCATCCAGCTTCATGAGGTAGTCACCTGGAGTTCATTTCAATTAACAGGTGTGCCTTGTTAAAAGTTAATTTGAGGAATTTATTTCCTTCTTAAGGCATTTGAGCCATTCAGTTGTGTTGTGACAAGGTGGTGGGGGTAAAAGACCAAGTCCATATTATGGCAAGAACAGCTCAAATAAACAAAGAGAAATGACAGTCCGTCTTTACTTTAATACATGAAGGTCAGTCAAAATGGAAAATTTCAAGTCAGTCAAAATTTGAAGGTCAGTCAAAATTTCAAAATTTCAGTCAAAATTTCAAAATTTCAAATTTCAAAGTTTCTTCAAGTGCAAGTTCAAGTAACATATACATCTCAACATCAACTGTTCAAAGGAGACTGTGTGAATCAGGCCTTCATGGTCGAATTGCTGCAAAGAAACCACTACTAAAGGACACCAATAATAAGAAGAGACTTGCTTGGGGCATGAAACACAAGCAATGAACATTAGACTGGTGGAAATTGGAGTCCAAATTTGAGATTTTTGGTTCCAAATGCTGTGTCTTTGTGAGATGCAGTGGGGGTGAACGGATGATCTCTGCATGTGTATTTCCCACTGTAAAGCATGGAGGAGGAGGTGTGGGGGTGCTTTGCTGGTGACACTGTCTGTAATTTATTTAGAATTCAAGGCACACTTAACCAGCATGGCTACCATAGCATTCCGCAGCAATACACCATCCCATCTGTTTTGGGCTTAGTGAGACTATCATTTGTTTTTCAACAGGACAATGACCCAACACACCTGCAGGCTGTGTAAGGACTATTTGACAAAGAAGGAGAGGGATGGAGTGCTGCATCAGATGACCTGGGCCCCACAATCCCCCGACCTCGACCCAATTGAGATGGTTTGGGATGAGTCGGACCACATAGTGAAGGAAAAGCAGCCAACAAGTGCTCAGCATACGTGAGAACTCCTTCGAGACTTTTGGAATAGCATTCCAGGTGAATCTGGTTGAGAGAATGCCAAGAGTGTGCAAAGCTTTCATCAAGGCAAACGGTGTCTACTGTGAATAATCTCAAATCTAAAATATATTTGGATTTGTTTAACACTTTTTTGGTTACTACATGATTCCATATGTGTTATTTCATGGTTTGATGTCTTCACTATTATTCTACAATGTAGAAAATAGTCAAAATAAAGAAAAACCCTTGAATGAGTAGGTGTGTCCAAACTTTTAACTGATACTGTATATTTGTTTATTTTTTTTCTCATATGTAGCTAGGGAACTGACTGTTATTGGTGTTATGAAGACCTTCACGCTGAGATGGCTGTTAAGACAAAACAACAGATATGCTATCCATGATACATTGAAATTAATTTAATAAAAGTAAGCTTTATGTAATGTATTTTTCAGTGCTGACACATTACATTTTTGCTTATTTAGATTTCCTGTTTTTGGCAATTAATAAATCTGTCCAGAACAGTACACCGTGTGGACCAAGGGGGCCAAGTAAGGATGCCAAAGGTACCGCATAAGGAAATTTGGACAGAGGCATGCATTCGATAACAACATATTTACATTTCTCCCATTGTTCCTGGTTCAGGAATAGCCCAATCCCCCATTACCTCAACGCCTACTGTTTCTTTAACCTTCCAGATTATGACAACTGCCAAATATCTCAATCGAGGTGTAAGCTGTGACTGTAGACATATGCATTGCAACAAACACATCGCCACCCCACCTCAGTGGTCCAGGAATTATCCATCACATTCTGTCCAATTCTTCTCTCATTATCTACAGGGTTTTCTAGAACCCTCCATGGGTTCCTTCAGTAGTTATGTGAAACCTAGACTATTCTTGAAGATGTCAACAACTGTAAAGGACAATAGAAGTTTCCACAGGACGAGGGTTGGGGTTCGGGGGAAGCCTTTTCTCACAAAAAACTAAGTTGTGAAATAAAGGAGACTGGTTTCCCTTAACGTGTGGGATTCTTATCTCCTATTAGTGTTGACATCATGCCATTTAATGTAGCCCTAGGGAATTGTTTTCCACTTGGTTGTGCAGTAGTTTCTTCATTACAGACTATACATAACAATGCAAAAACATGTCCTGGAGGTCTCATGTATTAGCTTGTGACTGGGGCCACCTTGGGTCCACTTCTTAGCTCTTCGCCTCGGGGAAAGTAAAACATGATTAATTGTGGTATATATTGAACAGGGAAAATCTGCACAATACCAGTCAATCTTACAGAAGCTGTATGACAAATCTTTACCTTTTGCAAGATGTGGCCCTCTCACCTCCAGGCAGTTGCTTTGGCTTTGGGATTTGCCAGGCAACAGAAGCATCCCAGGCAACGGAAGCAACTTGTCTAGCAGTATGTGCAAAGAAGCCCTGCTAATAAAAGCTGGTTTAGGGCCGCCATCTTGTGGTAAAACTTTGTGCATCATGTAAAAGACAGCCATCACTAACACAACCCATAACTAAAACCCCTTCTCAGAAAGGGATGTAAATAAGGAAAATACACCCTAAAAATGTGGACTGTGCACTGAGTATCAACATAGAGACAACAGAACATTTAGAGAGGAGCTTTATTGGAAAATATGAGAACTTGCCTGGTCAGCATGGCTCCACCTGCCCATATTCCTAACCAAAACTACAATAGGCTACATTTGCATGTACAACATGTCTGTACTCATCTCGCATATATGCTTGAAAAGGGCACTAAGGAGATATCATAACCATTGCAGTGGCAGCCATTTTGAAACATATTTTCCTGTTTACTGTACATAGATAAAGAAGCTAGTGGAATTGTCTTTCTAAATAAAGTTATCATTCTTCTTTTCATGTGAATGGCAGAAAGCTATTGTATATTTTTCTATCAAGTCTTTATTTATCCAGGAAATCCATTGGACGCATCAGGGGATGGAGGCCCATGTAGGCACGAAGGCTTTCTGTCATATGTTAAGGTCATTCATTCAGTGTTAAATGTTTTATTTAAAAAAAAAAGTTTGTGCGATTTGCTGTGTCTTTCTCTCTAGCGTGTAGGGCCGCCTCCTCTCCTACATTCATGCATTCTGTAGGCACACATGTAAAATATCCCTGGAACACACAGAGCACACACAGGTTAATGGACAATGGACATTAGAAACCAGCTGTAGACACCCAAAAAACCACAAGCCTCCCTTCAGCACCTACACTATCTATCAGGTCTGAAGGTTCAGCACTATGATGGAGCAAGGCCCCCCTAACCCATTGGAAGGCTAGGGAAAATCATCACCATATTGCTTTCATCAAACTCTTCAGATCTGCTAATGCTGAGGGACTAATGGCTTGTGAGTTGTTTTTGGACCGGGCAATAGAAATATTGGGCATGTTGGTATGGAGCCAGTTTTGAGTACTGTGATTGACCCTGTATGTCAGTTCTTACCTGCAAAGAAGGTCATGAGCAGTGCCACCCAGCCCAATATGTAGGACCAAGAGAAACGCCAGTCACCGAAACGCTTGCCCAGGAAGTTCACTGTCACACCCGTGTAGATGGCCATTGCCAGAAGAACAAATAAGGCTGGGAGAAGGCAGGGGAATATAATAGGTAAATATGCTGTACTAAACATGTGTGCGTGTGTGCATGTGTGCGTGTGTGCATGTGTGCGTGTGTGCATGTGTGAGACTCACTGGAGACGAAAAACATGATCCCTGCAGCGAAGGAGCGGTTGAACCTCTCGAAGGCGGAGAAGTGGGCGAAGGAGAGGATGCCTGCGATGATGCCCGCAAAGCACGACATCCCTGACAGGATCATAAAGGCCCGGGTGGCATTCCAATATGCTAGAAGGGGACAGACAGAGTAGTGAGCAGGATGACAACAACAGAGCCCCAGCATCCCTCCTTCAGGCAGTTTGACAACTAAACCTAGTACCATTCTCAGCCTCTAGGTGGCGCCATATTTCTCCTCATGTGCAACATTACTCTAAAATACATTCCAGTAACAGGTTTGTGACAACAGGATTGTAACATGAAACAAAGCAGCCATTGATGAGATGTCTCTGACAAATGACTTTAACTAGACTAGGAGGAAGCCTCTATTAACTACTGAGATGCTGCTGGTAGCCTATTCTCTTGGGCCATGTACAGGAGTGGTAAACATAGTTTTAATTACTATTGATCTCTTAGGCTGTGTCCCAAATGGTACCCTATTCCCTATATAGTGCACTACTTTAGACCAGAGCCCTATGGGCATAGGGAATAGGGTGCCATTTGGGAGGTTTTGCTTGACGTGTGTTCTCACCGATGCTGTCCGTCTGCATGTAACACTTTCCCGACATGCAGTACCTCCACAGGCCCTGGTGGGCGAAGCTGCCCGACAGACGGTACTGCATCCAGTAGTCTGTTGCTGTGGAGACCACCAGCAGGATGTTCCCCACCATGGCACAGAACAGGCCCCCTCCCATGAAGCTGTACATCCTAAGAGATGCTGCTGTGGCCACTGTGTGGTACCTGATACTGCATGGGAAGACGAGGGAGGGTGGGTAAACACACCTGGATTATACAATGTTTTGTATGACACACACTCAGTTTGCTCTGGCCACTTCGTAGCTCCTCATACTGGGGAGGGAGATGATGAAGTTAGACACACACACCTGTACCTACCTGGTATGATCTACGTATGTAGAACACACTCAGTTTTAATAATAATTATTCCATACTGTTTAGAATGTAATAGAAACAGGAATAAGTTCAGTACGATTCTTGACACCGGATATAACTTTTACATGGACAGCAATATTTGAAAGCTAAAGTACAAATTGCTGAATCACAGTAGTCTCAAAATACTGGTAATTTTGGGATCATATATATTACAGAGTTTATAATTATCAGTTGAGCTCACTCATAAGCACTACTTCATATAATGCTATGGCACAGGCAATAAGTCAGATACAATCTAAGCTTTATACGACACCCGTTAACATATATGAACATTTGCCCCATATAGCATAAACAAACACGCATGTAGTTTTTACATTGTCATAGAATGCACGTTTACAACTAGTATCCCTAAACAGCTCTTTTGCCAAGTAAGTTCTGCCAAGCACTTAATTGAGTTTGATCAGTGTTTATTCAACCACTAGTTCACTATTGTCTTCTTTTCAGACTTCAGTTTACTGCGTAACTGTGTCTTTGGCACAACTATACGTTTTTATTAAGGGAACATTATATAGATATACTGTATTTAGGATGCCCCTTACCTTGTTTCTTCAGTAAAAACACCCTCTTAACCGTTTACCTTTCTGGGGAGAAAGGGATAGAGGGAAAGAGAGAGAGGAGAGACGTTGCAAGCCTAGGAGGAGAGATAGGAGAGTGGAAGAGAACTCCACTGGGCTATCCCCTCTGTTGATGGAAGCAAAATCCTTAAACAATCAGGCCCCATGTAACGGATGCAATTGAACGAGCCATCGCTAGTGGCACGGGATCATGTGACCCCCACAGCCCTTTCAATGTAGGCGGCTGGGAGGGGGTCAGGGGGTTAGGGTAGGGGCTTTGGCTGGTTTGTATTTGGTATGTTCTAGAATTGTGGATGTGCATAGGTATGCAGTACTGTTGGAGTCAATGCAACATGCTGAAGCCAACATTTTTTCTTTCAATGGATGTGTGGCTGTGGCTGCATGGATAGACAGTTAGACACACATACAGTATAGGGAGGGATGGCCCCTCTGTCTATCTTGTTGTCCTCTCTCTAATATACGGAATACATCTGTAATATGTTGCTCACCTGCTTCCTCATAATACTGTTTTTAAATACACTTATAAGTTGAATACTCTGTGATCATAGTTTTCCATGACAGTATTTATACAGTGAATTCTTTAGAGACACACACACACACACACACAAACTGCCATCTAAAGACAGCTATAGTCTGTGAGGTCTGATTAAGGGATAGGCCATCTTCTAGTGACAGAAATGTCATACCCTTCATCAAAAGCCAACATCAGTGTGTCATTTAACAGAATCAGTGGATCAAAACATAGCAAATATGACTGCCAATTAATTTCCCAATACATCAATATTAGCATTTATGTCCAGAGGATGCAGACGCCAAACATGCAGATAAGGTTCTGTTTATGACTGCTTCATTATGCAAGGAGGTGAGTGGTGGGGATAATTTAAAGTAAAAGCGCTGGTTGACAATTTCAGGACATGTTTTGACAGTGTGAAAAGTGGTGTGATTTTTTTTTTTTAAAGGCTGTGCATATGGAGGTACAAATGCTATCTGCTTGGCATTTTTCTTGAAAAAATTAGGCTACAACAGCTTTTTCAAACTGGAACTCCAAATCACGCTTGGTTTGTATGGTAGGCTACAGACACCATAGTCTTCTTGTTTGCTAGACAGACTCATGGCACTCCTCCAGGGGCACTTGTTGTGTCAGCAGCTGTGGAAAGAGATTAGCACAAGAATACATGCTTATATTATAACAGTTATATATTGATTATATTGACATATACAACTTAAAAATATTGATTTTAATAAGTTTGGAACACAAAGAAAACTTTGCCAGTCAAATCAACAGGTAAGATAGTCATCAGGACCAGGTACAGCCCCCTTGTGGAGTGAAATAGTTATTACATTAGTGCTTTGTCATCCGGTCTGGTGCATTTAGGTAGCCTTTGCACGGTATACATCATTGCTGTCAACCTGCAATTGTATATTTTTGTTTGAGGATGGCTTACCACCTGTTGCCAAGTGTAGTGTATATATTAAATGTTGTGCATTGGCATATTTCACTAGCCTACCATAGACGACAATGCTAAGGCAGCGGCTATATTGTCTCTGTGCAAAGGCATGTACATCGGTCTGTGTTAGGTTCAAATTATCCGTCATCATGAGGCAATTCTTCTGGAAAGGAAGTGGTGACCTATATTGACCCGGAATTGGACGCCAAATCCGAGCGATTCTATCGGAGGAGTAAACATGGAGGACAACGGCGGTGAAGATCCTGTTAATAACAACAATAATACAACGGTATCTTCTGAGGGATCTATTATTAAGGTTACAGTCAAAACCCCGAAAGATAAGGAAGAAATCGCCATCTCGGAAGATGCCTCGGTCACTCAGGTTCGTTAATTTTGTTAATCCGTAGCTTGCTAGCGAGCGGCCACAAACGTTAGCTGCTTTGCTACATCATCATCATGCCCACTTGTGTGTGTGTGTGTGTGTGTGTGTGTGTGTGTGTGTGTGTGTGTGTGTGTGTGTGTGTGTGTGTGTGGTTAAGCATGTTGTTAGTGTAGTTAGTTAGCGAGCCAACATTTCAGAATTGGACGGTGTAGCGATATTTATAGCAAACTATTCACTAACTTTGTTATAATACCACTCTCAACTACTCTAGTCCTCCATATTGTTAGGTGCTTAGTTGTTTTATGTAGCCTAGCTAACGTTAGCTAACCGGCTTCCCGACTCAACAAATGACAGCTGATTCCCTGCACAGTCAAGGCAATGTGTCGTGTGACTTCTGTATGTTAGTCATAAAAAAAATCTATATCTTAACTAAGTAGTTAGCTAACTAGGTAAATGGTTAGTTAACGTTGAATAATGTTGTTAGCTAAATGCTAACGTTAGCTATCTAGTTTCTTAACTGTTTCTCCAGAAACAACTTTGTGCTGGCCTTACTCTATAAACAGTCTTTTTATTCAGAATGTAACGGCACCTCATTGTTCTGAATATCAGTTACTGGACTTTAGATTTCTGGCCATGTGAATCATCTCTCCCATACACAAGTCCCCCTGTTACATTCAAGCTGATGTGTTATGAATCTGTCAGCTAATGTCTCTTTTCTTCCTGTCCTGTCACTCCAGTCCTGATTGATATTCTGAACAGCTTAATGGCTTACAGCTTATTTTACTCCTGTTTAATGTGCCTCATATGTGTAGTATTCTTGTTGATCACTGGAGGCACAACACTAAGAGTGATTTGGTATTTGTGATCGGGTAGTATGATTCCTGTAATAGGATAAGCAATGAGCATTTACCCAGAGATGAGCAATGAGGATTTACCCAGAAACAAGACTTTAGAATTAAAATCAGTTAATTGAGAATTGTTTGACTACGTCTCTTTGTTTCCCTTTCTTCCCTCATCTGCTGCCCTCTTTCTCTTGCTGTCCATCCCTCCTCTCTCTCTATATTTCTTTCTCCTTTCCCAGTTTAAGGAGGAGATCTCGCGGAGGTTCAAAGCCAAGCAGGATCAGTTGGTTCTGATCTTTGCAGGGAAGATCCTGAAGGACGGGGACTCGCTCAACCAACACGGCATCAAGGACGGCCTGACAGTCCACCTGGTCATAAAGACGGCACACAAGTAAGATGATGCAAAATGGATATTGTGTTTTAGTTGGATGCTGTCGTCTTCTTCGGACATTTGGCAGAAAGGGGAAATGGGAATTGGAATTGGAAAAGGAATTGCTTGGTCAACTTTTAAAGGTGAATAGGCTATATGTAGTGTCTTCACTTGCATCGTCGAATAGCTTTCGGTGACGCAACTGTTTAGGATGTATTAAAGCGGGCGGTCACGTGTTTTTGCAGAATAGTATTACTAGTTTGAGCCGACATATCTATAACTGACATTTCTATGTGAATTTGGTCGGGTCGCCAAATTCATATTGCATATTGTAGCTTTTAATGTGAATATGGAAAATTACTGATCAGTGCATTGTCCCTCCAGGGCAGGAGATGGCGCTAGTTCCTGCACCTCCCAGGTGGGCAGCAGTAGTGGCAGCTCCTCGGGCCCCAGTTCTGCAGTCCACTCCTCCACAGTAGGGTCCACTGGAGGCCCTGCCTCGGCACCCCCACAGACCCCCAACATACTGAGTGAGTTTACAAAGCTAAATAAGTACACACTTCTAATCTTATCTATCCACCCCCTCACACACACCCAACAGTTTATACTGAAAAAGACATCCGACAACAATTTCCAAAGATCATTACTATCACCATCACGCCCTCTGACTATGCCCCTCTCCCTCCCTCCTAGCCGGGTTCGGTGACCTGTCCAGTCTGAGCAGCATGGGCATGGGCTCAGCTAACTTCATGGAGCTGCAGCAGCAAATGCAGAGCCAGCTGATGTCCAACCCAGAGATGCTGTCTCAGATCATGGAGAACCCCCTGGTGCAGAACATGATGTCCAACCCAGACCTGATGAGGCAGATGATTGTGGCCAACCCTCAGATGCAGCAGCTGATGGAGCGCAACCCCGAGATCTCACACATGCTCAACAACCCCGAGCTTATGAGACAGGTGAGGGACCTTACAGTGAAATGCTTACTTACAAGCCCCTAACCAACAATGCAGTTTAAAAAATACAGATAAGAATAAGAATAAGAAATAAAAGTAACAAGTAATTTAAGAGCAGCATTAAAATAACGATAGCAAGACTATATACTGGGGGGTACTGGTACAGAGTCAATGTGCGGGGGCACCAGTTGAGGTAGTATATACATGTGGGTAGAGTTATTAAAGTGACTATGCATAGATGAAAACAACTGAGAGTAGCAGTGGTGTAAAAGAGGGGGGGGGGGGGGTGGCAATGCAAGTAGTCTGGGTATCCATTTAATTAATGTTCAGGGGTCATGGCTTGGGGGTAGAAGCTGTTTAGAAGCCTCTTGGACCTAGACTTGACGCTGCGGTACCGCTTGCAGTGCGGTAGCAGAGAGAACAGTCTGACTAGAGTGGCTGGAGTCTTTGACAATTTTTAGGGCCTTTCTCTGACACTGCCTGGTATAGAGGTCCTGGATGGCAAGAAGCTTGGCCCCAGTGATGCACTGGGCCGTTCACACTACCCTCTGTAGTGCCTTGCAGTCGGAGGTCGAGCAGTGTCCATACCAGGCAGTGATGTGTACCAGTCAGAATGCTCTCGATGGTGCATCTGTAGAACCTTTTGAGGATCTGAGGACCCATGCCATATCTTTTCAGTCTCCTGGGGTGGAATAGGTTTTGTCGTGCCCTCTTCACGACTGTTTTGGTGTGCTTGGACCATGTTAGTTTGTTGGTGATGTGGACACCAAGGAACTTGAAGCTCTCAACTTGCTCCACTGCAGCCCCGTCGATGAGAATGGGGGTGTGCTAGGTCCTCTTTTTCCTGTTATCCACAATCATCTAATTTGTCTTGATCACGTTGAGGGAGAGAATGTTGTCCTGGCACCACACGGCCAGGTCTCTGACCTCTTCCCTATAGGCTGTCTCGTCGTTGTCGGTGATCAGGCCTACCACTGTTGTGTCATCGGCAAACTTAATGATGGTGTTGGAGTCGTGCCTGGCCGTGCAGTCATGAGGGAACAGGGAGTACAGGAGGGGACTGAGCACGTACCCCTGAGGGGCCCCTGTGTTGAGGATCAGCGTGGCGGATGTGTTGTTACCTACCCTTACCACCTGGGGGCGGCCCGTCAGGAAGTCCAGGATCCAGTTGCAGAGGGAGGTGTTTAGTCCCAGAGTCCTTAGCTTATTGATGAGCTTTCAGGGCACTATGGTGTTGAACGCTGAGCTGTAGTCAATGTATAGCATTCTCACATAGGTGTTCCTTTTGTCCAGGTGGTAAAGGGCAGTGTGGAGTGCAATAGAGATTAGAGGTTGACCAATTAATCGACATGGCAGATTGATTAGGGACGATTTCAAGTTTTCATAACAATTGGTAATCTGCCTTTTTGGACGACGATTACATTGCAATCCACGAGCAGACCGCGTGGCAGGCTGACCACCTTACACGAGTCACAGCCTACTTCAACATGATGATTTAACAAAGGCTCATTCGCGGAAAAAAAACACAATTGTTGCAATAATGTACCTAACCATAAACATCAATGCCCCTCTTAAAATCAATAGAGAAGTATATATTTTTTAAACCTGCATATGCAGTTAAAATAAATTAATGTTAGAAGGCAATATTAACTAGGAAAATTGTCATTTCTCTTGCGTTCAGTGCAAGCAGAATCAGGGTATTTGCAGCAGTTTGGGCTGCCTGGCTCGTTGCGAACTGTTGACGGGCCATTTATTCCTAACAAAGACCGTAATAAATGTTCCTGGATTTTACATAATTACTACTTAACATTGAAGGTTGTGCAATGAGAGATTGTATGATCTGTTGGGGTGGTGTGCAAATTGGAGTGGGTCTAGGGTTTCTGGGATAATGGTGTTGATAATGATAATGATGTTGATAATGATAATGATGTAAGCCATGACCAGCCTTTCAAAGCACTTCATGGCTACAGATGTGAGTACTATGAGTCGGTAGTCATTTAGGCAAGTTACCTTAGTGTTCTTGGGCACAGGGCCTATGGTGGTCTGCTTAAAACATGTTGGTATTACAGGGCTCCCAAGTGGCACAGTGGTCTAAGACACTGCATCTCAGTGCAAGAGGCGTCACTGCAGTACCTGGTTCATGTCCAGGGTGCATCACATCCGGCCATGATTGGAAGTCCCATAGGGCAGCACACAATTGGCCCAGCGTCTACCGGATTTGGCTGGGGTAGGCTGTCATTGTAAATAAGAATTTGTTCTTAACTGACTTGCCTAGTTAAGCATGCTCGCAGTACACGTCCTGGTAATCTGTCTGGCCCTGCAACCTTGTGAATGTTGACCCGTTTTAAAGGTCTTACTCACATTGGCTGCGGAGAGCGTGCTGGTGATCTCATGCATGTGCTCTCATGCATATTTCAGTGTTATTTGCCTTGAAGCGAGCATAGAAGTAGTTTATATCGTCTGGTAGGCTTGTGTCACTGGGCAGCTCTCGGCTGTGTTTCCCTTTGTAGTCTGTAATGGTTTGCGAGCCCTGCCACATCCGACGAGCGTCAGAGCCGATGTAGTACGATTCAATCTTATTTCTTATAAGCTTCCGGGATATAGTCCCGCTCCTTGAAAGCGGCTGCTCTAGCCTTTATTTCAGTGCGGATGTTGCCTGTAATCCATGGCTTCTGTTTGGGGTTAGTACGTACAGTAACTGTGGGGACGACGTCATTGATGCACTTATTGATGTAGCCAATGACTGATGTTGTGTAATCCTCAATGCCATCGGAGGAATCTTGGAACATATTCCAGTCTGTGTTAGCAAAACAGTCCTGTAGTAGATTTGCCAAATGGAGGGCGAGGGAGAGCTTTGTATGCGTCTGTGTGTGGAGAAAAGGTTGTCCAGAGTTGTTTTTTTTACCCTCTGGTTGCACATTTAACATGCTGATTGAAATTTGGTAAAAACGGATCTAACTTCACTAGGGTAGGGGGCAGCACTCTGAATTTTGGATGAAAAGCGTTCCCAAATTAAACTGCCTGCTACTCAGGCCCAGAAGCTAGGATATGCATATAATTAGTAGATTTGGATAGAAAACACTAAAGTTTCCATAACTGTTAAAATAATGTCGGAGTATAACAGAACTCATATGGCAGGTGAAAACCTGAGGAAAATCCATTCAGGAAGTACTATTATTTTGAAAGGCTGTTTTTCCATTGAAAGCCTATCCACCATACAAAGACTTAGGACCCAGTTCACGATCTCTATGGCTTCATCTACATGTGGCCAGTCTTTAGGCATTGTTTCAGGCTTTTACTCAGAAAAATTAGGGAGATACAGCACTTTCAATGAGTGGACAGTGGACATTTCCAGACATGAGATAAGCGTGTGATCGGGAGCTCGCCTTTCTTGTTTCTCTTTTTCTATTGACGAAGCTTTTGTCCTGTTGAAATATTATTTATGACAAAAACAACCTGAGGATTAATTTTAAACACCGTTTGACATGTTTCTACGAACTTTTACTGTACTTTTTTTGACTTTTCGTCGATGTTGAGAGCGCGCATTGTGCCTTTGGATTACTGAACTGAACGCACCAACAAAAAGGTTTTTGGACATAGAGGGACATTTTCGAACAAAACAAACATTTATTGTCTAACATAGAGACCTGGGAGCGCCACCAGATGAAGATCATCAAAGGTAAGTGATTCATTTTAACTCTATTTCTGACTTTTGTGACACCTCTCCTTGGTTGGAAAATGACTGTATGGTTTTCTGTGACTGGGCGCTGACCTAACATAATCGCATGGTGTGCTTTTGCCGTAAAGCCTTTTTGAAATCTGACACTTCGGCTGGATTAACAAGACGTTTATCTTTAATCCTATGTATAAAACTTGTATTTTTCATCAATGTTTATGATGAGTATTTCTGTAATTTGATGTGGCTCTCTGAAATTTCACCGGATGTTTGTTTGAGACAATGATTACTGTAGATAACGCGCCAATTTCAACTGAGGTTTTTGGACATAAAGATGAACTTTATCAAACAAAACACACATTTATTGTGTAACATGAAGTCCTGTGAGTGCCATCTGATGAAGATCATCAAAGGTTAGTGATTAATTTAATCGCTATTTCTGACTTTTGTGAGCCCTCTCCTTGGCTGGAAAATGGCTGGAAAATGGCTGTATGGTTTTCTGTGACTAGGCGCTGACCTAACATAATTGCGTGGTGTGCTTTTGCTGTAAAGCCTTTTTGAAATCGGACACTGTGGTTGAATTTACAAGAAGTTTCTTTAAAATTGTGTATAATACTTGTATGTTTGAGGAATTTTAATTATGGGATTTCTGTTTTGAATTTGGCGCCCTGCAATTTCACTTGCTGTTGTCGAGGTCTGACGCTACCGTCCCAATGGTGCCAGACAGGTTAAGTTTCCCTGCATTGAAGTCCCTGGCTACTAGTGAGCATTTTCTTGATTGCTTATGGCGGAATACAGCTCATTCAATGCTGTCTTAGTGCCAGTCTCAGTCTGTGGTGGTATGTAGACAGAATGGAAGGCCATTTTAATTGCGCTGGAGACACAGTACACTGGCAGGTTGGGATTGGCTAGAGTGTACTGTGTTGCTGACAGGTTGGGATTGGCTGGAGGTGTACTGTGTTACTGACGGGTTGTGAGTGGCTGGAGTGTACTGGATCACTGTGAGGTTAGGATTGGCTGGAGTGTACTGGATCACTGACAGGTTCGGGATTGGCTGGAGTGTACTGTGTTGCTGACAGGTTGGGATTGGCTGGAGTGTACTGTGTTACTGACAGGTTGGTATTGGCTGGAGTGTACTGTGTTACTGACAGGTTGGGATTGGCTGGAGTGTACTGGATCACTGACAGGTTGGGATTGGCTGGAGTGTACTGGATCACTGACAGGTTGGGATTGGCTGGAGTGTACTGGATCACTGACAGGTTGGGATTGGCTGGAGTGTACTGGATCACTGACAGGTTGGGATTGGCTGGAGAGTACTGTGTTACTGACAGGTTGGGATTGGCTGGAGTGTACTGTGTTACTGACAGGTTGGGATTGGCTGGAGTGTACTGTGTCACTGACAGGTTGGGATTGGCTGGAGTGTACTGTGTTGCTGACAGGTTGGGATTGGCTGGAGTGTACTGTGTTACTGACAGGTTGGGATTGGCTGGAGTGTACTGTGTCACTGACAGGTTGGTATTGGCTGGAGTGTACTGGGTCATTGACGTGTTGGGATTGGCTGGAGTGTACTGGATCACACACAGTTTGGGATTGGCTGGAGTGTACTGTGTTACTGACAGGCTGGGATTGGCTGGAGTGTACTGGGTCACTGACAGGTTGGGATTGGCTGGAGTGTACTGTGTTACTGACAGGTTGGTATTGGCTGGAGTGTACTGTGTTACTGACAGGTTGGTATTGGCTGGAGTGTACTGTGTCACTGACAGGTTGGGATTGGCTGGAGTGTACTGTGTTACTGACAGGTTGGGATTGGCTGGAGTGTACTGGGTCACTGACAGGTTGGGATTGGCTGGAGTGTACTGTGTTACTGACGGGTTGGTATTGGCTGGAGTGTACTGTGTTACTGACAGGTTGGGATTGGCTGGAGTGTACTGTGTTACTGACAGGTTGGGATTGGCTGGAGTGTACTGTGTCACTGACAGGTTGGGATTGGCTGGAGTGTACTGTGTTACTGACAGGTTGGTATTGGCTGGAGTGTACTGTGTTACTGACAGGTTGGGATTGGCTGGAGTGTACTGTGTTACTGACAGGTTGGGATTGGCTGGAGTGTACTGGATCACTGACAGGTTGGGATTGGCTGGAGTGTACTGTGTTACTGACAGGTTGGGATTGGCTGGAGTGTACTGGATCACTGACAGGTTGGGATTGGCTGGAGTGTACTGGATCACTGACAGGTTGGGATTGGCTGGAGTGTACTGGATCACTGACAGGTTGGGATTGGCTGGAGTGTACTGTGTTACTGACAGGTTGGGATTGGCTGGAGTGTACTGTGTCACTGACAGGTTGGGATTGGCTGGAGTGTACTGTGTTACTGACAGGTTGGGAATGGCTGGAGTGTACTGTGTCACTGACAGGTTGGGATTGGCTGGAGTGTACTGTGTCACTGACAGGTTGGGATTGGCTGGAGTGTACTGGGTCACTGACAGTTTTTTTATATTTATTTTTTACCTTTGGGAAGTCTACTACTTTTTGAGAGGCATCTTTACATTTAGCTGCATTCTAAATTATTTAAAGAAATAGGTTTCTCAGACACAGATTAAGTTTAGTCCTGGACTAATAAGAAATTGAGAAAATGTAAAATAATTTTTGAAAATATGTTTGGTCTAGCTTACCCCTCTTGAGTCCCTGTACCCCAGAACCCAGCCTAGCTGAAGAATTCCTGTCAACACCTTACTGTTCCCTTCTCCTCAGACCATGGAGCTGGCCAGGAACCCTGCTATGATGCAGGAGATGATGCGTAACCAGGACCGGGCACTTAGCAACCTGGAGAGCATCCCGGGGGGCTACAACGCCCTGCGAAGGATGTATACAGACATCCAGGAACCCATGTTCAGCGCCGCACGAGACCAGGTACCCACTGATGACAGTTAATTCAAATCAATTGACATCACGACTAAGTTAAAATTCAAACCAGGGATTCACCCATTTTTTTTTTCAAGGTTTTTCAGCCTCAGAAATAAACTCTAATCTATCCCATGGAGAGTGCTGAACATAAACTCCAATGGTATTCAACAAGTTGATAATGACTTATTTCTCTCCTCTCTCCCAGTTTGGAAACAACCCTTTCTCAGCCCTGGGGGGCAACACTGATGGGGGGGTGCAGCCGTCGAGGACAGAGAACCGGGAACCGCTGCCCAACCCATGGGGCCCCCCCAGCTCCACCAACCCCTCTGAGGGTGGAGGGGGCACGGGCACCACAGCCTCGTCTACCACTGGCAGCACCAACCCCAGTGTCTCTAACCCTCTGGGTGTCAACTCTGCCAGTCTGGGAAATGGTACGGTAATACATAGACTGACTTCCTGTTGAAGTGACAGCATTCAGTTGATATACTACAGCTTCACATACTGTAATAGCACATGTGGACGTGAATTAAAATTAAAAACGGAAATATCACATTTACGTAAGTATTCAGACCCTTTACTCTGTACTTTGTTATAGCACCTTTGGAAGCGATTACAGCCTCAAGTCTTCTTCAAGCTTGGCACAACTGTATTTGGGGAGTTTCTCCCATTCTTCTCTGCAGATCCTCTCAAGCTCTGTCAGGTTGGATGGGGAGCATCGCTACACAGCTATTTTCAGGTCTCTCCAGAGATGTTCGATCGGGTTCAAGTCTGGGCTCTGGCTGGGCCACTCAAGGACATTCAGAGACCGAAGCCACTCCTGCGTTGACCGAAGCCACTCCCCACAGCATGATGCTGCCACCACCATGCTGTATTTAGGTAGGGATGGGGCCAGGTTTCCTCTAGACATGACGTTTGGCATTCAGGCCAAAGAGTTCACTCTTGGTTTTATCCGACCAGAGAATCTTGTTTCTCATGGTCTGAGAGTCCTTTAGTTGCCTTTTAGAAAACTCCAAGTGGCTTCCGTCTGGCCACTCTACCATAAAGGCCTGATTGGTGGAGTATTGCAGAGATGGTTGTCCTTCTGGAAGTTTCTCCCATCTCCACAGAAGAACTCTGGAGCTGTGTCAGAGTGACCATCGGGTTCTTGGCCACCTCCCTGACCAAGGCCCTTCTCCCCCTATTGCTCAGTTTGTCAGGGCGGCCAGCTCTAGGAAGAGTCTTGGTGGTTCCAAACTTCTTCCATTTAAGAATGATGGACGCCAATGTGTTCTTGGTGACCTTCAATGCTGCAGAAATTGGTGTGTGCCTTTACAAAGCATGTCCAATCAATTGAATTTACCACAGGTGGACTCCAATCAAGTTGTAGAAACATCTCAAGGATGGATGGAATCAATGGAAACAGGATGCACCTGAGCTCAATTTCAAGTCTCATAGCAGAGGGTCTCAATACTTATGTAAATAAGGTATCTGTTTTATTTTTAATACATTTGCTAAAATGTCTAAACCTGTTTTCGATTGGTCATTATGGGGTATTGTGTGTAGATTGATGAGGATTTGTTTTTATTTAATCAATTTTAGAATAAGGCTGTATCCTAACAGATTGTGGAAAAAGTCAAGGGGGGTCTGCATACTTCCGAATGCGCTGTATGACAAGTTGGGGATTGTAAGCACACGCGCACACGCACACAACGGCACTTACCCACCCCCCATCAACCTCTCTCTCTGTGTGTGTGTGTGTGTGTGTGTGTGTGTGTGTGTGTGTGTGTGTGTGTGTGTGTGTGTGTGTGTGTGTGTCAGGCATGTTCAGCAGTCCAGGCATGCAGAGTCTGATGCAGCAGATTTCAGAGAACCCCCAGCTGATGCAGAACATGCTGTCTGCTCCCTACATGCGCAGTATGATGCAGTCTCTGGCCCAGAACCCAGACATGGCCTCTCAGGTCTGTAGCAACAGAGTAGTGGGGGTTATCATGGTTCATAAAGTCACTTTAAGTGTGTCATATGGCACCCTATTCCCTTTATAGTACACTACTACCCATAGGGGCCATGGTTAAAAGTAGTGCACTATAAATAGGGTGACATTTGGGACACAAATAATCTGAACGCAAGGGGATCCATAGGAATCGATGGGAATGGGTTGTCTGTAATTAATTGGCAGCTGTACAGAACAGATCCAGCTGGCAGTGCTGTACCTCGAGGTATCTAGAACAGGTCCAGCTGGCTGGCGGTGCTGTGCTGTACCTCGAGGTATCTAGAACAGGTCCAGCTGGCTGGCGGTGCTGTACCTCGAGATATCTAGAACAGGTCCAGCTGGCTGGCGGTGCGGTGCTGTACCTCGAGGTATCTAGAACAGGTCCAGCTGGCGTGCGGTACGGTACCTCGAGGTATCTAGAACAGGTCCAGCTAGCTGGCGGTGCGGTGCTGTACCTCGAGATATCTAGAACAGGTCCAGCTGGCTGGCGGTGCGGTGCTGTACCTCGAGGTATCTAGAACAGGTCCGGCTGGCTGGCGGTGCGGTGCTGTACCTCGAGGTATCTAGAACAGGTCCGGCTGGCTGGCGGTGCGGTGCTGTACCTCGAGGTATCTAGAACAGGTCCGGCTGGCTGGCGGTGCTGTACCTCGAGGTATCTAGAACAGGTCCGGCTGGCTGGCGGTGCGGTGCTGTACCTCGAGGTATCTAGAACAGGTCCGGCTGGCTGGCGGTGCGGTGCTGTACCTCGAGGTATCTAGAACAGGTCCGGCTGGCTCGCGGTGCGGTCATGTACCTCGCGGTATTTAGAACAGGTCCGGCTGACTGGCCGTGCTGTACCTCGAGGTATCTAGAACAGGTCCGGCTGGCTGGCGGTGCTGTACCTCGAGGTATCTAGAACAGGTCCGGCTGGCTGGCGGTGCTGTACCTCGAGGTATCTAGAACAGGTCCGGCTGGCTGGCGGTGCTGTACCTCGAGGTATCTAGAACAGGTCCGGCTGGCTGGCGGTGCTGTACCTCGAGGTATCTAGAACAGGTCCGGCTGGCTGGCGGTGCTGTACCTCGAGGTATCTAGAACAGGTCCGGCTGGCTGGCGGTGCTGTACCTCGAGGTATCTAGAACAGGTCCGGCTGGCTGGCGGTGCTGTACCTCGAGGTATCTAGAACAGGTCCGGCTGGCTGGCGGTGCTGTACCTCGAGGTATCTAGAACAGGTCCGGCTGGCTGGCGGTGCTGTACCTCGAGGTATCTAGAACAGGTCCGGCTGGCTGGCGGTGCTGTACCTCGAGGTATCTAGAACAGGTCCGGCTGGCTGGCGGTGCTGTACCTCGAGGTATCTAGAACAGGTCCGGCTGGCTGGCGGTGCTGTACCTCGAGGTATCTAGAACAGGTCCGGCTGGCTGGCGGTGCTGTACCTCGAGGTATCTAGAACAGGTCCGGCTGGCTGGCGGTGCTGTACCTCGAGGTATCTAGAACAGGTCCGGCTGGCTGGCGGTGCTGTACCTCGAGGTATCTAGAACAGGTCCGGCTGGCTGGCGGTGCTGTACCTCGAGGTATCTAGAACAGGTCCGGCTGGCTGGCGGTGCTGTACCTCGAGGTATCTAGAACCGGTCCGGCTGGCTGGCGGTGCTGTACCTCGAGGTATCTAGAACAGGTCCGGCTGGCTGGCGGTGCTGTACCTCGAGGTATCTAGAACAGGTCCGGCTGGCTGGCGGTGCTGTACCTCGAGGTATCTAGAACAGGTCCGGCTGGCTGGCGGTGCTGTACCTCGAGGTATCTAGAACAGGTCCGGCTGGCTGGCGGTGCTGTACCTCGAGGTATCTAGAACAGGTCCGGCTGGCTGGCGGTGCTGTACCTCGAGGTATCTAGAACAGGTCCGGCTGGCTGGCGGTGCTGTACCTCGAGGTATCTAGAACAGGTCCGGCTGGCTGGCGGTGCTGTACCTCGAGGTATCTAGAACAGGTCCGGCTGGCTGGCGGTGCTGTACCTCGAGGTATCTAGAACAGGTCCGGCTGGCTGGCGGTGCTGTACCTCGAGGTATCTAGAACAGGTCCGGCTGGCTGGCGGTGCTGTACCTCGAGGTATCTAGAACAGGTCCGGCTGGCTGGCGGTGCTGTACCTCGAGGTATCTAGAACAGGTCCGGCTGGCTGGCGGTGCTGTACCTCGAGGTATCTAGAACAGGTCCGGCTGGCTGGCGGTGCTGTACCTCGAGGTATCTAGAACAGGTCCGGCTGGCTGGCGGTGCTGTACCTCGAGGTATCTAGAACAGGTCCGGCTGGCTGGCGGTGCTGTACCTCGAGGTATCTAGAACAGGTCCGGCTGGCTGGCGGTGCTGTACCTCGAGGTATCTAGAACAGGTCCGGCTGGCTGGCGGTGCTGTACCTCGAGGTATCTAGAACAGGTCCGGCTGGCTGGCGGTGCTGTACCTCGAGGTATCTAGAACAGGTCCGGCTGGCTGGCGGTGCTGTACCTCGAGGTATCTAGAACAGGTCCGGCTGGCTGGCGGTGCTGTACCTCGAGGTATCTAGAACAGGTCCGGCTGGCTGGCGGTGCTGTACCTCGAGGTATCTAGAACAGGTCCGGCTGGCTGGCGGTGCTGTACCTCGAGGTATCTAGAACAGGTCCGGCTGGCTGGCGGTGCTGTACCTCGAGGTATCTAGAACAGGTCCGGCTGGCTGGCGGTGCTGTACCTCGAGGTATCTAGAACAGGTCCGGCTGGCTGGCGGTGCTGTACCTCGAGGTATCTAGAACAGGTCCGGCTGGCTGGCGGTGCTGTACCTCGAGGTATCTAGAACAGGTCCGGCTGGCTGGCGGTGCTGTACCTCGAGGTATCTAGAACAGGTCCGGCTGGCTGGCGGTGCTGTACCTCGAGGTATCTAGAACAGGTCCGGCTGGCTGGCGGTGCTGTACCTCGAGGTATCTAGAACAGGTCCGGCTGGCTGGCGGTGCTGTACCTCGAGGTATCTAGAACAGGTCCGGCTGGCTGGCGGTGCTGTACCTCGAGGTATCTAGAACAGGTCCGGCTGGCTGGCGGTGCTGTACCTCGAGGTATCTAGAACAGGTCCGGCTGGCTGGCGGTGCTGTACCTCGAGGTATCTAGAACAGGTCCGGCTGGCTGGCGGTGCTGTACCTCGAGGTATCTAGAACAGGTCCGGCTGGCTGGCGGTGCTGTACCTCGAGGTATCTAGAACAGGTCCGGCTGGCTGGCGGTGCTGTACCTCGAGGTATCTAGAACAGGTCCGGCTGGCTGGCGGTGCTGTACCTCGAGGTATCTAGAACAGGTCCGGCTGGCTGGCGGTGCTGTACCTCGAGGTATCTAGAACAGGTCCGGCTGGCTGGCGGTGCTGTACCTCGAGGTATCTAGAACAGGTCCGGCTGGCTGGCGGTGCTGTACCTCGAGGTATCTAGAACAGGTCCGGCTGGCTGGCGGTGCTGTACCTCGAGGTATCTAGAACAGGTCCGGCTGGCTGGCGGTGCTGTACCTCGAGGTATCTAGAACAGGTCCGGCTGGCTGGCGGTGCTGTACCTCGAGGTATCTAGAACAGGTCCGGCTGGCTGGCGGTGCTGTACCTCGAGGTATCTAGAACAGGTCCGGCTGGCTGGCGGTGCTGTACCTCGAGGTATCTAGAACAGGTCCGGCTGGCTGGCGGTGCTGTACCTCGAGGTATCTAGAACAGGTCCGGCTGGCTGGCGGTGCTGTACCTCGAGGTATCTAGAACAGGTCCGGCTGGCTGGCGGTGCTGTACCTCGAGGTATCTAGAACAGGTCCGGCTGGCTGGCGGTGCTGTACCTCGAGGTATCTAGAACAGGTCCGGCTGGCTGGCGGTGCTGTACCTCGAGGTATCTAGAACAGGTCCGGCTGGCTGGCGGTGCTGTACCTCGAGGTATCTAGAACAGGTCCGGCTGGCTGGCGGTGCTGTACCTCGAGGTATCTAGAACAGGTCCGGCTGGCTGGCGGTGCTGTACCTCGAGGTATCTAGAACAGGTCCGGCTGGCTGGCGGTGCTGTACCTCGAGGTATCTAGAACAGGTCCGGCTGGCTGGCGGTGCTGTACCTCGAGGTATCTAGAACAGGTCCGGCTGGCTGGCGGTGCTGTACCTCGAGGTATCTAGAACAGGTCCGGCTGGCTGGCGGTGCTGTACCTCGAGGTATCTAGAACAGGTCCGGCTGGCTGGCGGTGCTGTACCTCGAGGTATCTAGAACAGGTCCGGCTGGCTGGCGGTGCTGTACCTCGAGGTATCTAGAACAGGTCCGGCTGGCTGGCGGTGCTGTACCTCGAGGTATCTAGAACAGGTCCGGCTGGCTGGCGGTGCTGTACCTCGAGGTATCTAGAACAGGTCCGGCTGGCTGGCGGTGCTGTACCTCGAGGTATCTAGAACAGGTCCGGCTGGCTGGCGGTGCTGTACCTCGAGGTATCTAGAACAGGTCCGGCTGGCTGGCGGTGCTGTACCTCGAGGTATCTAGAACAGGTCCGGCTGGCTGGCGGTGCTGTACCTCGAGGTATCTAGAACAGGTCCGGCTGGCTGGCGGTGCTGTACCTCGAGGTATCTAGAACAGGTCCGGCTGGCTGGCGGTGCTGTACCTCGAGGTATCTAGAACAGGTCCGGCTGGCTGGCGGTGCTGTACCTCGAGGTATCTAGAACAGGTCCGGCTGGCTGGCGGTGCTGTACCTCGAGGTATCTAGAACAGGTCCGGCTGGCTGGCGGTGCTGTACCTCGAGGTATCTAGAACAGGTCCGGCTGGCTGGCGGTGCTGTACCTCGAGGTATCTAGAACAGGTCCGGCTGGCTGGCGGTGCTGTACCTCGAGGTATCTAGAACAGGTCCGGCTGGCTGGCGGTGCTGTACCTCGAGGTATCTAGAACAGGTCCGGCTGGCTGGCGGTGCTGTACCTCGAGGTATCTAGAACAGGTCCGGCTGGCTGGCGGTGCTGTACCTCGAGGTATCTAGAACAGGTCCGGCTGGCTGGCGGTGCTGTACCTCGAGGTATCTAGAACAGGTCCGGCTGGCTGGCGGTGCTGTACCTCGAGGTATCTAGAACAGGTCCGGCTGGCTGGCGGTGCTGTACCTCGAGGTATCTAGAACAGGTCCGGCTGGCTGGCGGTGCTGTACCTCGAGGTATCTAGAACAGGTCCGGCTGGCTGGCGGTGCTGTACCTCGAGGTATCTAGAACAGGTCCGGCTGGCTGGCGGTGCTGTACCTCGAGGTATCTAGAACAGGTCCGGCTGGCTGGCGGTGCTGTACCTCGAGGTATCTAGAACAGGTCCGGCTGGCTGGCGGTGCTGTACCTCGAGGTATCTAGAACAGGTCCGGCTGGCTGGCGGTGCTGTACCTCGAGGTATCTAGAACAGGTCCGGCTGGCTGGCGGTGCTGTACCTCGAGGTATCTAGAACAGGTCCGGCTGGCTGGCGGTGCTGTACCTCGAGGTATCTAGAACAGGTCCGGCTGGCTGGCGGTGCTGTACCTCGAGGTATCTAGAACAGGTCCGGCTGGCTGGCGGTGCTGTACCTCGAGGTATCTAGAACAGGTCCGGCTGGCTGGCGGTGCTGTACCTCGAGGTATCTAGAACAGGTCCGGCTGGCTGGCGGTGCTGTACCTCGAGGTATCTAGAACAGGTCCGGCTGGCTGGCGGTGCTGTACCTCGAGGTATCTAGAACAGGTCCGGCTGGCTGGCGGTGCTGTACCTCGAGGTATCTAGAACAGGTCCGGCTGGCTGGCGGTGCTGTACCTCGAGGTATCTAGAACAGGTCCGGCTGGCTGGCGGTGCTGTACCTCGAGGTATCTAGAACAGGTCCGGCTGGCTGGCGGTGCTGTACCTCGAGGTATCTAGAACAGGTCCGGCTGGCTGGCGGTGCTGTACCTCGAGGTATCTAGAACAGGTCCGGCTGGCTGGCGGTGCGGTACCTCGAGGTATCTAGAACAGGTCCGGCTGGCTGGCGGTGCGGTACCTCGAGGTATCTAGAACAGGTCCGGCTGGCTGGCGGTGCGGTACCTCGAGGTATCTAGAACAGGTCCGGCTGGCTGGCGGTGCGGTACCTATCTCCATATAGATAGACCGATGTGAGGAAGAGGGTGAACAACCTCCCCACTGGGGAAGCAGCTGATGAACGACAGGACCCTGATCTTCTCTCACCTTCTGTGTCTCCCGCAGGTGTTGATGAATAATCCCCTGTTTGCTGGAAATCCCCAACTGCAGGAACAGTTCAGGAGCCAGCTGCCTGTCTTCCTGCAGCAGGTATACACACACACACTCTAACAGACAAATGTATAACAGAGAGCTGAACCTGTCCCAAGGACTTGATTGAATTGTTTGAGTCTGGACTGGATGATTTGTTTCAGAATGTTAATTGATTCATTGTTAGTTTGATTGTGACTGTTGTTTAGATGCAGAACCCAGAGGCGCTCTCTGTCATGACCAACCCCCGAGCCATGCAGGCTCTCCTCCAGATACAACAGGGCCTACAGACGCTGCAGACAGAAGCACCAGGTCTCATGCCCAGGTACACACACACACTGATGTACGCACACCGATGCACACACTCACACTGACATATACACACACACACACACACCACAGGAGGTTGGTGGCACCTTAATTGGGGAGGATGGGCTCGTGGTAATGGCTGGAGCGGAATGGTATCAAATACAACAAACGCTCTGTTCCAGCCATTATTGTGAACCGTCCTCCCCTCAGCAGCCTCCGCTGACGAACACACACACTGACACACACTGAGACACACTTTGGGTAGTAGCCTAAATACTCTGTTAGGCAATATGTTCTCGGAGTCTGTACTAACCCCTTTGTGTCTCCCAGTTTGGCACCGGGTGGGCTGCCAGGTGGTCTACCAGGGGGGCTAGTAGGTGGATTACCAGGTGGAATACCCACAACCCCCCTGTCCGTAGGAGGGGGTGTGGCTCCAGAGAACCCCGCCTCTTCGCTGAGCGCTGGGACAAACCCCGCCCAGCAGCTGATGATGCAGCAGATGCTCCAAATGTTCGCAGGGAATGCCTCGGTACTTACCACACACATCCTGTTCTCCCTCATTCTGTTTTACTGTTGATTGATTAGTTGATGATTGGTTGACTGATTTGATTGAGTGATTGTGACTGATCCCCCCCTACAGAGCCAGACCCCGGAGGTGCAGTTCCAGCAGCAGCTGGAGCAGCTGGGTGCTATGGGCTTCATCAACCGAGAGGCCAACCTGCAGGCCCTCATCGCTACAGGAGGAGATGTCAACGCTGCCATCGAGAGACTGCTGGGCTCTCAGCCCTCATAAAGACACACTCACTCACACACACACAGTTACGTATATAAGCATACGTCAATACAGACACACGCATACACACTATCCAGCTCTGGGTAGCAAGGGATAAACACACACACATACTGTCTACAGACAACCAAGAAGTGAAATGAACCGTCCCAAACCGACACAGATGAGACCCGGTCAGCATATGTACCATTCTAAACATCCACCGCAGCCTCCTGTCAGATCATGCCCCACCCCCATATCCCCTGTTCTTAGCCTCATCCACAGAGCTCTGCCCAGCAGAACCAG
Source organism: Salvelinus fontinalis (assembly GCF_029448725.1). NCBI lineage: Eukaryota > Metazoa > Chordata > Actinopteri > Salmoniformes > Salmonidae > Salvelinus > Salvelinus fontinalis. Next base: position 20,137,294 of record NC_074696.1, read on the forward strand.
ACTGACCAGACCATCTCAACAGAGGGGTGTGAAAGGGAAGGGGGCAAAAGGCACCCTCTCTTAAACAGAGATGCTTTATCCTACAAGATTCACTCATCCATCTTCCTCTCTAATAAATCTGAGGGGTTTATTCAATGAGATGAGAGTTCAGAGTGCGGCAGATAGAAATGCATTCACTGCATTGCATAGAGCTGTTATGACGCATTTGTTTCCTGTCTATATGTTGCATTTCTGTCTACAGTGATGTGAACAATCCACCATTTTGACCAAACCCCTGATGTGCAGGGTATATGGAGAGGGGAGGAAGAGAGAAATACAAAATAGTTTTGTAAATCTCACACGGATATCAGGCCCCAATCCCTTCCCCCTCTTTCCACTACTTTAACCGTCCAAAACCCTTTCTATTTATTGCTATTGCTGAAAAGAAAAGATCCCTCACACTTCCCTAAAATTGCAAAATTGTCATTCCAGATAGGATATATCCATCTCTTCTCAGCCGTGAATTGTTCCCCCCAGGCTCCACGCACGGTGCCTTGTTTTCCACAAACCCCTTTAACAACAACCCCTCCCATCAAATGGATGGATTTGATCAAACCCTGGCTAGTCAAATCAAATGAGTCTGCCGGTGCTGGTGTAGATTGACTTCACACAGGCGGTGCCACAAGATTGAGACCTTTGATAAGATTGAGAAATGTCATGATAATCGTTAATGAAGGAAGAAATGTGTGGTTCTGAGGAAGACACAGAAAGACGAGACAGATTTCCTTTTCGTTTTAATCTGATTCATTATGTTTTTTAATTTGAGGTGTAAATCGTACCTACCTATAGATAATCTGTTTTGTCTCATCATTAAACAAAACTCTTCCTGGAAAATGTATGAATAAAATATTATGAAAAAAGGCTTTACATTTTTGGTATGGTGTGGCACCATACGTTGTTGTAAATTAGGTTCTTGCTTTTTGCTTTTATTTTAGCATTGTAGTTGTGGTAACCTTGGCAATGGCTTCCATAGCTGTGATTTGTCTGTTGGCCTCAGCTGAAAATCCATACCCAATTCAACATGTTTGAACTAACTTTTAACAGTACTGTACTACAAAATAAAACTAAGTTGGTCAATAAGAACCCTATTTCAAATTGTGACCATCCTGACTTGTAGTATGAAGGGAAATCTGTTTTTGCATGACAATGCCCCTGTGTAGAAAGCGAGGTCCATACAGAAATGGTTTGTCGAGATCGGTGTGGAAGAACTTGACTGGCCTGTACCGAGCCCTGACCTCAACCCCATCGAACACAGTTGAGATTAATTGGAATGCCGACTGCGAGCCAGGCCTCAACCCCCCCCCCCCAACATAAGTGCCCCACGTCACTAATGCTCTTGTGGCATAGATATTATGAACAGTACCAGTCAAAAGTTTGGGCACACCTATAAGGTTTTTCTTTATTTTTTACTATTTTCTACATTGTAGAATAATAGTGAAAACATCAAAACTATGAAATAACACATGGATCATGTACAGAAGTAACCAAAAAAGTGTTAAAAGATTCTTTGCAGCTTTGCACACACTTGGCATTCTCTCAACCAGCTTCATGAGGTAGTCACCTGGAATGCATTTCAATTAACAGGTGTGCCTTATTAAAAAGTAAATTTGTGGAATTTCTTTCCTTAAAGCGTTTGAAACAAATCAGTTGTGTTGTGACATGGTAGGGGTGGTATACAGAAGATAGCCCATCAGACCCAGTTGACTTTTTCTAAATTTTGTTACGTTACGGCCTTATTCTAAAATGTATTAAATGTGTTTTTTTCCCTCATCAAGCTACACACAATAGCCCGAAATGACAAAGCAAAATATAAAAAACTGAAAAAATACATTTACATAAGTATTCAGACCCTTTTACTCAGTACTTTGTTGAAGCACCTTTGGCAGTTATTACAGCATCAAGTCTTCTTGGGTATGACGCTATAAGCTTGGCACACCTGTATTTGGGGAGTTTCTCCCATTCTTCTCTGCAGATCCTCTCAAGCTCTGTCAGGTGGGATGGAGAGCGTTATTGCACAGCTATTTTCAGGTCTCTCCAGAGATGTTCAATCGGGTTCAAGTCCGGGCTCTGGCTGGGCCACTCAAGGACATTGAGACTTGTCCCGAAGCGTTGTCTTGGCTGTGTGCTTAGGGTCATTGTCCTGTTGGAAGGTGAATCTTCGCCCCAGTCTGAGGTCTTGAGCGCTCTGGAACAGGTTTTCATCAAGGGTCTCTCTCTACTTTGCTCTGTTCATCTTTCCCCTTATCCTGACTAGTCTCCCAGTCCCTGCCGCTGAGTAGTGACTTCCGTCTGGCCACTCTACCATAAAGGCTTGATTGGTGGAGTGCTGCAGAGATGGTTGTCCTTCTGGAAGGTTCTCCCATCTCCAGAGTGACCATCAGGTTCTTGGGGACCTTTAATGCTGCAGAAAATGTTTGATACCCTTCCCCAGAGCTGTGCCTCGACACAATCCTGTCTCTGAGCTCTATGGACAATTCCTTCGACCTCATAGCTTGTTTTTTGCTCTGACATACACTGTTAACTGTGGGACATTATTTAGACAGGTGTGTGCCTTTCCAAATCATGTCCCATCAATTGAATTTACCACAGGTCGACTTCAATCAAGTTGTAGAAACATCTCAAGGATGATCAATGGAAACATGATGCATCGGAGCTCAATTTCGAGTCTCATAGTAAAGGGGCAGAATACTTACGTAAATAAGTGATTTCAGTTTCTTTTATTTTTTATAAAGATATATAATGGCAAATTTCTCAACCTATTTTTGCTTTGTCATTATGGGTTATTGTGTGTAGATTGCTGAGGAATTGTTTTATTTAATCAATTTTTGAATAACGTAACAAAATGTGGAATAAGTCAAGGGGTCTGAATACTTTCCGAATGCACTGTACATTGAGTGATCAACAGTATGGAAAACCTTTGTCAGGTCAATGAAGAGAGCAACAAAATGTTGCCTTTTATCCATACAGTTAACCACATCATTTATAACTAAGGATGCGGCAGTGCTATGACCTGGTCTAAAACCCGACTGATGTACATTTAGAATACATTTCAAAGGTAAGAAAGATCTTAGCTGAGAATGAATCAAGGATTCAAATATTTTAGCTAGGCAAGAAAGTTTTTAAAAAGGCGGATAATTATTTAGGTCACAAGGGTCACCACCTTTGTGAAGGGGGAGCACACGGGCCGCCTTTCAAATCTTGGGGAAAGTATCAGATATAATCGCCAGGTTAAAAATATGAGTTAATGATTCAGCAATCGGGGGGCAGAGAGCTGCAGCAAAAATGGATGAATCATATCAGTGCGAGTGGATATGGATACACATTATTGCAAATGCTGATCAATAAAATGTCTGTCAAGTAAATTGTTGAAATATAAACAAAAGATTCACTTGAAGTTGACGGGTTAACTGTGGAGTCAGCTAGAGGCTGGCAGAGAAAAGAGCAGTTGATTGACTGACCGGGGTCAACTACATCACCGTTTCTCTCAAATAAAAGCCTGCCGAGATAAAAATGATGATTAAAAGCATAACTTATCCCATTCATCTCAGTTATGATGCCAGAGTCAGACAGAACTTGCTTAGGCAGGGAATATGAGGAATTTGTAAGCTTCAGTGCATTTACTGTTTTCCAACATTTTGAAGGATCACCAGCAGTCAGAGAGAGAGCTTAAAAAGTAGCTTGATTTAGGATACACATAATCGAGATAGTACATCTGTTTCTCAATTGTCTGAAAAATTGCCAGTCCACTACGGAGTCAGTTTTCCTTGCTTTGTCCCAGGCCTGATTTCTCGTCTGAATGAGCTTAGATAACTTTGAAGAAAACCAAGGCTTCGATCTATCTCTGACTGTTAATTGTTTAAAATGGCCGTGCTTATCTGTCAGAGGAATAAATATGGATTAGACATTTTTTGTAGCCAACTCAGGAGTGGCAAACTTGACAACTTGCGTGCAGTGGGTTCCGAACAACACGAGGCAGGTTTCCATTGACCCAGGTTTATTCGATAAAATCAATGTTGTGACATGTGTAATGGAAACGGCAGATAGGTCAATAGGAGAAATGTTCTAAAGATCGACAATATTTTCATCCGTTCGACAGGGGTACATTTTTCTTCTGTCTAACTAACTTTCTTTTTTGTGACAAATGATGATGGAAACTGTGTTTTTCGAATAAATTATGATTGACAAATAATTTTGAAGGTAGGCCTACGTGGGGCATGTGATGTCACCCGCATAACCATAAAGCTTGACTCCACAATTAATTCTAAATGCCTACCTCTTGCAAAATAAATTTTTTCATTCTTTCTTTGCAGTACAGGGATTGTCTTGACTTTCAAGAATGGCAGAATTGCTTCGCCTTCCCTTTCTGGTTGGTTGGTAAGTTTCACCATCCAATTATTTCAGATCTACAGGAGTGCAAGTTTCACCACCACACGGACCGTGGCGATACTTTGACACAATAGAATTAGAATATGTCAAATATTAGTCAATTCTTGCATTCTATCCATGCTGGCTTTTGTGGGCTACCTGAGACATGAAACTGATAGGTGGGGGGGCATACAGGCTGTCACCAATTTATTAATGAGAAACTTTCCTAAATGGATAATGGAAACACTTCAACCACTTAAAATGTAATTTTTTTTTGTGGGGGGGGGGGGGGGCGGTGGCATTACATCCAGCTGTTTCCATGGGGAAAATGGTGTTTGACCAGATACAATGATATTTTACATTAAACAAATTGACAAGACTTTCAGCACACTTATATGGAAGTACATTCAACAAGCACAGCACTTACACAAATGACTGATGATTGGCTGAGAGAAATGTATGATAAACAGATTGTAGGGGGGGTCTGTTTTGCTAGACTTCATTGCGGCTTTTGACATTATCGATCATAGTCTGCTGATGGAAAAACGTATGTGTTATGGCTTTACAACCCCTGCTATATTGTGTATGAAGAGTTACCTGTCTAACAGAACACAAAGAGTGTTCTTCTTCCAACATACTCCAGGTAGAATCAGGAATTCCCCAGGGCAGCTGTCTAGGCCCCTTACTTTTTTCAATATTTACTAACAACATGCTACTGGCTTTGGGTGTGTTATACACATCAGCTACTACAGCGACTAAAATGACTCCAACACTTAACAAAGAGCTGCAGTTAGTTTCAGAATGGGGGGCAAGGTATAAGTTAGTCCTAAATATTTCAAAAACGAAAGCATTGTATTTGGGACAAAATAATTCACTAAACCCTAAACCTAAATTAAATCTTGTAATAAATAATGTGGAAATTTAGCAAATTGAGGTGACTAAATTGCTTTGAGTAACCCTGGATTGTAAACTGTCATGGTCAAAACATATTGATACAGTAGCTAAGATGGGGACAAGTCTGTCTACAATAAAGCACTGCTCTACCTTCAACAATGCAGGTCCTAGAGGCTCTAGTTTTGTTGCACCTGGACTACTGTTTAGTCGTGTGGTCAGGTGTGTTAGTAAAACGTTTACTGTTGACAGGAGAACAAGAGGAGACAATAGGACGAGGTGGATAATTGTATAATAAGGCAGATTTATTCAAGTGTAAAGATATTAGGCAAAGCGTGCGGCACGGCTCTTTCTGTCTGATTTGTATGAAATCGTCCGGAAAAGAGGTAGTTTCAAGAATTGTACAGTATTATATAGACAACAAGCAAAGTAGGTAGATCTGCGAGTCTGGCCTTCCGATTGGTCGATCTGGGTCTTGGGTAGTCCTGAACAGGCCTGGTGTCCACGTTCCATTGGTTCCTGAGATAGTTCTTTGTCTTGAGCTCCAAGCATGTGTTGGGTGTGTTCTGTGGTTATTATGGGGTAGGGGAATTATGTGTGTCTGTAGTTGGTGTCTTAATGAGTCCAGCATATGTCCAAGAGAAATGAGGAGTATGTGTATTTTTGTATAAAATATGGCTTATGTTGAAATGTAGTTATTACTAGTTTCCAGTCTCTATTACAATTTCTTACAGGTGCCACAAAGAGGGACTTGCAATTGTTCAGAACAGGGCAGCACGGCTGTCCCTTGGATGTACAGTGGGGAGAACAAGTATTTGACACACTGCCGATTTTGCAGGTTTTCCTACTTACAAAGCATGTGTCAAATACTTGGTCTGTAATTTTTATCATAGGTACACTTCAACTGTGAGAGACGGAATCTAAAACAAAAATCCAGAAAATCACATTGTATGATTTTTAAGTAATTAATTTGTATTTAATTGCATGACATAAGTATTTGATACATCAGAAAGCAGAACTTAATATTTGGTATAGAAACCTTTGTTTGCAATTACAGAGATCATATGTTTCCTGTAGTTCTTGACCAGGTTCGACACACTGCAGCAGGGATTTTGGCCCACTCCTCCATACAGACCTTCTCCAGATCCTTCAGGTTTCGGGGCTGTCGCTGGGCAATACGGACTTTCAGCTCCCTCCAAAGATTTTCTATTGGGTTCAGGTCTGGAGACTGGCTAGGCCACTCCAGGACCTTGAGATGCTTCTTACGGAGCCACTCCTTAGTTTCCCTGGCTGTGTGTTTCGGGTCGTTGTCATGCTGGAAGACCCAGCCACGACCCATCTTCAATGCTCTTACTGAGGGAAGGAGGTTGTTGGCCAAGATCTCGCGATACATGGCCCCATCCATCCTCCCCTCAATACGGTGCAGTCGTCCTGTCCCCTTTGCAGAAAAGCATCCCCAAAGAATGATGTTTCCACCTCCATGCTTCACGGTTGGGATGGTGTTCTTGGGGTTGTACTCATCCTTCTTCTTCCTCCAAACACGGCGAGTGGAGTTTAGACCAAAAAGCTCTATTTTTGTCTCATCAGAGCACATGACCTTCTCCCATTCCTCCTCTGGATCATCCAGATGGTCATTGGCAAACTTCAGACAGGCCTGGACATGCGCTGGCTTGAGCAGGGGGACCTTGCGTGCTCCGACACCCATGCATACCCCACAAGACATGCCATCAGAGGTCTCTTCACAGTCCCCAAGTCTAGAACAGACTACGGGAGGTCCACAGTACTACATAGAGCAATGACTACATGGAACTCTATTCCACATCAGGTAACTGATGCAAGCAGTAGAATCCCCAAAAAATTTAACTGATAAAAAATACACCTTATGGAACAGTGGGGACTGTGAAGCAACACAAACATAAGCACAGACACATGCATACACACACATGATAACATACACACTATACACACACGTACACATGGATTTAGTGTTGTAGATATGTGCTAGTGGAGTAGGGGCCTGAGGGCACACACTTAATGTGTTGTGAAATCTGTTATGAATGTATTGTAATGTTTTTAAAATTGTATAACTACCTTAATTTTGCCAGGCCCCAGGAAGAGTAGCTAATGGAGATCCACAATAAATACAAATACAAGATACAGTAGTTAAATGGAAACGCACCCTAGCAGGCAAATGTCATCTATTTTCTATGCAAACTTTCTAAATGTCAACAACAACAAAAATGACTAGACAAGTTAATGGAAACACAGTTAATGACAAATGTATACAATTTGGGGGAAATTATACCACCACCCAAAAGGACACTTTAGAGAGTGGAAAGGCAAAGGGGCAGAGCCCTATCTGTGCACATCTGTAGTAACAACCAGAGGTAAGAGTTGCCCTCAGGATCAGCTGATCTAGGACCCAATTACCCTCCACAAATCATAACCTGAGGAGGAAACCAAAAATGATCTTAGATCAGTGTCTAAGGACAAGTTTCTCCTATTCACCATAGCACTGCTTCACCTGCCATACACTGAAGATGCACCTGTCAGACGAAATAGACAGACTAGATGGGGAGGGAGGGAGGGTGGAGTCTATTCTCTTGTGATAACTGTACATGCTAGTGGTTCTACCTGTTACACCTGCTCTGACATCAACTTCCCCCCTCCGCCTCTCCCGTGTGTCAGCTGAGCCACAGGAGGAATCGTCAGTAGCAGGGATCGTCTCTCTGTCTGTCCATAGACAAACTGCCCCCATCTACAGATAAAGAAAGAGGAGTGTCAGTGTTAGCCTAGCTCTAACCTGTTCTCTCTCTTTCTCCTTCATTTTCACCTCTGTTACACTGTCTCACTACGTTGGCGCCTTGGGAGACAAGAGGCGCTTGTCTCTGCTGTTCTCTCTTTTTTTTCTCTCGTTCCCCCTCTCCTGGGACCTAATGCAGTAGCACTCCTATACCAGGCGGAGGAGGAACCCACCAGGGCACAACAACGGCACAGTATGGGTGACGAAAGCTACAACTTTATCTTCAAAGGTGAGTCTTGTTTGTCAAAGAAGCTGATTCTATATGTAAACAAATCCCCCGGGATGTCCTTTGGGTGGTGAACCATTCTTGAAACCATTCTTGAAAAACACGGGAAAGTGTGTGAAAAACCCTGCAGCATTCCAGTTCTTGACACAAACTGGTGCACCTGGCACCTACTTCCATACCCCGTTCAAAGGCACTTAAATATGTTGTCTTGCCCATTCACCCTCTGAATGGCACACATACACAATCCATGCTTATAAATCCTTCTTTAACCTTTCTCCCCCCCTTCATCTACACTGATTGAAGTGGATTTAACAAGTGACATCAATAAGGGGATCATAGCTTTCACCTGGATTCACCTGGCCAGTCTATGTTATGGAACGAGCAGGTGTTCTTAATGTTTTATAAACTCAGTGTAGATGGTACTGTTGTACCTGAAACATCTAACATTGCACCCAAGAAACGTAATAATGATATAAGTAACTGACTAAATAAAGTAAACAGCAACAAGATTCTACAAGTTCCTGGAACTCTATTGGATGGATACGACACCATTCTTCCACAAGAAATTCCATAATTTGGTGTTTTGTTGATGGAGATAGAAAACGGTGTATCAGGCACCGCTCCAGAATCTCCCATAAGTGTTCATATGGGTTGAGATCTGGTGACTGAGACGGCCATGGCACATGACTTACATCGTTTCATGCTCATTAAACCATTAAGTGAACATTCGTGCCCGGTGGATGGGGGCATTATCATCCTATGGGAGCATAACCATGGTAGCCAAAATAATGACTAAAATAATGGCCTGCCCAGCATTTTTATATATGACCCTAAGCATGATGGGATGTTAATTGCTTAATTAACACAGGAACCACACTTGTATGGCAGCACTTGCTTTCAATATACTTTGTATCCCTCATTTACTCAAGTGTTTCCATGATATCTGTCATCCTTTAGTGGTTCTGATTGGTGAGTCTGGTGTTGGGAAAAGCAACCTGCTGTCTCGCTTCACCCAGAATGAGTTTAACCACGACAGCCGCACCACCATCGGAGTGGAGTTCAGCACCCGCACTGTTCAGCTGGATAACGTCGCCATCAAGGCTCAGATCTGGGACACGGCAGGGCTGGAGAGATACAGAGCCAACACCTCCGCGTGGGTACACACATCAGGACACACGTGCACTCAACACACACATACGTGCACACACCAGAACGCATGCACGGACATACACACACACTCCTTGTACACAACACATACATTAGAGTGCTAGAGAGCCAATCACCTCAGTGTGGATAGATACACACATACAATGTGTTCAGAAAGTATTCAGACCACTTGATTTTTTCCACATTTTGTTACGTTACAGCCTTATTCTAGAATTTATGAAATAATTTTAATCTTAATTAATCTACACAGAATTAAATTAATCTACACAGAATACCTCATAATGACAAAGCAAAAACAGGTTTTTAGGTTTTTGCAAATGTATAAAAAAATTATAAAAACAGAAATAACTTATTTACATAAGTATTCAGCCCCTTGCTATGAGACTTGAAATTGAGATCAGGTACATCCTGTTTCCATTGATCATCCTTGAGATGTTTCTACAACTTTATTGCAGTCCACCTGTGGTAAAATCAATTGATTGGACATGATTTGGAAAGGAACACACCAGTCTATATAAGGTCCCACAGTTGACAATGCTTGACAATGCAAAACCAAACCATGAGGCATGGTGGTGGCAGCATCATGCTGTAGGGATGTTTTTCAACGGCAGGGAATGGGAGACTAGTCAGGATCGATGAAAGATGAACAGAGCAAAGTACAGAGAGATCCTTGATGAAAATCTGCTCCAGAGTGCTCAAGACCTCAGACTGGGGTGAAGTTTCACCCTCCAACAGGACAACGACACTAAACACACAGCCAAGACAACGAAGGAGTGGCTTCGGGACAAGTCTCTGAATGTCCTTGAGTGGCCCAGCCGGAGCCCGGACTTGACCCTGATCGAACATCGCTGGAGAGACCTGAAAATAGCTGTGCAGCGATGCTCCCCATCCAACCTTACAGAGCTTGAGAGGATCTGCAGAGAAGAATGGGAGAAACTCCCTAAATACAGATGTGCCAAGCTTTTAGCGTCATACCCAAAAAGACTTGAGGCTGTAATCGCTGCCAAGGTGCTTCAACAAAGTACTGAGTAAAGGGTCTGAAAACTTATGTAAATGTCATATTTCATTCTTTTTTATATCAATTTGCTAAAATGTATATTAACCAGTTTTTTTGCTTTGTCATTATGGGGTATTGTGTGTAGATTGAGGAGGGGGGGGGGGGGGGAACAATTTAATACATTTTAGAATAAGGCTGTAAAGAACAAAATGTGAAAAAAATTAAAGAGTCTGAATACTTCGCGAATGCACTGTTTATGCAAACACAACCCCCCCACCAAGTGAACATCTGACTTCACTTTAGATGTCCCTCTCTCTGGTTCTCTCTCTCTCTGGTTCTCCCTCTGTCAATCTCTCTCTTTCTCTCTCTCTCTCTCTGTTTCTCGGTCTCTCTTGCTCTCTGTCGATCTCTCTCTCTGTTTCTCTCTCTTTCTGTTTCTCTTTCTTGCTCTCCCTCTCTCCGTTTCTCTCTCTTTCTCTCTCCAGGTACTACAGAGGGGCGGTGGGGGCTCTGCTGGTGTATGACATCACCAAGCACCTAACCTATGAGAGTGTGGAGCGTTGGCTGAAGGAGCTGTACGACCACACTGAGCCCCACATGGTGGTCATGCTGGTGGGCAACAAGTGTGATCTGGATACCCTGAGGACCGTGCCCACCGAGGAGGCCAAGGACTTCACAGGTGATCATTTACTTACCAGTTAGTTAAAAGTTACTTACTAGTTATTTACCAGTTATGAGTTACTTAGCTACTAGTTAGTTACCAGTTACTTACCAGTTACCTGTAACTTAGTTACTAGTTACACAAGTGTGCAATATGCAGTCAATGACAGAAAGTGGCAGAATATTGCAAAATGTTTCATATTGCTTTTCCATTGAATAGAATATCAATGTCTGATGGTAATGTAAAAAAAATGACCAACTTTGCATCAATGAAAAGGAATTCTAAGGTTGGTTTTGAGTATGATGTCCGTAAGAATATAGTCAACAAGGTATTCCTTCTCATGCAGAAAAGAATGGCCTCTTGTTTATGGAGACGTCAGCTCTGGATTCTACCAACGTTGAAGCTGCTTTCCAGGAAGTTCTCACAGGTTCTTATTATGTTGCTCTTGTACTTCATACCTTTATCTAGAAAACGTTAGACAACACCATGTCATGTGGATCTCTACTATTGTACTTGGTGCACTTTTCTGCCATGCACCTTTTCTGTGACGTGTGTGTGTAAGACCAGCATCACTTTTTGACGTGATGATATCTGTTACCCCCAGCGATCCACAAGAAGGTGGCCAGTCGAGAGGTGCCCAGCGTGTCCATCACTGCCGTGACCCTGTCCAGTACTATTGGACCAGCTAGCGACACCCAGGAGAAACGCAGTACCTGCTGCAAGAACCTCTGACCAGTTCTGACTGGTTCTGACCAGGTTTGACCTGTTCTAACCGATTATCTTCAGTTCTACACAGAATCGTCCTACTCTGCCCTCTGTCAGGTTAAAGGGAATAGTGTATAGGACTGTCCAAACCAAAGACCAGGCAAGTCAAATCAAGTCACATTTAATTTACAGTTCATTTCACAATTCTCAACAAGACAGATTTAAGAGACATGCCACATTTATGTACAGTTGATCAATATTGACACTATTGGTGCTACCGTCATTCTCCCTGCTTGGCTAAATGTTGCTGACCACAACATATTTGGGTGGATTCTTTTCTTCTTCTGTATGCTCGTTTTTAAACTTTAGCAGTTATTATACAGCAAATACATCTTGATTTGGTATATTCGAAAGGAGGAACTACATTATTTTGGTATATACATCATGTTAGGTTGACCGCATAAAAAAAATCGCAAATGCGGGATAGCGGTATGATTTGCGCGATATTCGAGTGACAATGTAGCCTACACACACACACACACACACACACACACACAAATCCCCCTCCCGCTGCACCAACAGAGCTAATTGCATAGCATAGTCTTTTGCCTCGCGCAAAATTTGGTGATACAGAAACGAGAGACCACTTTTGTGGCTGTTTTATGAAAATCTGCAAATATTTGGCCAAGAAAACGTTTCTTGTTGGTCTCAGGGAATGTAAAACAGTTAGGATGGGAGACTTAAAACGGGATTGAGTGAAGTAGCAGCAAATATCTTGAATGAGCAACTAATGAGCATCACAAGTTTGAAGAAATTAGCTCAGCCTATATCTTTCAGTCTAATACATATTTTTACTTAGTTTTGTAGGTCTTCGTTAGAAGCACACATATTGTAAGTAGTAACTGTCCTCTCCAAGTAACTAGAATTTAGCCCGAAAAGATTTGACAAATGTGATTGGTTGACGATATGACATTGGCCTAAATCTCGTTCATAAACGCAACGTGACTGCAAAAGAGACGGGTTGGAATCAATTCGTATCAAATTAATAGGACGTCTGAGTGAAATACGGTGACAAATCTACCTTTAGTAAATTAGTGGGGTTTTAATTTGTTGATAAAATGCGGGACATGATTGTTTGTGGGAAGTGGGACAAAATGCCAAAATGTGGGACTGTTCCGCACAATCCGGGACATGTGGTCAACAATTATGCGCATGTGTGGTTTGTTACCAAGATGAAAAAACGGTATGAGGTTTTGCGTTGACAAAATGGGAACACTTGTAAAGGTTAATGACAAGTATATTTGGCTCGGAGACTTGGTGAAGACCAAGTAGAAAGATTCATGAATTTGAAATATTGAAGTAACTATGCACTGTATGTAACATTTTGTAATAGACATGTATTTTACAACCAACTTGTCATGACTCTTTTTAATTGAAGATTTCTTACATGCTGACTAGACCAGGCGCCGCCTGCGTCCGCGCACATGTGGATTTTGTCCACCCACACCAAACCGATCAGGACACGCAGGTTGAAATATCAAAACGAACTCTGAACCAACTATATTAATTTGGGGGACAGGTCGAAAAGTATTAAACATTTATGGAAATTTAGCTAGCTAGCTTACTGTTGCAGGCTAATTTGTCCTATTTAGCTAGCTTACTGTTGCAGGCTAATTTGTCCTGGGATATAAACATTGGGTTGTTATTTTACCTGAAATGTACAAGGTCCTCTACTCCGACAATGAATCCACAGATAAAAGGGTAAACAGAGTTAGTTTCTAGTAATCTCTCCTCCTTCAGGCTTCTTCTTCTTCTTTGGACTTTATATGGCGGTTGGTAATCAACTTTAAGGTGCATTACCACCACTAACTGGACTGGAGTGTGGACCTCAATTAATCTTTCAATCACCCACATGGGTATATGCTCCTAAAAACCAACGAGGAGATGGGAGAGGCGGGACTTGCAGTGCCTCAAGCTTCACAAATAAAACCAAGTTCTATTTTAACGCCTGGCTACGCAGACACTCATTGATGCGAGCGAGCAGTGTGTGTGCAATGATTGAATAACATGTATGTGTACATTTATTTTGTGACGCAGGCTGTGTGGTCTGCATGTTAGAGATTGCTGAGTACTCTGTCATTCACTCTCACTATTATCCTCCAGAGGGCAGTGCTATTTAAAATACATCTACGGTGGTACGAGGACTCAACAAAGTGGTGTCTCCATAGGTCTACATTTGATATGTAATTCCTTATCACACATATTTCCTTCAGTATTTTATGAATAAATAAACATCATAAACACAGATAAATGTTTGATCGGTCTTATTATGGGACTTTGACCTAAATGAATGGCATCGTCTACATTTCGATTGAGACAGTTTGAGCGTGGTGTCCAGGTAAGTGTTAGTGTTGGTCAAGGCCCATGTCATTCTCTCATAACACCCACATACTGTGTCGTTCTCTGTCAAACACCTGTGCAATGGTTCCTGGTTAGAGAGGATAGCATTGTCAATGGAGGGAGCGATTCATTCTCACAAACAGTACCAGTCAAAAGTTTGGACACACCTACTCATTCAAGGTTTTTTCTTTATTTTACTATTTTCTACGTTGTAGAATAATAGTGAAGACATCAAAACTATGAAATAACACATATGGAATCATGTAGTAACCACAAAATTGTTAAACAAATCAAAATATAGTTTATATTTTAGATTCTTCAAAGTAGCCAGCCTTTGCCTTCATGACAGCTTTGCACACGCATGGCATTCTACATTTACATTTACATTTAAGTCATTTAGCAGACGCTCTTATCCAGAGCGACTTACAAATTGGTGCATTCACCTTATGACATCCAGTGGAACAGCCACTTTACAACAGTGCATCTAAATCTTTTAAGGGGGGAGGGGGGGGGGGTCAGAAGGATTACTTTATCCTATCCTAGGTATTCCTTAAAGAGGTGGGGTTTCAGGTGTCTCCGGAAGGTGGTGATTGACTCCGCTGTCCTGGCGTCGTGAGGGAGTTTGTTCCACCATTGGGGGGCCAGAGCAGCGAACAGTTTTGACTGGGCTGAGCGGGAACTGTACTTCCTCAGTGGTAGGGAGGCGAGCAGGCCAGAGGTGGATGAACGCAGTACCCTTGTTTGGGTGTAGGGCCTGATCAGAGCCTGGAGGTACTGAGGTGCCGTTCCCCTCACAGCTCCGTAGGCAAGCACCATGGTCTTGTAGCGGATGCGAGCTTCAACTGGAAGCCAGTGGAGAGAGCGGAGGAGCGGGGTGACGTGGGAGAACTTGGGAAGGTTGAACACCAGACGGGCTGCGGCGTTCTGGATGAGTTGTAGGAGTTTAATGACACAGGCAGGGAGCCCAGCCAACAGCGAGTTGCAGTAATCCAGACGGGAGATGACAAGTGCCTGGATTAGGACCTGCGCCGCTTCCTGTTTGAGGCAGGGTCGTACTCTGCGGATGTTGTAGAGCATGAACCTACAGGAACGGGCCACCGCCTTGATGTTAGTTGAGAACGACAGGGTGTTGTCCAGGATCACGCCAAGGTTCTTAGCGCTCTGGGAGGAGGACACAATGGAGTTGTCAACCGTGATGGCGAGATCATGGAACGGGCAGTCCTTCCCCGGGAGGAAGAGCAGCTCCGTCTTGCCGAGGTTCAGCTTGAGGTGGTGATCCGTCATCCACACTGATATGTCTGCCAGACATGCAGAGATGCGATTCGCCACCTGGTCATCAGAAGGGGGAAAGGAGAAGATTAATTGTTTGTCGTCTGCATAGCAATGATAGGAGAGACCATGTGAGGTTATGACAGAGCCAAGTGACTTGGTGTATAGCGAGAATAGGAGAGGGCCTAGAACAGAGCCCTGGGGGACACCAGTGGTGAGAGCACGTGGTGAGGAGACAGATTCTCGCCACGCCACCTGGTAGGAGCGACCTGTCAGGTAGGACGCAATCCAAGCGTGGGCCGCGCCGGAGATGCCCAACTCGGAGAGGGTGGAGAGGAGGATCTGATGGTTCACAGTGTCGAAGGCAGCCGATAGGTCTAGAAGGATGAGAGCAGAGGAGAGAGAGTTAGCTTTAGCAGTGCGGAGCGCCTCCGTGATACAGAGAAGAGCAGTCTCAGTTGAATGACTAGTCTTGAAACCTGACTGATTTGGATCAAGAAGGTCATTCTGAGAGAGATAGCAGGAGAGCTGGCCAAGGACGGCACGTTCAAGAGTTTTGGAGAGAAAAGAAAGAAGGGATACTGGTCTGTAGTTGTTGACATCGGAGGGATCGAGTGTAGGTTTTTTCAGAAGGGGTGCAACTCTCGCTCTCTTGAAGACAGAAGGGACGTAGCCAGCGGTCAGGGATGAGTTGATGAGCGAGGTGAGGTAAGGGAGAAGGTCTCCGGAAATGGTCTGGAGAAGAGAGGAGGGGATAGGGTCAAGCGGGCAGGTTGTTGGGCGGCCGGCCGTCACAAGACGCGAGATTTCATCTGGAGAGAGAGGGGAGAAAGAGGTCAGAGCACAGGGTAGGGCAGTGTGAGCAGAACCAGCGGTGTCGTTTGACTTAGCAAACGAGGATCGGATGTCGTCGACCTTCTTTTCAAAATGGTTGACGAAGTCATCTGCAGAGAGGGAGGAGGGGGGGGGAGGGGGAGGGGGATTCAGGAGGGAGGAGAAGGTGGCAAAGAGCTTCCTAGGGTTAGAGGCAGATGCTTGGAATTTAGAGTGGTAGAAAGTGGCTTTAGCAGCAGAGACAGAAGAGGAAAATGTAGAGAGGAGGGAGTGAAAGGATGCCAGGTCCGCAGGGAGGCGAGTTTTCCTCCATTTCCGCTCGGCTGCCCGGAGCCCTGTTCTGTGAGCTCGCAATGAGTCGTCGAGCCACGGAGCGGGAGGGGAGGACCGAGCCGGCCTGGAGGATAGGGGACATAGAGAGTCAAAGGATGCAGAAAGGGAGGAGAGGAGGGTTGAGGAGGCAGAATCAGGAGATAGGTTGGAGAAGGTTTGAGCAGAGGGGAGAGATGACAGGATGGAAGAGGAGAGAGTAGCGGGGGAGAGAGAGCGAAGGTTGGGACGGCGCGATACCATCCGAGTAGGGGCAGTGTGGGAAGTGTTGGATGAGAGCGAGAGGGAAAAGGATACAAGGTAGTGGTCGGAGACTTGGAGGGGAGTTGCAATGTGGTTAGTGGAAGAACAGCATCTAGTAAAGATGAGGTCAAGCGTATTGCCTGCCTTGTGAGTAGGGGGGGAAGGTGAGAGGGTGAGGTCAAAAGAGGAGAGGAGTGGAAAGAAGGAGGCAGAGAGGAATGAGTCAAAGGTAGACGTGGGGAGGTTAAAGTCGCCCAGAACTGTGAGAGGTGAGCCGTCCTCAGGAAAGGAGCTTATCAAGGCATCAAGCTCATTGATGAACTCTCCGAGGGAACCTGGAGGGCGATAAATGATAAGGATGTTAAGCTTGAAAGGGCTGGTAACTGTGACAGCATGGAATTCAAAGGAGGCGATAGACAGATGGGTAAGGGGAGAAAGAGAGAATGACCACTTGGGAGAGATGAGGATCCCGGTGCCACCACCCCGCTGACCAGCTGCTCTCGGGGTGTGCGAGAACACGTGGGCGGACGAAGAGAGAGCAGTAGGAGTAGCAGTGTTATCTGTGGTGATCCATGTTTCCGTCAGTGCCAAGAAGTCCAGGGACTGGAGGGAGGCATAGGCTGAGATGAACTCTGCCTTGTTGGCCGCAGATCGGCAGTTCCAGAGGCTACCGGAGACCTGGAACTCCACGTGGGTCGTGCGCGCTGGGACCACCAGATTAGGGTGGCCGCGGCCACGCGGTGTGAAGCGTTTGTATGGTCTGTGCAGAGAGGAGAGAACAGGGATAGACAGACACATAGTTGACAGGCTACAGAAGAGGCTACGCTAATGCAAAGGAGATTGGAATGACAAGTGGACTGCACGTCTCGAATGTTCAGAAAGTTAAGCTTACGTAGCAAGAATCTTATTGACTGAAATGATTAAAATGATACAGTACTGCTGAAGTAGGCTAGCTGGCAGTGGCTGCGTTGGTGACTTTGTAGGCTTGCTGGCAGTGGCTGCGGTGTTGACACTACACTAATCAAGTCGTTCCGTTGAGTGTAATAGTTTCTACAGTGCTGCTACAGTGCTGCTATTCGGTGGCTAGCTGGCTAGCTAGCAGTGTTGATTACGTTACGTTGCGTTAAAAGAACGACAATAGCTGGCTAGCTAACCTAGAAAATCGCTCTAGACTACACAATTATCTTTGATACAAAGACGGCTATGTAGCTAGCTATGTACCTAGCTACGATCAAACAAATCAAACCGTTGTACTGCAATGAAATGAAATGAAAATGTGATACTACCTGTGGAGCGAAGCGGAATGCGACCGGGTTGTTGACTGCGGAAGTTCTATTCGGTAGACGTTGGCTAGCTGTTGGCTAGCTAGCAGTGTTTCCTACGTTAAGGACGACAAATAGCTGGCTAGCTAACCTCGGTAAATTAAGATTTTCACTCTAAAACTACAGACTCTGAACTACCCAATTATCTTGGATACGAAGACAGCAAAGACAACTATGTAGCTAGCTAACACTACACTAATCAAGTCGTTCCGTTGAGTGTAATAGTTTCTACAGTGCTGCTATTCGGTAGACGGTGGACGTTTGCTAGCTGGCTAGCTGCTGGGCAGATAGCAGTGTAGACTACGTTAGGACGACGAAATACGATAATTACGCAATTATCTTTGATACAAAGACGGCTATGTAGCTAGCTAAGAAGAAATTGCTAAGATTAGACAAATCAAACCGTTGTACTATAATGAAATGTAATGAAAAGTTATACTACTATTCGGTAGACGGTGGACGTTTGCTAGCTGCTGGGCAGATAGCAGTGTGGGCTACGTTAGGACGACGAAATACGATAATTACGCAATTATCTTTGATACAAAGACGGCTATGTAGCTAGCTAAGAAGAAATTGCTAAGACTAGACAAATCAAACCGTTGTACTATAATGAAATGTAGTGGAAAGTTATAATACCTGCGGAGCGACGTGCGAATGTGACCGCTCGCTCCAAACCACTGTGAAGCAGCTTTCCTGGAATGCTATTCCAACAGTCTTGAAGGAGTTCTCACATATGCTGAGCATTTGTTGGCTGCTTTTCCTTCACTCTGCGGTCCAATTCATCACAAACCATCGGGTGATTGTGGAGGCCAGGTCATCTGATGCAGCACTGCATCACTCTCCTTCTTGGTCAAATAGTCCTTACACAGTCTGGAGGTGTGTAGGGTCATTGTCCTGTTGAAAAACAAATGATAGTCCCACTAAGCGCAAACCAGATGGGATGGTGTATCCCTGCAGAATGCTGTGGTAGCCATGCTGGTTAAGTGTGCCTTGAATTCTAAATAAATCACTGACAGTGTCACCAGCAAAGAACCATCACACCTCCTCCTTCAAACTTCACGGTGGGAACCACATGTGGAGATCATCCGTTCACCTACTCTGCGTCTCACAAAGACAGCGGTTGGAACTAAAAATCTCACATTTGGACTCATCAGAACAAAGGACAGATTTCCACTAGTCTAATGTCCACTGCTTGTGTTTCTTGGCCCAAGCAAGTCTCTTCTTCTTATTGGTGTCCTTTAGTAGTGGTTTCTTTGCAGCAATTTGACCATGAATGCCTGATTCACACAGTCTCCTCTGAACAGTTGATGTTGAGATGTGTCTGTTACTTGAACTCTGTGAAGCATTTATTTGTGCTGCAATCTGTTTTGCAGATAACTTTAATGAACTTGTCCTCTGCAGCAGAGGTAACTCTGGGTCTTCCTTTCCTGTGGCGGTCCTCATGAGAGACAGTTTCATCATAGCGCTTGATGGTTTTTGTGACTGCATTTGAAGAAACTTCAAAAGTTCTTGACTTTTTCCGGATTGACTGGCCTTCCTGTGTGATGGCACTGGAGGGGAGTGCTGCCGTCTTATCGGCTCTTAACCAACCATGCTATTTTGTTTGTTTTTTCAAGTTGTTCATAACTTGTTTTGCTCCTTCCAGACTCATATCAAACATCTCCAATCCAAAATCAAATCTAGAGTCTCACGCCGCGAAACTTACCCTAGTAAAACTGACTATCTTACCGATCCTCGACTTCGGCGATGTCATTTACAAAATAGCTTCCAATACTCTACTCAGCAAACTGGATGCAGTTTATCACAGTGCCATCCGTTTTGTCACCAAAGCCCCATATACTACCCACCACTGCGACCTGTATGCCGTTGTTGGCTGGCCCTCGCTACATGTTCGTCGTCAGACCCACTGGCTCCAGGTCATCTACAAGGCTATGCTAGGTAAAGTGCCGCCTTATCTCAGTTCACTGGTCACGATGGCTACACCCACCCGTAGCACGCGCTCCAGCAGGTGTATCTCACTGATCATCCCTAAAGCCAAAACCTCATTTGGCCGCCTTTCCTTCCAGTTCTCTGCTGCCTGCGACTGGAACGAATTGCAAAAATCTCTGAAGTTGGAGACTTTTATCTCCCTCGACAACTTTAAACATCTGCTATCTGAGCAGCTAACCGATCGCTGCAGCTGTACATAGTCCATCGGTATATAGCCCACCCAATTTACCTACCTCACCCCCATACTGCTTTTATTTATTTACTTTTCTGCTCTTTTGCACACCAGTATCTCTACTTGCACATGATCATCTGATGATTTATTACTCCAGTGTTAATCTGCTAAATTGTAATTTTTCGATTTATTCCCTCACTCCTCATTGCCTACCTCCTATTTATTGCCTACCTCATGCCTTTTGCACACATTGTATATAGATTCTCTTTTTTTCTACCATGTTATTGACTTGTTTATTGTTTACTCCATGTGTAACTCTGTGTTGTTGTCTGTTCACACTGCTATGCTTTATCTTGGCCAGGTCGCAGTTGCAAATGAGAACTTGTTCTCAACTAGCCTACCTGGTTAAATAAAGGTGAAATAAAATAAATAATGTTGCTGCTACCGTCTCTTAAGACCGAAAAGAGCTTCTGGACATCTGAACTGCAGTTGCTCAACTCAAACTGGACAAAGAGTTTTTCTTCAATGAGTCAGATGGGAGGGATATACTACCACAGACACCCGACCAGGCCCAGATCCCCGTGATTCGCTGGAGAAGGAAACAGATATTTTGTGGAAAAAGATCAGGGTGCCTTGCGAGGATCAGGCGACGAGTGGCTAATCTGCCCTTGCCTTCCGTCCTGCTAATCGCTTGAAAATGAATGGGACGAGCTGAAAGCACGTATATCCTACCAGCGGGACATTAAAAACTGTAATATCTTATGTTTCACAGAGTCGTGGCTGAACGACAAAATTAAGAACATACAGCTGGTGGGTTAAACACTCCATCGGCAGAACAGAACAGCAGCCTCTGGTAAGACACGGGGCGGGGGCCTATGCATATATGTGAACAACCGCTGCTGTACAATATCTAAGGAAGTCTTGAGGTTTTGCTCGCCTGAGGTAGAGTATCTCATGATAAGCTGTAGACCACACTACTAGAGAGTTATCATCTGTATTTTTCGTAGCCGTCTACATACCACCATAGACTGACGCTGGCACTAAAACCGCCATGAGCAAACAGGAAAACGGTCATCCTGAGGTGGTGCTCCTAGCGGCCGGGGACTTTAATGCAGGGAAAATTAAATCAGTTTTACCTCATTTCTATCAGCATGTTCAATGTGCAACCAGAGGGGGAAAAAATTCCAGACCACCTTTACAACACACACAGATTCCTGCTTACAAGAAAACATTAAAGCAGGAAGTACCAGTGACTCAGTCTATAATAAAGTGGTCAGATGAAGCAGATACCAAACTACAGGACTGCTTTGCTAGCACAGACTGGAATATGTTCTGGGATTCTTCCGATAACATTGAGGAGTACACCACATCAGTCACTGGCTTTATAAATAAGTACATTGAGGACGTCGTCCCCACAGTGGCTGTACGTACATACCCCAACCAGAAGCCATGAATTACAGGCAACATTTGCACTGAGCTAAAGGGTAGAGCTGCCGCTTTCAAGGAGCGGGATTCTAACCCAGAAGCTTATAAGAAATCACGCTCTGAGGAACAATCAAACAGGCAAATCATCAATACAGGACTAAGATCAAATTGTACTACACCAGCTCTGACTCTCGTCAGATGTGGCAGGGCTTGCAAACTATTACAGAGTACAAAGGGAAGCACTGCTGAGAGCTGCACAGTGACACGAGCCTACCAGATGAGCTAAATGACTTCTATGCTCGCTTCGAGGCAAGTAATACTGAAACATGCATGAGAGCATCAGCCGTTCCGGGTGACTGTGTGATTACGCTCTCCGCAGCCGATGTGAGTAAGACCTTCAAACCGGAGCCAGACGGATTACCAAGACGTGTACTCCGACCATGTGCTGACCAACTGGCAAGTGTCTTCACTGACATTTTCAACCTTTCTCTGAGTATATAATACCGACATGTTTCAAGCAGATCACCATAGTCCCTGTGCCCAAGAACACTAAGGTAACCTGCCTAAATGACTACCGACCCTTAGCACTCACGTCTGTAGCCATGAAATGCTTTGAAAGGCTGGTAATGGCTCACATCAACACCATTATCCCAGAAACCCTAGACCCACTCCAATTTGCACCGACAGATCCACAGATGATGCAATCTCTATTGCACTCCACGCTGCCCTTTCTTACCTGGACAAATGTAACACCTATGTGAGAATGCTGTTCATTGACTACAGCTCAGCGTTCAACATCATAGTGGCCCCAAAGCTCATCACTAAGCTAAGAACCCTGTAACAAAACACCTCCCTCTGCAACTGGATCCTGGACTTCCTGACGGGCCGCCCCCAGGTGGTAAGGGTAGGTAACAACACATCCGCAACGCTGATCCTCAACATGGGGGCCCCTTAGCGGTGCGTGCTCAGCCCCCTCCTGTACTCCCGTGTTCACTCATGACAGCATGGTCAGACACGACTCCAACACCATCATGAGGCTTGCCGATGACACAACAGTGGTAGGCCTGATCACCGACAATGATGAGACCGCCTATAGGGAGGAGGTCAGTGACCTGCCCATGTGGTGCAAGGACAACAACCTCTTCCTCAACGTGATCAAGACAAAGGAGATGAGTGTGGACTACAGGAAAAGGAGGACTGAGCATGTGCCCATTCTCTTTGACGAGACTGTAGTGGAGCAGGTTTAGAGCTTCAAGTTCCTAGGCGTCCACATCACCAACAAACTGACATGGTCCAAGCACACCAAGACAGTCGTGAAAAGGGCACGACAAAACCTATTCCCCCTCAGGAGACTGAAAAGATTTGGCATGGATCCTCAGATCCTCAAAAGGTTCTACAGCTGGCACTATCGAGAGCATCCTGACTGGTCTCTTCACTGCCTGGTATGGCAACTGCTCGACCTCCGACCGCAAGGCACTACAGAGGGTAGTGCAAACGGCCCAGTACATCACCGGGGCCAAGCTTCCTGCCATCCAGGTCTTCTATACCAGGTGGTGTTAGAGGAAGGTCCTAAAAATGGTCAAAGACTCCAGCCACTCTAGTCATAGACTGTTCTCTTTGCTACCGCACGGCAAGCGGTAGCCGAGCACCAAGTCTAGGTCTAAGAGGCTCCTAAATAGCTTCTACCCCCAAGCCATAAGACTACTGAACAGCTAATCAAATGGCTACCCAGACTTTTTGCATTGCCATCCCCTCTGAGACGCTGCTGCTACTCTCTGTTATTATCTATGCATAGTCACTTTTATAACTATAAAATATTACCTCAATTACCTCGACACCGGTGCCCCCACACATTGGCTCTGTACCGGTACCCCCTGGAACAAACTGCAAAAATCACTGAAGCTGGAGACTCATATCTCCCTCACTAGCTTTAAGCACCAACTGTCAGAGCAGCTCACAGATTACTGCACCTGTACATAGCCCATCTGTAAATAGCCCATCCAACTACCTCATCCCCATACTGTATTTATTTATCTTGCTCCTTTGCACCCCAGTATCTCTACTTGCACATTCATCTTCTGCACATCTACCATTCCAGTATTTAATTGCTATATTGTTATTACTTCGCCACCATGGCCTATTTATTGCCTTACCTCCCTTATCCTACCTCGAATCCAAGATGGCGTAGCAGTCAGATGTCCATTGTCCTCGTCTTGTCCCGTGTCTATATATTTTATATATTTTTCTTCGCATATCTTTTTATATATATATTCTTTTCTTCTTAAAAACTCAACTTCAAAACACTCTCCTGCAACCCACCTCACCAAATGTGGTGCGGATCTGTTTTTTTTTTTTCTTCCTCAAAAGTATTATTCACCTCGTATCCGAAATCTACAACAGAAGCTAACCAGAAGTTAGCCAGCTCACAAGCTAACGTTAGTAGTTCAGCTAACCACAGCTAGCGCTCATCAGCTATCCTTTAGCTCGGAAAACTATTGCCAGTTTTGTACAACGCGCCTCAGACCAGAGCATACCAGACCTATTTTCTCTCCATATCCCCGGATTTTTACCTCAAGCTCTGGACATTTACACCTGGATCTTGCAGCTAACTAGCTGCTATCCGAGTGACTATCGGCTAACATCAATTCCGGCGCAAACACCAATTATCCCGGAGCTAGCCAGCTGAAGAGTTCCATCAGCCACTCCTGGGCTACAATCACCTATCCGGACCCGTTTTACTGCCGATGCGGAGCCCCACCGGGCCTTCACGACTGGGATACCGACGTTATCTGCCCGAGGGAGTATTTCAACCGGCCCCTCCATCGCGACGTAACCTGAACGTCCATATACTAACTGCGGCCCGCTAATCGTTAGCTGTCTTGAGCATATCGGCTGCTATCTGAACAGGTCTATCGAACAATCTTCTTAGGCCACTATAACTATTTTGACAATTGGATTGGTCCCCTCTACCACACGGAACCCCACTAATCTACCGACGGAATTGCACGGCGTGGCTAAAAACAGACCTCCATCTTCTGCTAGCTTGCTACCCATGACTAGCTGTCTGAATCACGAAGCTAGCACCAGTTAGCAAACACAATTCTACAACTCACAACCTCTCTTTCGCCACCGCCATCCGGCTTGGATTCTCTGTCGACACGACCACGTCTGGTCTGCAGACAAATACCCCATCCGCTGTGCCCTCAACCGGCCTCCGTCTGAGCAGACCCCCTCCGTCTGAGCAGACCACCCCCCCGGGCTACTAACTTTAAACGCCGCGGGCTAGCTTAGTGGAGGCCTCACTACTCCATCTACGGCTGCCCCCTGGACACTATGATCACTTGGCTACATAGCTGATGCCTGCTTGACTGTCCATTAATTCACGGTACTCCATTCTGTTTATTTGTGTTTTATCTGTCGGCTCTGTGCCTTAACTCAGGATCTGTGTGTAGTTAATCCGACCCTCTCTGCCCAGTCGTCGCCATTTTTACCTTCTGTTGCTGTGTTAGCTGACTAGCTGCTGTTATCTGACCTGCTGTTTTAGCTAGCTCTCCCAATCATGACCTGCAATCACTTTATGCCTTATTGTATGTCTCTCTCAAATATCAATATGCCTTGCATACTGTTGTTCAGGCTAGTTATCATTGTTTTGGTTTGCAATGGACCCCGTAGTTCCACTCTCCGCACCTCTGATACCTCCTTTGTCCCACCCCCCACACATGTGGTGACCTCACCCATTGAGACCAGCATGTCCAGAGATACAACCTCTCTTATCATCACCCAGTGCCTGGGCTTGCCTCCGCTGTACCCGTGCCCCACCATACCCTGGTCTGCACATTATGCCCAGAATCTATTCTACCACGCCCATAAATCTGCTCCTTTTATTCATTGTCCCCAACGCTCTAGGCGACCAGTTTTGATAGCCTTTAGCCGCACCCTCATCCTACTACTCCTCTGTTCCTCGGGTGATGTGGAGGTAAACCCAGGCCCTGCATGTCCCCAGTCACCCTCATTTGTTGACTTCTGTGATCGAAAAAGCCTTGGCCTCATGCATGTCAACATCAGAAGCCTCCTCCCTAAGTTTGCCTTACTCACCGCTTTAGCACACTCTGCCAACCCTGATGTCCTTGCCGTGTCTGAATCCTGGCTTAGGAAGGCCACCAAAAACTCAGAGATTTCCATACCCAACTATAACACTTTCCGTCAAGATAGAACTGCCAAAGGGGGAGGAGTTGCAATCTACTGCAGAGATAGCCTGCAAAGTTCTGTCATACTTTCCAAGTCTATGCCCAAACAGTTCGAACTTCTAATTTTAAAAATTAATCTCTCCAGAAATAAGTCTCTCACTGTTGCCGCCTGCTACCGACCCCCCTCAGCTCCCAGCTGTGCCCTGGACACCATCTGTGAATTGATCGCTCCCCATCTAGCTTCAGAGTTTGTTCTGTTAGGTGACCTAAACTGGGATATGCTTAACACCCCGGCAGTCATACAATCTAAGCTTGATGCCCTCAATCTCACACAAATCATCAAGGAACCCACCAGGTACAACCCTAAATCCGTAAACATAGGCACCCTAATAGACATTATCCTGACCAACTTTCCCTCCAAATACACCTCTGCTGTCTTCAATCAAGATCTCAGCGATCACTGCCTCATTGCCTGTATCCGCCACGGGTCCACGGTCAAACGACCACCCCTCATCACTGTTAAACGCTCCCTGAAACACTTCTGCGAGCAGGCCTTTCTAATCGACCTGGCCCGGGTACCCTGGAAGGATATTGGCCTCATCCCGTCAGTTGAGGATGCCTGGTCATTCTTTAAAAGTTACTTCCTCACCATATTAGACAAGCATGCTCCGTTCAAAAAATGCAGAACCAAGAACAGATATAGCCCTTGGTTCACTCCAGACCTGACTGCCCTCGACCAGCACAAAAACATCCTGTGGCGAACTGCAATAGCATCGAAGAGCCCCCGTGATATGCAACTGTTCAGGGAAGTCAGGAACCAATACACGCAGTCAGTCAGGAAAGCAAAGGCCAGCTTTTTCAAGCAGAAATTTGCATCCTGTAGCTCTAACTCCAAAAAGTTCTGGGATACTGTAAAGTCCATGGAAAACAAGAGCACCTCCTCCCAGCTGCCCACTGCACTGAGGCTAGAAAACACGGTCACCACTGATAAGTCCGTGATAATCGAAAACTTCAACAAACATTTCTCAATGGCTGGCCATGCCTTCCACCTGGCGACTCCAACCTTGGCCAGCAGCCCCGCCCCCCCCCCCGCTGCTACTCGCCCAAGCCTCCCCAGCTTCTCCTTTACCCATATCCAGATAGCAGATGTTCTGAAAGAGCTGGAAAACCTGGACCCATACAAATCAGCTGGGCTTGACAATCTGGACCCCCTATTTCTGAAACTGTCCGCCGCCATTGTCGCACCCCCTATTACCAGCCTGTTCAACCTCTCCTTCGTATCATCTGAGATCCCCAAGGATTGGAAAGCTGCCGCTGTCATTCCCCTCTTCAAAGGGGGAGACACCCTGGACCCAAACTGTTACAGACCTATATCCATCCTGCCCTGCCTAGCTAAGGTCTTCGAAAGCCAAGTCAACAAACAGATCACTGACCATCTCGAATCCCACCGTACCTTCTCCGCTGTGCAATCCGGTTTCTGAGCCGGTCACGGGTGCACCTCAGCCACGCTCAAGGTACTAAACGATATCATAACCGCCATCGATAAAAGACATTACTGTGCAGCCGTCTTCATCGACCTGGCCAAGGCTTTCGACTCTGTCAATCACCATATTCTTATCGGCAGACTCAATAGCCTCGGTTTTTCTAATGACTGCCTTGCCTGGTTCACCAACTACTTTGCAGACAGAGTTCAGTGTGTCAAATCGGAGGGCATGTTGTCCGGTCCTCTGGCAGTCTCTATGGGGGTACCACAGGGTTCAATTCTCGGGCCGACTCTTTTCTCTGTATACATCAATGATGTTGCTCTTGCTGCGGGCGATTCCCTGATCCACCTCTACGCAGACGACACCATTCTGTATACTTCCGGCCCTTCCCTGGACACTGTGCTATCTAACCTCCAAATGAGCTTCAATGCCATACAACACTCCTTCCGTGGCCTCCAACTGCTCTTAAATGCTAGTAAAACCAAATGCATGCTTTTCAACCGTTCGCTGCCTGCACCCGCACGCCCGACTAGCATCACCACCCTGGACGGTTCCGACCTAGAATATGTGGACATCTATAAGTACCTAGGTGTGTGGCTAGACTGCAAACTCTCCTTCCAGACTCATATCAAACATCTCCAATCCAAAATCAAATCTAGAGTCGGCTTTCTATTCCGGAACAAAGCCTCCTTCACTCACGCCGCCAAACTTACCCTAGTAAAACTGACTATCCTACCGATCCTCGACTTCGGCGATGTCATCTACAAAATAGCTTCCAATACTCTACTCAGCAAACTGGATGCAGTTTATCACAGTGCCATCCGTTTTGTTACTAAAGCACCTTATACGACCCACCACTGCGACCTGTATGCCCTAGTCGGCTGGCCCTCGCTACATGTTCGTCGTCAGACCCACTGGCTCCAGGTCATCTACAAGGCTATGCTAGGTAAAGTGCCGCCTTATCTCAGTTCACTGGTCACGATGGCTACACCCACCCGTAGCACGCGCTCCAGCAGGTGTATCTCACTGATCATCCCTAAAGCCAAAACCTCATTTGGACGCCTTTCCTTCCAGTTCTCTGCTGCCTGCGACTGGAACGAATTGCAAAAATCTCTGAAGTTGGAGACTTTTATCTCCCTCAACAACTTTAAAAATCTGCTATCCGAGCAGCTAACCGATCGCTGCAGCTGTACATAGTCCATCTGTAAACTACCCACCCAATTTACCTACCTCACCCCCATACTGCTTTTATTTATTTACTTTTCTGCTCTTTTGCACACCAGTATCTCTTCTTGCACATGATCATCTGATGATTTATCACTCCAGTGTTAATCTGCTAAATTGTAATTATTCGATTTATTGCCTACCTCATGCCTTTTGCACACATTGTATATAGATTCTCTTTTTCCTACCATGTTATTGACTTGTTTATTGTTTACTCCATGTGTAACTCTGTGTTGTTGTATGTGTCGAACTGCTATGCTTTATCTTGGCCAGGTCGCAGTTGCAAATGAGAACTTGTTCTCAACTAGCCTACCTGGTAAAATAAAGGTGAAATAAAACAAATAAAAAATAGTCATGCTATCATTATTTACTGCTACTCTAATTATTTGTTATTCTTATCTCTCTTCTTTTTTTGTAGGTATTTTCTTAAAACTGCATTGTTGGTTAAGGGCTTGTAAGTAAGAATTTCACTGTAAGGTGAACTGTTGTATTCGGCGCATGTGACAAATACAATTAGATTTTATTTGATAAAGTAATGATGGACTGTCATTTCTCTTTGCTTATTTGAGCGGTTCTTGCCATAATATGGACTTGGCCTTTTACCAAATAGGGCTATCTTCTGTATACGACCCCTACCTTGTCACAACACAACTGATTGGCTCAAACACATTATGAAGGAAAGAATGTTAATTGAAATGCATTCCAGACGACTAACTCATAAAGCTGATTGAGAGAATGTCAAGAGTGTGCAAAGCTGTCATTAAGGCAAAGGGCGGCTACTTTGAAGAATCTCAACTTTAAAATATATTTTTAAAATATACTTTTTTGGTTACTACATGATTCCATACGTGTTATTTCATAGGTTTGATGTCTTCACTATTATTCTACAATGTTGAAATTAGTAAAAATAAAGAAAAACCCTAGAATGAGTAGGTGTGTCCAAACTTCTTAATGGTACTGTATGTCGAAAATAGCCTTCATAAACCTGGTTTTGAATCAAGTATTTTGAGTGTGTGTGGGCAACTGTGTATACAACTGTGTCTGTAGCTCATCTGTGGACCATGGTTTAAATTAGTATTTTTGTGTAGCTCGACCAAGAGAGTATAAATCTCCAGTATTGCTGATTAGTGACATTCATGACAGAAACTGCTCTATCTGTGCCTCACAGATGTGCACAGAGGACTTTTACAGTGTGTGTGTGTGTGTGTGTGTGTGTGTGTGTGTGTGTGTGTGTGTCTTTTTCTATAATGAAATGATCACAAAAGTTTCATAAAAAATATTTTATGAATGGTCTCTTAACTTTCTGCACAGGACAGTAAATGTTTCATAATTTCCTGTGAATTATGATTTTTTATAGAGAGGCGAAAAACATATGGTTTGATAACCAGGGCAGGTTGAGCTGGCTGTTCAGATTGGTCTTGAAGTCCATAAATCTTGATTTGCGTCGTACTGTATAAAAGGTGAGGGTTGTGTTAAAATAATTATCAAGACCTCTTGCACGGTGGATTGGGATGGGAAAGCTCTCTGGCAAAGTGAGATTTCTTACTCTACTCTGTGCCTTTGACCGAATTCCCCAAACGCTTCCCAGATTTTCTCGACTGACCACGTTTTGACCCCTCACTTTTATTTATTTATTTTACCGTTATTTTACCAGGTAAGTTGACTGAGAACACGTTCTCATTTGCAGCAATGACCTGGGGAGTAGTTACAGGGGAGAGGAGGGGGAAGAATGAGCCAATTGTAAACTGGGGATTATTAGGTGACCATGATGGTTTGAGGGCCAGATTGGGAATTTAGCCAGGACACCAGGGTTAACACCCCTACTCTTACGATAAGTGCCATGGGATCTTTAATGACCTCAGAGAGTCAGGACACCCGTTTAACGTCCCATCCGAAAGACGGCACCCTACACAGGGCAGTGTCCCCAATCACTGCCCTGGGGCATTGGGATATTTTTTAGACCAGAGGAAAGAGTGCCTCCTACTGGCCCTCCAACACCACTTCCAGCAGCATCTGGTCTCCCATCCAGGGACTGACCAGGACCAACCCTGCTTAGCTTCAGAAGCAAGCCAGCAGTGGTATGCAGGGTGGTGGTATCCAATCTCCTGTACATCTCAGCAGCAGCTCATGGTATCCAGTCTCCTGTGCCTCTTGTGATGTGTGAGATGGGATGAAGGAACTTCTAGATGGTTTCCATTCACTCCTGCTTTTCCTCAAGGTCCCCATCCCACTGCGGGTGACTGACTGACTGTGTCAGTACGCCTGTATGAGTCTCTGTGTGATGAGTGTGTCTGTGACTCTGTTCTTCCTAAAGCTTTTTTGTTCTACCTTTGTGTGTGTGTGTGTGTGTGTGTGTGTGTGTGTTTCCTCTCCTGTGTGTAGGGTAAATGTGCAGAGACAGCCTCTGGCAGAAAAAGACAAACTATTTTAAGAAGAACAGAGTCACACACACTGGAAAATCTGTAGACCTCCTTTCCAGTAGGCACAAACTGGTGGAATCAACGTTGTTTCAACGTCATTTGTCAACATACTGTGATGTGGAATCAGCAGGGAAAATACACTGTATTTTAAAAGTCATCAACCATTACTGTTTTCATCTCATTTCAACCAGTGTTGTAAACATTGAAATTAGGGTAAAACTTTAACTTAAAACATTAACTCCTAAGTCAAAGGGTGTTTATAGTTTCTGATGGCACCGTACATGTCTGATTAAAGCTAGCACAACCAGTCAGCTCTCCATATACATGTAGGAGTGTATGGAGGGGAGGACGGAATAGAATGAAGCTCTCTGTGGTTTGAACCATGAGTAAGTATCCTTGCCTGTGAAATGGAGATTCAGAGTTAGAGCTCAGCAGGGTAGCACAAACTCCCTGCAAACCTCAAGAGCCACAATGGTCTGTCCCTAGGCTGAACCCTAACACCAGATGAACCATAAACACAGCTAATGCACACATCACTTCACAGTTAACCTTATAGTATACACTGCTAGAGGGGCTGGAGAGATAGCTTATGGCTGCATTCTGTCTGGGGATACTGTAGATATTAGAAGGGTCTCCACCAGATTACAGAGAGAGATCCACATTATACATGGCATCAGTGGATTGGATAGATTCCCCGCCGAGGTTTGGTCGGAGGGGGCGGGTTCCATGCTCTCTGCGGTCAAGGATCAGGATGAACGCAGGGGTCATAGGGGTCGTGATAAAACATAGGTGTGGTGCAACAATCATAAATCAACACAGGGATCACGCCAATCGAGCGGAGCGGACGGACAGCAACTACTCACGTCAAAACTCAAACGGGGAGATATACAACCAGTCTTGCTGTTTTAGAAGCTCAACCATTAGCCATGGATGTATCCCAAGGTTTACACATGGTTTTACGGGCTGTGTGTCAAGTGGCGTAATGGCCACCATGGATGTTTTAAATCCCCACTTTTCCCCGCATTCACTCAGGCCACTCTCAAACTTAACTTCGATAGGAGATTGGATACCATAAGCTGCTGCTGAGATGTACAGGAGATTGAATACCATGAGCTGCTGCTGAGATGTACAGGAGATTGAATACCATGAGCTGCTGCTGAGATGAACAGGAGATTGAATACCATGAGCTGCTGCTGAGATGTACAGGAGATTGAATACCATGAGCTGCTGCTGAGATGTACAGGTAATTGAATACCATGAGCTGCTGCTGAGATGTACAGGAGATTGGATACCATGAGCTGCTGCTGAGATGTACAGGAGACTGGACACAGATGGAGACATTACTATACATCTTCCACTATATACAATATGCCTACATTCTACTGACAGCTACTTGTGTAAGAAACATCAAATGTTATCACTCTGTGTTGGACAGTGTAATTTACAACATACATTATATAGCCTCCTGTGTGTGTTACCTGTGTCTACTGTGTGTATTCTCATTTAACAGTCATCTGATGCAGAATCCCATTCCAAGTTCCCATTCCAAGTTCCGCGGCAGAAGATTTACCATTGGAATGCCTCCAATGTCTGCGTTTGTTGGAAAACCTATTGCACATTTCTTCGACTAATGTCATCGCATAAACACATTATCTAATGATTTGCAGATCACCATGGTGATGTTGTTGTGGTGACCAATCAGGTGGGCTGAATGATTGTTGAAGTAGCATTTCAATCCTCTCAAACAGGAGATCTAGAGTGTCTGGAGTACTGTAGGAAGTACACTATATATACAAAAGTATGTGGACACCCCATCAAATTACTGGATTAAGCTATTTCAACCACACTCGTTGCTGACAGGTGTATAAAATCGAGCACATCGCCATGCAATCTCCATAGACAAACATTGGTAGTAGAATGGCCTTACTGAAGAGCTCAGTGACTTTCAACGTGGCACCGTCATTGGATGCCACCTTTCCAACAAGTCCGTTCGTGAAATTTCTTCCCTGCTCAATCTGCCCTGTCAACTGTAATTGCTGTTATTGTGAAGTGGAAACGTCTCGGAGCAACAATGTCTCAGCAGTGAAGTGGTAGGCCACACAAGCTCACAGAACGGGACCGCCGAATGCTGAAGCGCGTAGTGCGTAAAAATCGCCTGACCTTGTTCGCACAAGAACTGCTCGTCGGGAGCACACTACCTGCCCAAATGCATAGTGCCAATTGTAAAGTTTGGTAGAGGAGGAATAATGGTCTGGGGCTGTTTTTCATGGTTTGGGCTAAGCCCCTTAGTTCCAGTGAAGCGAAATCTTAACGCTACAGCATACAATGACATTCTAGACCATTCTGTGCTTCCAACTTTGTGGCAACAGTTTGGAGAAGGCCCTTTCCCTGTCCATACAGAAATGGTTTGTTGAGATCGGTGTGGAAGAACTTGACTGGCCTGCACAGAGCCTTGACCTCAACCCCATCGAACACCTTTGGGATAAATTGGAACGCCAACTGTGAGCCAGGCCTAATCGCCCAACATCAGTGCCCGACCTCACTAATGCTTGTGGAAACAAGTCGCCACAGCAATGTTCAAACATCTAGTGGAAAGTCTTCCCAGAAGAGTGGAAGCTCTTATAGTAACAAAAGTGGGACCAACTCCATATTAATGCACATGATTTTCAAACTCAACTCTAGACCTCAAATCCAGTTCCACTGCATTTAACTGTTCCCCTCTAATCAAGGACTGATTTATACCTGGGACACCAGGTGTGTACAATTAATTATCAGGTAGAACAGAAAACCAGGAGGTGCCGGACCTCAAAGAGTAAGATTTGAATACCCCTAATTTAGAGCAAGTACTTGAAGACTTCTAGAAATATGTTGTTGTTTTGAATGCCTAGTTGATTGCAATGTGAAGTAACATATAGGCAGTGTTTGTATTTGTGTGTGTGTGTGCGCATGTGCACGAGTGCATGTGTGTTCATCAGGGTTTCCGTTTGCCTAATAAAGCCAATAAATAAAATTAGCACCGGCAAATTGTCCTGTGAAGAAGAAAATGCCCATTGTGAAATAATTATTTTTTGCCTATTCATTGATGGAAATACCAGTTGATATAAATACATTTGACCCGTCATGCATATCGTCTATGGGTTAATTTTACGTATCTTATTTTTCACAGGCGCACAGCATACAGCTTTTGTGTTTTAAAAATGGTCTTTTGGCCATGATTGAAAAGGGCTATTCTTTTCATTTCTCAACTGTTAATTGAAGAGCACATCACATTTGCCATTCAAATGCTTAGGTAGGCAGGCTTCAGCACAACACACCACTTTGCAAATGTAGTAGAATGGCCTTACTGAAGAGCTCAGTGACTTTCAAGATGGCACCGTCATAGGATGCCACCTTTTCAACAAGTCAGTTTGTGAACTTTCTGCCCTGCCGGAGCTGCCCCGGTGAACTGTAAGTGCTGTTATTGTGAAGTGGAAACGTCTCAGAGCAACAACGGCTCAGCCACTAGGCCACATAATATCACAGAACGATCCCGCTGAGTGCTGAAGTTCGTAGCGCGTGAAAATAGTCTGTTCTCTGTTGCAACACTCACCCCCAGGTTCCAAACTGCATTTGAAAGCAACATCATCACAATAACTGTTCATAGGGAGTGGTGTAAAGCTCACCGTCATTGGACTCTGGGGCAGTAGAAACGCGCTTTCTGGAGTGATGAATCACGCTTCACCATCTGGCAGTCCGATGGACACATCTGAGTTTTGTGGATGTATTTGTGAATGCACAATGCCAACTGTAAAGTTTGGTGGAGAAGGAATAATTGTTTGGGGCTGTTTTTCATCGTTCAGGCTAGGTCCATTAGTTCCAGTGAAGAGAATTATTAAGGCTACAGTATACAATGAAATCCTATTTTTTTATTTAACCTTTATTTAACCTTTAAGACCCATTTAGGTAAAAACTATTTTGCAAGGGCAACCTGGCAAGAAGGAAGGCAAAACAGGGAAATAGCAGAGTGTACATAAAATATTACTACAAAATACACACAAAATACAAAGTGTTACAAGTTACAGATACATTTGAAGACTAGAAACAACTGCAGCTATCACAAACAGTGTCGTTGATCAGAGTCTTAAAAACTCCCCTAACTTTAATATCTTTCGAAGCATGTTCCAGGATGAAGGGGCATTATGGTAAAAAGATTGTTTCCCCATCTCAGTTCTAGCCTTAGGAACAAACAAGGACAGCAGCGACTGTGAACGAAGACTGTATTGAGTGACTGATCTGGTCAGTAAGGAACAGAGATACAATCAATGCTTTGTACACAAAAGTGTACCAGTGCTTTAGCCTCCTGGTGGAGAGAGAGGTCCATTGCACCATAGCATACAGATCACAGTGATGGGTGAGTGATCTAGTATTGGTAATAAATCTTAAAGCACCATGATACACTGTGTCCAGAGTTTAAGGTACTTGCTGAGGCCTGCAGATAGACAATATCACCGTAATCCAGCACTGATAACAAAGTGCTATGAATAATATCCTTTCTGACTGACATTGAAAAGCAAGATTTGTTCCAAAAATAGAAACCCAATTTGGTCAAGTTATTAATGTGCTGTTTAAAATTCCTCTTTTCATCTAACCAAATCCCAAGATACTTATAGGAGTTGACCCTATCAATTTTCTGACCTTTTAGAGTTAAAATCTGCAAGTGACTCCATGTGTCTACTTTTAGAGAAGAGAAAACCACAGATGAATCTTTGCTTCCAACTTTGTGGCAACAGTTTGGGGAAGGTCCTTTCCTGTTTCAGCATGACAATGCCCCATGCACAAAACGAGGTCCATACAGAAAGGGTTTGTCAAGATCGGTGTGGAAGAACTTGACTGGCCTGCACAGAGCCCTGACCTCAACTCCATCCAACACCTTTTGGGATGAATTGTGAGCCAGGCCTAATCACCAAACATCAGTGCACGACCTCACTAATGCTCGAGGCTGAATGGAAGCAAATTCCTGCAGCAATGTTCCAACATCTAGTGGAAAGCCGAAGAGTGGAGAGTGGAGAGTTCAACGAGCAGGTGTCCACATACTGTTGGTCATGTAGTGTAGCTACTTAATTGTTTGGAACAGTGGTTCCCAAACTTTTTATAGTCCCGTACCCCTTCACACATTCAACCTCCACCTGCGTACCCCCTCTAGCACCAGGGTCAGTGCACTCTCAAATGTAGTTTTTTGCCATCATTTCATTGTAAGCCTGCCACACACACACACTATACGATACATTTATTAAACATAAGAATGAGTAGGAGTTTGTCACTTCCCACGAGCCGGGTTGTGACAAAGAACTCTTATAGGACCAGGGCACAAATAATAATCAATAACTACACATACAACTTTATTTGTTCATCAAAAATGGTGAATAACTCACCATAGGTTAATGAGAAGGGTGTGCTTGAAAGGATGCCCATAACTCTGCAATGTTGGGTTGTATTGGAAAGTCTCAGTCTTAAATAATTTTCCACACACAGTCTGTGCCTGTATTTAGTTGTCATGCTAGTGAGGGCCGAGAATCCACTCTCCCATAGGTGCGTGGTTGCAAAGGGCATCAGTGTCTTAACAGTGCGATTTGCCAAGGCAGGATACTCTGAGCGCAGCCCAATCCAAAAATCGAGCAGTGGATTCTGATTAAATAATATTTTCACAGAACTGCTTGTTGCAATTTCGATGAGGCTCTCTTTTTCAGATATCGGTAAGTGGACTGGAGGCAGGGCATGAAAGGGATAAGGAATCCAGTTGTTTGTGTCATCCATTTGGGGAAAGTACCTGTGTAATTGTGTACCCAACTCACTAAGGTGGTTCGCTATATCACATTTGACATTGTCCGTAAGCTTGAGTGCATTTGCACACAAAAGATAATTAAATGATGGAAGACCTGTTTGTTGTCCTTGTTAATGCAGACAGAGAAGAGCTCCAACTTCTTAATCATAGCTTCAATTTTGTCCCACACATTGAATATAGTTGCAGAGAGTCCATGTAATCTTAGATTCAGATCATTGAGGTGAGAAAAAACATCCCCCAGGTAGACCAGTCTTGTGAGAAACTCATCATCATGCACGCGGTCAGACAAGTGAAAATTATGGTCAATAAAGAAAACTTTAAACTCGTCTCTCAATTTTAAAAAACGTGTCAATACTTTGCCCCTTGATAACCAGTGCACTTCTATATGTTGTAAAAGCGTTACATGGTCGCTGTCCATATCATTGCATAGTGTAACGTGTGCGCTGGGAGTCGGGAAGCAAGTACAGGGAGTGAATAATTTAATAAATAAATGAAAACATAATACAAAACAAGAAACACGAACAACGCACAGACATGAAACTGGAACAGAAACAATGATGCCTGGGGAAGGAACCAAAGGGAGTGACAGGTGTGGGAAGGAAATCAGGGAAGTGATGGTGAGTCTGATGACGCACAGGTGCGCGTATCGATGGTGACAGGTGTGCGCCCTAACGAGCAGCCTAGTGACCTAGAGGCCGGAGAGGGAGCACACGTGACACAGTGCAGAAAATACACGAGAGTTCAGGGGCCTTAATTTTATAAAGGTAACCATTTTCACTGTAGTGTCCAAAACGTCTTTCAAGCTGTCAGGCATTCCTTTGGCAGCAAGAGCCTCTCGGTGGATGCTGCAGTGTACCCTATCACAGAGCATATCACAGTTCCAGTGGGTCAGAGGTTTACATACACTAAGTTGACTGTGCCTTTAAACAGCTTGGAAAATTCCAGAAAATTATGGCATGGCTTTAGAAGCTTCTTATTGGCTAATTGACATAATTTGAGTCAATTGGAGGTTTACCTGTGAATGTATTTCAAGGCCTACCTTCAAACTCAGTGCCTCTTTGCTTGATATCATGGGAAAATCAAAAGAAATCAGCCAAAACCTCAGAAAACAAATTGTAGACCTCCACAAGTCTGGTTCATCCTTGGGAGCAATTTCCAAACGCCTGAAGGTACCACGTTCGTCGGTACAAACAATAGTGTGCAAGTATAAACACCATGTACCCACGCAGCCGTCATACCGCTCAGGAAGGAGTGTCACGTTCCTGACCTTATTTCCCTTTTTTTGTATTTATTTAGTATGGTCAGGGCGTGAGTTGGGGTGGGTTGTCTATGTGTGTTTTCTATGTTGGGATTTTGTGTTCGGCCTGGTATGATTCTCAATCAGAGGCAGCTGTCAATCGTTGTCCCTGATTGAGAAGCATACTTAGGCAGCCGGAGTTTCACGTGTGGTTTGTGGGTGTTTGTTCCTGTGTTAGTGTTTCGCCACACGGGACTGTTACGGTATGTTCCTTTGTTGTTTTGTATCGTATATTGTTTTCGTGTTCATTAAATATCATGGAAACTTACCACTCTGCACATTGGTCCTCCGATCCTTCTCGCCTCTCCTCGTCCGATGAGGAGGACGACTTAGACTGCCGTTACAAGGAGACGCGTTCTGTCTCCTAGAGATGAACGTACTTTGGTGCAAAAAGTGCAAATCAATCCCAGAACAACAGCAAAGCACCTTGTGAAGATGCTGGAGGAAACTGTAACAAAAGTATCTATATCCACAGTAAAACGAGTCCTATATCGACATAACCTGAAAGGCCGCTCAGCAAGGAAGTAGCCACTGCTCCAAAACCGCCATAAAAAAGCCAGATTACGGTTTGCAACTGCACATGGGGACAAAGATTGTACTTTTTGGAGAAATGTCCTCTGGTCTGATGAAACAAAAATAGAACTGCTTGGCCATAATGACCATCGTTATGTTTGGAGGAAAAATGGGGAAGCTTGTAAGCCGAAGAACACCATCCCAACTGTGAAGAACGGGGGTGGCAGCATCATGTTGAGGAGGGACTGGTGCACTTCACAAAATAGATGGCATCATGAGGGAGGAAAATTACGTGGATATATTGAAGCAACATCTCAAGACATCAGTCAGGAAGTTAAAGCTTGGTCGCAAATGGCTCTTCCAAATGGACAATGACCCCAAGCATATTTACAAAGTCGTGGCAAAATGGCTTAAGGACAACAAAGTCAAGGTATTGGAGTGGCCACCACAAAGCCCTGACCTCAATCCTATAGATAATTTGTTGGCAGAACTGAAAAGGTGTGTGCGAGCAAGGAGGCCTACAAACCTGACTCAGTTACACCAGCTCTGTCAGGAGGAATGGGCCAAAATTCACCCAACTTATTGTGGGAAGCTTGTGGAAGGCTACCCGAAACTTTTGGCCCAAGTTAAACAATTTAAAGGCATTGCTACCAAATACTAATTGAGTGTATGTAAACTTCTGACCCACTGGGATTGTGATGAAATAAATTCAAACTGAAATAAATCATTCTCTCTAATATTATTCTGGCATTTCACATTCTTAAAATAAAGTGGTGATCCTAACTGACCTAAGGTGTATGTAAACTTCCGACTTCAACTGTGTCTAGACCTGTTCTGAAAGGCCCCAGAGTCTGCAACACCACTAAGCAAGGGGCACCAACAAGCAAGCGGCACTATGAAGACCAAGGAGCTTGCCAAACAGGTCAGGGACAAAGTTGTGGAGAAGTACAGATCAGGGTTGTGTTATAAAAAAATGTCTGGAACTTTGAACATCCCACGAAGCACCATTAAATCCATTAGAAAAAAAATTGAAAGAATATGGCACCACAACAAACCTGCCAAGACAGGGCAGCCCACCAAAACACACCGACCATGCAAGGAGGGCATTAATCAGAGGCAACATAGAGACCAAAGATAACCCTGAAGGAGCTGCAAAGCTCCACAGCGGAGATTGGAGTATCTGTCCATAGGACCACTTTAAGCCATACACTCCGCAGATCCGAGCTTTACAGAAGAGTGGCCAGACAAAAGCCAATGCTTAAAGAAAAAAATAAGCAAACACGTTTGGTGTTTGTCAAAAGGCATATGGAAGAAGGTACTCTGGTCAGATGAGACAAAAATTTAGCTTTTTGGCCATCATGGAAAACACAATGTCTGGCGCAAACCCAATACCTCTCATCACCCCGAGAATTTCCTCCCCACAGTGAAGCATGGTGGTGGCATCATGCTATGGGGATGTTTTTCATAGGCAAGAACTGGGGAAACTGGTCAGAATTGAAGGAATGATGGATAACGCTAAATACAGGGCAAGTCTGGAGGGAAACCTGTTTCAGTCTTCCAGAGATTAAAGACTGGGGCAGAAGTTCACCTTCCAGCAGGACAATGACCCTAAGCATACTGCTAAAGCAACACTCGAGTGGTTTAAGGGGAAACATGTAAATGTCTTGGAATGGCCTAGTCAAAGCCCAGACCTCAATCCAATTGAGAATTTGTGGCATGACTTAAAGATTGCTGTACACCAGCGGAACCCATCCAACTTGAAGGAGCTAGGGCAGTTTTGTCTTGAAGAATGGGCAAAAATCCCAGTGGCTAGATGTGCCAAGCTTACAGATACATACCCCAAGAGACTTGCAGCTGTAATTGCTGCAAAAGGTGGATCAACAAAGTATTGACTTTGGGTGGGTGAATAGTTATGCATGCTCAAGTTGTCTGTTTTTTTGTCTTATTTCTTGTTTGTTTCACAATAAAAACATATATTGCATCTTCAAAGTGGTAGGCATGTTGTGTAAATCAAATGATACAAACCCCCCAAAAATCAATTTTAATTCCAGGTTGTAAGACAACAAAATAGGAAAAATGCCAAGGGGGGTGAATATTTTCACAAACCACTGTAGGACAGACACTTCAGAAGAACTTCCTTTAGATTTTTTGGGGGAACTATCTGTTGTTCCATGTAGTGAATCTGTTTGTTTGGGCTAATAGCAGTGAGGCCAATAATTCTTTTTCATCAAATCATTAAAAAAAATATATATATATATATACCTCAAGGGGTCTTAAAATTCAAAAAAGAAAAGCTAAATGATCCTTGCTATGACCTTAAAACAATTCCATATAGCTTAGTAGAGTTAGGATTCCTGGTTTTCACCCAGGTGACCTGGGTTCAACTCCCGGTATGGGAACTCATATCTTGGGGTTCCCGAGTGGCGCAGTCGTCTAAGGCACTGCATCTCAGTGCTAGAGGCGTCACTACAGACCCTTGTTCGATCCCGGGCTGTATCGCAACCAGCTGTGATTGGGGGTCCCATAGGGCTGCAAACAATTGGCCCAGCGTCGTCTGGGTTAGGGGAGGGTTTGGCCGGGGTAGACCGTCATTGTAAAATAAGAATTTGTTCTTAACTGACTTGTCTAGTTAAAAAGAGACAGGAACATTATTACAGAGCTGGATGTCTCTTCCCATATTCACACAAGGGGCAATTGAGGTCAACACCTCTCTCTGTCTAGCAATTAGCAACCGACCAGACACAAACTATGGGAGCAGCACATAGTTCCCCTTCCATTTATCATACCTCAGTTGCCATGGCTGCCAGAGTGTTTATTGCTGTATCTGTGACACTAAATGGTCTCTGGTGTAAAGGGATGGATCTAGTATCTCGAGGCGAGAGCCCCCAACCCATAAAGTGATGGATCTGAATATCTGGAGGTGATAGCCCTCAACTCATAAAGTGATGGATCTGAATATCTGGAGGTGATAGCCCTCAACCCATAAAGTGATGGATCTGAATATCTAGTGTTGATAGCCCCCCAACCCATAAAGTAATGGATTTAGTATCTCGAGGTGATAGCCCCCCAACCCATAAAGGAATGGATTTAGTATCTCGAGGTGATAGCTCCCAGCCCATAAAGTAATGGACCTAGTATCTCGAGGGGATAGTCCCCAACCCATAGAATAATGAACCTAGTATTTTGAGGTGATATCCCCCAGCCCATAAACACAAGGCAGATAGTAATGTGAAATAGGCTTTTAACGTCTGGATGGTTTGGCCCTTGCCTGGCTACCCAAACCCCTTGCTCCGGCCTAACGCTACGTCACGCCCACAGACGTTTGTTTATTCTTCTAAATGAGTCCGGATCGGAGTACTTCTGATGATTTCTAGAATGGAAACACATGCTAACCGTTCTGATTGGCCCCAGAAACCGATTGGTTGAGCCAGAGACAGAACACACGTGGGTAAAGTGGCTTTGATACTCTGATTGGTTAGAGATGATCCAATCGCTGATGACTTTGTTTTTTTTGAGTCGTCAGGCAAATTTGGACCAGGGATGTCATTAACATTATTGCTAGCCTTAACCCAGCAATGCAACCTAGAGCTGTGGTTGTCTCAAAGCAGATCTAGTATGTACCAACTTTCACACCAGCCTGCTAATGGTGAATTTAATTTCTATCTCAGTTCTGCTCTTAGGCAGAGGAGCCAAGAGAAACACCTGTGGATTCTGACTAAGACTAGCCTGGACCCAGTCTGTATGTGCTTTACCCAACATACATGTAGCCCATTTGTAGTTTTTTAAATTTAACTAGGCAAGTCAGTTAAGAACAAATTTACAATGACGGCCTACCCCGGGCAAACCTGGATAATGCTGGGCCAATTGTGCGCCGCCCTATGGGACTCCCAATTACGGCCGGTTGTGATATAGCCTGGAATCGAACCAGGGTGTCTGTAGTGATGCCTCTAGCACTGAGACGTAGTGCCTTAGACTGCTTCGTCACTCGGTAGCCCATGCCATGCCCAAGGAGCCGGCTAAAGTACATATAGGTCTGAGACCAGCTCCAGGCTACAGTAAGACTGCTACCCTCAAACTTTCCCAACCCAAGTCTGAAACAAAGCTTAGTCCTGAGACTAGAGAATTGGGAAACCTCCCTCGAGAGAGAAAAAAATGAATAATAGCACCAAGCCTTAAAGCATTCTGTTATTTTCCGAGAACAGAAAGTGTCTGGTCTGGCATAACAGTAAGTGACAAAGGAGCGTCACATTTAGTTTATGAGCAGATATTTCCATCTGTGTACTTTTCTTCTTCTCTCTCTCTGCTGTTGTTCCGTGGAGCTGGACAGAAACACGCTAAATAACTCAAGTCAGTGGGAGATACTCTGGGAGGATGCTGGATGTTGAGCTGTTACTGTTACTAAGGGCTTCCTTATATTTGTGTGAAGTGTGAATTTTTTATCATGCGATGCTATGTAGATTCATTTCTTAATTTAAAGGATGTTTAAACAAAACACTGCATTGTATTTTGTGGCAGATCCAAGACACCATTCCATTTAAATGCCACTAATTCTGATGAATCTGCCCCAGGTGCCGCTCCTCGCAAAAACTGGAGGGGAGATTGCAGCAGACAGGCCAAAACG
This sequence comes from Salvelinus fontinalis, assembly GCF_029448725.1. Classification (NCBI taxonomy): domain Eukaryota; kingdom Metazoa; phylum Chordata; class Actinopteri; order Salmoniformes; family Salmonidae; genus Salvelinus; species Salvelinus fontinalis. The sequence goes on from NC_074696.1 coordinate 20,180,699, forward strand.
AATTTATATTCTCTGACTGTGAGTGCACAGTGCCTTCAGAAAGTATTCACACCCCTTCCCTTTTTTCACATTTTCTTGTGTTACAGCCTGAATTTAAAATGGATTACATTTCATTTTTTTGTCACTTGCCTACACACAATAGCCCCTAATGTCAAAGTGGAATTTTGTTTTTCCAAAAAGATGTTAGTCAATAAGTATTCAACCCCTTAGTTATGGCAAACCTAAATAAGTTCAGGAGTAAACAATTACTTAACAAGTCACATAAGTTGCATGGACTAAATAATAGCAATGGCAATAATAGTGTCAATAATAATAGTGGCATCGCAATAATAGTGTTTAACATGATTTTTGAATGAATACCTCATCTCTGTACCCCACACATACAATTATCTGTAAGTTCCCTCAGTCAAGTAGTGAATTTCAAACACAGATTCAACCACAAAGACCAGGGAGGTTTTCCAATGCCTCGCAAAGAAGACTACCTATTAGTAGATGGGTAATAATTAAAAAAGCAGACACTGAATATCCCTTTGAGCATGGTGAAGTTATTAATTACACTTTGGATGGTGTGTCAATACATGGTGTATCAAAACACTACAAAGATACAGGCGCCCTTCCTAATTTCACCATGAGGCCAATGGTGACATTAAAACAGTTACAGAGTTTAATGGCTGTGATAGGAGAACACTGAGGACGGATCAACAACATTGTAGTTACTCCACAATAGTAACCTAATTGACAGAGTGAAGAGAAGGAAGCCTGTACAGAATAAAAATATTCCAAAACATGCATCTTGTTTGCAACAAGGTATTAAGTAATACTGCAAAAAAGGTTGCAAAGCTATTCCCTTTCTGTCCTGAATACAAAGTGTTATGTTTGGGGCAAATCTAACACAACACATTACTGAGTACCACTCTCCATATTTTCAAGCATAGTGGTGGCTGCATCATGTTAAGGGTATGCTTGTAATCATTAAGGACTAGAGAGTTTTACAGGATAAAAAAGAAATGGAATGGAGCTAAGCACAGGCAAATTTCTAGTGGAAAACCTGGTTCAGTCTGCTTTCCACCAGAGACTGGGAGATGTTCACCTTTTCGGAGGACAATAACCTAAAACACAAGGCCAAATCTACACTGGAGTTGCTTACCAAGAAGACAGTGAATGTTCCTGAGTGGCCGAGTTACAGTTTTAACTTAAATCAACTTGAAAACCTATGGCAAGACCTGAAAATGGTTGTCTAGCAATGATCAACAACGGATTTGACAGAACTTGAAGAATTGTAAAAAGAATGGGCAAAGTTGCACAATCCAGGTGTGGAAAGCTCTTACACGGAACCAAAACCGGCTGCGCACATGCGCCATCGTGCGCAATCCCATTTTGTCCCCCCACACCAAACGCGATCACGATACGCAGGTTAAAATATCAAAACAAACTCTGAACCAATTTTATTTATTTGGGGACAGGTTGAAAAGCATTAAACATTTATGCCAATTTAGCTAGCTATCGTGCACTTGCTAGCTAATTTGTCCTTTTTTAGCTAGCTTGCTGCTGCTAGCTAATTTGTCCTGGGATATAAACATTGAGTTATTTTACCTGAAATGTACAAGGTCCTCTACTCTGCCAATTAATCCACACATAAAACGGTCAAACTAATCGTTTCTAGTCTTCTCTCCTCCTTCCAGGCTTTTTCTTCTCTTGACTTTATATTGCGATTGGCAACTTTCATAAATTAGGTGCATTACCACCACTGACCTCGTTCATCTTTCAGTCACCCATGTGGGTATATGAGGAGATGGCACGTGGGTACCTGCTTCTACAAACCAATGAGGAGATGGGAGAGGCAGGACTTGCTGCGCGATCTGCGTCAGAAATAGAACTGACTCCTGTTTTGGCTCTTGGCAACGCAGATGCTCATTGGCGTGCGCGAGCAGTGTGGGTGCAATAATTGAATAACATGAATGTCTAAATTTATTTTGCTAATTTATTTTGGTGTAGTTAGCCTGTTAGAAACATACCCAGACAGATTCCCAGCTGTAATCGTGAGTGGTGCTTCTACAAACTATTGACTCAGGGGTGTGAATACTTATGTAAATGAGATATTCCTGTATTTTATTTTCAATAAATTTGCAAACATTTCTAAAAACAAGTTTTCACTTTGTCATTATTGGGTATTGTGTGTAGTTGGGTGAGAGAAAAACAAATCTATTTAATCCATTTTGAATTCATTCAGGCTGTATACCACAACAAACTGTGGAATAAGTCAAGGGGTATGAACACTTTCTGATGAGAAGAGTGTATTTAACAGCCATGCTTGTGTGTGTGTGGACATGTTTAACTATACTTGTGGTTTAACTATACTGTTTAACTATACTTGTGGTTTACTACCACAACAAAAATTGTACCAATTGGGGACATTTTGTTTTGTCCCCACAAGGTGAAATGTTATTTCTAGGGGCTTTAGGGTTAAGGTTAGAATTAGTGTTAGTGTTAGAATTAGTGTTAGGGTTAGGGTCCCCACAAGTTTAATTCTACAAGACTGCGCGTGTGTGTGTGTGTGTGTGTGTGTGTGTGTGTGTGTGTGTGTGTGTGTGTGTGTGTGTGTGTGTGTGTGTGTGTGTGTGTGTGTGTGTGTGTGTGTGTGTGTGTGTGTGTGGGTGGGTGGGTGGGTGGGTGGGTGGGTGGGTGGGTGGGCGGGCGGGCGGGCGTGTGGGTGGGTGGGTGTGGGTGTGGGTGGGTGAGTTGGTGTGTGTGTGTGAGAGAGTCTATGCATGATGATGATGGTGATGATGATAACACCTAGTGTGATGTTATGTGTGTGGGACATACAGTGCATTCGGAAAGTATTCAGACCACTTGACTTTTTGCAACATTTTGTGACGTTACAGCCTCGTTCTAAAATTGATTAAATTGTTTTTTTCCACTCATCAAACTACACACAATACATCTTAATGAAAAAGAAAAACAGGTTTTTATACATTATTGCTAATTTATAAAAAGAAAACAACTGAAATATCACATTTACATAACTATTCAGACCCTTTACACAGTACATTGTTGAAGCACAGTGATTACAGCCTCAAGTCTTCTTGGGTATGATGCTACAAGCTTGGCATACCTGTATTTGGGAGTTTCTCCCATTCTTCTCTGCAGATCCTCTCAAGCTCTGTCAGGTCTCTCCAGAGATGTTCAATCGGGTTCAAGTCTGGACTCTGGCTGGGCCACTCAAAGGCATTCAGAGACTTGTTACGAAACCACTCCTGTGGTGTCTTGGCTGTGTACTTAGGGTTGTTGTCCTGTTGGAAGGTGAACCTTCACCCCAGTCTGAGGTCCTGAGCACTCTGGAGCAGGTTTTCATCAAGGATCTCTCTGTACTTTGCTCCGTTCATCTTTCCCTCGATCCTGACCCCTAGATGCTGCCACCACCATACTTCACCATAGGGATGATGTCAGGTTTCCTCCAGAAGTGACACTTGGCATTCAGGCCAAAGAGTTCAATCTTGGTTTTACTGCATTTTACCGAGGAGTGGCTTCCATCTGGCCGCTCTACCATAAAGGCCTGATTGGTGGAGTGCTACAGAGATGGTTGTCCTTCTGGAAGGTTCTCCCATCTCCACAGAGGAACTCTGGAGCTCTGTCAGAGTCAGAGTGATCATCATGTTTTTGGTCACCTCCCTGACGAAGGCCCTTCTCTCCCGATTGCTCAGTTTGGTTGAGCGGCCAGCTCTAGGAAGAGTCTTGGTGGTTCCAAACGTCTTCCATTTAAGAATGATGGAGGCCACTGTATTCTTGGGGACCTTCAATATGGCAGAAATGTTTTGGTACCCTTCCCCAGATCTGTGCCTCAGCACAATCCTGTCTCGGAGCTCTATGGACAATTCCTTTGACCTCATGGCTTGGTTTTTGCTCTGACATGCACTGTCAACTGTGGGACCTTATATAGACAGGTGTGTGTCTTTCATAGCAAAGGGTCTGAATACTTATGTAAATAAGGTATTTCTGTTTGAATTTGTATTTTTATTTAAGCAATTTTACAATAACGCTGTAACGTAACAAAATATGGAAAAAGTCAAGGGGTCTGAATACTTTCCAAATGCACTGCATCTGCATGCTGTATGTGGTTTCCTTCTGAACCAGTGAACGCAGGGATGCATCTAAAAATACCAGCCCCTGGAGGAATGGAGTGAGGATGTTAAAGGATTTACCAACAGGCTCATCCAAAGACAACAGCCTGGGCAGCCTCCGTAGACTCACATTGGAGTGAATGAATCACAGCGAGGAGGCAGGGATTTCCCCATTTTTAGGGCTGGATGGTGACCATGGTATCCCATATGCGGCATCAGATCACATCAGTTCTCTGCTCTTCCTCCCTCCCTCCCTCTCTCTCTCTATTTCTGTGTGTGCACGCACACGTGTGCATGTCAATAGGTTAACAAGAGCACTTGGCTCAGTGATGACTTGACCAATAACCTCAAATAGCATACTACAGCTGACACAGACACACCCTGCATATGGAGCCTACACTCCAATAAAGTCAAATTCTTCACACATCTCAGAGAAAGATAGAGGTAGGCGGAGGGAAACAGAAGCCATGTTTACACCTGTTTCTAACATGTATCATTTTTCCTGATCTTGTTTACATTCTGATTGTGCCCACATTTTCAGGCAGGTGTAAACGACTAAAAGACATCTTCCTGACCACCTACAGAGGTATTCAGGGACCCATTGTACATGGATATCAATCAAGTTTTAACAGATCTGGATGGTCAAATCATTTAAATCATTATTATACCGGCCTCTCAAATCATTGACAGGTTGCACCATTGGCGTATGGCATCAATAATTGTCTTAAAATAAATACATTCATATTAATTTGAAAGAAAGTCAAATAATTTGTATACAGGAAGGCACCAGGAAATCTAGTCACAATGCGAGCACAGTGGACGGAAATGAGACATTTTACCTCCATGTGTAAACGAACCTTGATCCGATAGTGATTGGGACCACATGTTAGCTCAAGGTGTAAACAAGGTTAGAGAGAGAGAGGGAGTTTAGAGGAGGGAGAGTAGACTACCTCAGCAGTGAGTGGTAGCCTATTGTGGAGGAGAGGAGACTCCTTCTGGACCCATCATACCACCATGCTCAGCTAGAATCGATTAAAGACTTTACCAGCGGGCGGTGAAGTTGCTTGCAAAAGGAGTATTGATTGTTGATAAGACCAGCATGTATTTTGGTAAGGAGATACTTATTTTTACTTCAAGTACAGTAGGAAATTACCAGAATGCATTTAGGTAGCCTTAAATAAATAAAACATTGCCTACTCAAACGGGTTAGGTTAATTACAATTTAAGGCTCGGTAAATGCACAGTTAGATGCTTCATGTAAATGTCTGCTGTAAGGATGCGCTCGAGGACGTGGGTCACAGAAATAGCCTGTTGACCATCCTGGCAAGTTGAGTCCACCTTTTTGTTTTGTTGTCCCCAACGATGAAATCGGGAGGGGTCTGTGGATCTGTCTAGGTCCTTTAGTACGTCCATACATACATGCTTTTGCAGACTGTACGATTTTAGCCGTTTTATGCCCCGATTGTATCCCCCAGACAAGATTGATTTCCACGTCGTGGGAGAATTCTTAGGTCATAAACGATTATCGGACGTCTTGGACCGTTCAGTGTGATAGGGTCTAGGTCTGCCGATTAAGTACCACCACGTGAGATTGTAGGCTCGGACAAAGTTCTGGTAGTGTCAGAATGTTTTTCCTTTATCGTGTAATGCGGCAGCTGTTACACAACGATCCGAGTGACTGACCAATAGGAAAACGGCTGGCACTGAGCAGTATGCACACAATAATACGGAATAGTCTAATTAATATAATTGTCCATTTTTTTAAACGTTTATGATGTGCAAAAATAACGATTCCCAAAAAATCTTGTTTACATGTAATTTGAAATCAGGCTACTTGATGGGATTTTGATAAATGCACAAAATCGCCAATCAAAATAAACGTTATACCACAGTGACCATGTTATTTTGGGGAAGACTATTTTGATTATGAGTTGGACACAAAGTTTCTATGTGAACTATTTCACACATAGTTTTGAGGAGTTCGAATCAGAGTTCACTTTGGTCATCCAACAACAGCGCAATATCTCAATCTGCTACGTGAGTAGGCTATATTCAGTAGCCAATATATAGTCCGCTTCTCCCACTAATCCGAATCAATACTCACATATTTCTGTGATCTCAAATTATGATGCTGCGTGCATTTAATCAAATGCTGTCAAAACAACCAATGAGCGCAGTCAAACAACCAATAATAATGCGTGACTCTGGTTATTTTCCTGTGTTCGGTACGGACTGCGTTCTGTTCTCACCGTGAGTGAACGGCACCACAGTACGAATTGAATCGGACTGAGACCACCCTTTTTGAGCGTAGAAAGGTGCGTTGTTAAGTGCGGATTTAATGCGGATAAATCGTTAACACCAGATGTTTGGAAAAACCACACCAAACCATTTCGATGTAAAATCCCCCTAAAATTAATAGAATAAATTATGTTTTCAGAACTCACTTCACTCGCGCATAAGCATAGAGCAGGGGTTCCCAAACTTCAAGGGGTCTGAATACTTTCCAAAGCCACTGTATTTGAAAACCACACCACAAAAAAACGACATGCACACAGTGCATTCGGAAAGTATGCAGACCCATTGACTTCTCCACCTTTTGTTACGTTACGTTACAGCCTTATTCTAAAATGAATTAAAAATATGTTTTTCCTCATCAAACTACACACAATACCCCATAATGACAATGGGTCTGAATATTTTCAGAATGCACTGTAAGTACAGAAATATGGTACTGCTCTTGTTTACTCAACTCAGGGCTTCTGCCTCCAACTCTATTTGATGATAAAGTGTGACTTTGCTCCCTGCTGTTATGCCTGGTGCTACATATACATTCTCAGTCTGCTTCCCAAATCGTACCCTGTTCCATACATAGTGCACTGGTTTTGACCAGAGTCCTATGGGAGAGATCGATGGGATTTAGAAGGGAAAAAAGTAGGATGCATTGTTCTCCCTGCATGTCTCTCAGCCAAAGTCAATGATATTACTATCTATACATTTTACATTAGAAGACTGCAGAATCAGAGAAAGAGACGGAGAAAGAGACAGTAAGGGACAGAGCGAGAGACATAAAGAGAGACAGAGAGACATAAAGAGAGACAAACAGAGCGAGACAGAGAGAGAGACAGAGAGAGGGTGTCAGAGAGAGAGACAAAGAGGGAAAAAGAGAGAGAAAGAGAGAGACAGAGCAAGACAGAGAGAGAGAGGGAGACTCCCATATCTACTGGGTGAAATATCAAAGTGTGCCATCACAGCAGCAAGATTTGTGACCTGTTTCCACAAGAAAAGGGCAACCAGTGAAGAACAAACATCATTGTAAATACAACCCATATTTATGTTTATTTATTTTCCCTTTTGTACTTTAACCATTTGCATATCGTTACAACACTATACATACATAATATTACATTTGTAATGTCATTATTCTTTTGGAACTTCTATGAGTGTAATGTTTACTGTTCATTTTTATTGTTTATTTCACTTTTGTATATTATCTACTTCACTTGCTTTGGCAATGGTAACATATGTTTCCCATGCCAATAAAGCCCCTTGAATTGAATTTAATTGAGAGGGTGACAGAGAGGGAGACAGAGAGGGAGACAGACAGACAGAGACATCAAGAGAATGAGAGAGGAGGGAGGGAGCAAGGTAGGGACAGACAGAGACATGGAGAGAGGAGGGAGGGAGCGAGGTAGGAACAGACAGAGACATGGAGAGAGGAGGGAGGGAGTGAGGTAGGAAGAGAAAACACAATCAGCTTGTGCTCTAACACTCATCTTTCTCTTATTTAGCTCTTGTAGTTGCTAGTCCTCTTTAGTCTTCACTCTCTTTCTCTCACACACACACACACACACACACACACACACACACACACACACACACACACACACACACACACACACACACACACACACACACACACACACACACACACACACACACACACACACACACACACACACACACTTACTTAAGGTAATCAGGCCAAATGTTTGTGCAGCAGGGTGTACATGGGTGGGGCTGTGATTGTTATGATTATCAAACTGTAATCAGGCTCAGTGGAAATCCCAAAACAAAACAAACTCTCCATAATCAGGAACTCACCCACACAAACAGAGCTAATCACAGAGGATACACTAATGACCTTATTGAACCAAACTCTGTCTGTGTGCCTGTGGGTTAGTATGTGTGTATGTGTGTGCGTAGGTGAGTGTGATTAGCCCCTCGCCCTCACCCTCTTTTTAAACTGTATTAATCTGTTTAGAATTGACGTGATGACTGTCTCCTAGGTAACGTCTGTCAGACCACTACCCTGCCTTCATTGGACCTTGGGCCTCCTGTGGGAGGAGTCCACCAATCCATGGAGCTGAAGCCCCTCCTCCCGCTCAGCCTGTTCCATGGTTTCACTGAAGTGAGTAGTGTCAATCACTACCATCACCATAACTAGTTAGTAGTATACAATGCTTTGACATTTCTCCACACAACCTGAGGTGAGCTTTTCGCTGTTGTTTCTGCACCAAGCTTTTCTTACAACTCTGTCCAAGGTGGAATCTTTTTGTGTCTGTAAAATGTATTATTTGAGAAATGTCAGTGTAAACGCTTTTATGCGCAAATATTGATATAATAACCATTGTATCTAAGTTAACTTGGAGTCACGCAATGACATGTTGTCTGGTCCTCCCACTATGACTCGTCAGGAAAGCATGCAGTTTATTAGGCTACAGATGAAATAAGTGATTAACTTCACAGGGAGGTGAAAGTGCACGGTGATGAGCTTGATGCTCCTTTCAATACATATCGAGGGTCTTATTCTGGTGGCATGATGATCGATGCTTGGCTGCCATTTGACAAATAAAAATGATCTTGCCCTTTTGTCCATAATAATAATCTCATCATGTAGGCTACACGTGCACTCTAGCCAAGCGCACAGATAGAGCTGTTGTGGTGCCCACAATACCAGAGTGGGCACACTCACTGTATAACACAACATTTTTTGTGAGACAACCATCAGTATAGTTGAAAATGAGATGGAAACCCATTTAACTACTATTTTTTTATTCGGTACATGGGAATTTTAATGCAAAAAGTACTTTTATGTGCATTACGTCATCACGCACAGCCTTTTATCGGCAACAAGTCAATTTGATGGAAAATGTGCATATTGTTTTAATGCAGATTTTTTTATATTCGTATGAAAATCTGTCTCCAATTGGATGGAAACCTACCTCATGACAAGTTTCAGAGATAGACGGCCAAACAGTGTAGGTAGGATTCTCTGTATCGCCTGGTTGAAAATCGAGATTTTCTTCTCAAATCAAATAAAATGTGTTTCGTCACATGCTTCTTTGTTACGTCCGTCGTTAAATGAAGACCAAGGTGCAACGTGGTAGGCGTACATTTTCTTTCATTTGAAATGTTCCACCAAAAACAATAAACAACTCAACGAACATAAAGCTAGGAGTGCAACACATGCAACACAAAAAGACAAGATCCCACAACTGAAGGTGGGAAAAAGGGCTGCCTAAGTATGATCCCCAATCAGAGACAACGATAGACAGCTGCCTCTGATTGGGAACCATACTCGGCCAACAAAGAAATATAAACATAGATTTCCCACCCTAGTCACACCCTGACCTACCAAATAGAGAATTAAAAGGATCTCTAAGGTCAGGGCGTGACATTCGTAAACAACAGGTGTGGACTAACAGTGAAATGCAATGAACTTACGGGCCCTTCTCAACAATGCAGAGCGAAATAAAATAGAGAAATAATAGAAAAGTAAAACACGTAATAATAAATGTAATAATAGATACACAATGAGAAACAATAACTTAGAGTCGATGTGCAGGAGTACGATGTAATTGAGGTAGATATGTACTGTACATATAACTAAACTCAGCAAAAAAAGAAACTTCCTTTTTTCAGGACCCTGTCTTTCAAAGATATTTCGTAAAATTCCAATAACTTCACAGATCTTCATTGTAAAGGGTTTAAACACTGTTTCCCATGCTTGTTCAATGAACCATAAACAATTAATGAACATGCACCTGTGGAACGGTCGTTTAGACACTAACAGCTTACAGACGGTAGGCAATTAAGGTCACAGTTTTGAAAACTTAGGACACTAAAGAGGCCTTTCTACTGACTCTGAAAAACACCAAAAGAAAGATGCCAAGGGTCGCTGCTCATCTGCGTGAACGTGCCTTAGGCATGCTGCAAGGAGGCATGAGGACTGCAGATGTGGCCAGGGCAATAAATTGCCATGTCCGTACTGTGAGATGCCTAAGACAGCACTACAGGGAGACAGGACGGACAGTTGATTGTCCTTGCAATGGCAGACCATGTGTAACAACACCTGCACAGGATCTGTACATCTGAACATCGCACCTGCGGGACAGGTACAGGATGGCAACAACAACTGCCCGAGTTACACCAGGAATGTACAATCCCTCCATCAGTGCTCAGACTGTCCGCAATAGGCTGAGAGAGGCTGGACTGAGGGCTTATATGGCTGTTGTAAGGCAGGTCCTCACCAGACCTCACCGGCAACAATGTCGCCTATGGGCACAAACCCACCGTTGCTGGACCAGACTCCTCCTCAGACGAAGAGGAGAATCGTTACAAGTAGCAGCGTATGTGACAATTTGGGATTTTCAACACATTAATGTTTCTTATAAAAATAAGTTATGCAGTCAGTCTATCCCCAACTCTTAGCCAAGAGAGACTGGCATGCATAGTATTTATATCAGCCCTCTGATTACAATGAAGAGCAAGACGTGCCGCTGGTCCCCCACAGCGCCGGTGTTATGGGTGGGCCTCAGGGGGCCTGGCCTGCCCAACTGTACCTCCTTGCAGGTCCAAATAAAATATTGGCGATCTATTTGACTAACACACGTGTAGAAAGACGCATCAATCTCAGATAAATCATCCGAGCGAGCGAAACAGCGCCCCTCCGTCTGCTTATGTGTATAGCATGTCATATTATTTCTGTCCATACAGCATCAGATACCTATAATAAGATAAAGGGGCACTGTTTCGCTCGCTCGGATGCTTTCTCTGGTGAGATACTGGAGTTTTACCAGAGAGAAAAGGTGAAGCAAGAGGGCTCATTCTCGCCAAATCTGTCCATAATAAGCCAAATGCGTTTCTATGGGGATACCTTAATATAAAATGCCTCAAGTAAAAGTGAAAGTCACCCAGTAATTACTACCTGAGTAAAAGTCTAAAAGTATATGGTTTTAAATGTACTTAAGTACAGTGCTGGAAAAAGTACTCAATTGTCATACTTGAGTGAAAGTAAAGCCTCCCGGGTGGCGCAGTGGTCTAGGGCACTGCATCGCAGTGCTAGCTGCGCCACCAGAGTCTCTGGGTTCGCGCCCAGGCTCTGTCGCAGCCGGCCGCAACCGGGAGGTCCTTGGGGCGATGCACAATTGGCATAGCGTCGTCCGGGTTAGGGAGGGTTTGGCCGGTAGGGATATCATTGTCTCAGTATGTAAAATGTGATTGTAAAATGTATGCACTCTACTGTAAGTCGCTCTGGATAAGAGCGTCTGCTATATGACTAAAATGTAATGTAAATGTAAAAACTAAAAGTACATGCTATACATTATTATTATTATTATTATTATAATTTGTATTTATTTTTTGACAGCCAGGGGCACACTCCAACACTCATAATTTACAATTATTTACAATTATGACATAATTTACAAACTAAGCATTTGTGTTTAGTGAGTCTCCCAGATCAGAGGCAGTAGGGATGACCAAGGACGTTGTCTTGATAAGTGTGTCAATTGGACCATTTTCATGTACTGCTAAGCATTCAAATTGGAACAAGTATTTTGAGTGTCAAGGAAAATGTATGGAGTAAAAAGTACATTATTTTCTTTATGAATGTAGTCAATGAATGTAACGGCTTTCCTCTTCCTCTTCATCAGAAGAGGAGGAGCAGGGATTGAACCAAAATGCAGCGGATTGTGAAGACATAATTTATTAAACAAGACGGGAAAAACACGAAACGAAATACACTTGGATAAACTAACAAAATAACAAACGGTGTAGACAGACCTGAACGACGGACTCACATAACACGAATAATGCACGAACAGGGAATATAGCCTACACATAAATAAACGAAGAACAAACAAACCGAAAACAGTCCCGTGTGGCGCAACGACATACACAAACACAGGAGACAATCACCCACAACGAACACTGTGAAAACACCTACCTAAATATGACTCTTAATTAGAGGAACGCCAAACACCTGCCTCTAATTAAGAGCCATACCAGGCAACCCATAAACCAACATAGAAACAGAAAACATAGAATGCCCACCCAAACTCACGTCCTGACCAACTAACACATATAACAAACTAACAGAAATAGGTCAGGAACGTGACATAACCCCCCCCATAAGGTGCGAACTCCGGGCGCACCAGCACAAAGTCTAGGGGAGGGTCTGGGTGGGCATCTGACCACGGTGGTGGCTCAGGCTCCGGGCGAGGTCCCCACCCCACCATAGTCAATCCCAGCTTCCATCTCCCCCTATGAATGTCCACCCTCATCTTACCCCCACAAAATCCTCTTAGTAACATCAACAACAGGGGCAGCACCGGGACAGAGGGATAGATCAAGACAGAGGGATAGCTCAAGACAGAGGGATAGATCAGGATAGAGAGGTAGCTCAGGATAGAGAGGTAGATCAGGATAGAGGGGCAACTCCGGACTGAAAGGCAGCTCCGGACAGAGAGACAGCTCTGGACTGAGGGGCAGTTCTGGGTAAATAGCCGCTCCGGGCTAAGGGACAGCTCATGACTGGCTAACGGCTCTGGACGCTCATGGCTGGCTGACGGCTCTCGACGCTCATGGCTGGCTGACGGCTCTCGACGCTCATGGCTGGCTGACGGCTCTCGACGCTCATGGCTCGCTGACGGCTCTGGACGCTCATGGCTCGCTGAAGGCTCTGGACGCTCATGGCTGGCTGAAGGCTCTGGACGCTCATGGCTCACTGACGGCTCTGGCAGATCCTGTCTGGTTGGCGGCTCTGGCAGATCCTGTCTGGTTGGCGGCTCTGGTAGATCCTGTCTGGTTGGCGGCTCTGGCAGATCCTGTCTGGTTGGCGGCTCTGGCAGATCCTGACTGATAACTGGCTCTAGCGGCTCCTGACTGACTATCGGCTCTGACGGCTCGGGACAGACGGGCGGCTCTAATGGCTCAGGACAGACGGATGGCTCAGACGGCGCTGGGGAGACGGATGGCTCAGACGGCGCTGGGGAGACGGATGGCTCAGACGGCGCTGGGGAGACGGATGGCTCAGATGGCGCTGGGGAGACGGATGGCTCAGATGGCGCTGCGGAGACGGATGGCTCAGACTGCACCTGTCTGGCGGAAGGCTCTGGCTGCTCCTGTCTGGCGGAAGGCTCTGTAGGCTCATGGCAGACGGGCAGCTTTGCAGGCTCATGGCAGACAGGCAGTTCATGCGCCGTTAGGCAGACGGCAGACTCTGGCCGGCTGAGACGCACTGTAGGCTTGGTGCGTGGTGCCGTAACTGGAGGCACCTGACTGAGGACACGCACTTCAAGCCTAGTGCGGGGAGCAGGGACAGGGCACACTGGACTCTCAAAGCGTGCTATATTCCTGGTGCGTGGTACCGGCACTGGTGGCACCGGGCTGAGTGCACGCACATCAGGACGAGTACGGGGAGAAACAACAGTGTGCACAGGACTTAGGAGACGCACATGTGGCTTAGTGCGCGGTGCCGGACCTGGAGGCACTAGGCTGGAGACACGCACCATAGGGAGAGTGCGTGGAGGAGGCACAGGGCTCTGAAAACGCACTGGAAGCCTGGTGCGTGGTGTAGGCACTGGTGGTACTGGGCTGGGGCGAGGAGGTAGTGCCGGAAATACCGGACCGTGAAGGCTACTGGCTCCCTTGAGCACTGAGCCTTTCCAACCTTACCTGGTTGAATGCTCCCCGTCGCCCGACCAGTGCGGGGAGGTGGAATAACCTGCACCGGGCTATGTAGGCGAACCGGGAACACCATGCGTAAGGCTGGTGCCATGTAAGCCGGCCCGAGGAGACGCACTGGAGACCAGACGCGTTGAGCCGGCCTCATGACACCTGGCTCAATGCCCAATCTAGCCCTACCAGTGCGGGGAGGTGGAATAACCCGCACTGGGCTATGCACTCGTACAGGAGACACCGTGCGCTCTACTGCGTAACACGGCGCCTGCCCGTACTCCCGCTCTCCACGGTAAGCCTGGGAAGTGGGCGCAGGTCTCCTACCTGCCCTTGGCCCACTACCTCTTAGCCACCTCCCCAGAAATTTTTGGGGTCTCCTCTCGGGCTTCCAGCCACGTCTCCTTGCTGCCTCCTCATACCACCGCCTCTCTGCTTTTGCTGCCTCCAGCTCAGCTTTAGGACGGCGATACTCTCCCGGCTGTGCCCATGGACCTCTCCCGTCCAATATTTCCTCCCAAGTCCATGATTCCTGTGTATAATCCTGCTTGAACTCGCGCCGCTTGGTTCTGGATTGGTGGGTGATTCTGTAACGGCTTTCCTCTTCCTCTTCATCAGAAGAGGAGGAGCAGGGATTGAACCAAAATGCAGCGGATTGTGAAGACATAATTTATTAAACAAGACGGGAAAAACACGAAACGAAATACACTTGGATAAACTAACAAAATAACAAACGGTGTAGACAGACCTGAACGATGGACTCACATAACACGAATAATGCACGAACAGGGAATATAGCCTACACATAAATAAACGAAGAACAAACAAACCGAAAACAGTCCCGTGTGGCGCAACGACATACACAAACACAGGAGACAATCACCCACAACGAACACTGTGAAAACACCTACCTAAATATGACTCTTAATTAGAGGAACGCCAAACACCTGCCTCTAATTAAGAGCCATACCAGGCAACCCATAAACCAACATAGAAACAGAAAACATAGAATGCCCACCCAAACTCACGTCCTGACAAACTAACACATATAACAAACTAACAGAAATAGGTCAGGAACGTGACCATGAAAAGTAAAAATATAAATAGTAAAGTATATACACCCCAAAAAACTACTTAGGTAGTACTTTCAAGTATTTTTACATAAGCACTTTACACCACTGGTGCCAGTGCAGTGTTCGGATGCTAAAGTAAATTGCCGTTTTTGCCAAAATTATATAATTACTCCTCTAAATAAAATCATTCAAAATCTTTCACTAGAGAGCATGATTTGGCCACAGAGGATCCTTAGCTTCTTTTAAAAAATAGTTGAAGATTGTTTCAAATCACAAGTGTGTAGGTCTATGCCTATTTCTTTGGAAGCCCGCAAATTGTTTTTTAAGGCCAGGTCTCTCTACAGAGTGCATGCACTCAACTCTCCATAATGCACTCCGCTGTCTCCTGACAATTCTTGCGCATTCATTTGTTTGTGTGAATTGTTTGCCCTTTGATTGTTTATTCTTTTATAAATTCCCCATTACACATGTCACCAGTAGGCCTAATAAATGTACTGTTAATTAATGTCTGTTCACCCAGGTATTAATTAAAGTAATTTACTGTTCTCATTCTCGGAATGGAAATGGTTGCCGAGTTCACAACCTACTACACTTGTCAGAAATGACTTTTGTCCATTTTGTCATTGTCTACTCCATGTGAGCAATGAGAATGTGACTGGTTTCTCTGTTCTGATAACGATTAGGGAGAGCGCGCCTGAGCAAGCATAGAAGTACCTGGCCTGCTGCGGGATAATGTAGAAATTTTCCCATTTGGGGATGTTTGATTTTTGATTGTCTTTACTCACCACTTCCACCACTAATAACCTAATGTGTGTAGATTGATGAGGGGGAAAAAACTATTTAATCCATTTTAGAATAAGACTGTAATGCAACAAAATGTGGAAAAAGTCAAGAGGTCTGAATAATTACTGTATGTTGTAGTAATGTTCGAGTCAATCAAATATCAAATGAATACACAATAGTCATGTCAAAATGTAGAGAATTGCAAGAAAATAGGCTATAAAACGGCAATATGTTCTGTACACCCCATGTCAAAATGTGTGGAATTGCAAGAAAATGGGCTATAAAACGGCAATATGTTCTGTACACCCCATGTCAAAATGTGTGGAATTGCAAGAAATAACCTTTTGCTGCAATGGGGGTCCGAGTGAAAAAGTTTGGGAACCCCTGGACTAGTTGATACAATGTTGCAAGTTCGCTAGCAACAGCTTAACCCGGACCCAGTTGATTTATTTGATAGCCTTGTTGCACTTCACTAGTGATAGCTCAAGTCAACATCGATAGAAAGGGGGCCGACTGGCGGCGTAGAGAGATTATTGCGATTGAAAGAATCTGAATTTTCATCAGGATATTTTCTACTGTTTTTATTTCTCGGCTTTAGGCCTATGTATTTTACTTAGTTGACGATGGAAGTTAAAGGCCTACTGCTGCATTGGCCTATAGGATATCTCTGAGTTCCATGTACTCATTTCTTTAGCTTCCAATGGATCACAGTGTATCAATGTGTCCATATGACCGAGGCTGATTGTCACAACGACTCCTGCTCCCTCCCTCCCGGCGTTCGACGGCACCGGTCTACTAACCACTGGCCATGGCTTCATTATTACGCACACCTGTTCCCCATCATTACGCACACATGGTCGTCATTGCATCCTTGATTCCTCCCCCTTTATTTAGCCTTCAGTCACTAGGTGTTATTGTTTTCTCTCACGTTCTGTACGCGCCTCGTGTTTGTTCATCTGCACCGGTTCTTTATTAAACTCACCTTCTGCACCGGTTCTTTATTAAACTCACCTTCTGCACCGGTATCCTGACTCCCGGCGTATACATTGCACTGATGCTATTGCATTAGTTGAATTATTACTTAAAAGGTGTTCAGCTTTTTATGATTAACCACGTGACAGTGATTTTGAGAAACTTAAACTTTATTATGAAAATATAAACAAAAATGCTCATACAAAAATAATCATAACTGGCACACAGGTCGGTAGAAATGGTAGCTTCCCCAAACTTTAAACTCATAACACCCATACAAAAAAATTATGCACGTGTTTGCCCTCCTACTTCCTACATATCCCTCTCTCACTCCCTCCATGTCCCCCTCTCACTCCCTCCATGTGCCCCTCTCACTCCCTCCATGTCCCCTCCCACTTCCTACATATCCCCTCTCACTCCCTCCATGTCCCTCTCTCACTCCCTCCATGTCCCCCTCTCACTCCCTCCATGTCCCCTCCCACTCCCTACATATCCCCTCGCACTCCCTCCATGTCCCCGCTCACTTCCTACATATTCCTCTCTCCCTCCATGTCCCCCTCTCACTCCCTCCATGTACCCTCTCACTCCCTCCATGTCCCCCTCTCACTCCCTCCATGTCCCCTCCCACTTCCTACATATCCCCTCTCACTCCCTCCATGTCCCTCTCTCACTCCCTCCATGTCCCCCTCTCACTCCCTCCATGTCCCCTCCCACTCCCTACATATCCCCTCGCACTCCCTCCATGTCCCCTCTCACTTCCTACATATTCCTCTCTCCCTCCATGTCCCCCTCTCACTCCCTCCATGTCCCCTCTCACTTCCTACATATCCCCATCTCCCTCCATGTCCCCTCTCACTTCCTCCATGTCCCCCTCTCACTTCCTCCATGTCCCCTCTCACTTCCTCCATGTCCCCTCTCCCTGTTAGAAGTTTGAAGTTTGAGTTTATTTATTCTTGCTCACAGATAAAACTGAAGAAATGCAGAATTTACATTACGAATAATTGCAAAACATTGATTTAAAATCCATAACACATAATACGTGACATACATAGAATACAGAACACTTGAAACATTACAGGACATTTTTCATGATGGCAATTGAAAATGTCCCCTCTCACTCCTTCCATGTCCCCCTCTCATGTTTCTCTCTTACTCTCAGTTTCTCTCTCTCTCTTTCTCTCCATCCATCACACCCTCTTACCTTTTCTCCCCTCCCTCCCTCCCTCCCTCCCTCCCTCCGTCCGTCCGTCCGTCCGTCCGTCCGTCCGTCTGTCTATATGGTGGTGTTGATATGATGATTGTGGTAGGTAGGTTTTGCCAGAATGTTAATGAGACCTGGCTAGGGTAATGGGAATCCGCCCCCTCTCACGTACGCAGCACGGATGATTTGAACCTGTGGGTGTTTCAGTTGCGTAAGTGTGTACAGTTGAACTGAACTCTAGCCATGTGTGTGTGTGTGTGTGTGTGTGTGTGTGTGTGTGTGTGTGTGTGTGTGTGTGTGTGTGTGTGTGTGTGTGTGTGTGTGTGTGTGTGTGTGTGTGTGTGTGTGTGTGTGTGTGTGTGTGTGTATGTGTGTGTATGTGTGTGTGTGCGCGTGCGTGTGTGCGTGCGTGCTACTGTGTTTTGTGTTACTGTTAGAATATGCCCAGGAGTCTGTAAGCACACACACCATCTCCAACATGACTTTTTGTTTGTCGTCGACATGTGGGTTGTCGTGGTTACAGGAATGTGTATGTTGTGTGCCAAGCAGCATGTCTAATGGGGAGGGATTGATGGGTTGTTTGGCGGGTTGTGTCGTGTTTCTTTGGGAACGGGAGAGACGGGTGTCTCAGTAAGTGGCCTCTTAGTGAGTTGAAAGAGTTAAACAAATACTCACCCATTCATTTCATTTCAGGTCTAAGCCATCTAAGAACAGACAAGTTATTACAATGTAACAGCAGTCAAGAGATGTAATAACAATCAAGAGATGCAATAACAATCAAGAGATGTGAAACAGTCAAGAGTTGTAATAACAGTCAAGAGTTGTAATAACAATCAAGAGATGCAATAACAATCAAGAGATGCAATAACAGTCAAGAGATGTAATAACAATCAAGAGATGTGAAACAGTCAAGCGATGTAAAACAGTCAAGAGATGTGAAACAGTCAAGAGATGTAAAACAGTCAAGAGATGCAATAACAATCAAGAGATGCAATAACAATCAAGAGATGCAATAACAGTCAAGAGATGTAATAACAAGCAAGAGATGTGAAACAGTCAAGAGATGTAATAACAATCAAGAGATGCAATAACAGTCAAGAGTTGTAATAACAATCAAGAGATGTGAAACAGTCAAGAGATGTAATAACAATCAAGAGATGTGAAACAGTCAAGAGATGTAAAACAGTCAAGAGATGCAATAACAGTCAAGAGTTGTAATAACAATCAAGAGATGCAATAACAATCAAGAGATACAATAACAGTCAAGAGATGCAATAGCAATCAAGAGATACAATAACAGTCAAGAGATGTAATAACAATCAAGAGATGTAATAACAATCAAGAGATGTGAAACAGTCAAGAGATGTAATAACAATCAAGAGATGTGAAACAGTCAAGAGATGTAAAACAGTCAAGAGATGCAATAACAGTCAAGAGTTGTAATAACAATCAAGAGATGCAATAACAATCAAGAGATGTAATAACAATCAAGAGATGTGAAACAGTCAAGAGATGTAATAACAGTCAAGAGATGTAATAACAATCAAGAGATGCAATAACAGTCAAGACATGTAATAAAAATCAAGAGATGTGAAACAGTCAAGAGATGTAATAACAGTCAAGAGATGTAAAGCAGTCAAGAGATGTAAAACAGTCAAGAGATGCAATAACAGTCAAGAGATGCAATAACAATCAAGAGATGTAATAACAATCAAGAGATGCAATAACAGTCAAGAGATGTAAAACAGTCAAGAGATGCAATAACAGTCAAGAGATGTAATAACAGTCAAGAGATGTAATAACAGTCAAGAGATGTAATAACAATCAAGAGATGTAAAACAGTCAAGAGATGTAAAACAGTCAAGAGATGTAATAACAGTCAAGAGATGTAATAACAGTCAAGAGATGTAATAACAATCAATAGATGTAATAACAGTCAAGAGATGTAATAACAGTCAAGAGATGCAATAACAGTCAAGAGATGTAAAACAGTCAAGAACAATCACCGTACAGTTGAACAGTTAACCTTCTGAATGTACTCAGATTGAACTGGAGCTATACTCACTTCTCTGTCCGGATTCCCATAGTACACACAGACATAACTCATGCTAATGACTGTAATGACCATAATCATCTCTAACTCATAACTCTGTCTGTCACCTCCCTCAGAAAGGGACCAGGAAGTGTGAGCTCCAGTACAGCAGTATTTACACTATGTATGATGTCTCTCCATCTACTGACACATAGCCCATAACTCTCTCTCCTACAGAACAATGAATAGACAAAGACAGATTATATGAGGGATGGAGAGATTGAGAGGTGAGATTTCTAAGTGTGAAAAGAGGAAGATACATACAGACAGATATACAGACAGAGAGAGGGAAAAGGAGAGAAATTGACAGTGTAGAGGAGAAAGCGAGAGAAAGGCAGGAAGAGAAAGAGAGAGAGAAAAAGCAGCAATAATAATGTTTGTCCATCTTGAGACACCGTAGCCACTATATACATTTTAGAATAGTCCGAATTAATCTATGATAACTCATTAATTGATGTTTTTGCCGAGGAAATCTTAGTCACGCAATTTTACATCTAACATGTTTGGTGCAGTATTTCTCAAGTGGAAAAATGTGCATGAAAACGAGTCCTCTATCGTTGAATGACAACAAACACTTAATTGAAGAATCCCTACATTGACCAATGGAGAAATGACCGACGGTGTAGGCTTGGCTACCGAAATCCGGATTGCCTTGCAAATTTTTGGGGGGTGTGCTCGAACAGCCAAAAAAAACCTGGCTGAAGACCAAAACGAACAAAAACGTCAGAAAATGTTGTCATAATATATGCAAGAAACTGTTTCGGATGGGAAGCATGCAGATGCCTCAATAAGAGATAGAGAGTGATACAGTGCAGTAACCACAGGTGGTAGACAGTCCATCACACTCAGAGGAGAGTGTCTGAGACAACAACTCCTTGGGGAGACATGAAGGTGACTTTGATCAGACAAAGACAGAGGAGGCGAGAAAGAAGGATAGAGAGGGTAAAGAAGTGGAGAGGGTTCATAGTGGAGCAAATAGAGTGTGGGTTGGAGTGCCGGCTCAGAGAGGGGTCAGAGGGTGATATAAGGGTTGAGGGTGCTGAAGGGTTAAGGCGTCAGCATGCTTCAGTTCTGCTGGCACCTAGCTGAACTTGGCTAGGCGAACCGAATGAATGTGCTCGCATACTCCCTTAAAATACCTTTTCTTGAAAAATGAGTAAAAACAATCCCTACCGTTGACCAATCACCGACGAAGGGGTGTAGTTTTTGGCTACCGAACTTCAGCTAGCCTCCAGTAAAAATGGAGCTGAAGGGTTGTGTGTGTGGGGGGGTAGCTGAAGGGTTGTGTGTGTGTGTGTGTGTGGGGGGGGGGGGGGGGTGCTGAAGGGTTGTGTGTGTGTGTGTGGGGGGGGGGCTGAAGGGTTGTGTGTGTGTGGGGGGGGGGGGGGGGGGGCTGAAGGGTTGTGTGTGTGTGTGTGGGGAGGGGGGGATGAAGGGTTAGGAGCAATGATTTATAGATGACTGATAGGGGGCGCTGTGTTGACGCCACCGTGCCTCCATCTTGGCACTCCCTCACCTTTGTATAAAATATTTTGTAAGCTGTAGAAATGTATTTATTTATGTCTACATTCATCTTTGCCATATTTGTTCTATTACAGATACCTTAATACATACTTTTAAATTAGATTATGTGAGCATGCTAGCAGACTCATAGACTTCAAGTCATTGCGCTAACGCTATTTAGCATTAGCTCGCAAAACTACCTCTAACTGGACACAGAGACATAAAAATGTTATCCACTAGTTCATCTGATTCGGTTGAAGTAAATAAAGGGCCTAATTGCCAAAATTCTGAATTATCCCTTTAAGTCACAGTACACTGCTTCCCAGTGACCACAGGTAGAGGGAGACAAAGTTGGTTAATAAACAAAATAAAAACTATTTTATTTAACTATAAGAGGTCAGATTTAGATTAAACGTTATGTGTTGTGAATGTGATCTTGTCAAGTCGTGAATTGTATTCCTCTAGAGAAGTGGTGGTCAATTTACCTCCTTGAGAGTTACTGGGTGTGCAGGCTTTTGCTCCAGCCCTACGATAACATACCTGATTCAGATGTCAGGAGAATCAGGAGAGTCAGTAGAATCAACAGCCTCATTCATTACTATTCCACCTGTAGGTTTACCATGAAATTAAAGTGCTTTTTTATTTTTGAACTTGTCGAGGTGAACTCGGAGATGTTCGTCTCAACCCAGAGTTTTCAAAGCTCGTCTCTGTGTACAATAATGACTGTCACCCTTTAGAGAGGTGTCCAGTAAGGGATGTTGGACCTGCCCACCTTTTAAGTGCACTTTGAGGTGTTTAGGGATATTTACTGTTGAAAGGTACCATGTACCATGTAATCAGTTATGGAGCGATAAGATTTTTCTCAACCGTGACCTCTTGATCAACCCTAAAACGAACCCCATTTTACCACTTGCTCACTGTTGAAAGGTAGGAGTTGGTCACCCTGCGCCCTGTTATACGGAACAAAAGCATTATTTTTAGTTTCTGGCAGAATCTGGTCAAAAGTAGTACACAAAAGTGGTGCACTACATAGGGAATAGGGTGCCATTTGGGACACAACGTCTGGCTAATATGCCTGTCTAGTCAAGGGAGCATTGAATATATAATAATAATATAATAATATTAAATGCCATTTAGCAGACTCTTTTATACAAAGCGACTTAGTCATGTCTGGATACATTTTAAATATAGGTGGTCCCTGGAATTAAACCCACTATCCTGGCGTTGCAAGCGCAATTCTCAACCAACTGAGCTACAGATGACCATTTCTGGTCTTCTTGCTCAACATTGACCTGTTGCTTAACCCTATACCGATGGCATTATCTACCAAGAGAATTCTCTTCGATCATAATCACAGTCGTGTATATTCCCCCCAAGCAGACACATCGACTGCCCTAAAAGAACTTCCTTTGACTGGAAACCACATATCCTGAGGCTGCATTTATTGTAGCTGGGGATTTTTACAAGGCTAATCTGAAAACAAGGCTCCCTAAATTCTATCAGCATATCGATTGCGCAACCCGTGCTGGCAAAACCCTGGATCATTGTTATTCTAACTTCCGCGACGCATATAAGGCCCTCCCCCGCCCTCCTTTCGGAAAAGCTGACCATGACTCCATTTTGTTGCTCCCAGCCTATAGACGGAAACTGAAACAGGAAACACCTGCGCTCAGGTCTGTTCAATGCTGGTCCGACCAATCGGATTCCGCGCTTCAAGATTGCTTCGATTACATGGACTGGGATATGTTCCGCATAGCGTGGAACAACAACAGTGATGAATACGCTGATTCGGTGAGCGAGTTTATTATAAGTGCATCGGTGATGTTGTACCCACAGCGTCTATTAATAACCTCTCTGGGATAGGGGGCAGTATTTTCACGTCTGGATGAAAAGCGTGCCCCAAGTAAACTGCCTGCTACTCAGGCCCAGAAGCTATGATATGCATATCATTAGTAGGTTTGGATAGAAAACACTCTGAAGTTTCTAAAACTGTTTGAATAATGTCTGTGAGTTTAACAGAACTGATTTGGCAGGCGAAACCCCGAGCACAATCCATCCAGGGATTTTTTTTTAGGCCAATCTGTTTTCCATTAGCTTTCTATGGTAAGCCCGTTTTAATAGAAATATGCTTGCAGTTCCTGCGGCTTCCACTAGATGTCATTAGTCTTCAGAAATTGGTTGATGTTTTTCCTTTGAGTAATGAAGAAGTAGCCCTTTCCTTTCTGAGGCTCGAGCCAGGTGGACTGTTTTGTTTGGGGAGCGTGGCCTGAAGCGCGCTCCACTTTCATTTGATCAGCTATTGAACACGTTATAGTCCATCTTAAATTTGATCGATTATTTACGTTTTAAAATACCTAAAGTTGGATTAGGAAAGTTGTTTGTAATGTTTGGACCAAGATTACAGGTAACTTATTAGATATTTTGTAGTCCTGTTGGGCGAGTTGGAACCGTTTTTTTTCTGAATCAAATGCACCAAATAAATTGACATTTTGGTGATATAACGACAGAATTAATCGAACAAAAGGACCATTTGTGATGTTTATCGGACATATTGGAGTGCCAACAGAAGAAGCTCTTCAAAGGTAAGGCATGAATTATATCCTTATTTCTGAGTTTTGTGTCGCGCCTGGCGGTTTCAAATATGATTGTCATGTGTTTGTATGCGGGGTGCTGTCCTCAGATAATAGCATGGTTTGCTTTCGCCGTAAAGCCTTTTTGAAATCTGACACGGTAGCTGGATTCACAAGAAGTCAAGCTTTATTTTGGTGTATTGCACTTGTGATTGTATGAAAGTTAAATATTTTGAATAATTTAATTTGAATTTGGCACTTTGCCATTTCACCGGATGTTGTCAAATCAATCCCGCTAACGGGATTTGATCCATGAGAAGTTTTAAAACATTCCCCAACCAGAAACTGTGGATTAATGGCAGCATTCGCGCAAAACTGAAAGCGCGAACCACTGCTTTTAATCAGGGCAAGGTGACCGGAAACATGACCGAATACAAACAGTGTAGCTATTCCCTCCGCAAGGCAATCAAACAAGCTAAGCGTCAGTATAGAGACAAAGTAGAGTCGCAATTCAACGGCTCAGACACGAGAGGTGTGTGGCAGGGTCTACAGTCAATCATGGACTACAAAAGAAAAACCAGCCCCATCGCGGACCACGATGTCTTGCTCCCAGACAGACTAAACAACTTCTTTGCTCATTTTGAGGACAATACAGTGCCACTGATACGGCCCGCTACCAAAACCTGCGGGCTCTCCTTCACTACAGCCAACGTGAGTAAAACATTTAAACGTGTTAACCCTCACAAGGCTGCAGGCCCAAACGGCCTCCCCAGCGGCGTCCTCAGAACATGCACGGACCAGCTGGCTGGTGCGTTTACGGACATATTCAATCAATCCTTAACCTAGTCTGCTGTTCCCACATGCTTCAAGAGCGCCACCATTGTTCCTGTTCCCAAGAAAGCTAATGTAACTGAGCTAAATGACTACCGCCCCGTAGCACTCACTTTCCTCATCATGAAGTGCTTTGAGAGACTAGTCAAGGACCATATCACCTCCACCCTACCTGACACCCTAGACCCACTCCAATTTGCTTACCGCCCCAATAGGTCCACAGATGACGCAATCGCAATCACACGGCACACTGCCCTAACCCATCTGGACAAGAGGAATACCTATGTAAGAATGCTGTTCATCAACTACAGTTCAGCATTTAACACCATAGTACCCTCCAAACTCGTCATTAAGCTCGAGACCCTGGGTCTCGACCCCGCCCTGTGCAACTGGGTCCTGGACTTCCTGACGGGCCGCCCCCAGGTGGTGAGGGTAGGTAACAACATCTCCACCCCGCTGATCCCCAACTCAATCATCAAGTTTGCAGACGACACTACAGTGGTAGGCTTGATTACCAACAACGACGAGACGGCCTACAGGGAGGAGGTGAGGGCCCTCAGAGTGTGGTGTCAGGAAAATAACCTCACACTAAATGTCAACAAAACAAAGGAGATGATCGTGGACTTCAGGAAACAGCAAAGGGAGCAGCCCCCTATCCACATCGATGGGACAGTAGTGGAGAGGGTGGAAAGTTTTAAGTTCCTCGGAGTACACATCACGGACAACCTGAAATGGTCCACCTACACAGACAGCGTGGTGAAGAAGGTGCAGCAGCGCCTCTTCAACCTCAGGAGGCTAAAGAAATTTGGCTTGTCACCAACAACACTCACAAACTTTTACAGATGCACAATCGAGAGCATCCTGTTGGGCTGTATCACCGCCTGGTACGGCAACTGCTCCGCCCATAACGGTAAGGCTCTCCAGAGGGTAGTGAGGTCTGCACAACGCATCACCGGGGACAATCTACCTGCCCTCCAGGACACCTACACCACCCGATGTCACAGGAAGGCCAAAAAGATCATCAAGGACAACAACCACCCGAGCCACTGCCTGTTCACCCCGCTCTCATCCAGAAGGCGAGGTCAGTACAGGTGCATTAAAGTGGGGACCGAGAGACTGAAAAACAGCTTCTATCTCAAGGCCATCAGACTGTTAAACAGCCATCACTAACATTGAGTGGCTGCTGCCAACATACTGACTCAACTCTAGCCACATTAATAATGGAACATTTTATGTAATAAATGTATCACTAGACACTTTAAACGATGCCACTTTATATAATGTTTAAATACCATACATTACTCATCTCATATGTATATACTGTACTATATACCATCTACTGCATCTTGCCATCTTGATGTAATAAATGTATCACTAGCCACTTCAAACAATGCCACTTTATATAATGTTTACATACCCTACATTACTCATCTCATATGTATATACTGTACTTTATACCATCTACTGCATCTTGCCTGTGCCG
This sequence comes from Salvelinus fontinalis, assembly GCF_029448725.1. Lineage (NCBI taxonomy): Eukaryota > Metazoa > Chordata > Actinopteri > Salmoniformes > Salmonidae > Salvelinus > Salvelinus fontinalis. The sequence goes on from NC_074696.1 coordinate 20,207,285, forward strand.
TTCGGCCATCACTCATTCATACATTTTTATGTACATATTCTTATTCATTCCTTTACACTTGTGTGTATAAGGTAGTTGTTGTGAAATTGTTAGGTTAGATTACTTGTTAGATATTACTGCATGGTCGGAACTAGAAGCAGAAGCATTTCGCTACATTCGCATTAACATCTGCTAACCATGTGTATGTTACAAATAAAAAATTAAATTTGATTTGATATTCGTAAGTCTACTTTTAACCCTTCTCTTAACCCTACTCTTAACCCTATCCATACCATATTCTCCCTCTGGTTTGGTTTGGGAAGGTAGGCCTGCATTGGTCACCATCTATTATAAGTAATGGAAGGACCATTACTTTAAGCCTGTTTAAGTCTGAGATAGGGCTGTTACGGTAACCATATTAACACCACACCGGTGGCAATCAAATTCCCTGTGACCATTTAGTCACGGTAATTAGGCTTCTCCAAGCTCTGATGCTGCTGATGGTCATTAGTAGCCTACCAAACTTGCTAACTGCCTAGACTCAGCACTCTATTGTCCCTCTTATTGCTCTGCATCAATGCAAATGTAATTGAAAATCTACTCAAACACTTAATGAGAGCCCATGAGCTCATGTTGTGCAACATTTCTATAGGGTATGCAATTGCGTGAGAAAACAGAGTTTTGATGGCCTCTATTAAAAAGAGGAGGAACCTATCAGCTTTCTATAGGCTAGGCCTACTATATCTATTTGTCAACTTTCCTAATATTAAGCACATTGCTTGTCTTTACAACAGGAGTATAGCCTACAGTACCTGGCTTTCATGAAAATGAACCACGGGAAAAGTGTCCTCCATTCGCTATTTATGTGCATAGATGACATGTATTTTTTCCCCTGCCCCTGTTTCGAGAAAGGAGCATGATAATGGTCTATTCTAAATCAAAACAAATTTCACACATACAGTACCTTTCAAGGGTTTTCTTTATCTCTTTATTATAGTAAGGAAAAAAGTGTTAAATAAATCTAAATATATTTTATATTTGAGATTCTTCAAAGTAGCCACCCTTTGCCTTCATGACAGCTTTGCACACTCGTGGCATTCTCTCAACCAGCTTCATGAGGTAGTCATCTGGAATGCATTTCAATTTACAGGTGTGCCTTGTTAATTTGTGGAATTTCTTTCCTTCTTAATGCGTTTCAGCCAATCAGTCGTGTTGTGACAAGGTAGGGGTGGTATACATAAAATAGCCCTATTTGGTAAAATACCAAGTCCATATTATGGCAAGAACAGATCAAATAAGCAAAGAGAAATGACAGCCCATCATTACTTTAAGATATGAAGATCAGTTAATCTGGAAAATGTTAAGAACTTTGAAAGTCAAAAGTGCAGTCGCAAAAACCATCAAGCGCTATGAAGAAACTGTCTCTCATGAGGACCGCCACAGGAAAGGAAGACCCAGAGGTACCTTTGCTGCGGAGGACAAGTTCATTCGATTTAACTGCACCTCAGATTGCAGCCCAAATAAATGCTTCACAGAGTTCAAGTAACAGACACATCTCAACATCAATTGTTCAGAGGAGACTGTGTGAATCAGGCCTTTATGGTCGAATTGCTGCAAAGAAACCACGACTAAAGGACACCAATAATAAGACGAGTCTTGCTTGGGCCAAGAAACACGAGCAGTGGACATTAGACCGGTGGAAATCTGTTCTTTGGTCTGATGAGTCCAAATTTTAGATTTTTAGTTCAAACAGCCATGTCTCTGTGAGACGCAGACTAGGTGAATGGATCTCCGCATGTGTGGTTCCCACCCTGAAGCATGGAGGAGGAGGTGTGATGGTGTGGGGGTGCTTTGCTGGTGACACTGTTTTTGATTTATTTAGAATTCAGTTTAACTTAACCATCATGACTATCACAGCATTCTGCAGGGATATGCCATCCCATCTGGTTTGCGCTTACTGGGACTATCATTTGTTTTTCAACAGGACAATGACCCAACACACCTCCAGGCTGTGTAAGGGCTGTCTGACCAAGAAGGAGAGTGATGGTGTGCTGCATCAGATGACCTGGCCTCCGCAATCACCTGACCTCAACCCAATTGAGATGGTTTGGGATGAGTTGGACCGCAGAGTGAAGGAAAAGCAGCCAACAAGTGCTCAGCATATGTGGGAACTCCTTCAAGATTGTTGGAAAAGTATTCCAGGTGAAGCTGGTTGAGAGAATGCCAAAAGTGTGCAAAGCTGTCATCAAGGCAAAGGGTGGCTACTTTGAAGTATCTAAAATCTAAAATATATTTTGATTTGATTAACACTTTTTTGGTTACTACATGATTCCATATGTGTTATTTCATAGTTTTGATGTCTTCCATATTATTCTACAATGTAGAACGTAAAAATAAAGATAAAACCCTTGAATGAGTAGGTGTGCCCAAACTTTTGACTGGTACTGTATATTATTTAGTATATGTAAAGACAAGATTAAATCAAGATTAGTCTGATGGGTGACAATATTTGCCTATTACTTGGGAATTATATATTATCATTTGTGAATGATGCCCAGCTTGTGCAGTGGCGTGGAAATTCTAATCAAAAGGAAGAGAGACTGCAGATTCTTCACTTTTTATTATAAGGTTTACAAGTATGGAGCTGGTTAACAATCCACTCAACAACATTGCAGAGTTAAGAGCCAAACAAGCAAGAGTTGGGTCTCAGCCTTTATAGGAAAATACAACCACTGTCTACATGGCAGTTTAACAGGTGTGTGAGGATCATGGTGGGAAACATAGCCCACAAACTAGTGATAACGCCAGTTTTGTTACTCCTTTCTGCTGGTAGAATGTTCGCTGCTGCTCAAGCTAGCCTCTGATCTCTTTATATCTCCACCCAGCTGTGCCCTTGAAAGATACGAAAAGAACAGGATGGATCAAAAACTGTGGTCATTCTTAGAGGCTCTTTGTCTTTGGCCGCGTGAACAAGTCACTCAGAAACAAGAGAGGAAAAAACAATGGCTTCTTACATGAGAGAAACAGACAGTGGAAATGTACAGGTTTAAGGCTCATACAGCGCATTTGCATAACAATGTTTCTAATTTTGCCACCATAGCAGTAAGGCAAGACACAGCAAATGCCTTTTTTGTTGTTGACTTTTTCAAATCATAATCGCACACCTCATGTAGCCTAGCCCATATGCCTATATGTTTTGATAAGGTTTGTATCACAACTAAAGGGGCCAAATAACTTCTTAAAATGAATCACATTAATCCGCTTTACAACAGGTGTAGCGCCTAACACACGCAGTGGTTGAGTTTAAAGTTTGGGGAAGATAGTTTTCACCATAAAAATGCACCTTTATAATAAAAGCATTACATGCATAATTGCATTTGTGATCACTTTTGAGAATTCCCGCTAATTGATTGCATTTTGGAACATTTGCGCTTACAGCCTACTACTGTGTGTGCATTGCTGCGCTTAATGTGAAGAAATAGCCTAATAGTTTATCAACATTTTAAGCTAAACGTTCTGATCTGTTGCATCCGCCTCATTGCTTTAAAAAAAAAAATTGATGCTAGTGGTTGTATTCATTTGGGATCTATCGCATCCCAGACTATGTTTGGAATATTTATTTCTCGCACAGAATAGGACAAGTCAACTTTTATACTATGCAGGATAGTAGTTTCACATAGGCTAGTGCTTTTGATATTCGTTAGGCTTACTCATCTTGTTGGTTGATGAATAGTAAATATGGATAATTCTTCAATATGCGCCTCGGAATTGCGCAGTTGCATCCCCGATGTGTCTGTCTTCACTTGTAGCCTGTGAGAAGGACCCGATCACATGACGGGCTTAATAAGAATTTAGATATCTGAGAGAGCCAAGTGAGTGAGAGGTGCTTCGGAGCACTCAGCCGGGAGAAGGGTATTATAATTATTATATTCAGCCCAAGGGCACAACGACCACACAAAAGGGATGTTGCCGGGAAAATCGAGGCATTATCAAGTGCTTGTCAAATTGTGAATGAGAGACTGATAAAGTGTGTGCAGCCTGCACAAAAAATAAAGCAGAGCTCATGCCTTTCATGTGACTTTTTTCAAATCATCATGAGAGTCGCATCATGCAGCCTTGGAATGTATTAAAATCAAAACATATAGCCCAATGTTTGTATCACAACTACAGTTGCATAAATAACCCTAAATTAAGCAAATAGGAGGACCAATTTCTTTGTTAACCGCTCAACACAAAATAGCCGCATGTGCGCACTCCCTCAAATCATTTGGAGAAAATATCCTTTCTATTTTATTCAGCTATGTTCAATTGTATTCTTCATACTATAATATAAAATAATGCCACTGAATTCTCAGCAAATCTTGTCTGCTAAATGAACTAGTGTAGCCCACGGCCATATGGCATAGCCAGACCTGGGCCTAACATAAGGATAACTCAGAGTATGCTATTCTGTTCAACTAAAAAATACTACATTTTCGTCATATCATGTTTCTTTAGACTGGTCTAAAATAAATAATGGATTTATTGTGATGGCGTAGGCTATATTATATTGATTTATTAGACTTTTTAAAATGTAGATATTCCAAAGGCTTGCGTCAGTGGCTTGTAGGCTATGCGTGGAAGCCACGAGATGCTAAATGTGTTTATGTTAATTAACGGTCAATTACCGTGAGACCGGCAGTTATTTGCTTGACAATCACCAGCTGACAAAATGTCGTGACCGCCACAGCCCTAGTGTGAGAGCATTTGAGGTACTCTTTAACATTGACATCTTGCTCAACCTTCACTTCTGCCTCAGCCTCTGCCCTAGCCATACCACAGTAATTCAACACCTTTTCACTCTTGTTGTTGCAGATGGACCGCGTTCACAAATCCCAGATTGGTCCAGGATTTGGACTAACCACGCCCCTTATGAGGAAACCCAGCTCATCGTGTGCCGTGTGCCGACTGAGGTTCAACTCAGAGGTAGGCAGAGTTTGATCTCTTACAGGGCAGTACCAGGGATGCTGCAGAGTTTCACCACATACAGGGCAGTACCAGGGATGCTTGCAGAGTTTGAACTTAACCAGTAGATATATACTAAGTGATGTGTAGTGTTAACCAGTAGATATATACTAAGTGTTGTGTGGTGTTGACCAGTAGATATATACTAAGTGTTGTGTGGTGTTGACCAGTAGATATATACTAAGTGTTGTGTGGTGTTGACCAGTAGATATATACTAAGTGGTGTGTGGTGTTAACCAATAGATATATACTAAGTGTTGTGTGGTGTTGACCAGTAGATATGTACTAAGTGTTGTGTGGTGTTGACCAGTAGATATATACTAAGTGTTGTGTGGTGTTGACCAGTAGATATATACTAAGTGTTGTGTGGTGTTGACCAGTAGATATATACTAAGTGTTGTGTGGTGTTGACCAGTAGATATGTACTAAGTGTTGTGTGGTGTTGACCAGTAGATATATACTAAGTGTTGTGTGGTGTTGACCAGTAGATATATACTAAGTGTTGTGTGGTGTTGACCAGTAGATATATACTAAGTGTTGTGTGGTGTTAACCAGTAGATATATACTAAGTGTTGTGTGGTGTTGACCAGTAGATATATACTAAGTGTTGTGTGGTGTTGACCAGTAGATATATACTAAGTGTTGTGTGGTGTTAACCAGTAGATATATACTAAGTGTTGTGTGGTGTTGACCAGTAGATATATACTAAGTGTTGTGTGGTGTTAACCAGTAGATATATACTAAGTGCTGTGTGGTGTTGACCAGTAGATATATACTAAGTGTTGTGTGGTGTTAACCAGTAGATATATACTAAGTGTTGTGTGGTGTTAACCAGTAGATATATACTAAGTGTTGTGTGGTGTTGACCAGTAGATATACACTAAGTGTTGTGTGGTGTTAACCAGTAGATATATACTAAGTGTTGTGTGGTGTTGACCAGTAGATATATACTAAGTGTTGTGTGGTGTTGACCAGTAGATATATACTAAGTGTTGTGTGGTGTTGACCAGTAGATATATACTAAGTGTTGTGTGGTGTTGACCAGTACCAATATACTAAGTGTTGTGTGGTGTTGACCAGTAGATATATACTAAGTGTTGTGTGGTGTTGACTAGTAGATATATACTAAGTGTTGTGTGGTGTTGACCAGTAGATATATACTAAGTGCTGTGTGGTGTTGACCAGTAGATATATACTAAGTGTTATGTGGCGTTAACCAGTAGATATATACTAAGTGTTGTGTGGTGTTGACCAGTAGATATATACTAAGTGTTGTGTGGTGTTAACCAGTAGATATATACTAAGTGTTGTGTGGTGTTGACCAGTAGATATATACTAAGTGTTGTGTGGTGTTGACCAGTAGATATATACTAAGTGTTATGTGGCGTTAACCAGTAGATATATACTAAGTGTTGTGTGGTGTTGACCAGTAGATATATACTAAGTGTTGTGTGGTGTTAACCAGTAGATATATACTAAGTGTTGTGTGGTGTTGACCAGTAGATATATACTAAGTGTTGTGTGGTGTTAACCAGTAGATATATACTAAGTGTTGTGTGGTGTTGACCAGTAGATATATACTAAGTGCTGTGTGGTGTTGACCAGTAGATATATACTAAGTGTTATGTGGCGTTAACCAGTAGATATATACTAAGTGTTGTGTGGTGTTGACCAGTAGATATATACTAAGTGTTGTGTGGTGTTGACCAGTAGATATATACTAAGTGTTGTGTGGTGTTGACCAGTAGATATATACTAAGTGTTGTGTGGTGTTGACCAGTAGATATATACTAAGTGTTGTGTGGTGTTAACCAGTACATATACTTTGCGGATGGCACAGGTTTGATATTGGATGAGATGTATGAGATGAAAATCTCTCAGAGTTTATAAGTTGCTCTGGATAAGAGCATCTGATAACTGATGAAACACTAATCATGTTAGATCTCTGGCTTGACCCTGTGGTTATATAACTTGAGTTCGTACTACTGCATGGTCATTGGAGTTGTTGTCTGTTGTGTGATTCAGTGCTTCTGGTTCTATTTTCTCTGTGTAGAGCCAGGCCTCATCCCATTACAATGGTACCAAACACTTCAAGAGGCTCAAAGCCCTTGACTCACCGGACTGCAAGACCAGAGCCCCCGACACAGTAACCAAGGAAACCACGACCAAGAGCGTATCACCCTGCCTTGTGCCGCCCAGCTCAGAACCCAGTTCAAGAGGTTGGTGTGTGTGTGGTGTGTGTGTGTGTGTCAATGACTGTATATGTGAATGCAAAAATCGATCAATCACATGACACCATTCATTCATATGTGAAGACTCAATAGCACATTAAAGCCAAATAAAGATGGTTAAGATGGCGTCTCGTGGAGACATAACATGAACAGTTTGGGCCACTCCAGTAAGTGACGTAGCTCAGTGCTGGCCCTCTCACTGAGTAACTCATGTTGAAGACTGAACGATGTACTGAAGGCCGCCATTAGCAACTAAATTATCTTTATAACTTCTTCTGTGTGCGATTTTAAAATAATCGATTCTAGGACATTTGCTGTATTAGAAGCAATAATTGGCATCATGATTGTCTTATTATTTAAGGCCAACCAGTACCGTGGTCGGCCTTGAACTTCAGTGGCTTCAATGAGAGGGGGCAGTCTTTCTCCCCTTGTGTGCACTGCGTGCATACGTGCGTGTGTGTGTGTGTGTTCATGAGTGCATGTGCACGTGTTTGTGTGCACCTGTCTATCCTCACTGTCAAAAAGAGCAGATGTCCTCTACATTACCCTAAATACATATTAAATACAGTGCATTCGGGAAAGTATTCAGACCCCTTGACTTTTTCCACATTTTGTTACATTACAGCCTTATTCTAAAATGAATTAAATATTTTTTTCCCTCATCAATCTACTGACAATACACCATAATGACAAAGCAAAAACAGGTTTTTAATTTTTTTTGAGAATGTATTTAAAAAATATCACTTTGACATAAGTATTCAGACCCTACATACATGTATACATACAGTTGCAGTCGGAAGTTTACATACACCTTAGCCAAATACATTTAAACTCAGGTTTTCACAATTCCTGACATTTAATCCTAGTAAAAATTCCCTGTCTTAGGTCAGTTAGGATCACCACTTTATTTTAAGAATGTGAAATGACAGAATAATAGTAAAGAGAATGATTTATTTCAGCTTTTATTTATTTCATCACATTCCCAGTGTGTCAGAAGTTTACATGCACTCAATTACTATTCGGTAGCATTGCCTTTAAATTGTTTAACTTCGGTCAAACGTTTCGGGTAGCCTTCCACAAGCTTCCCACAATAAGTTGGGTGAATTTTGGCCTATTCCTCCTGTTGTCCTTAAGCCATTTTGCCACAACTTTGTAAGTATGCTTGGGGTCATTGTCCATTTGGAAGACCCATTTGCGACCAAGCTTTAACTTCCTGACTGATGTCTTGAGATGTTGCTTCAATATATTCACATAATTTTCCTGCCTCATGATGCCATCTATTTTGTGAAGTGCACCAGTCCACAACATGATGCTGCCACCCCAGTGTTTCACGGTTGGGATGGTGTTCTTCGGCTTGCAAGCTTCCCCCTTTTTCCTCCAAACACAACGATGGTCATTATGGCCAAGCAGTTCCATTTTTGTTTCATCAGACCAGAGGACATTTCTCCAAAAAGCACGATCTTTGTCCCCATATGCAGTTGAAAACCGCAGTCTGGATTTCTTAATGGCGGTTTTGGAGCAGTGGCTTCTTCCTTGCTGAGCGGCCTTTCAGGTTATGTCAATATAGGAACTGTTTTACTGTGGATATAGATACTTTTGTAACAGTTTCCTCCAGCATCTTCACAAGGTCCTTTGCTGTAGTTCTCAGATTGATTTGCACTTTTCGCACTAAAGTACGTTTGTCACGAATACTACCGAAGGTGGCTCCCCTTCCCGTTTGGGTGGCGCTCGGCGGTCGTCGCCGCCGGTCTACTAGCTGCCACCGATCCCTTTTTCCTTTTCGTTTATGTCTGTCTAATTGTTTTTACCTGTTCCTTGTTGGGGTTTTGGGAGGTGTACTATTTAGTTTCGTTTCGCCCGCTAGTGTTTGTGCGGGCTTATTGGTTGTCATTGTACATAGGAGGTGTATCATTGATTTTGGGTTTTCGCTGTCCAGTTTATTTAACAGTGGTCTTTGGGTAGTGTTTGCGCCTGTGTTTTGGCATCACCCATTTTTGTACCTGTTCCTGTTGACTGTGGACATTAAAGCGTTTGTTCCCGTGAAACTTCTACTCTCTGCGCCTGACTCTACACCCATCATTCTCCTGACGTTACAACGTTAATCTCTAGGAGACAGAACGTGTCTCCTTCCTGAGCGGTATGACGGCTGCGTGGTCCCATGGTGTTTATACTTGCGTACTATTGTTTGTACAGATGAACGTGGTACCTTCAGGTGTTTGGAAATTGCTCCCAAGGATGAACCAGACTTGTGGAGGTCTACATTTTTTTCTGATGTCTTGGCTGATTTCTTTTGATTTCTCCCATGATGTCAAGCAAAGAGGCACTAAGTTTGAAGGTAAGCCTTGAAATACATCCACAGGTACACCTCCAATTGACTCAAATGATGTCAATTAGCCTATCAGAAGCTTCTAAAGGAATTTTCTGGAATTTTCCAAGCTATTTAAAGGCACAATCAACTTAGTGTATGTAACCTTCTGACCCACTGGAATTGTGATACAGTGAATTATAAGTGAAATAATCTATCTGTAAACAAGTCTAACAGACTTGCCAAAACTATAGTTTGTTAACAAGACATTTGTAAAGTGGTTGAAAAACTAGTTTTAATAACTCCAACCTAAGTGTATGTAAACTTCCGACTTCAACTGTATATTCTCAGTCTTTAGAGGTTCAAACGCAGCCCTTTGCTTGTGTGTTTGTAATGTATGCAGATCTGTGAGTATGTATGCGTCCACAGCTGTAGGAGTTTGCGTTGTTTGTTCATCTCTGCAGATCTGGGAGTGTGTATGTGTCTTTATATCACAACAGGTTGGTGGCACCTTAATTGGGGTAATGGCTGGAGCGGAATCAGTGGAATGGTATCAAATACATAAAATACATGTTTCCATGGTTTCCAGGTGTTTGATACATTCCCTTATCACATTTGTTGGTGTGCATGAGTGTTTTAGAGAGTGGGAGGCATATTGTTTGATAATAATGCGACATAGTGAGAGACCATTTTGATTTAATGCGATAGAGTGAGTTTTTCTGCGTGTGGAAGAAACAGGGGAGCCATGTGTTGATGACTTTGTCAAACAGCCTTATTGCCATTTTAGAGAGACATCAATGAAAACAGACAAACAAACCCTCACAGGCCTAATCACCATTACCAAGGCAAGGTCTGTCTCACTGTCAGTCTGTCTCACTGCAGATAATGGAGTATAATCATCTCAATCCAAGCCTCTAATTTTCCTACTCTGAAAAATTGAATCAGATTCCCATAGGGGTAAATCCATATGAATTAAGACCATCGAAGAAGTGGTCAGAAAGTGACTTTTTGGACCTGAATGCCAAAACAGGTGCTCAAAGTTGACCCATTTTGTATTCCCCATCATACAATGAGACATCTATGTCTTCATCACTGGAAAAGACAAACAGTTGAGTTTAATATAAATTAAAAGCTTATTAACAGGGTTGTCCAACTATTTTAAAACGTCTTGATTTTTTAATTTTTTTTAAACAATCTTTTTTTTTAACCTTTGATGTCAATGATTTAAAATCTCAGATTCTTCTCATATTCGCATATGCTGTAGCTTAGAACCGATTTGAGGTTTTTGTGTTGTGCCCGCCATTGGTTGAGACACAACATGGTCTTGAATACAGGGTGCCATTTCAATCATAGAAATATAATTCATAGAATGGACCTATCCCTTCAGACCATTGCAATTCAGCTGGTACACCATTGAAATTGAATTTAAATTTTAACTTTAGAAGCTTTTCAGAACTCAAATACCCTACAGGTTTGCATTTCCTGCTAGGCAGGAAGATTCTCAGAAACAAAAGAGTGATCAAATTAAGATCCTACATCTGTAGGTCTCCTATGGAGGATTGACAGTATAATTTAAAACAACAGATCCTCCCATTCAACTCAACATTCTTTGATGTGTGGATGTCCAACCATCTTTGTGGTACTATTTAAAAGTCGAAATTTCTATTTGAATTCCCATTTTAGTACTTTTAACAGTCAAAACATGACACCCACCCTATATTCAAGAGCATGTTATCTCAACCGATGGCTGGCACAACACAAACACCTCAGATGATGTAAAATGTGGACACGTTTTAGATAATTGATGCTTAAGGCTAAAAAATGACATAATTGCTGTAAATAAATAAATAAAACATTCAATAAATTCTAGAATTGTTTGACAACCCTGTTTTTGTAAACTTTTAAAAGACATCAATCTCAACCGTTTATCTTTTCCAGTGATCAAAAAAGGTAAACTTTCAGGACTTCTATCCCTTGAATGTTTTGGCATTCAGTTCCAAAAAGTAACTTTCTGAGCAAGTCAACAATGGGCAAATACTGTATGTAATGAAGCTTTTGTTAAAATCAAAAAGTCAAAAAGTGATTGAATTCAAGTGGATTTACCCATAGGAAATCTTTGATTATTACCAAGATTACAGCTAATGAATCTCATACACACTGGTGTGCTTTTATCTGTCTCAGTGAGTTATGGTAAGAGTTGAGAAACTTGGTATGCTTCCCAAATGGCACCCTATTCACTATCTAGAATAGGGTGCCGTTTGGGACGCAGACCCTGCAGTGGTAATCAGCATTAGAGACTCTATTAGAGGTTGATGTAGGAGAGAAGAAAGCATCAGAGTAAACTTGTCTCCCCTCTCTCTCACCACCACTGTCACACACACAAACACTCTCCCCACTAATTCACCATTCACCACACTCAAATTGTTTTCATTTTACGATGACAGAAAATGGAGGGATAAACCCTTATCACGATGCTCTTTTCTATTCTTCTGTGTAGATGTCACAGCCGGAGCCGTGTTGTCACCACCCTCTGCCTCTGGGGTGGTTCCATCGACCTGCTGCCCTTCTGTATCCATGGAAATGCCCTCTGACCCCTCTCTGTCACTCTGTCCCCTGATGGAGAAGGAGATGGAGGGAGAGGTGGAGGAGGTTGTGGAGTCGGAGGAAAAGAAGGCCAAGAGACAACTATACTGTTCTCTCTGCAAGGTGGCGGTCAACTCTGCATCCCAGCTACAGGCTCACAACAGCGGTGAGAATGAAGCTTTACTGACCGGTTTGTGTACAGGTGTGTGTCATCATCATGTTGCAACAAGTCCGTCTTCTTAATCATTGCTCTCATCGGGTCAATACCACACCAATCGATCACTCACTCCCTATCCCCAAGGGCTAGGCGATTATTGCCATCTTGATCTGATAGGTAAAGTGTATGTTAGGACAGGGTCTCTATCTCTCTCTTGTTATTCTCCCCATTGAGATGCACCTTTATGTTGTAGCCAGATGCCCGACTTTGTTAATACTGTACTTAGTTGGCGTCTCTGCTTCTAACCTTTGACCCATCTGACCTTTCACCCTGTCAGGCACGAAACACAAGACAATGCTGGAGGCCAGGAGCGGCGACGGAGCCATAAAGTCATTCCCCAGGTCAGGGGTCAAAGCCAAGCTGGCCACTCCCACTGAGGTGTCGACTGGGCTCCAGAACAAAACTTTCCACTGTGAGATCTGCGATGTGCACATCAACTCCGAGACACAACTCAAACAGGTTAGTTGTATACTGTATTTAAACTGAAATCCGCCCTTTTATGAATATTTATACATCTGCGTTCCAGAGATGAGAGGAAAAAGATGGATTTTAATTAGGTTTAGTGTTTCCGTAAATTTCCTGTGACCTGGTGAATCTCTGAGCTAGACTGACCCATTTGGCTAAGACATTTCCTTCTCCCTCATCCCTGTCGCCCCCCCCCCCCTCCTCTCTCCACCCCGCCCCTTTCTCTCTCCTCAGCACATCAGTAGTAGAAGGCATAAAGACCGTGCAGCAGGGAAGCCAGCCAAGCCCAAGTTTAGCCCCTATGGTCTGCCGTCTCAACGCAACCAGAATCTACAGACAGTGAGTACCACATTATTGTCTTTTGGCAGTACTTTACTGGAGGTTTTGTTGTGGACTGTTTGTGGTTTACATCTGGTATGATTGGATTGGAGTTGTTTTGCAAAGTGTTGTAGATTGTGGAACAGGTGTGATAGCGTTATGGTTGCGATCACGTTGTGATTTAATTGTAGACTGGATGTGATCATGTTGTGATTTAAATGTAGACAGGTTGTGATCACGTTGTGATTTATTGTAGACTGGTTGTGATCATGTTGTGATTTAATTGTAGACTGGTTGTGATCATGTTGTGATTTAAATGTAGACTGGTTGTGATCATGTTGTGATTTATTGTAGACTGGTTGTGATCATGTTGTGATTTATTGTAGACTGGTTGTGATCATGTTGTGATTTAAATGTAGACTGGTTGTGATCACGTTGTGATTTATTGTAGACTGGTTGTGATCATGTTGTGATTTATTGTAGACTGGTTGTGATCATGTTGTGATTTAAATGTAGACTGGTTGTGATCATGTTGTGATTTAAATGTAGACTGGTTGTGATCATGTTGTAATTTTAATTGTAGAATGGTTTTGATCACGCTGTGTGTGGTTTCCAGGTTGGGATCACTCTGAGGAAGGAGCAGGACTTGGCAAAGCCTCTCGTCTCGTGCCTCTTACAGCGGCATCTCTCCCTCGCTGCTGCTGCTGCCATGGCAACCCTGTCCCCGTTCCATTTGCGCCCTGCCCCTACATCTGGCTCCGCCCTCTTTCAGACTCAGCCCCTCCACCAGACCCTATTACATCCTGCCCCAGGACCTCTCCGTACGGCACATACATCAGTTCTTTTCTCACCGTACTGACTCAGACCTGAACCAGATTTGGCCTACTCCTGACTCAGACCCATGTCAGATGTACCAGAACCCAACAGAATCTGTGGGACCAGTGCAGACAAAATGCAGTCTGTAAAGTTGGAAACAGAACTGGGATCAGATTCAGAGTATTTATCTCTACTGACCATCTTGGACCAGGGTGTCTATGTTGGTTTTTGTGCCATGCTTGAGTGTGTGCGTGTGTTCATGTGTTCGATCGTGTGTTCGTGTGTTTGTCATGAAATATGAGTATTGTTTTTCAATAAAGAATTTGTTGCTTACCTTGATACTAATCCCTCTTTGGGTCGCGTTCAAGAATTTCTCAAACTGAAATGAATTAAGAGACTCAGATCCTTTATTTTGGCTTCAAACGATGGGCCTCAATTATTTATTACTGAGAGTACAGGTAATCCCCTTGGCTTAACTTCTTCAGATAAATCACAACAGGAATGTGCTCCTTGACCGTGACTTTATTGTCTGGGAGATGCTGCTGTGCACAGGAGGACCCAGGCCCCATGAATCTCTGTAGAGATCCATTTAATCAGACATATGTTGGTAAATCTAATGTTTTGGTGGGCGGTAGTCTATAAGAAGGGGTTAACCCCTATCAAATAGAACTATTCGACATCCTTAACAAGATTTTTAACAATATACGTACATATTATCATATGTTTGTATGGCAATCAAAGCAGGGAGGGGGGTCTTCAAGAGGGGTTATCCAAAGTATAAGAGGTAGTGGTAGTGCATATGAAAACAGTTGTGTGCATTGTGCCTACAAGCTACATACAGATACAGGATTGTGTCGAGGCACAGATCTGGGAAAGGGTAACAAAAAATGTCTACAGCATTGAAGGTCCCCAAGAACAGTGTCCTCCATCATTCTTAAATGGAGGAGGATTGGAACCACCAAGACTCTTCATAGAGCTGGCCGCCCGGCCAAACTGATCAATCGGGGGAGAAGGGCCTTAGTCAGGGAGGTAGGTGACCAAGAACCCGATGGTCAGTCTGACAGAGCTCCAGAGTTCCTCTGTGGAGATGGGAGAACCTTCCAGAAGGACAACCATCTCTGCAGCACTCCATCAATCAGGCATTTATGGTAGTGGCCAGACGGAAGCCACTCCTCAGTAAAAGGCACATGACAGCCCGCTTGGAGTTTACCAAAAGGCACCTAAAAGACTCTCAGACCATGTGAAAGAAGATTCTCTGGTCTGATGAAACCAAGATTGAACTATTTGGCCTGAATGCCAAGCGTCACGTCTGGAAGACACCTGGCACCATCCCTACGGTGAAGCATGGTGGTGGCAGCATCATGCTGTGGGGATGTTTTTCAGCATGCAGGGACTGGGAGACTAGTCAAAGTACAGAAAGACCCTTGATGAAAACCTGCTCTAGAGCGCTCAGGACCTCAGACTGGGGCGAAGGTTCACCTTCCAACAAGACAATGAACTGAACCACACAGCCAAGACAACGCAGAAGTGGTTTCGGGCCAAGTCTCTGAATGTCCTTGAGTGGCCCAGCCAGAGCCTGGACTTAAACCAAATTGAAAAGCTCTGGAGAGACCTGAAAATTGCTGTGCAGTGACGCTTCCTATCCAACCTGACAGAGCATGAGAGGATCTGAAGAGAAGAATGGGAGAAACTCCCCATCGGTGTGCCAAGTTTGTAGCGTCATACTAAAGAAGACTTGAGGCTGTAATTGCTGTTAAAGGGGCTTCAACAAAGTACTGAATAAAGGGTCTGAATAATTCTGTAATTGTGATATTTTCCATGTTTTTTTAATATATTTGCAAAAAATAAAAATAAAACAGTTTTTGCTTTGTCATTATGGGGTAATGTGTGTAGATTAATGATTTTTGTATTGTTGAATATGGCTGTAATATAACAAAATGTGGAAAAAGTCAAGGGGTCTGAATACTTTTCGAATGTACTTTATCTAAGGAACTGTTTCAGAGGAAGATGTGTTTATAATCAGCTGAATCCCAGTCGACCTTCAGTGACTAAGAATACCAGCATACATCTGAGAGAAAAGTAGAAGTGCTTTTTGGGGATTCTAATGGTACATGTAAAGTGCTTTTAGCCTAATGGCCACGATGAAGGAAGGCTCTTATATAAACAACGTCCCACTCATTAGATCAGATCTCCTGCTGCTCTTACGGATGTGCTTGAAGGATCTAAGAAGCACTGCCCATTCTCTTCAACTCAGGTTTGTTTCCAGTGGTTTGAGATGAGATTAGCGAGATGGATTGTGTGTGTCTGTATGTAACATTTTAGATATGCTTCAATTTACCACTTCAATAATTTCAGAGGTCATGACCTTTATGTTACCTTTGAACCTACTGCATTGCTCATGGAGTGGTGTAATCAGTCTCTCAGAAATAAACCCGATTCCTGCTATATTAGAAACTTTCACCGAAGTCCGCCACTAATGCTAGTATCTACTCACAGTTGCTCCAGTACTAATAACTAAATTCGCCTGGAAAGAAAATCACCCCTCACTCGATCACAGCAGCATCCTCATCCTCCCTCTCAGCATGGCTGCCATATTGCTTACATTCATTCTCTGGAGCCGTGATAGAGAACATCTGTGTGTGGGATACTCAGGGTAATATTTAATATTCCAGCGCTTGTCAGACAACAGACCCCCTTTTAGCCCTCTGGCCAAGCCCGGCTGCTCTGCTCTTCACCTCATTCTGTCTCTCACTTCCTCTCCCTTTCTTTTTCTCCTTCTCCCGCTCCTCCTCCGTCTCAATCTCTCTCTTGCTGTCTCACTCACACGCACGCACACAATGAAAAGAATAATTGATTCAACTTTTAAAGAGCTATTCAACACACAAAGAATATCAAAGCACTTTAAAGCAACAAAAAAATACAAGACCTTTAGAGAAAAACTACTTAATTCATGAGATGGAAGGTCATGAGAGGGTCGGGAAAGTTCATGGCTTGAATGTTCATTGGAGGAAGGTGGTCAAAGGGGGCAAGCAAGTCTGGGGGGCCGGCAGGCAGCACGGCGTCATCAAGGTGTCTCACCATCCCTGCTGTCTGTGTGGCTTCTCCATGGTAGGATTTGGATTGAGTTTAAACTCAGCTACTCCAGTTCATGGACTCTGTATAAGTGTAGCTAGTTAGCTACTCCTTCAATACTAACAAAATGAATCACCCACTTGAGTGAAGCTATGGTAGTCAAGTGGTGCCAGAAAGCACACCACATTTCAATAATAACTCAAAAGTAGCCTTCCAACTTAGTCTTCCCTTAGATCCTCATCCTCATACAGTCTATCATAGTGCCATCCGTTTTGTCACCAAAGCCCCATACACTACCCACCATTGCGACCTGTACGCTCTCGTTGGTTGGCCCTCGCTTCATACTCTTCGCCAAACCCACTGGCTACAGGTTATCTACAAGTCTCTGCTAGGTAAAGCCCCACCTTATCTCAGGTCACTGGTCACCATAGCAGCACTCACTCGTAGCACGCGCTCCAGCAGGTATATCTCACTGGTCACCCCCAAAGCCAATTCCTCCTTTGGTCATCTTTCCTTCCAGTTCTCTGCTGCCAATGACTGGAACAAACTGCAAAAATCTCTGAAGCTGGAGACTCATATCTCCCTCACTAGCTTTAATCACCAGCTGTCAGAGCAGCTCACAGATCACTGCACCTGTACATAGCCCATCTGTAAACAGCCCATCTATCTACCTACCTCATCCCCATACTGTATTTATTTATTTTGCTCCTTTGCACCCCAGTAGCTCTACTTGCACATTCATCTTCTGCACATCTACCATTCCAATGTTTTAATTGCTATATTGTAATTACTTCGCCACCATGGCCTATTTATTGCCTTAACTCCCTTAACTTACCTCATTTGCACTCACTAGCCGTTTGTTTGTTTGGCAAGCTAGCTAATGTTAGCTGGCTAGCTGGCAATTGTTTTGATTCGAATGCCAGCCAGTGTCCGGAGGTTGAGGATGGAGAGAAGCCGAAAGCAAGATGGCACAGTAGAGTTGTGCAGTGATTTTTTTATATTTTAAATTTCACCTTTATTTAACCAGGTAGGCTAGTTGAGAACAAGTTCTCATTTGCAACTGTGACCTGGCCAAGATAAAGCATAGCAATTCGACACATACAACAACACAGAATTACACATGGAATAAACAAAACATAGTCAATAATACAGTAAAACAAAAGTGTTTGTGTCACACTGCTTTGCTTTATCTTGGCCAGGTCGCAGTTGCAAATGAGAACTTGTTCTCAACCAGCCTACCTGGTTAAATATATATATATATTTTTAAATCACTGCACAACTCTGCTGTGGCGTCTTGCTTTCGGCTTCTCTCCATCCTCAACCTCCGGACACTGGCTGGCATTCGAATCAAAACAATTGCCAGCTAACATTAGCTAGCTAGCCAAACAAACAAACGGCCTAAGACTGTAACTGAGGTGGCCTGTAATAGTAAAAAGAACGGACACAAGTTTATGTCTGCAAAGTTCTGTTGCTTTCTTTATTCTGAAGAATGTTTTTTTCTCTTGTTCAATTGTCAATTTTCTTGTTTGTACTTTTAAAACATTCACATCAAACAATTGCACACTTTCAATTACACAACATAAATGCACTTTACCTGAAGAATTCAGAATTCTAAAATATTCATAATACCCCTGAACAAGGGGGGGAAATGTTCACAATTTTGACACGGAATGTTTACTCATGAGAACTTTTAGTGCAATCAGAAAAAGACTGCGAATTCTCCGTGAACTTGAGTGGAGACCAGAGCAATCGATCTCAGGCTCATAGATTAAGAGCATTTAGTAGATCACAGATTAACACTTTTACCCACGACAACATAAAGTAATCAACATAACGTTTACACATTCCTCTCACAATTCGTACCCTTTGTATGCTTGACGGATTTTAACACAATTATAGAAATGTTATCAATCTATCAACTAATACTGAATGCATGATCTTCTTAACCTTAGATGTTTTAAAATCCTCACATACTATGAATTTACTAATACTGTTTAATGTATAACAGGCTATTAGTATTTCCTTTAACCTGTCACACTCTCCCCGAGAAAATAAATGTTGTCCCAACATTACCAACATTGTCTTCTTCAACAGTCTGTATGCACTGGACCTCGAAAATCCTCTTCTGTAAGGTAGTACTTGAGCAGAGGTCAAGGGTCACAGTTCAAATATAACTAACAAGTTATTCACAGTCCATATCTGTTGACCAGCTGTATAACAAACAGTCCTTTCTCATACTATTGATCAACAGTCCATCAATTTTAATGATCTAAATGCATAGTCTGCAAATTGTCTCTTGTGACAGTCTGTGAAATCAGTCAGTAGTCCATGGTCAAACATGTCAACTCTGTAGCCTCATGTTTGCTGAAGCCCATACATGTAAGGTGGCTGAAAGTAACATTGCTGTAGTGATGGCAGCCATGGAACCAGTCCTGGTGCAGAGTAGACAGGGAACAACTGTGGCTGGATACTGTAGCAGGAAGGGATACCAAGCTGATCATAGGTGATACGTCTTGGAGGGTGTCTCTCTCTTTGTGGCAGCTGGTAGGCTGGTTCCTCAGGTTCAGCAGCATCAGTTATTGAAGGAAAGGCACTTGGTGGACGATCATCAGGCAAGTTTTCAGCAGGCAAGTTCATCTCCTCAGCAGGCAGGTCTTGAACTGTTGTTGTCTCCTCCAGCTGCTTTTCAACAAGAGACTGTGCTGGTAGCGTATCAGGGACTGGCACCGCAACTGTCTGTTTCACTGGTGGGGGCCTGTGTTCCCACTCTCTCGCTGGTTCAGCATTCATTACATTTACATTTACATTTAAGTCATTTAGCAGACGTTCTTATCCAGAGCGACTTACAAATTGGAAAGTTCATACATATTCATCCTGGTCCCCCCGTGGGAATTGAACCCACAACCCTGGCTTTGCAAGCGCCATGCTCTACCAACTGAGCCACACGGGACCACCATTCCTTTCCACAGGTATTGTAGGAGATGTGGGAACCTGTAGTGGCTCATGATGAAGGTCATATTCATCCCCGCTGTCTTCATCAGAATCTAGAGGATGTGATGCAGGCTGATGTCTCCTTTTTTTCTGACTTTTGTCATCTTTGGTCATTTCTGGTTGTGTCTCAAAAGGTAAGTGGTCACAGGACATGAGCAGGTTTCTGTGCAGGACCCTGGAGCGTCCCCTACCCTTTTCTGGTCTCAATTCATAAATTGGCAGGTCTGAACCCATTTGTCTCACTACTGTGTGAATTGTATCTTCCCAATAGTTACGGAGTTTGCCTGGTCCTCCTCTTGGTGTCAGGTTTTAAATCAGAACTCGCTCGCCAGGCTGTAGCACTGAACTCCTAACTTTAGTGTCATAGTACTTCTTACTTCTTTCAGCAGCTTTCTGAGCATTTTCATTTGCAATGGCGTATGCTTCTTCCATCCCTCGTTTCCAGTTCTCCACGTAGTCTAGATGGTTACTGGAACCTGCCTCTGTGCACAATCCAAAGAGCATATCAACTGGAAGCCTGGGTGATCTCCCAAACAGAAGATAAAATGGTGAATAGCCAGTCACTTCGCAACGGGTGCAGTTATAGGCATGAACCAGTTTGTTCAGAGACTCCTTCCAATTTGACTTTTGTGTCTCAGTTAGTGTCTTTAACATTTGCAACAATGTTCTGTTCATGCGTTCCACTTGACCATTCCCCATCGGGTGGTAGGGTGTTGATCTGGACCCCGCCATGCCACTAAGTTTCTTTAACTGATGGAACAACTGATTTTCAAATTCTCCCCCTTGGTCATGGTGGATGCGGGACGGGAACCCAAACTTCAGGGCAAAGTCATTGAAGATGAGATTTGCAGCAGTTTTACCTGACTTTGATGTGGTGGCGTAGGCTTGAGTGAAACGTGTAAAATGATCAACAATCACGAGGATGTACTCATATCCCCCTTTGCATCTGTCGAGATGAAGGAAGTCTATACATACCAGTTCAAATGGCTGTGTTGTCACAATGTTTGTCAGAGGAGCTCTTGCTTCATGGGCTGGCTTTTTCTGCTTGACACAGCTACAAGTTTTAGTCACATAGTGCTCGATGTCAGATTGCATATATGGCCAGAAGAAGCGGTCACGTACTAGTGATACGGTGCGGTCAGTACCTTGGTGTCCCATGTTATTGTGCAACTCTTCCATCACTTTACCTTTGTACTGCTCTGGTAGAACTAACTGCTTGCGGGCTGTAGTGATTCTGTACAGAATGCCATCACTGTCTATTGTCAATTTGTCCCATTCTCTGAATAGGCATTTTGTCTTTGGACTGAATTCCTTTTGCTCTTTAACTGGCGGTTTGAAACCCGACAGTTTGAAATTGAGCACAGGACGGATGACCGAATCAGATTCTTGTGCTTCTCTTATCCCATCTTTTGGGATCGAGCTGGTTGTTGCAGTGGTCGTCTCACCTTCAGCTGACACTGACATAGCTGCAGCTGAAAGTAACCAAGGTACAACAGCCTCTTTCTGTAACTCAACTGCTTGTATCGTGGCGGCAATGGTGTCTGGTGGAAGCTCCTCAGAACGTTCTCTCATCAGTGACTCTACATCCAGTGGCATCCTTTCTTTTTTTTTATCCCATTTTCTCCCCAATTTTCGTGGTATCCAATCGCTAGTAATTACTACCTTGTCTCATCGCTACAACTCCCGTACGGGCTCGGGAGAGACGAAGGTCGAAAGCCATGCGTCCTCCGAAGCACAACCCAACCAGCCGTACTGCTTCTTAACACAGCGCGCCTCCAACCCGGAAGCCAGCCGCACCAATGTGTCGGAGGAAACACTGTGTACCTGGCCCCCTTGGTTGGCGCGCACTGCACCCGGCCCGCCACAGGAGTCGCTAGAGCGCGATGAGACAAGGATATCCCTACCGGCCAAACCCTCCCTACCCCGGACGACGCTATGCCAATTGTGCCTCGCCCCACGGACCTCCCGGTCGCGGCCGGCTGTGACAGAGCCTGGGCGCGAACCCAGAGACTCTGGTGGCACAGTTAGCACTGCGATGCAGTGCCCTAGACCACTGCGCCACCCGGGAGGCCCAGTGGCATCCTTGACAACGCATCTGCATCACCGTTCTCTCTGCCTGGCCTGTACTTTATTGTGAAGTGGAAATCAGCCAATTCTGAAACCCACCTGGAAGTGATTGCGTTCAGTTTTGCAGTAGACAGAATGTAGCTGAGCGGGTTGTTATCGCTGTATACAGTGAAGGACGGAGCATAGTACAAATAATCATGGAACTTATCAGTGATTGCCCATTTTAGAGCTAGAAATTCTAGCTTGCCCGAGTGGTAGTGATAGTTCTTCTCAGCTGCTGTTAAGGTTCGAGAGCCATAAGCAATGACCCTAAGCTTCCCATCTTGCTTTTGATAGAGAACTGCTCCCAAGCCTTGGTGTGACGCATCAGTGTGTACAACAAATGGCTGAGTGAAATCAGGGAAACCTAAGACTCGTGGGTCAAGCAAACACTCAATCAGCTGTTCGAGTGCCTGTTGATGCTGGTCAGTCCACAGGATTGGCTTGTTTGAGGGCACCACATTACTTAGTTTCTTTCTTTTTGTTTTCCGTGGGTGGTCAGGTAATTTCTCTGAATCTGCTTTCAGGAGGTCATACAGGCAGCTGGCCCTCCTAGAAAAGTCTTTGATGTACTGTCTGTAGTAAGTGAGTAAACCAAGCATTTGTCTGAGCTGGCCCACAGTCCCTGGTCTGATTTCTTTCAATGCTCTTACTGCTTCAAAATCGGCTGGGTCAACTCGGTTGCCCTCTGCAGACACTACTCTTCCCAAATAACGGACCTGGGGTTTAAAGAGATCACACTTACTTGGTTTGAGTTTAA
The DNA here is from genome assembly GCF_029448725.1 of Salvelinus fontinalis. Lineage (NCBI taxonomy): Eukaryota > Metazoa > Chordata > Actinopteri > Salmoniformes > Salmonidae > Salvelinus > Salvelinus fontinalis. Next base: position 20,230,132 of record NC_074696.1, read on the forward strand.
TGCCATACTCTCTGAGACGCTGCAAAACTTTTCGCACATCATTCACATGGCTGTCGAAAGTTTTACTGAAAACAAGCGTGTCGTCCAGATAAGGAATGCCGATGTCATCCCGGAGCCCTTCCAAACACTCCTCCATACACCGCTGAAAAGCTGCAGGAGCGTTCATGAGGCCGAATGGCATCCGTATCCACTCATAGAGTCCCCACGGAGTCACAAATACTGTCAGTGGTCTGCTTTCTTCAGAGATGAACCCCTGGTGATAAGCTTTTCCCTGATCTAAGAGGGAGAACCAGGAATTACCACCTAAACTGTCCATGATGTCTTGGACCCGAGGGATGGGCTGGCGGTCGGGATGTGTCTTTCTGTTCAGGTCTCTGTAATCTATACACAACCGGAGGGTCCCATCCTTCTTACGAACGCACACGACAGGTGAAGAATATGAAGAGTTTGACTTCCTAACCCAGCCCTGGGCTATGAGGTCATAAAGGTAACCCTTCATCTCCTGATACAGTGGCCTGGGCACTGACATGTATGTGCGCTTGACTGGTTCAGAGTCCTTTAGAGAAATAGTCATTTTCAATCGTTCAATGCAGCCAATGTCATTGTCTGATCTGGAGAAGGAGTGACACTCTTCTCTAAGCATTTGCCTAACAACCTCTCTCTGCTCTTCGGTTAGGTGAGTTAAACTTACTGGTGGATCCCACTGTTCAGTAGCAGTACATGGGATTCGAACGCTGGTGTGATTCACTGTGGCTGGGGTGACAGTTTTTTCAAAGACTTGGGCAGGTAACACAGTCATAATAGTTTGTACTGTACCGATTATTGTGCGTCCTAGCAGGGCAATGTCGTGGTCAGTAGGGTTAGAGACATCAAGCCTGATAACTGGAAAAACACCTTTTCTGACTTTGACTAGTGTGTCAAAGAACTCAAGGTCGTCTGGCCACTGCGGGTTCAGGTCTGGCTGGAAAAGCATTGTCATGTCCTCTTTGAAAGGCTGGGAAGCTACACGGCACTCAATCTGAACGCTACTGTGTTTTGGTACAGCAACCTTCTCTTTCTTGGTTTTCACTGCATATTCATCTGTCTGTTCTGCGCTAACAGCCTGTATAAAAGCTCTCACCTTGTATCTTTTGAGGCTTGGGAAAGCTGTTTTTACTGTACTGTATTGTTTAGTCTTTTCGGTCATTGTCAGGATGTACTCGATAACATTGAAACCTATGATGGGATGAGATAGGTGACAGCCTTTCATTACCAGCACTGGGATGATCAGTTCCTTTGTTTCGTCAGTTTCAGAGGCTAGCCGAAAAGTTGTTTCAATCCATCCCAGGTATGGCATTTCAGTCCCATTTGCTGCAGTCAACCTGAGATCAGCAGGTGAGTCCAGGATTTCTGAAACATCTCTCAGCCTTGCGTTTTGGAGAGATTCCTCTTTCCATCGTTCATCAATGAACGATACCTGAGAGCCTGTGTCCCATAGAGCTTGGAGGTGGTGGCGATTCAGGTGGCACTCAATAAGGCACTGTCTGCCAACTAGCGAGGTGACCTTACGGGGGTGGCGACCTTGAGCTAGGGATGGTAAGGACTGGGTATTTTCCTCTGTGCAGGAAAACCTTTCACTGGTAGAGTTAATTTTCAGGTGAGTGCATTTTTTCTTATGTTTAATCCAATGTTGGTTTTGACATACTTTGGAACAGTACAGTGTCTCTTTACATGATGAACATTGTTTCAGGTTCTCAAATGAATCTTCTCTGGCACAATTTGCACATTTCTGGGACTTTTTGGTAGCTACGGTTAACACTCGTCCCTCAGCGGTAACCTTTCCCCGTTTAAATGGGCCTCCCTTGATGGTCTGACTCCCCGGATTTTACATCCAGCTTGAAAATGTTCTCCACTCCAACATCGGAAGCAGTGTGTGCAGCGTGCATCTGTTCTGGCCTGCTGGCAGACAAAACACCTCCTTGGAGCTTGAGCAGAGCGGTTGGCATACCGGTTAGGTGCATACTGATGCTGCACAGGGTCAGGTGCTTGGGACTGACTGTAGTTGCTGTAATACTGCTGCTGGGACACAGGTGGCTGGGGGCCCCAATCTGGCCTCCTAACTGGAGGTGGGGCATAGGCACAAGGCGGTGACTGAAACATAGGCTGCTGTAATGTCTCCTTAATCTGAGCAATCTCTGCACTGAGACCTTTTAGAGATGCTACACCTGTCTTAAGTTCAGCTAACTCTGTTAACAGTTCTGCGGGTATCTTAACTTTGGCTTCCTTCACAGGACACTTTGTGGATGGCGTATCTTCTAACTGGACTACACTTACAGTTGTAGCAGGCTGTGGGGCATGAAACCGCTTTTTGTTTCGTCTTTCTATCTCATTAGCACAAGTTATGTTAAGCTTCTCTAGCAAAACCTCATCTGATGTTTCGCTATCTAGCAGAAGAGAATGCATGTCAATCCTGATACTGTCACTCTGGAGACCTGTAAGGACTGTGTGTAAACACATGCCCTGGACTAGAGCAGGGTCATACTTAAGCCCTGATTCTGACTCCTAGGATGCAAACAGAACTTTTTGCCTCAAATCTAAGACACGCATCAGGAAGCTTTGAGGGGTCTCCTTGTTATGCTGTGCTTCTGAAGCTAGCTGTTTGTAAAGCTCTGTGGCACTCTTCTCTTGGAAGTGGGAACGCAGGATACATCTAAGTGTGGGAAGAGTTAGCTGGGGTTTACCTTCCAAGTAACTGCGTAGCTGTGAGCCTGGAGAAATAGCCCTGACTACTGTGTCTACTATTTCTACCTCAGGATAGCCTCTGTTAAGTCCACTCTCGATCTGATGGGCAAGGCTGGAAAAAATCAGTTTATCTTTCTGGCCCGGTTCACCTATCTGACCAGAAATTTTAAACTCTTTGCGCCAATATGAGCTGGGCTGTGCATTGGGTGAGAGCGGCACGCTCCCCTGAAGATTGGCATGGGGTTGGGGCTGACGCAGAGAATCACTGGCTTTGGCTGCAGTAATCTGCTCAGTTCCCACCCTTTGTTGTGGGGTTACAGTTCTCAGTTCCTCTATTCTGTGATGTATTCCGGCTGTTTCAATATCATGGTCAGTTTGCCATGTTTTGTTATCTATCTCACTGAACATCTCTGTCATTTTGTCTTTAAGTAGCAACAATTCCGACATGCCGCCATCTTCTAACTCTGCAACTTCCTCTCTTTCAAGGAACCTCATAATGTGAGTCATCAATGATATGCGGGATTTGTCTTGAACATCTCTTCTCTGTTCGCCTGATATGTCAAGGAAATCACAAATCTCTAGTAACTTGTCTTTAGTCAGGGTGCGCAATTCCCTACTACCTCTTCCTGTAGTTCTTCCAAGGCGGTTGTCATGTTGACAGAACAGGAGGAACTTTTACTGTGCAGGAGTTGACTCTGAATTAGATGGTCCTTACTGTCTCTGATGGTCGATCAATGGCCTCAGTTGACACGTACTTAACCACCAACTTCCAGCTCTCCTCGAACAGCAACACTTTCCTCACTGCAGCCTGCCTGAGTTATTATGTGGGGATTTAGCTGGCTCGGAATTCAGCGACCAGGATGTGGAAACTGGACATCTGAGCAGCTATCTCAGCGGAGCCTCCAAAAATGTTACACCCCTGAACAAGGGGGAGAAATGTTCACAATTGTGATACGGAATGTTTACTCATGAGAACTTTTAGTGCAATCAGAAAAAGACCGCGAATTCTCCGTGAACTTGAGTAGAGACCAGAGCAATCGATCTCAGGCTCATAGATTAAGAGCATTTAGTAGATCACAGATTAACACTTTTACCCACGACAACATAAAGTAATCAACATAACGTTTACACATTCCTCTCACAATTCGTACCCTTTGTATGCTTGACGGATTTTAACACAATTATAGAAATGTTATCAATCTATCAACTAATACTGAATGCATGATCTTCTTAACCTTAGATGTTTTAAAATCCTCACATACTATGAATTTACTAATACTGTTTAATGTATAACAGGCTATTAGTATTTCCTTTAACCTGTCATATCTGCACTAAAAGTCCACGCTCCAGACTGAGCGTGCACAGCCAGTTTACCAGTTCATGAGCACAATTTTACATAAAACCAATAACATGTTAAAAAAACAAAAAAAAAAACAGAAATTCCTAACAAATGGATTCTTTATAAAATATCCTAGACAAAATTCAGTACAAGTAAGCTACTCAGTAAACATAGTCTCTGTGACTTGTAAATTGTTTTTACCTCTGCTAGCATCAAGCTAACATATACTCTCACTCATTGTAAATCATGTTCTTCTCTCACTCAGTTCGACACAAAACCTTTCCTAATGTGATAATACCTTGACAAAGTTGTTTTACAGCATGTTATTGCATATTCATTCTATATTAGAACGTTTGGAAGTTCTGTTACATACATGTAATAGTAGAAAAAATGGACACAAGTTTACGTCTGCACAGTTTCTGCCGCTTTCTTTATTCTGAAGAATGGTGCGTGTGCTTGGCCAGAACATGCTGTTTCTCCTACTACCACAGTGCAACAGCGCCATCTATTGGCCTGATGGAATACTAATGCTAAAGCATGTAGAATATGCAATTTAGATTAATTAAGACAAATATATAATCAAATTGGTTAAAAAAATAATAAAGGGGTGTCTGTTTTTAGTGAGTTTGTTTTCAACCCAGTACACTCTCCCCTCCTCTTTTTGATGACTCCTGACATCTATTTGTTTGCTGTCTATAGTCAAGTCAATTTCTAGTCAGTGTTTAGCATGTCCAGACAAGTGGTGTTCCTTCGTGCCAGTAACCTCCTTGTGACACTGGATAAGTCATTATGTTTCCAGGCACCATGTAAAAATTGAGCACAAATGCGTTTGCTCCTTGTCTCCATAACTGGTATGACGGTTGTGTTACGTGGAGTGGAACAGGGGAACCCAAGAGCAGACTCAGACGCGAAGACTGGGATGAAGTAACCAAGGTATTTATTGATACACAGGGGAAAGATGGAGTGCAGGCCAGGGGAAGCTCGGGCAGGTTGCAGGAAACCAAGTGCGGAGGCTAAGGCTGGAGCGAGAGGGGTTGGAACAGGGTAAGCAGGTCCGGAGGGAGAATCCAAGGGAGCAGTAGAGTGGGGTAACCAGGACAGAGTAGCAGGATGACGTGACGTAGGACTGGAGACAGGAAGCAGAGTCAGAGTGGGCAGAATGAGCAGAGTTTACGATCTAGCAGCGTGGAAGTGGCAGGGCTGAGTATTTGTAGAGGTCTTGATTATGGAACAGGTTGCAGCTGGTGGGGATCTGCTCTGACTCCAGCACATCTGTCTCCGCCCACACAATCACACACACACAGAGATAGGGGGAGTTAGAGAAAGCACTAGGGGTGTGGCGGCAGGTCAAGGATCCACAGAATGAGCAGTAGAGGGTGTGGCAGGAGCAGATGTAACAAGTTGTCCCAGACTCTCATAGTAAAACATTTCTCTGGGCCTTCCAGTGCGCTTGGACCTTCTCACAGGTAAGTCTTCCTTCCCATTGATCTCTTGCCTCTGTACTAGCACAACATCTTGGAGTTCCTCCTGCACTTCATCCTCCACTCCATGCTGTTCAGGTCCTTCAGACTGCTGCTGGATCTGTTATATTTTCTGTGCCACTGTAGGTCTGAACTCCTGAGCAGTAGCTTGCAGTCTGGTATGTCACTCTGGTTGACTTGGTTGTTGTCTGACATCGATCTGATGGACCCGAGGACTGTGCTGGTTAGTATAGTAGCTTTCCTCTTCATCTGAACTGTCAGATTCTTTGTCAATCAGGTTACTGATGGTTGTCTGTTTTTGTCTTGGTGTTTTCACAGGTTTGGTTGGAGTGTCTTGATGCACTGGCAAGTCATTTACAGGTAACAGGAGGTTCCGGTACAGCACACAAAGAGTGTTGTCTCCAGACTCTGACTGAATGTAATACACTGGACCCTCTCTAATTCTCTCCACAACTCTATGTACTGTCTTCTCCCAGTAAGCACAGCGTTTCCTAGGGCCACCTCTTTCCGATAGGTTCCTCACAAGAACTCGATCACTTTCACTGTTCTCAGAAGCGAGTTTGTATGCGTCTTGCATCTTTGTTGCTCACTTCTTTACGAATGTTTGTTGGGTTCTTGTCACTATTTCTGGTTCGAGGTTGAACAGTAGGTCGATAGGAAGGCGTGGGGCTCTGCCATACAGGAGGAAACATTTTTAGTATCCCATTGCCTCGTGCCTTGTACAGTTATAGGCATGGACGATGGTTGGTAGATGGTCTTTCCACTCTGTCCTATTCATCCGTTCCACAGGGTTACAATGTGGATGGTATGGGGTAGTTCGAGAGTGTGAGATCCCTGCAAGCTGCTGGAGTCTCTGGAACCGGTTGTTCTCGAATTCTCGCCCTTGGCGTGGTGAAGCTTATTAGGATAGCCAAACAAAGGAATGAAGTCTTGGAATATCTTCTCAGCTGCAGTTTTTCCTGACTTGTTCTTCATTGGTTAGGCCTGTGCAAAGCGTGTGAAATGATCGACCAGCACAATAATATATTCATAGCCTTCTTTGCTTGGCTCAAGGTGCATGTAGTCGACAGAGAGAAGCTCAAAGGGTGCACTGATGGTGATAGAACCCATATGTGCTTTCTTTGGAACACAGGGACTGTAACGATGTGCGCTGAGAGTCAGGAAGCAAGAACAGGAGTGAGTGTTTTAATAAATAAACAAAACGATAAACATGAAACACAAACAACGCACCAACATGAAACAGAGTCAATAACACCTGAGGAAAGAACCAAGGGGAGTGACAGACATAGGGAAGATAATCAAGGAGGTGATGAAGTGCAGGTGAGTGTCATGAGGCGCTGGTGCGCTTGACGATGGTGACAGGTGTGCGGGATAATCAGTAGCCTGGTGACCTAGAGGCCGGAGAGGGAATATACGTGACAGGGACGTTTCTGCTTGATGCATGCACACTGTCTGATCACATAGTCTTCTACTACATGCTGCATGAATGGCCAGTGAAATCTTACCCTGACAAGATGGATCACTTTGTCGGCTCCGAACTGGCCCATGTCGTCATGTAAGTTCTTCAGCACTACTGACTTCAGCTTGCTGGTTAGTACAAGTTGTTTTCATTGTCCTGCCTTTCTGTACAGGATTCCATTTTCCATGACCAGCTTGTTCCACTCATTAGTCTCTTTATTTCTGTTCCTGTGAGCTTTTTCTCTTTCTCATTTGGATTCCATCTTTTATTTTTCAGCGAGATGATTTCTCTGATTGCAGCATCCTCGTGCTATGCAGCCTTAATATCCTCTTGTGTGATGGCAGGCACGCCTTCGGTGTCACACCACCCTCTCTAGAGTTGACTTACAGCGCAGCCACCCATGGAACATCCTCATTTTTCACTGCTCTGCTTCCTTGCCATACTGCTGAGATTACTTCTGATGGCATAGATGCTGTGTATTCACCCACGTGGTTGTGGAGAACGACAGGACGAGACAGTGTGTCAGCGTCTGCATTCATTTTCCCAGGCCTGTATTTCAAGTCGAAGTGAAAGTCGGCCAACTCCCCAACCCAGCGGTGACCTACTGCATTGAGTGTAGCTGTGCTCAGAACATATGTCAAAGGGTTGTTGTTTGTGTTTACGGTATAAGGTGGGTGCATAGTATAGATAGTCTCTACATTTGTCACAGATCGCCCATTTAACTGCTAAAAACTCAAGTTTGCCAGAGTGGAGGTGGTAGTTTTTCTCTGCTGGAGTTACCGTTCTGGACCCATACCGATTACACATAGTCTCCCGTTCTGATGTTGGTAAAGGACAGCCCCTAGACCCTCATTGGAAGCGTAAGTGTGTAGCAAAAATGGTAAGTCACAGTCTGGGTATGCTAATATGAGTGGATTGGTTAGCATGTCAACCAACTTGGCTATGATGGCTCTGTGTACAGCCGTCCACTGAACTGGTGTCTCTGGATGCCGTTGTCCATTGCTAACCTTTTTGGCCTGGGTTTTTCCTCTGGTTGATTTGGGCTTTTCTTCTGATGGACTTTGTAGCAACTCAAATATGGGTTTGGCCATCCTGGAGAAATCTTGGATGAACGACATGTAGTAGCCGAAGAATCCCAGCAGTGTTCTGACCTCTCCAACTGTCTGTGGGTCCCTCTCCTTTAGTCGCAACACAGCCTCCAAGTCTTTTGGGTCGATTTGTACTCCCTTGCTGAATACGATCCGACCTATGTACCTCACTTGGCGTCTGAAGACTTCACACTTTTCGGGCCCAGTTTGATACCGTGCTTCCTCTAAGCACTCTTCTTAGGTCTTCCACATGTTCACTGAACGTCTTGGAATAGCAGAGAACACCGTCCAGATATGAAGATCAGCTGTCGTCTCTCATGCTCTCTAGAACTCCTTCCATACACCTCTGGAAAGCGGGTGGGACGTTGGTCAAACCAAATTGGATGCGAACCAACTCATATAGCCCCCAGGGGGTGCTGAACGCGGTGGCTAGTCTTGAGCATTCATCGACAAAGCCTTGGTGGTAAGCACTGCCTTGGTTGAGTATCAAGAACCATGTGTATCCCCCTAGGTTATCCAGCAGGTCTTGTAAACCTTGGCAACGGATGACGGTCATGATGTTTTCTCTGAGTTCCTCTATGACAATAAAGTCTAGTATTGGACAGTCTACACAGCTCTGACTAACTAGCATAGGCACATGTATGGCCATTTTCCCATGTTTACTACTAAGAAGCTCCAGGGACACTTCAATTCATCCATCAATGGGGACAGTAGTTCAGCTTGCTGCAGTCATGTGGAGCTGGCCTTCAGTTAACAAAGTCTCAAGGGGTTGGATCTCAACACTTGGCAAAGAGTTCTCTACTGGGAAACAGTGCTACTACATCAGTAACCCTCATCAACCCAGATACCTGCTCTGCAACCAGGGGTGCTGCATGTGCTGACCCATTGCTCACTGCGTCTTTGGTTGTTGATGTGTTGTTGGTCTCGGTCAGTGACTGATAATAGTATCAGTCAGTCATTGTCTGTGACTGGTAATAGTTCATCAAGTTGATCATGCAGGTGAAGTAGATCGGACAATCCCTCGTCCTCCAGCTTCAGTATCTCCTCACCCATGATGTAGTCAAAAAGTTCTGGTTCGTTAGACTCCGATGCCTCTGGAATGTCTCTTTCACTCTCGTTGTCTAGTGCCATTGATAGTGTGTGCAGCTGGCTTCCATTCATTGATGGGCGGCAGGGACAACTCTCAAAGTTGTCCCTGTAGCCTCAGCTCTCTGGATAACTCATGCAGCCATTCATGGCAGCTCTGACGTCTGTATCACCCAGTTTTAGGATCAGCAATTCACCAGATGGTAGCGCTATCCTGGACGAGCCCCCAATCCTGCTACTCCGTGCTGGATTCTGATGATATTAATTAGCTATATTAATTGTTAATTCTTAAAACAAAAAGTTTGTATGGAAGAAATACCATAATTGATTCCTTATAAAAAATATTTACAAAATGTACAGCAGCTCTCTGCCAAGACAACCACAAAGTCACAACACAAGGCTGTAACAAGTTTTTTTTTTTTGCACTGAGATGATGTCATAATGATGTTACAATGTTGTTGTAGTACTGAGATGATGTCATAATGATGTTACAATGTTGTTGTAGTACTGAGATGATGTTACAAGGTTGTTGCAGAGCCATTTATTTAGAGAGTTAATGAGAATAATAATTTATTCAATTTATATAGTGCTTCAAAGCACTTCAAAGCACAAAAGACAAGCGATTTAGAAAAACAACATCACAACATCATGAGATGGACAGTCATTAGAAAGTTCATGGCTTGTCTGGTCATCTGTATTAAGCCTCAGGATAAGACCTAGATGCAGACAGTTCAAATCACAGATGTTTATTTACAAAACAGGGGGCAGGCAAATGACAGGTCAGGGCAGGCAGAGGTCAGTAATCCAGATCAGAGTCACTCAGGTACAGAACAGCAGTCAGGGTCAGGGCAGGCAGATGTCAGTAATCCAGATCAGAGTCACTCAGGTACAGAACAGCAGGCAGCCTCAGGGTCAGGGCAGGCAGATGTCAGTAATCCAGGGCAGAGTCACTCAGGTACAGAACAGCAGGCAGGCTCAGGGTCAGGGCAGGCAGATGTCAGTAATCCAGATCAGAGTCACTCAGGTACAGAACAGCAGGCAGCCTCAGGGTCAGGGCAGGCAGATGTCAGTAATCCAGGGCAGAGTCACTCAGGTACAGAACAGCAGGCAGGCTCAGGGTCAGGGCAGGCAGATGTCAGTAATCCAGGGCAGAGTCACTCAGGTACAGAACAGCAGGCAGGCTCAGGGTCAGGGCAGGCAGAGGTCAGTAATCCAGGGCAGAGTCACTCAGGTACAGAACAGCAGGCAGGCTCAGGGTCAGGGCAGGCAGAGGTCAGTAATCCAGGGCAGAGTCACTCAGGTACAGAACAGCAGGCAGGCTCAGGGTCAGGGCAGGCAGAGGTCAGTAATCCAGGGCAGAGTCACTCAGGTACAGAACAGCAGGCAGGCTCAGGGTCAGGGCAGGCAGAGGTCAGTAATCCAGGGCAGAGTCACTCAGGTACAGAACAGCAGGCAGGCTCAGGGTCAGGGCAGGCAGAGGTCAGTAATCCAGGGCAGAGTCAGAAAGGTACAGAACGTCAGGCAGGCTCGGGTCAGAGCAGGCAGAATGGTTAAAACTGGGAAGACTAGGAAAAACAAAACTAGAGCACAGGAAACACGGGAACACGCTTGTAGGCCTTGACGGGAGAAGACAAACTGGCAACAGACAACAACAAAAAAACGCAGGTATAAATACACAGGACATAATGGGGACAAATGGGAGAAACTTCAACATTTTATGTTCGCCATGTTAGCTCCCCATTAACATTACATGGGAATATTTTATAATGCTATGTAACTTAATGTCTAGAATTAGAACAGTATAAACTATTCTAATATATTTGTGTGTTGGCCAAACACAAATATATGACTCTGGGTTGTTGTAGTGGTGCTTAGATGATGTCACAATGGCATTAGAATGTTGGTGGGCCCATGGCCATAGAATTGGGAATTAGAATACTAGAATGGACATGAATCTTCTGACGATGGTCCAAAAGTCAGCCATGTTGGTCTCGGAGTTGGTCAATTTTTTATTGTTTATTTTATTTAACCTTTTATTTAACTAGGCAGTTAAGAACAAATTCTTATTTACAATGATGGCCTACCCCGGTCAAACCCTCCCCTAACCAGGACAACGCTGGGCCAATTGTGCGCCACCTATTAGTCAACCATGGTCTGTCAGTGCTGTGATAAGAAATTGTGTAAAACAATGCATGTGAAGAATTGATCTGCACTATATGTGTGTTAGTTAGCTAGCCAGTCAGTTTTAGAGGTTTGATTCCATACATTTGTCAAATTAACTGCCAATATCCAAACATTCCATTGAAGCAATGCAGTCAATCCACAGCCAATCCACTGGCTCAAATCAGTTGATGATAGGACTTAGACAAGTTATAAATGCAACAAGTACTGACATTGTATCATATAATAGCACTCACAGCTTTCAAAGCCCCATTCTGTAACTTTGTAGGTTCATGACATCCTCCCTCTAGTAATTTAATAGGATCTCTATAGCAATGATGTCACAATTATGTTGTTATCCCAAGCTGATGCTAGAAAAATGTTCTAGCCATGTACAATGTTACAATTTCAAAATGTTTATACTGTAGCTCAGATTGTTACAAAGCCTCTTTTTATAACGTTAGATTGTTAGTGTTTCTCTATTATAAAGTAGGTAAAGCAATGCTATTTTGATGTAGCAATGTCAGATTGAACACTGTTCTTCTATATAAGGTAGCAACACACAAATCGTATCAACAGTGTTCGAGAAAGGCATCTGTCTAAAATTGACTCTAAAACAATAATCCCAGATTTTCTGGGTTGTTTCTCTTTAAGTGTTTGCTTTGGGTCTGATTGGCTCTCTCTGCGCTAGGATTTCATTTTCATAAATTGTGTGCTTGGCTCTCCACATTTTCCACATTTAATTTTGGGTTGTGTTTTTTGGCCTGGGGAGGGGGAGCAGAGAGTACAGCTAATGCATTACATCTGCTGGGAGGGAGAGCTCCAAACTGACCTGATCACTGGCTAGAGCAACGCTGGGCTCTTATTTGCTGAGATGGACCCGTCTGGTGGTCTGACATGTCTTCAGTGGTGTTGTCTTCAGCTAAACAGTGATGGATGGACGGATTGGTGGGTGGGATGATTGGTTAACAGCTTTTTTGTGAATCTACGATAAAGGCAGGTAACACATCCAGTGTCCATGTCAGAACCCTCGCTTTCATCAGTCAGTCAAGTCAGCCAGTCAGTCAGTCAGCGAGTCAGTGGACGTGTTTGAGTGCTAAGCCGAAAGTAGCCGAATGTAGACAGAAGTTGACGTGTAAAGTCGGGGGAGGTACATGCATTCGGAAAGTATTCAGCCCCCTTGACTTTTTCCACATTTTGTTACGTTACAGCCTTATTCTAAAATAAAATCCCTCATCAATCTACACACAATTCCCCATAATGACTAAGCATAAACAGGTTTATAGACAAAAAATATATTAAATATTACATTTACATAAGTATTCAGACCCTTTGCTGTGTTGAAGCACCTTTGGCAGCGATTACAGCCTTGAGTCTTCTTGGGTATGATGCTACAAGCTTGGCACAACTGTATTTGGGGAGTTTCTCCCATTCTTCTCTGCAGATCCTCTCATGCTCTGTCAGGTTGGATGGGGAGCTGTCACGTTCTGACCTTAGTTCCTTTTTTTATGTCTTTATTTTAGTTTGGTCAGGGCGTGAGTTGGGGTGGGCATTCTATGTTGTTTTTCTATGTTTTGTTCTGTTCTATTTCTATGTGTTTGGCCTAGTATGGTTCTCAATCAGAGGCAGTTGTCAGTCGTTGTCTCTGATTGGGAGCCATATTTAGTTAGCCTGTTTTCCTTTGTGTTTTGTGGGTGGTTGTTTCCTGTGTCTGTACCATACGGGACTGTTTCGATTTTCATTTGTTCATTCACTTTGTTATTTTGTATTTTTGTAGTGTTCAGTTTTACATATTAAACTGGACACTTACCACGCTGCATATTGGTCCGATATCTCTTACTCCTCGTCAGAAGAAGAGGAAAGGCGTTACAGGAGCGTTGCTGCACAGCTATTTTCAGGTCTCTCCAGAGATTTTCGATCGGGTTCAAGTCCGGGCTCTGGATGGGCCACTCAAGGAGATTCAGAGACTTGTCCCAAAGCCACTCCTGCGTTGTCTTAGCTGTGTCCTTCGGGTCAATGTCCTGTTGGAAGGTGAACCTTCGCCCCAGTCTGAGGTCCTGAGCGCTCCGAAGCAGGTTTTCATCAAGGATCTCTCTGCACTTTGCTCTGTTCATCTTTCCCTCGATCCTGACTAGTCTCCCAGTCCCTGCTGCTGAAAAATATCCCCACAGCATGATGCTGCCACCACCATGCTTCAGCGTAGGGATGGTGCCAGGTTTCTTCCAAACGTGGCGCTTGGCATTCAGGCCAAAGAGTTCAATCTTGGTTTCATCAGACCAGAGAATCTTGTTTCTCACGGTCTGAGAGTCCTTTGGGTGCCTTTTGGCAAACTCCAAGCGGGCTGTTATGTGCCTTTTCACTGAGGAGTGGCTTCCATCTGTCCACTCTACCATAAAGGCCTGATTGGTGGAGTGCTGCAAAGATGGTTGTCCTTCTGGAAGGTTCTCCCATCTCCACAGAGGAACTCTGGAGCTCTGTCAGAGTAACCCTCGGGTTATTGGTCACCTCCCTTTCCAAGACCCTTTTCCCCCGATTGCTTAGTTTGGCCGGGTGGTTAGTCTTGGTGGTTCCAAACTTCTTCAATTTAAGAATAATGGAGGCCACTGTGTTCTTGTGGACCTTAAATGCTGCAGAATTCATTTTGGTACCTTTCCCCAGATCTGTGCCTCAACACATTTTGTATCTGGACTCTACGGACAATTCCTTCGACCTCATGGCTTGGTTTTTGCTCTGACATGCACTCTCAACTGTGGGGCCTTATATAGATAGGTGTGTACCTTTCCAAATCATGTCCAATCAATTGAATTTACCACAGGTGGACTCTAAGTTGTAGAAACATCTCAAGGATGATCAACATAAACAGGATGCACCTGAGCTCAATTTCGAGCCTCATAGCAAAGGGTCTGAATAATTGTGGAGAAAATGTATTTCTGTATTTTGTTTTGAGTACATTTGTTTAAAATTCTAAAAACCTGTTTTTGCTTTGTCATTATGGGGTATTGTGTATAGATTGATGAGTTTTTTTCTTAATTTAATCAATTTTAGAATAAGACTGTAACATAACAAAATGTCGAAAAAGGGAAGGTCTGAATACTTTCCACATGCACTCTAAGCTACCAGGTAAACAATATGAAATAATTAGACTATATATATACACATCAGTTGACATAAGTTACCGGGTAGACAATATGCCAAGCAGTCATATGCACCTGGTATTGACCCCGCGACTGGTTTCTGTGGTACTTTCTCATTAAATGAGCAGGTCTCCTGGACACAGATTAAGCCTCTAGTAGCTGCAGGGGCAGTATTGAGTAGCCGGATAAAAGGTGCCCATTTCAAACGACCTCGTACTCAATTCTTGCTCGTACAATATGCATATTATTATTACTATTGGATAGAAAACACTCTAGTTTATAAAACCGTTTGAATTATATCTGTGAGTAAAACAGAACTCCTTTTGCAGCAAACTTCCTGTCAGAAAGTGAAAAATCTGAAATCGATGCTCTGTTCTAGGACCTGCCTATAAATGTGCTTGATATGTATGAGTATACATGCACTTCATACGCCTTCCACTAGATGTCCCATAGGCTGTGAGAGGTGAAATGGGGTTTCTAGGTGTTTCTATGGTGAAAAGAGAGCTCTTGGAATTACATGACCCCAGAATTCCTCTGTCCAGGGAGCGCATAGAGGTCACCGGTAATGGCTTCTGAAAATCAATCGTTATAGACGTGTTATATCTCCGGCTTTGATTTTATTTGATAAATGTGATCATATCATCGTAAAGTATGTTTTTTCAATATAGTTTCATCAGATTATTTAAATATTTTCGGGAGTTTAGGCGTCTTGCGTTCTCTGGGTATGGTGAAGATGGAGAGCTTCGCGCCACTTGGCTAGTTAGCTTGCTAATTCGAGAGGGAAGAAGGCCGTTCTAAAACCAAACAACGATTGTTCTGGACAAAGGACACCCTTGTACAACATTCTGATGGAAGATCATCAAAAGTAGGACCCATTTTATGATGATATTTCATATCTGTCGGAATATGTTGACAATTCCAATTATTTTGCGCCCAGATATTGGGCTCTCTCTCGTTATAATGTAAGCTGGATGTGGTAATGAAGTTATTTTTAGAATTCTAACACGGCGATTTCATTAAGAACTAATGTATCTATCATTTCCTATACAACATGTATTTTTTAGTAAAGTATATGAATAGTTATTTGGTCAGAATAGGTGAGTGTCATAAAAATATCCGGACATTCTAGGAAAAAGATGCTACGTTAGCACAATGTATAACCACGTATTTCAGCTCTAAATATGCACATTTTCGAACAAAAAAGAAGTGTATTGTATAACCTGATGTTATAGGACTGTCATCTGATGAAGCTTATCAAGGTTAGTTAAAAATTATATATCTTTTGCTGGTTTGTTACGATCGCTAACTTTTGCTGCGGGTAAATGGCTTGTGTTTCTGGCTATTGTGGTAAGCCAATATAACGCTATATTGTGTTTTCGCTGTAAAACACTTAAGAAATCGGAAATATTGGCTGGATTCACAAGATGCTTGTCTTTCATTTGCTGTACACTATGTATTTTTCAGAAATGTTTTATGATGAGTATTTAGGTATTTCACAATGGTCTCTATAATTATTCTGGCTGCTTTCGGTGCAATTTCTGATTGTAGCTGCAATGTAAACTATGATTTATACCTGAAATATGCACATTTTTCGAACAAAACATAGATTTATTGAATAACATGTTATAAGACTGTCATCTGATGAAGTTGTTTGTTGGTTAGTTTGGTTGGTTCTTGGTTAGTTTGGTTGGTTTTGTGCATGCTACCTGTGCTGTGAAAAATATTAGTGCTTTTTTGTATTTGGTGGTGAGCTAACATAAATATACGTGCTGTTTTCGCTGTAAAACATTAAAAAAATCGGACATGTTGTCACGTTCCTGACCTGTTTTCTCTTGTTTTGTATGTGTTTATTGGTCAGGGCGTGAGTTTTGGGTGGGCAGTCTATGTTTTCTATTTCTATGTTGGGTTTTTGTGTTCGGCCTGGTATGATTCTCAATCAGAGACAGGTGTGTATCGTTTGTCTCTGAGAGTCATACTAAGGCAGCCAGGGTTTCACTGGTGTTTTGTGGGTGTTTGTTCCTGTGTCAGCGTTTGGGCCACACAGGACTGTTGCAGGTTAGTCACGTTTGTTGTTTTGTTAATTTGTAGTGTTTGTTGGTTTGCCATTAAATCATGAATACTTACCAATCCGCATCTTGGTCCGATCCATGCTCCTCCTCGTCTGAGGAGGAGAACGACTACGACAACCTTTACACATGTTGGCTGGATTCACAAGATGTGTACCTTTCATTTGCTGTATTGGACTTGTTAATGTGTGAAAGTTAAATATTTCTAAAAAATATATTTTGAATTTCGCACCCTGCACTTGAGCTGGCTGTTGTCATAAGTGTACCGACACCGGGCTGCAGCCATAAAAGGTTATTAAATGAGCAGGTTTCCTGGACACTTCTTGAGAATACAGGGGGTGCTGTTTTCGCATTAGCATAATTTCCTCTACAGATTAAACTGCCTCTTATTCAATTATTGCTGTTACTATATGCATATAACCATATACCATTGGATAGAAAACAAGCTATGGTTTCTAAAACCGTTTCAATTTTGTCTCTGAGTGAAACATAAGTCATTTGACAGCACTTTCCCTGAGCAAGAAGAAGATTGCAAGATGTGTATGCTCGCTTCAACGCTCTGCCTATATATGGTCACGCCACCTATGACCCGAAACACACTTCATTCGTCTTCCTCTGGGTGTCATGAAGACGTCAGAGGAGAAATTTTTTGTTTATCTTGTACTGACATGAAATAAGACCTATTTCTTTAACGTGACCGACAACTTCCGGTTCTCTGAAACGCGCGTTTTAGAGGTGCAATTGTCTTTTGTTATGCTGCCGTTACGGATGAAAACTATCTCCGTCTCGAAGTTTGTTTGATACATGTGACCATATCATCTTAATGTATGTTTTTTCAATATAGTTTAATCAGATTATTTGAATTTTTTCGGGAGTTTTGCCGTGTTCCGTTCTGTGAGTTTTTTAACTTTGGACAGAACCGTGCTAGTCGACCAGTACCTATGCTAAATGAAGAGGGAAAGTTGCCATTGTGAATGGATTGAACGACTCATCAGGACTAAGGACACCTTTATCAACATTCTGATGAAAGATCAGCAATAGTAAGACCCATTTTACGATGTTATTTCATATATCTGTCGTGCATGTGAACTGGTCGGGCGCGCCCAGCTGGTTCTGGCTGGCGTGGCTATGCTAATTTAGCGCTACATTTTTTTTCGCTATAAAACATTTAATAAATCTGAAATATTGTTTGGATTCACCAGATGTTGGGCTTTCAATATCTGTACGCTGTGTATTTTTTCTGAAATGTTTTAAGACAAGTAATTAGTTATATGACGTTGGTCTCTGTAATTGTTCTGGCTGCATCAGCACTATATCAGATTGCAGCTGCAATGTAGAACTGTGATTTATACCTGAAAAATGCACATTTAAAAAAAAAAAACTATGCTATACCATAAATATGTTATCAGACTGTCATCTTATGAATTTGTTTCTTGGTTTGTGGCTATATATATTTTCATTTAGTCGAATTAGTGATATCTACTGACGCAGGAAAAAACTGTTGGAGTAAAAAAATGGTGTCTTTTGCTAACGTGTTTAGCTAATAGATTTACATATTGTGTCTTCCCTGTAAAACATTTTAAAAATCTGAAATGGTGGCTTTATTCACAAGATCTGTGGCTTTCATTGGGTGTCTTGGACTTGTGATTTAATGATATTTAGATGCTACTATTTAATTGTGACGCTATGCTAGCGATGCTAATCAGTGTGGGGGGGGTGGGGGGGTGCTCCCGAATCCGGGTTAGGTACTCGGTAGAGGTTTTAAGCCTCTAGTGTATAAATCGCTTACAATAACCCATGTGTAGCCTACAATATGTATTACATTTTATTCACACTTAATAGACAATCAACAAATTTTATATGTATATTGTCACAAGTAGGATATTTGTTTGTTAGAAATGTTGATTTAATGACATTGTAAGGATAAAGATGTATTTAAGCTCTAAATATACATTTACCCAAAACAATAAACATGCATTGATAATAACCAATGATAGGTGGAGACATCAACAATTTGCTTACAAGAAAACGAAGAAGGTTTTCTCCCACAAGTTGCAGTTGCAGAAATTTCCCCTTGACTGCAGTCGACATTTCATGACCTTTAAACACATGGTCGTTGTAAAGGTAATGCAGTTGACATGTAGTCGCAAGTCTTACAATTTTTATACCCATAATGCAACACACTTTGAAAAACGGTGACCAACATTGGCCTTCGTTCTTATGATACAGATTTTTTTTAGCGCTTTGGTACTACTTTTACAAGTATGTGTTGAATTAGAACAAAACTTCAAATGATAACACTTGTTAAGCAGCCAGTGATACAGTCAAAACCTTTCATTGTGCATTCATTTGTAGACATCTTTCACCACGCCACCATTCATCCAAAACATACGTTTACTGAGAGATATGAGTACATTGATTTAATCACCAAAACATAACATTGTGATATCTTCTCAATTTAGTTATTTCAACAAACAGTTTATCCAATAGAACAAAAAAATAAGATATTTGTTTCAAAATTGCTCTTTGAATTGTATTATGCTACAGTACATTACACTGTTTTCACTTGAGGAAATACACTACCCCCAAAAAATGTACTGAACATCACATTTCCATCATTTCGATCCCATCAAAGGTGTGATCAATGAAGACATCTGTCAATATGGGGGGAATCTGGTCCAACTCAAGATGTCATAAAAAAATCATTTTTACATGACCCTCCCCTTGTACTGTAAAATAAACTGCATACCCTGTCTGTGCGTAAATATAGTGCACCTAAAAGTAACTTTTGCAGTTAAATTCCCCTGTACCAAATAAGAAATACAAATGAAATGGGTTTCCATCTCTTGGCCAACTGACGGTTTTGTGACAGAAAATGCTGCGTAGGTATAGCAACTGTGCCCACTCTAGTATTGGTATTTGTGCTCTAGCCAACAGCTTGATGTTACAGTGTGTGTATAGCATACTACATGATGAGATTATTATTATGGACAAAAGTGCAAGATTATTTCTATTTGTCAAACGACAGCAAAGCATCGATCATCATGTCACCAGAATAAGACCCTTGATATGTATTGAAAGGAGCATCAAGCTCATCACCTTGCACTTTCACCACCCTGTGAAGTTCATCATAATTTATTTCATCTGTAGCCTAATAAACTGCATGCTTTCCCATGATGTCGTGACATTATTTATCTGACGTATTTTAGGCGCAGAAAAAGTTTGGACGGAAACCTGGTTAAATGTCAAGCCATTTTGAGGATTCTGTAATTATATTTTTGAGGAACGTCCGCATGCCTACAGGATATTTTTGAAGTAGCCTAATCAGATTCATTGTGACTGGTTGTGTTTATGCCACAAATAAATAGTCATACATTTTTAAAGAAAAAATGAGCGAGGTGAGCAAGGAATAGCCACTCGGATTGGAGAGGAGGCATGCATTGTGGTGTTGTAGACTGGTCTAGGTAGGATAATTGTATTGTTCCTAAACAATAGGGGATATTTTTGAGCTGCATGTCTCATGCCTTTACTGTTCTTTCATGCACAATGATACACCTGGCCTCTCCACTGCCTATCAGCCATTCCTATTTGGTCTTGTGGATTCATATTGAGAATTTATGCAGCTTTGAATGATTTTATGTGTGGTATGCAGAGGAGGCTGGTGGGATGCGCTAAAGGAGGACTGGCGCATTGTAATGGCTGGAATGTAATAAATGGAACGGTATCAAAAACACATCAAGCATATGGAAACCACATGTTTGACTCCGTTCCATTGATTCAATTCAAGCCATTACAGTGAGCCTGTTCTCCTATAGCTCCTCACACCAGCCTCCTCTGGTGGTATGATTGGTAGTTAGCCTATTGCAGATCTGGACAAAATATCTACCTACCACTAGACAGTTAGACTGGTAGACTATATTGACCTGCGGTATAGTAAAAGTTAGTGTGTGGAATAGTGTAGTGCATAAGGGAAGAACCAAAACACCTTGTATAGGGGAGGCGCACGCAAGCAGATAAGGACATTTGGCTATGATGGATGAAATTATAAAGTAAAATCTGCAAAAGAGCGAATGTAAACCAGGGAAAAAACGCACTACCTTCCCATGCCAAATAAAAAAACACACAACCCTCCCCTATTTTGGACCCCTATAGGTTCTCATCGAAATCGCAGTAAATATCCTCATTGTTCATGCACCTGGTGAAAAACCTTTTGGCAGGGCGAATCCCAGCCTGACATAGGTCTGGATTTAAATCATTGCATGCCTCATCCATGGCCTGAAGGAGGCTGGTATGCTCATGGGGATGGCAATCATCTTCCACCTGTATTGTAATCATGTATTGTATTTTACAGTATATATTTTCTACTTTTACAGTATGTATGTATGTATGTATGTATGTATGTATTGTAATGATCCTGTACGTGGTATTGTATTACTGCACTGCTGGAGCTACAAACACAAGCATTTTGCTGCACCTGCTGTAACATCTGCTAATCTGTGTACACAATCAATAAACTTTGATTTGATTTGTTACATACAGTACATTTCTGAGCTTTCAATATCAGATTTTTAAAAAACTTACTGTGAAGTAAAATCATAAGTCATAATCATATTAGTACATTCGAGTCTACAAAACATTAAGAACACCTTCCTAATATTGAGTTGCACCCCCTTTGCACTCAGAACAGCTTCAATTCATTGGGGATGGACTCTAAAAGGTGTTGAAAGCGTTCCACAGGGATGCCGGCCCATGTTGACTCCAATGCTTCAGTTGTGTCAAGTTGGCTGGATGTCCTTTGGGTGGTAGACCATTATTGATACACATGAGAAATTGTTGAGCATGAAAAATCCAGCAGCGTTGCAGTTCTTGACACAAATCGGTGCGCCTGGCACCTACTACCATACCACGTTCAAAGGCGCTTAAATCGTTTGTGTTGCCCATTCACACTCTGAATAGCCCACATACACAATCCATGTCTCAATTGTCTGAAGACTTTAAAAAAGTATCATCCCTTCATCTAGACTGATTGAAGACAAATCGATAAAAAACATACTGTAATCATCTCCAGTCATTCTGATAACCAGGAGAGGCATTAAGACTGATGGCAATAAACACAGCTGCATACCCAGACCCAAGACCAAACATTATCTGTGTCCCAAATGGTATCCTATTCCCTATGTAGTGCACTATTTTTTCCCCCCCAAGGGCCCATGTGGCACTATAGGGTACCATTTGGGACACAAACGTTGTCTGCCTATGACTATTTATACCCAGAATTGACGTCCCCTTGCGGATAAAGTGTATTGAATTGAGTGGAAACATGATGTGTCATTCTGCCAGTGTCAGACAAACATGAGACAGTGAATGTGGACTCCCGCTGTGTCAGTGAATGTGGACTCCCGCTGTGTCAGTGAATGTGGACTCCCGCTGTGACAGGGAATGTGGACCCCCGCTGTGACAGGGAATGTGGACCCCCGCTGTGACAGGGAATGTGGACTCCCGCTGTGACAGGGAATGTGGACTCCCGCTGTGACAGTGAATGTGGACTCCCGCTGTGACAGTGAATGTGGACTCCCGCTGTGAATGTGGACTCCCGCTGTGAATGTGGACTCCCGCTGTGACAGTGAATGTGGACTCCCGCTGTGACAGTGAATGTGGACTCCCGCTGTGACAGTGAATGTGGACTCCCGCTGTGACAGGGAATGTGGACTCCCGCTGTGACAGGGAATGTGGACTCCCGCTGTGACAGGGAATGTGGACTCCCGCTGTGACAGGGAATGTGGACTCCCGCTGTGACAGGGAATGTGGACTCCCGCTGTGACAGGGAATGTGGACTCCCGCTGTGACCGTGGACTCCCGCTGTGACAGGGAATGTGGACTCCCGCTGTGACAGTGAATGTGGACTCCCGCTGTGACAGTGAATGTGGACTCCCGCTGTGACAGTGAATGTGGACTCCCGCTGTGAATGTGGACTCCCGCTGTGACAGTGAATGTGGACTCCCGCTGTGACAGTGAATGTGGACTCCCGCTGTGACAGGGAATGTGGACTCCCGCTGTGACAGGGAATGTGGACTCCCGCTGTGACAGTGAATGTGGACTCCCGCTGTGACAGGGAATGTGGACTCCCGCTGTGACAGGGAATGTGGACTCCCGCTGTGACAGGGAATGTGGACTCCCGCTGTGACCGTGGACTCCCGCTGTGACAGGGAATGTGGACTCCCGCTGTGACAGTGAATGTGGACTCCCGCTGTGACAGTGAATGTGGACTCCCGCTGTGACAGTGAATGTGGACTCCCGCTGTGAATGTGGACTCCCGCTGTGACAGGGAATGTGGACTCCCGCTGTGACAGGGAATGTGGACTCCCGCTGTGACAGGGAATGTGGACTCCCGCTGTGACAGGGAATGTGGACTCCCGCTGTGACAGGGAATGTGGACTCCCGCTGTGACAGGGAATGTGGACTCCCGCTGTGACAGGGAATGTGGACTCCCGCTGTGACAGGGAATGTGGACTCCCGCTGTGACAGGGAATGTGGACTCCCGCTGTGACAGGGAATGTGGACTCCCGCTGTGACCGTGGACTCCCGCTGTGACAGGGAATGTGGACTCCCGCTGTGACAGTGAATGTGGACTCCCGCTGTGACAGTGAATGTGACAGCCACAACATTTACATGGCCTTTAAGGAAAATAACAGCAATGTCTCCTCTGCAATAAGATGTCTAATGGAATGGGTAGTGTTTGTGTGAAGAGAGATTGTTGTTGTGAAAGTAATTACAGTATGTGGAATCCCAGTTACCCAATGTGGTGAACCACTTGCTTCCTCTCCCTTGCACCACAATATACAGTACACTAAGTGACTGTTTCCAGGCTCCTCCTGACTCACTTTAGGTGTGTCTATTTAGGTGCCCTGCTGCTGTGTTGATAAATGAGTGTTTCTCTCTGTGTCAAGATATAATTGCTCCATTTGACTCATGCAGAGGAAAGTAAATGAGATCATGACTTGGTATTTAATTTAATGTATTATTTATGGAAGGTTTATTGAGCAGAAAGGAATGACTATTTACTGCATTGGGAGCAGAGAGAGGACAGAATGACGGAACGGGGAGGAGAGAGAGAGTGATGAGAGAGGGGAAGGGGAGACCGTTTACATGGTCAAATTAAAGTATATGGTCCGTCCACACAGCCTGCTTATGATTCTTGATCCACTACGTCTAGTGATCAGGAAACAGCAGTCAGAATATTCAACCAAAAACTTGAGGAATATCAGATAAGTAAATAACTTAATTACATATTGCTTATTGATGGATTTATACTGAGAAACAACAATCAACTCTATCCATCCAGCCCCTGCCAACTCGTGCCAACTCATTATCCATTCAAACTCATCAATATTATACCAATAGGCAATTACCGATGTTGACTGAGTCATTGTGGTGCTCTTGAATTAGCTTCCTGTCAAAGCAGTATTATGCTGTAATTGGTCCATTGTATCTTTTTCAAGCCTTGATGATGTGAACAAAATATAAATATTTTCCATCAGTTATTTTCCCTTCTTCCTCTATACAACCCCCACAGACACAGATAAAGACATAGACATAGGCACACTCCCCCACAAACATACATACACACCAGCCTTGGTGTGAGGAGCTATAGGAGGATGGACTCATTGTAATGGCTGGAATGGAATTAATGGAACGGTGTCAAACACAAACATAGAAACGACATGTTTGACTCAGTTCCATTCATTCAATTCCAGCCATTACAATGATCCCGTCCTCCTATAGCTCCTCCCACCAGCCTCCACTGACACACACACAGAAAATGAGAGAGGCAGGAAAGGACGGACACAGAAAGACTTGGGAATCAAATGTCTGTTGCTGATGATCTGTTGCTTCTGTTCCCAACCAAGGAGGGCCTATGGCAGCACTTAGATATTCTGCACAGATTCTGTCAGACACTATCAGTGAATCTCAGTAAGGCAAAAATAATGGTGTTCCAAAAAAGGTCCACTTGCCAGGACAACAAATACAAATATCTAGACACAGTTGCCCTAGAGCACATAAAGAATTATACCTAGCTCGGCCTAAACATCAACACCACAGGTAACATGGTCCTTTGTAGCTTTGTTGGTAGAGCATTGTGCTTGTAACGCCGGGGTAGTGGGTTTGATTCCCGGGACCATCCATATGTAAAATGTATGCACGCATGACTAAGTCGCTTTGGATAAAAGCATCTGCTAAATGGCATATTATAACTTCTACAAGGCTGTGAATGATCTAAGAGACAAGGCAAGAAAGGGCTTCTATGCCATAAAAACATCAAACTCAACACCGCAATTAAGATCTGGCTAAAAATACTTGAATCAGTTATAGAACCCATTGCCCTCTATGGTAATGAGGTCTGGGGTCCACTCACCAATCAAGAATTCACAAAATTGGACAAACACTCAATTGAGACTGCATGCAGATTTCTGCCAAAATATACTTTGTGTACAATGCAAAACCACAAACAATGCATGCAGAATTAGGATTACGCGCTAGTTATCAAAATCCAGAAAAAAGTGGTAGCATTTTGCAACCAGCTAAAAGGAAGTGATGCCCACACATATAACAAAGCCATCACCTACAGAGAGATGAACCTAGAG